>NC_000086.7:78401665-79001665 GCF_000001635.26 Mus musculus | reverse complement strand
TCTGCTTTGAATATTCTTTGTTTTGTGCATTTAGTGTTTTGATTATTGTGTGATGGAAGGAATTTCTTTTCTGGTCCAATCTATTTGGAGTTCTGTAGGCTTCTTGTATGTTTATGTGCATCTTTTTCTTTAGGTTAGCAAAGTTTTCTTCACTGATTTTGTTGAAGATATTTACAGGCCCTTTAAGTTGGGAAAATTCACTCTCTTCTACACCTATTATTCTTAGGTTTGGTCTTCTCATTGTGTCCTGGATATCCTGGATATTTTGGGTTAGGATTTTTTTGCATTTCTCCATTTTCTTTGACTGTTGTGTCAATGATTTCTAAGGTATCTTCTGTTCCTTAGATTCCCTCTTCTATCTCTTTTATTGTACTGGTGATGCTTTCATTTATGACTCCTGATATCTTTCCTAGGTTTTCTTTCTTTTTTTAAATTTAATTTTATTCTTAATCCATTTTTTTATTCCATATTCCATTCCCCACCCCCCATCCAACCTCTGTCTGTTCCAGTTCCCACAACTTCCTCCCCCACCCCATTCTGTCTCCACGTGGATGCTCCCAACCCCACCCCACCTGACCACTAAACTCCTTGGGGCCTCTAATCTTATGAGGGTTTGATGCATTATTTATGAATGAACACAGACCCAAAAGTCCTCTACTGAATATGTGTTGGGGGCCTCATATCAGCTGGTGTATGCTGTCTGTTTGATGGTCCAGTGTATGAGAGATCTTGGGGGTCCAGATTAATTGAGACTGCGCGAGTATTCCTTCAAGATCGCCTTTCTCCTTAGCTTCTTTCATCCTTCCCTAATTCAACAACAGGGGTCAGCTGCTTCTTTCCATTGGTTGGGTGAAAGTATCTGCATCTGACTCTTTCATCTGCTTGTTGGATATTTTGGAGGGCAGTCATGAAGGTCTCTTTTTGTAACCTCTCCATAGCCTCAGTAATAGTGTCAGGTCTTGGGACCTCCCATTGAGCTGGATCCCATTTTGGGCCTGTTGCTCGACCTTCTTTTCCTCAGGTTCCTCTTCATTTCCATCCCTGTAATTATTTTAGACAGAAACAATTATGGGTCAGAGATGTGACTGTGGGATGGCAACCCCATCCCTCACTTGATGTCCTGTCTTCCTGCTGGAGGTGGGATCTATATGTTCCCTCTCCCTACTGTAGGGCAGTTCATCTAAGGTCCATCATGCTTAGAGAACTGAGAGTCTCTCACCTCCCAGGTCTCTTGTGCATTATGTGAGGTCCCCCCAAACTCTTATCCCTGAGGTTGCCTGTTTACATTCTTTCTGCTGGCCCTCAAGGTTTCAGTCCATTTCCCTCACCTAATAACAGATCGGATTTCCCTCCCTTCCTCACTCCCCCCAATGCCACCCACTTTCCCTCCTAGGTCCTTCCCTCGCTCCCCACTTATGATTACTTTTTATCTCTAAGTGTCCAAGGGAAGATGCTTGAATCTCATTCAGAAGAAGAAATAAATTAGACACCTTAAGTAATCGGAAGGAGAGAACTAGGTGGAAGAGTGTTAGGGAGGGGAATAGGAGTGGGGAGTGAGGAAGGCTGGAAGATTGAACAGAAATCAGTGGGGGGTGGGCATTCCTAAGATGTTTACAGGAGTCTATGGGCGTGACCCTAGTTGAGACCTCTACCAATGGGGTATATGGAGCCTAAAGAGGTCTTTTCCTATAGCCATGCAGGGCATCAGTGGTGGGAGAACATCAACCCACTCACAAAACCTTTTAGCCAAAATCTGTCATGCCTATAAAAAGTACAGAGATAAAGATGAAGCAGAGATTGGGGGAATGATCAACGAATGACTGGCTCAGCTTAAAACACACTCCATGGGAAAGTGCCAGCCCCTGGCACTGTTAATGATATTCTGGTATGCTTACAGATAGGAACCTAGCATAATTGTCTTCTGAAATCTTCATCCAGCAGCTGATAGACACAGATACAGAGACCTATAACCAAACAATAGGCAGAGATCCTGGAGTCTTGAAAAAGAGTTGGGGGAATATTAAGGAAGCCAGAGGAATCGAGGACCCCACAAGAAGGTGTACAGAGTAAACTAACCTGGTCATGTGGAGTCTCATATAAACTAAACCAACCAAAGAATATTTGGGAGCTGAAACTCATGCCTCTACACAGATGTAGCAGATGTGCAGCTTGTCTTCATTTGTTCTATGTACAAAAATCAAGATTTGAATACAAAGACAGCCTTTACAGAGTGTGAACAAAGATTATCTCAGAGTTTAGAGTTTTGATTATTATGTGGTGGAAGGACTTTCTTTTCTGGTCCAATCTGTTTGGTGTTCTCTAAGCTTTTTTTATGTTTGTAAGAATTTGTTTCTTTAGGTTAGGAAATTTTTCTTCTTTGATTTTGTAGAAAATACTTTCTTGTCCTTTGGGGTGTGAATATTCTCCACCTATTCCTAATATTCTTAGGTTTGGTCTTTTCTTAGTGTCCCAGAATTCCTGGTTGTTTTGTGTTGGAAATGTTTTAGATTTAGCATAGCATATGTTATATGCCTCTTCATATGTTCTAACAATTAAAACAGTGTCTGTCTCTGACTTTGTTGCCTATCTTTGGACCCCTTTCCCTTAGCTGTGCTGCCTTGTATGGCCTCAGTGGGAGACGATTCACTTAGTTTTGCTGTGTTTTGATGTGCCAGGGTGGATTGGTAAACATGCAAGAGCCCCCATTCTCTGAGAAAAGGGGTATGGGAGATTGGGAGAGGGCATGTGAGGGTAGGACTAGCAGGAGAGGAGTGAGCAGGGTTCTGATAAGGTTGTAAAGTGAGTAAGTAAATAATTGTTTTAAACCCACTGCTTTTTAGTGACATTCAAGTTGAACATGTTTATTTCTTTGGGTTAATATACCTATTCAGTATTTTCTACCAATATCAAATGCCAAAGATGTACAAAGTCCTTGTACGTCTTCCCTTTTGAGAGCACACCATTCATTCCATGGGTTACCTATGGCATATCCCAGTAGACCTCTGCACATACAACCTGGTTTTAAAGATTTATAAAATCCATGGTTCTGTCCCTATGAACATTAACTATTAAAATTTGTCTCATGAGGCTTCCAAGCAAAAATTTCACAATCATATATGTCATGCCTTAGATGGGGAAAGGGGAATGATATGTACTTTGCAAAGATGGTAAAATTCTTGGAAATGTTGTTTGATCATTGCATGACTACTCCATCCCTGACTCAGTAAACTTTTCACTCTCAATGTATAATACTATTCCAAAAGGTTCAACATCTTCCAAACATCTCCAGAACTGTAAAGAATACATTCAGAGCTTATCTATTCTATTCAAGAATCAACTAAATGTCATGTTCAAGTTTATCCTTTATATTGAGGATTCTCACTACAGTAAGACCTGACAGTCACAAGACTATTGTCTAGGACAGCCATTGCTCTAGGCCCTCTGTAAAACATACATTTGAATGAAGCTTCAGCTACCACACTTCATGATTATCCTCTTCCCAAAATGATTGAAAACATGAAATTCCCCACAGCAATCTAGGGCTGTTTTTAGGGTCAACTATCTGGCACAGAAAGGGAGTTGCTGTGTGTTATCAATGGTAGTGGTACTACAACACATAGTGGATATGAGTGACAAGTGGCAGCATACCACAGTATTTCTGGCTCCTGTCACAGTGAGTGCACATGGTGGTTTGGGTGTGTGGTTCAACTGACAGAGCACCAGGCTATCTGTGTATTCTAAGGGTGATTGAGATTATGATAACATGAGATTTGTTTGCTGCTTTCTAGACTTGAAACAGTTTTCCATAGAGAAGCAATGAATCATCAGCCAGGAACCAAAGGGAAAGATGATGAATAAAGAGCCCACTATCCCCTTTAAAGATAAGGACCCAATGACCTAAATGACCTCCAACAAGGCCCAATGTCCTAAAGGCCTGCAAGTCCCTAAAAGCACCACCTCAGTTAGCAAGCCCTCTACCACTTAGGCCATTTATGACATTCAAATCCAAACTTATAGATTTTCCAAATCCCACTATAAATGTTTTTATCATGGTCATATACTCCATGAACATAACAACTAGATCATGGGTGCATATTCTCATATGGTTCTTAGATTATTGATAGTAGTTCCTTGACAAGGAATTGTGACTTATCCAGGGACAAATCTTGGGAGTTTATATTGTAATACTAGTCATTTTATAAGCTTTGAAAGTTATAAACCTCATTAATTCACCAACACTTTCTAATCATAGGAATAAGAGGTTATTGTCCCAGGGCCAACTTCAGGTACACTGTGGATTATACAAAAAAGCAAAGATAACTTGTAGTTGGCTAACTCAAACACATCACAAAACATGCTTAATGAAGATGCCTTCTATTATCTTGAAGCCTCCATCACAACCACCCATTATTAATATCTTCATTCTGATCTAGGAATTGAATAAATACTTGATGGTAATTCTGCATCCTGATTGTGGTTGCAATTAGGTCTGTACTTGATCTGGGTACTGCAACTTGCTTTTGACATGCCCCACCCCTCATATCCAGGTGATATAGTAATCTTAGCCACTGGAGCACTAAGTTGTACATTGTGATAGCTAATGTTGGTTGTAAAAAGTGACTATATGTATAATCAATAAAACTCAATATGCTTAGACTTCTGTGAAGGATTTTTAAATTCAGACCATCTGAAGAGGGAAGAATTAACCTAAATCTGCTCCACACCTTCTGGTGACAGCCTACATAAAAGTACATGGAAGAAGGAAATTTTGTTTGCTTTTTTTTTGTTGTTGTTGTTGTTGTTGTTTTTGCTTTCTTGCCTTGTCTCTCACTGGCAAATCCTATCTTCTTTTGCTGCTGGTGGTATTAAATCTAACTTCATCAGGATTCAACATATACTGAAGAAAAGCAGGTCTTCAGAAATACTCCAGGATTCCAGTACTATATTAGGGCTTCATAGATATTCAGCATTGTGAATTGAACAACAATGGGACTTTCAGCCTTCTCATCATGAAACAGGCCACTGTTAGACTACTCAGACCACATCCTGTAAGCCAGTCTAATAACTCCTCTGTGTGTCTGGGGGGGGGGGGGTTTGCACGGGCTATGTATTCAGTTCTGTTTCTTTATGAACCGAACAAATATGTGTCTTAGATCTGTATAAGGTCTTGCAGTGATTGTGTGTCAGGGAAATTTTAAGATACCTGAGACCCAGAGGCAAGCGGATTTCTGAGTTCAAGGTCAGCCTGGTCTACAGAATGAGTCCAGGATAACCAGGGCTATACAGAGAAACTCTGTTTCGAAAAACAAAATAAAACAAAAAAACAGAAAAGCAAAAAACAAAAACAAGCAAACAAAAAAAAAAAAGATACCTGAGACCCAGTCACCTGTATATCATTCAATGGCTAAATTCATCAGCATAAAAATCATCATACTATCAGTTCAACTGTAAGGGACAAATCCAAGGCCAACTGCATTTAAGCCAGCAGGAAAAACTGCATGTGGAAGACGAAGATAAGTTACATTAGAGACTTCTTTACAGTGCAATGTGTAATTTAATACAAGAGAAAAAGCCTCATCCACTGGAATAGCTAACATTATACTAACATGAACCCAATAAATAGTAAGAATCTTATATTAATTATACATAAGAGTAACTGGACATACAATATAATGAGGACATGTAGGGTCATCTTCAGAACATACATTTGGCATTGTAATGGATTTGTAGGTAAAGTTACCAACCAGAGCAGCCCTATATTACCTGTGTGGTTCCAGTAAATGGACAAAGGCTTTGAAAAGAAAAGATGAAAATTCATTATCAGTGCACTGTAGAGCTGGGGATAAAATGTGGATAGGACATGGTATAAAATCCTTTGTCATTACTGCAATGATGCAGATGGAAAGAAGATAAGGGGAGAAATATGACCCTTCTTATACTACTTATACCACTGGTGGTGGTGGTGGTGGTGGCGGTGGTGGTGGTGGTGGTGGTGGTGGTGGTGGTGTGTGTGTGTGTGTGTGTGTGTGTGTGTGATATGAGTGAATCAAGATCTTGTGTTTGCATCACAATGGAATAATTAAAGATTGTATTGCAGGATTATATTGACACAGTTCATGTAGTGTTCCCATTGACCTATATATGCAAAAGAGGGAAAGAATGAATTAAAGTCCTTCTCTATCAATAGAATAGTGTAATTGTATAGCAGTGTGCATGTAGCAAACAAGAGGACCACAGAACAATTCAGTGTTTTAGTATAATTCATTTCAGGACATAATAGAGCAAAGACTACGAGCCCTGGTCCCGTCAGTGACCTGGTATACTTGTATAGAGAATGTGAATGGGACACACAGTGGTATTGTAACAGTGTTATTATGCTTGTATTAGTATATAGTGTATGACTCTGGAAATCAAACAGGGAATTTGACTGGCTCATTCATAGGAATGTTGTAATTGAGATGGGACCTAGCCATGCTCTCTTCTTCCTAATTTGTCATTCCTTCCTCTCTGCTACTTGAGAAAAGCCCAGAATGAAATTGATATGGCAATTCTCACACCTCAAAAGTACCTAAAAATACAGTGCTGCTCAATAACATTCTCAAAGATTTATAATTATGCCTCCAAGATAGTGTGATTTACAGTAACAGAGTCATAAACATGTTTTCCAAGGTTTGAGGCAACCTGTCAGACACTGTAGTCATAGTTATGTGGGAACTCAATTTTCCAAGCCTCTTCAGAGTCTTCCAAATGTATCATAACATATAACACTGCAAACTCTCAGAGTACAGGTCCTAAATCTTCAGCCAATGTGAAATATCAAGAAATATGTAGTCTTGAATAAATACTCATAATGTTTGCAGTTGAGTATTAGGAGACTAATGTGGAAGACAGTTCAATAACTCAACCCTAGCTCAGATAAAAGTCATTAAAACTCATCATTACTATGAAGATTTGAAAGTCTGAGGCTCATCAGAAAAAGGGTAATGAGACACCAAACCCAGACACTATTGTTGATGCCAAAACATTCATACTGACTGGGGCATGGTATAGCTGTCCCCTGAGAGGCTCTGCCAGAGTCTGAGCAATACTGATGTGGATGCACACAGCCAAACATTGGACTGAGCACAGGGACCCCGATGGAGAAGTTAGGGCAAGGACTGTAGACGCTGAAGAAGATAAAATGTGGATAGGACATGGTATAAAATCCTTTGCAACACCATAGGAAGAACAACAATATCAACTAACCTTATACCCCAAATCTCCCAGGGACAAAACCACCAACCAAACACGGGAGACTCATGGCTCCAGCTGAATATGTAGTAGAGGATTGCCTTATCTTTCATCACTTGGAGGGGAGCCCTTTAGTCCTGGGAAGGCTTGATGACCCAGGGTCAGGGAATGCTAGGGTGCTGAGGCAGGAGTTGGTGGGCAGGTGGGTGAGCACCCTCATAGAGGCAGGGGGAGAGGGATGGGATAGGGGGCTTGTGGAGGGGAAACTGGGAAGGAGAAAAACATTTAAAATGTAAATAAATAAAATAACCAACTATAAATGAAAAAAAGAAGAAAAAGTGTAATGAAACACCCCTTGCCATAATAGGCATTGATTGTATTGGCACTTTCTACTGCCTTTACCAGGGAACTAACTTACTAGCAGTGAGTTTCAAATCATCCTCTCACCTCTAGATCCAATCACAGCAGGTGACATGCAAGACACTGGCAGAATGACTGACTAGTAGAGGACACACCATTTCTGAAATCTGCTTCTGTTCTGGGACTGCACAAGCCGCTTTGAGTTCAAGGCTTAAGACTTGGTATTGGATAAAAAATATTCAGTTCATCTCAAAGACATCACTTTGGACAGGTGTCTGTCTCTCCACATTGCTTTGTGTTGTTAAATGTGTCAAAATATAAGTGAAAAAAAAAGGAATCTAATTAGCTTTCATAAATGTAGAAAGGAGAGAAAGGGAATATAGGGGACAGAGTGAGATAACCTTGACAAGTAGAGACATGGTTCATCAGAGTCACATTACACAGATGTGTGTGGGGGGAGGGAGTCTTGTATTACACACAGTCTTATATCATGTGGTGAGAAGGCACTGAAATCCAACAAACATTTCCCTCTACAATCTGAACATCTTCATGGTGGTTCGTCTAGGGACACTTATTTTTGGATGCATTGGCTTGATGGGGAACCTTCAATCCTCAGAGCAGCTTCTTATTAAAGCTTGTTCCTGTTACAGTGGAAACAACACCTTGGTAACCTAGAGGAGAGAGAATGCTATTCCCAAATAACACAAGGATCTGAGTAAGTGGCACCAAGTGAAGTTAATAATTAGAAGCATCTATGTTATTCTGCTTGTACCAGAGTACTTAATAATTGTGGAGATTCTGGATACCATGTTTCAGAGGTTTCCTTCACTACTCCTGCCACCTTTTCTCATTCCACAAAATCCAGGAAATATTTGCTGGGGAATACTTCTACTATTTCTCATAACTGCCTTGATACTGGTTTCCAAATGTACCTTCAGTTTCCAAGATCAATGATCCCCCATTTCTATCTACTAAGAGGGTATTTTCACTGACAGAGGATGGTTTAGTCCAGTGTTAGTATCTTTCGTCTACTGACTTCTTTCCCTCCTTGCCTCTCCTCTCCTCCTTTCTTTCTTTGTAAAACAGAGCTATTCTTGAGAAGTGGATATGAAATCATTAATTATTCAAATGAGAGAACAACTATTGAGCCATTCACTGCATGATATGTGTGTGGTCTTCTACTGAGGTCACATAGCTGACCCCTTCAAGATGCCACCTCCATCCTTGTTGCCTTACCACTACAGAAAAAGCTTTGACACTTATAATTGTTGAAATTCTTTTCTTGGTAACCATAACATTCTCCACCAACTCCGGAAAGATGCAAACCCAGGAAATTATTTTTCTGAGAAGCTGCCCTCAACCACCTGCTAATAAAAATCAATGTCAAAGTCGTCAGCCTCTCAAACATCTGAGAAGGGTTAGCTCTGAGGTGTGAACAAAACTTTCTGCAGTCTCCCGTGAACTTTAAACTATGACCTTGTTTCCTTCCTTGTAGAATATGTTTTAGAAACAATCTGCACATCAGTTAAGTGAGACATGGTATCGTTTCTATCTGACAACTATACATCTTGATTCAAATTTCTCATCCTCTACCCTTGGTGTCTGAACACCCTAGCCATTCCTCAAGTGTGTTGAACCAGAATCTCCTCACTTCAAACATTGTTCATTTCCTCCTATTTTGTTATAAATGCACACTTGCCCATGATATATTTAGAAACATGCCAAATAGGATCCAGCACTTCTAGACCCACTGATGGAGCAGTGGTAAAGGCCCACTAATAGACATTTCTTCTTGTAAACAGAATGAAAATCTCTGGCCCAGATAGATATCTAGCATTTCAGTTGGGTGGGTGGGTGGGGGGCTCAATGACCTGCCTAATGCCCACTCCACAGGAAGATGGAAATTGCACTTAATAAATTAGCGTTCACTTTAAAAACTGTGCTAAATAGATAATTACACTAGTTATGCCTTTAGTACTATAATGAACTTTCAGCTTCCAGAATTCCCAACTGCATCACAGTCTCTTATAATGAATGTACAGCCACCCTGTTTCTTAAGTCTGTTCTCTTTTTTTTTTTTTTGGAATGCCATCATATTTATTCTCTTCATGGTTCCACAACAGTATTGTATAGCTTACAGTAAAATGATGGAAATACAATGCAGTTAGAAAAGTTCAAGAGCAGCGTGATAGAACAGAAAAGAACACGTTGACTATTAGGAACAGATTAAAAGGGAGTTGCCTGAACAGAGTAGAGCCCTTGTCTTCAACTACTACAGAGACAAGAAACACTGGGTGCATACCATTTTACATAATTCTTTCTATATGACAGACATGTGCCAGTGATGTAAAGGAAACAGTTCTGTGATATAAAATTCAAAAGAATATTATCATTCTAGCTAAAAATATTTTAACTGAGCTAAACAGCTTGCTTCAGGGAAGATTAATTTGAAATAAAACTTACTTAAAAAAATCCCTTAAATGCACCGAATTTTGTGATATGTTGTATTAAATAAACGTTTTGTGTTGGGTTAACATGGCTCAAATTCTAGCAATAACACTTGTTTGTGTATCCTTTAGGCTTCTGTTTTCTTTTCTTTTTTTAATTAGGTATTTTCCTCATTTACATTTCCAATGCTATCCCAAAAGTCCCCCATACCTTCCCTCCCTTTCCCCTACCCACCCATTCCCACTTTTTGGCCCTGGCGTTCCCCTGTACTGGGGCATATAAAGTTTGCAAGTCCAGTGGGCCTCTCTTTCCAGTGATGGCCAACTAGGCCATCTTTTGATACACATGCAGCTAGAGTCAAGAGCTCCGAGGAACTGGTTACTTTATAACGTTGTTCCACCCTTAGGGTTGCAGATCCCTTCATCTCCTTGGGTATTTTCTCTAGCTCCTCCATTGGGGGCCCTGTGATCTATCCAATAACTGACTGTGAGCATCCACTTATGTGTTTGCTAGGCCCCGGCGTAGTCTCACAAGAGACAGCTATATCAGGTTCCTTAGAGCAAAATCTTGCTAGTGTATGCAATGGTGTCAGCGTTTGGAGGCTGATTATGGGATGGATCCCTGGATATGGCAATCTCTAGATGGTCCATCCTTTTGTCTCAGCTCCAAACTTTGTAACTTCTTCCATGGGTGTTTTGTTCCCAATTCTAAGAAGGGGCCAAGTGTCCACACTTTGGTCTTTGTTCTTCTTGAGTTTCATGTGTTTTGCAGTGTTCTCTTTTTCTTAATTACTCAGAAAATGGTAACATTTGCATGTTTTCCCTAACTCATTGAGCTTTCTTACTCTTTCTATGAAGCCTTTCTCCCTGACAAATTGTGGCTGACCTCCAGGACTATATAACCCAAGTGGTCTTAAAATTTTCCCTCTGCACAGCTGCTGTTCTTTTTAGTTCATCTAACATGAACTTTATATTTAAACTCTAAGAACATTGTCGTTGAGGTTCCATTTGAGTTTGTTCTTAAATTCATCTATTAGTGAGATTAAGAACTCTATGAAAGGGACTAAATTCCCCCGGTGTCATCTGATCACCACAAATGGATACTCGAAAATGTCCACTAACACCACCAGAAAACAGAAAACTTCTAATGCATATTTTAGAGTATTGATCTGTAACAAATATCAAAAACTCATGTAGAAATTAGGATAACCTAAAAGGAAAGGATCAAACCAACAAAAAATAAAAAACAAATTTGGTTGTGGTGGAACAAACCTAAAATCCCAGACTCAGAATGCAGAGGCAGAACAATCTCAAATTCAATACCTACTTGAGCCACTGAATGAACTCAAGGTAAATTCGACAATGAAAACTTGTCTCAAATAAAAAGTAAAGGGGCTGGGACAGCTCAGTGGTAGAAACTGAACCAGCCTGTGCAAGGCTCTATGTTCAGAGTTGCAATCCTATCATTAACAAAACAAAACAAAACAAAACAAACAAGCAAACAGCAACACAATAGAGGAGAAAGAATATCCTTTAAAAAGTAGGAAATGTTTACTACATAAAACTGAATGGCTTGTAAGATCTTAGTTTTCCTCTCTTTACTGTTCCCCTTCTCCTTATCTGTCAGAATGTTCCTGGTAAAGATTAGCATTTGAAAATATAGACTGAGTAAATAAGATTGTCCTCATAATTTTGTGGGCACCATCCAATGCTGAGGTCCCAAAATAGAAAAGAGAGGAAGCTAAATGACAATTCTGAACTAAAGTTGTCTGACACCTGTATGTTTGTTATGCTGTTTGACTATTTGGTACCTGCCATAGGGTTTTACTGCTGTGAACAGACACCATGAACAAAGGAATATTTAATTGTGGCTGGCTTACAGGTTCAGAGATTCAGTCCAGTATCATTAAGGCAGGAACATGGCAGCATCCAGACAGGAGTGGTGCAGGAGAATATAAAAGTTCTACATTATCATTTGAAAGCTGCTAGCAGAATACTGGCTTCCAGGCAGCTAGAGTAAGGGTCTTAAGCCCAAGCCCATAGTGACACACCTACTCCAACAAGGTCACACCTTCTAATAGTACCACTCTCTGGAATAAGCATATACAAAGCATAACAGTACCTATAGATTTCTGTAGTATTTGCTTTCAGTCTGGTTAGTGTTCTATTTACAATGTAAAAAAAAAATCCTCAGTTTTCTACAAGGGGTGAATTAAAGGGGTTGGAAATGATCTGAAGAAACCAAAAGTAGAGAGATAAAGTATCTTTCAGTAAAAGAAAATGTGTTGTGTGTCTGCCTCTCTGCCATGATGCACCTGAAGTGAATATGTAGCATATAATCATTGTGATTTTTTTTCTGATTACTTCAGAAGTAATTAGAAAGTACCTGCCCACCCAAGACCTGCATCTAATTAGAAATTTCTGTTAAAATGTTATTTGCATATATTCAAGTCATATTATGTCATGAGGACATTTGAGCTGATAAAAACTGACATTTACTACAAAATTAAAATGCATCACATGGAAACTAGAAGTCATCAAAAACCCACAGCTGCAGTTTTGAAAGCCTATTTTAATTCATGAGATACAGTTGTTTTGCTTCAAAAATAAATTCAGAGCATGGAGCACAGGGAAGTAAACATATAGAGCCAGAATAGCATGGCAAGATGCACAGCAGAGACTGTGATTAGGACAAGAACCTGAATGTTAAGCACACTAATCATATGGATTTTGTTATCAAATCATTAAATTGATCTACAATGGAAATTTTCTAGTTGCCACAAAGAGAGTACATAATTTGACAAACGTCATGCTAGTAATAACATACTTGAATGTAGTTGAAACTAAATCTTTCAATTTGAATTTATTTGTTTTTTCCCAGAATAACATCATGATTGGTTTGGTTTGGTTTCTTTTTGTTGGTGGTGTTGGTGTTGGTGTTGGTGGTGGTGTTCTTGTTTGTTTGTATTTTGTTTTGTTTTGATTTTTGTTTTTTGAGATCAAAGGATTTATTTTAAATCTTTAGGTGACAAGTGTCTTAAGAAAACAATAACAACCTGCAATTCCAAGGGATGAAAATAATACAATATTAATGTGTCTCATTTTAGGCTATTTCATACATACATTTAAATTTTCTTATTTAAGCCAAAATTATTTTTCCTTCAAAATACAATCTTATTACTGTCTGCCATTATGACTTGAGATAAAAGTTTTGGAAAAACATACATTTTACATATTTGTAACTGAAAAATGATTGAATGATTAGGTTTATATATCTAAATCTATGGGCAAACATGAAATACATTTCTCACATTAAATGTATGTGTCATAATGCATTTGTAAATATAGCTAGTGACTCACTGAAAATGTGTACTGAAATGTCATTTTTACAAAGTGACATCCACTCTTGCAGATGTAGACATGTTGAAGAGCAAGAATCTCTGTGTCTGAACACAGTCCCTATCCTCATTTTCTATAAGCTTTTCTGTTCTCTCACTATTACAAGGCCAAGATTTTGTGACACAATGTTCACTGCTTTTTTAGGCTGATATACACTTATCAATGAGTTCACACCATGTGTGTTCTTTTGTAATTGGGTTACCTCACTCAGGATATTTTCTAGTTCCATCCACTTGCCTAAGAATTTCATGAAGTCATTGTTTTTAATAACTAAGTACTACTCCATTGTGTAAATGTACTACATTTTCTGTATCCATTCCTCTGTTGAAGGACATCTGGGTTGTAATAGCTCCTGGCTATTATAAATATGGCTGCTATGCATATAATGGAGCATGTGTTCTTATTACATGTTGGAACATCTTCTGAGTAGATGCCAGAAGATGAGTGTAGCTGGGTCCTCAGGTAATACTATGTCCAATTTTGTGACGAAGTGCCAGACTGATTTCCACAGTGTATCCACTTGCAATCCCACCCACAATGGAGGAGTGTCCCTCTTCCTCCACATCCTTGTCAACATGTGCTGTCACCTGAGTTTTTGATTTTAGTCATTCTGACTGGAGTGAGGTGGAATCTCAGAGTAGTGTTTTGATTTGCATTTCCCTGATGACTAAGGATGTTGAACATTTCTTTAGGTTCCTCTCAGCCATTCGATATTCCTCAGTAGAGAATTCTTTGCTTATCTTTGTACCCCCTCTTTTAATAGGGTTATTTGGTTCTTTGAAGTCTAACTTCTTGTGCTCCTTGTATATATTGGATATTAGCCCTCTATTGGATGTAGGGTTGGTAAAAACCTTTTGCCAATCTGTTGATTGCTGTCTTTTCCTATTGACAGTGTCCTTTGCCTGACAGAAGCTTTGTAATTTTATGAGGTCGCGTGTGTCAATTCTTGATCTTAGAACATAAGCAATAGGTATTCTGTTCAGGAAATTATCTGCTGTGCCCATGTGTTTGAGGCTCTTCCTCACTTTTTCTTCTATTATTTTCAGTGTATCTGATTTTATGTGGAGGTCTTTGATCCACTTGGACTTGAGCTTCTATAAGGAGATGAGTGGATCCATTTGCATTCTACGTCCTGACCTAGAAAAGAACCATTACCATTTTTAAAATTGCTATCTTTTTTTCCACTGTATGCTTTTAGCTCCTTTGTCAAAGACCTAGTGACGATGGGTGTGTGGGTTCATTTCTGGATCTTCAATTCTATTCTATTCTATTCTATTCTATTCTATTCTATTCTATTCTATTGATCTACCTGTCTCTCTATCAATACCATGCAGTTCTTATCACATTTGCTCTGTAGTACAGCTTGAGGTCAGGCATGGTGATTCGACCAGAGATTCTTTTATTGTTGAAAATAGTTTTTGCTATCTGTACTGGCTAATTTTGTGTCAACTTGACACAGGCTGGAGTTATCACAGAGAAAGGAGCTTCAGTTGGGGAAATGCCTCCATGAGATACAGCTGCAAGGCATTTTCTCAATTAGTGATCAAGGGGGGAGGTTCTCTTGTGGGTGGTGTCATCTCTGGGCTGGTAGTCTTGGTTCTATAAGAGAGCAGGCTGAGCAAGCCAGGGAAGCAAGCCAGTAAGGAACATCCCTACATGGCCTCTGCATCAGCTCCTGCTCCCTGCTCTGCTTGAGTTCCAGGCCTGACTTCCTTTGGTGATGAACAGCAGTATGGAAGTATAAGCTGAATAAACCCTTTCCTCCCCAACTTGCTTCTTGGTCATGATGTTTGTGCAGAAATGGAAACCCTTACTAAGACAAATTGGTACCAGAAGTGGGGTATTCCTGTGACAACCTGACCATGTTTTGGGGAGGACTGTGGAAAGACTTTGGAACTCTGGGCCAGAATATCCATTTGGTGTTAAGAGCTCTGTCGAATGTTGTGTAGGAGCTTGGAAGATAACGTTGAGAACAATGTAGAAGTAGGAGGCCTGGCTTGTGAAATTTCAGAGGGAAGATTAAAGACTCTTTTCGGAGCAATTGCTATTTTTGATTGTGAAGATTTTGTGGTTCTGGTTAGCTGGGGTTGAAGAATCAGCTGTGATTAACAAGATACCAGAACTACTAAAGTGAAACATTTGCATTACTGGGACTATTGATGCTGGTTAGCTGGAGCTAAGAAATTAGAGGTGATTAAGAAGAGACCAGCATCATTGAGGTGACATCTTCTAGGAAGTATTTTCTGAAAGTACAAAGAGGCTGTGTTCCTGAGATAGCCAAAGTTGTACCTCATGCTGCAGCAGGATTTGGTAATGTGTAAGAGTCACCCAGGTGGTACTGGTTTTAAAGGCATGAATGGGTCATGCAGAGCAGCTGAGGCTTGGCACTGTGAGAGGCCATGGAAGCCCATTGGTGAAGGGGCAGCCTAAGTTGCAATTGATGGCCCAGGACTGAACGGGTCATGCAGGTTTTGGAGATGCCAGAACCATGAATGACCACCAAGAACAGCAGGAGCAGTGGAAAACAGGCATCTGGAGCCTAGAGAAATAGGTGTGTGTTCAAAGGACAGGGCTGGAGAAGTGACCCAAGCCCTTGGAGGAGCCCAGAAGATTGTGAGTTGGATCCCAGACATTGGACTGTTGGAGTTTAATTTTTGCTTTTGATTGTGACTGTTCCCTGATATTTTCCCCTCTTGAAGGAAGAAACTATTTTAGTGGATCCCACAGTTAAGAGACTTTTAGTTGTAAAAGACCTTGGATTTTAAAAGATATTAGATATTTTAAAAGGATTGAACTTTTAATATGTAAAGATTGTGGGACTTTTAAAGTTATTTAAGACCTTGGGGATGAATAAGAACTAAGGGTTGAGACTTACTAGTGATGTGTTTGTGTGTCAAGTTGAAAAGGGGTCAGTGAGTACATATTGTGCGAGTTCCTTTGTGATTGGGTTACCTCACTCAGGATGATACCCTCCAGGTCCATCCATTTGCCTAGGAATTTCATAAATTCATTTTTTTAAATAGCTGAGTAGTATTCCATTGTGTAAATGTACCACATTTTCTGTATCCATTCCTCTGTTGAGGGGCATCTGGGTTCTTTCCAGCTTCTGGCTATTATAAGCAAGGCTGCTATGAACATAGTGGAGCATGTGTCCTTCTTACGGGTTGGGACATCTTCTGGATATATGCCCAGGAGAGGTATTGTGGGATCCTCCGGTAGTACTATGTCCAAAGTGTGGAAAACTTTACCCTTTCGTAGAAATGGGAACAAAACACCCATGGAAGGAGTTACAGAGACAAAATTTGGAGCTGTGACGAAAAGATGGACCATCTAGTGATTGCCATATGCAGGGATCCATCCCATAATCAGCATCCAAATGCTGACACCATTGCATACACTAGCAAGATTTTGCTGAAAGGACCCAGATATAGCTCTCTCTTGTGAGACTATGCCGGGGCCTAGCAAACACAGAAGTGGATGATCACAGTCAGCTATTGGATGGGTCACACGGCCCCCAATGCAGGAGCTAGAGATATTACCCAAGGAGCTAAAGGGAACTGCAACCCTATAGGTGGAACAACAATATGAACTAACCAGTACCCCGGAGCTCTTGTCTCTAGCTGCATATGTATCAAAAGATGGCCTAGTCGGTCATCACTGCAAAGAGAGGCCCATTGGACTTGCAAACTTTATATGCCTCAGTACAGGGGAACGCCAGGGCCAAAAAGGGGGAGTGGGTGGGTAGGGAATTGGGGGGGTGGGGTGGGTATGAGGGACCATTGGGATAGCATTGAAAATGTAAACGAGGAAAATACCTAATTTAAAAAAAAAAAAAGAAATTGAAAAAAAAAAAAAGAAAAGGGGTCAATTGTACTGGCTAATTTTGTCTCAACTTGAAACAGGCTGGAGTTTTCACAAAGAAAGGAGCTACAGTTGGGGAAATGCCTCTATGAAATCTAGCTGCAAGTCTCAGTTAGTGATCAAGGGGGGAGGTCCCCTTGTGGGTGGTGCCATCTCTGGGCTGGTAGTTTTGGTTCTATAAGAGAGCAGGCTGAGCAAGCCAGGGGAAGCAAGCCAGTAAGGAACATCCCTACATGGCCTCTGCATCAGCTCCTGCTCCCTGCCCCCCTTGAGTCCTGATTTCCTTTGGTGATGAACAGCAGTATGGAAGTGTAAGCTGAATAAACTCTTTCCTCCTCAACTTGCTTCTTGGTCATGATGTTTGTGCAGGAATAGAAACCCTGACTAAGACACTATCCTAGTTTTTTTGTTATTCCAAATTAATTTGCAAGTTGCTCTTTCTGTCTTTATGAAGACTTGAGTTGGAATTTTGATGGGGATTGCATTGAACCTGTACATTGCTTTCAGCAAGATGGCCATTTTTATTATATTAATCCTCCTAATCCATGAGCATGGGAGATCTTTCCATCTTCTGAGATCTTCGATTTCTTTCTTAAGAGAATTGAAGTTCTTGTCATACAGATTTTTCACTTGCTTGGTTAGAGTCATGAACATGTACTGTTTTGTAGTGATGCCATATAGACAAATAGATGACTTAAGTATTAATGTTGATCCTATAAGAATTCCTAAAATCATATCTGTGAATATCAAGTTCTTTTATAGTGTGACTGCTATTAGGTCCTTTTCTGGTAGTCAAAATTGCAATGAGAACTCTGCCAGTCTCCCAAGTGTCACCAGTTAATTGCTCTTAGATAGTTACGAGACTTTCTCCTACTTAGAGCACATTCCAAGAGGTTGCAAAACAATTAACAAAAGGTCATAAAAAGGGAACTAATGATTTATTATAGGTGCTAGGACAGAAGATAAAATATTGACTGGGTTTATCTATACAAAACTTCACTAATATCTTAGTTATAGTTTTAAATCTTCAGGACCTATGGAGCTAACACAGGTGATGGATGTTTAGCCAGATAATTACGCCTAATGGATACACATGTAAACATTGTTGTAAACTTCCATCTAAATTTATGATTTGATTTTTTGTGTGAACTTATAATGTACTCTGTAACATGTGATCATGTATTCTGAAAGATATATAAGGCAAAGAGTTGAGAGAAGGAGAAAGGAGAATTTTTTAAAGCCTTTCCCCACTTAGAGTAGAAATCTTTTCTCTTTTCCCACTTAGAGAATTTTTTCCCTTTCTCCACTTAGGATCTTTTGCTTTTCCTCTCAGATAGCTTTCAGAGGAAACCTTTTAAAACTTAGTAATAAATGCTACAATAACTTTTGTGAGCGTCCCTTTTTCTTCCTGAGACTTAAGAGTTGCGGGCTGAAAGTTAGAGCTCAGCAGTTCCTGGTGAGATAGAACAAATGCCACATTGCTACAGGTGTTAATCGCCTAAGGCAGAGGTTTTGTACTCTCAGAAAGAACAAGAAATTTTTTAGGACCTTTTAGAAGTTATCATCAGTATTTCAGTACAGTTAGAGAGCTAGAGAGCCCAAGACCCTCAGACTTTAAAGCCATCACCACAGTCCTACTCTGTGACTTCCCTCTCTAGGCCGGGAGGCTCTTGGCAGTTTACCTGATCCTTATTTAACTTTGGGACCTGGTATCTTTCTAGAAAATTGTCCATTTTGTCCAGATCCTCCCATTTTGTTGAGTATAGGATTTTGTAGTAGTATCTGATAACTTTTTTGAATTTCCTCAGTTTCTGTTGTTATATCTCCCTTTTCATTTCTGATTTTGTTAATTTGGATGGTATCTCTCTTCCCTCCAGTTAGTCTGGCTAAGGCTTTATCTATTTTGTTGATTTTGTCAAAGAACCAGCTCCAGGTTTTGTTGATTCTTTGTGTAGTTCATTTTATTTCTACTTGGTTGAATTCAGCCCGAGATTAATTATTTCCTGCTATCTACTCTTCTTTTATGTATTTGCTTCTTTTTGTTCTAGAGTTTACAGGTATGCTGTCAAGCTGCCAGTGTATACTCTCTACAGACTCTCTTTGAAGGCACTCAGAGCTATGAGTGTTTGTTGCCGTTATTGTTGTTGTTTTGTTCATTCATTCATTTCTTCCATATGGGAAATTCTTATACTTACCATGCATGCCAAACATTTCTCAGTTTTTCTTTTACAGAGAATTCTGCATCAGACAAAAACCGTGAATGTATCATTTTCTTTTCTTTTTTTTTTTTTCAAGTTAAACTTGAGACTTTATTCTTAGACTTCACCATGATATCATCGAGTTCTTCCTGGTAAGGAAAAATCCTCTACCGTCACTCTGTGTTCCACGGAAATGTCTTTGTTGAGTTTTCCTTTCTCCATCCCTGCATATCCACAGCGGTATTGAGTCATGGCAGAAGGAAAGTAAAGACTGAACATGAACAAATTCATGTTTAATTACATATAAAATTCCTCCCCTTAACAATTTCTCTTTCTACTCAAATTTAAATCTAATTTTTAAACATATTTTAGCAAAAACAATTCAGTGCAGATGAGTATATTAATTCCTTAGAAGTCTCAAATTATAATAGTTTCCCAAAATATTATACCCAGCTATAGGGTAAACAAAGGAGTCCCAAACACAGGGAAAGTCTAGATGTCTTCCTTATCTTCCTTGTTAAGAATCGTGACATTTTCGTATCTAAAAACTAGTTGTTTTTTTTTTTTTTTTAATTCCTATGAGTATGAACAGGGACAGGTGACAATGGCCACTGATGTGTGTCCTCTGTGTGTGAGCACATCAGTGATGTGTGTTGGTGATCAGGAGCATAGGTGGATTTCCTAGGCTATCACCACAGCAGCACACACTTAGAACAAACAGACATACGGATCAGCATGGATGTGCTGACCCCAACCACATCTGAGCATTTAAAGAGCATACAGGAGCAGACCACAAGGTGTTAATAAAACAGGGACCCACAAATCTTTTTTTTTAATTTTTTTAATTAGGTATTTTCTTCGTTTACATTTTCAATGCTATCCCAAAGGTCCCCCATACCCAACCCCCAATCCCCTACGCACCCACTCCCCCTTTTTGGCCCTGGCGTTCCCTGTACTGGGGCATATAAAGTTTGCAAGTCCAATGGTCCTCTCTTTGCAGTGATGGCCGACTAGGCCATCTTTTGATGCATATGCAGCTAGAGACAAGAACTCAGGGGTACTGGATAGTTCATATTGTTGTTCCACCTATAGGGTTGCAGTTCTCTTTAGCTCCTTGGGTAATATCTCTAGCTCCTGCATTGGGGGCCGGGTGACCCATCCAATAGCTGACTGTGATCATCCACTTCTGTATTTGCTAGGCCCCGGCATAGTCTCACAAGAGAGAGCTATATCTGGGTCCTTTCAGCAAAATTTTGCTAGTGTGTGCAATGGTGTCAGCGTTTGGATGCTGATTATGGGATGGATCCTTGCATATGACAATCACTAGATGGTCCATCTTTTTGTCACAACTCCAAATTTTGTCTCTGTAACTCCTTCCATGGGTGTTTTGCTCCCATTTCTAGGAAGGGGTAAGTGTCCACACTTTGGTCTTCCTTTTGGAATTTCATGCGTTTAGCAAATTGTATCTTATATCTTGGATATCCTAAGTTTCTGGGCTAATATCCGCTTATCAGTGAGTTCATATTGTGCGAGTTCCTTTGTGATTGGGTTACCTCACTCAGGATGATGCCCTCCAGGCCCATCCATTTGCCTAGGAATTTCATAAATTCATTTTTTAAATAGCTGAGTAGTATTCTATTGTGTAAATGTACCACATTTTCTGTATCCATTCCTCTGTTGAGGGGCATCTGGGTTCTTCCAGCTTCTGGCTATTATAAATAAGGCTGCTATGAACATAGTGGAGCATGTGTCCTTCTTACCAGTTGGGAAATCTTGTGGATATATGACCAGGAGAGATATTGCGGGATCCTCCAGTAGTACTATGTTCAATTTTCTGAGGAAACGCCAGACTGATTTCCAGAGTGGTTGTACAAGCTTGCAATCCCACCAACAATGGAGGAGTGTTCCCCTTTCTCCACATCCTCCCCAGCATCTGCTGTCACCTGAGTTTTTGATCTTAGTCATTCTGACTGGTGTGAGGTGGAATCTCAGGGTTGTTTTGATTTGCATTTCCCTGATGATTAAGGATGTTGAACATTTTTTCAGGTACTTCTCAGCCATTCGGTATTCCTCAAGTGAGAATTCTTTGTTCAGCTCTGAGCCCCATTTTTTAATGGGGTTATTTGATTTTATGGAGTCCACCTTCTTTAGTTCTTTATATATATTGAATATTAGTCCCCTATCCAATTTGGGATAGGTAAAGATCCTTTCCCAATCTGTTGGTGGTCTTTTTGTCTTATTGACGGTGTCTTTTGCTTTGCAGAAGCTTTGCAATTTTATGAGGTCCCATTTATTGATTCTCGATCTTACAGCACAAGCCATTGCTGTTCTATTCAGGAATTTTTCCCCTGTACCCATGTCTTCGAGGCTTTTCCCTACTTTCTTCTCTATAAGTTTCAGTGTCTCTGGTTTTATGTGGAGTTCCTTAATCTACTTAGATTTGACCTTAGTACAAGGAGATAGAAATGGATCAATTCGCATTCTTATACATGATAACCGCCAGTTGTGCCAGCACCATTTGTTGAAAATGATGTCTTTTTTCCACTGGATTGTTTTAGATCCCTTGTTAAAGATCAAGTGACCATAGGTGTGTGGGTTCATCTCTGGGTCTTTAATTCTGTTCCATTGGTCTACTTGTCTGTCACTATACCAGTACCATACAGTTTTTATCACAATTGCTCTGTAGTACAGTTTTAGGTCCGGCATGGTGATTCCACCAGAGGTTCTTTTATCCTTGAGACGAGTTTTTGCTATCCTAGGTTTTTTGTTATTCCAGATGAATCTGCCGATTGCCCTTTCTAGTTCGTTGAAGAATTGAGTTGGAATTTTGATGGGGATTGCATTGAATCTGTAGATTGCTTTTGGCAAGATAGCTATTTTTACACTGTTGATCCTGCCAATCCATGAGTATGGGAGATCTTTCCATCTTCTGAGATCTTCTTTAATTTCTTTCTTCAGAGACTTGAAGTTCTTATCATACAGATCTTTCACTTCCTTAATTAGAGTCATGCCAAGGTATTTTATATTATTTGTGACTATGGAGAAGGGTGTTGTTTTCCTAATTTCTTTCTCAGCCTGTTTATCCTTTGTGTAGAGAAAGGCCATTGACTTGTTTGAGTTAATTTTATATCCGGCTACTTCATTGAAGCTGTTTATCAGGCTTAGGAGTTCTCTGGTGGAATTTTTAGGGTCACTTATATATACTATCATATCATCTGCAAAAAGTGATATTTTGACTTCTTCTTTTCCAATTTGTATCCTCTTGATCTCCTTTTGTTGTCTAATTGCTCTGGCTAGGACTTCAAGTACAATGTTGAATAGGTAGGGCAAGAGTGGACAGCCTTGTCTAGTCCCTGATTTTAGTGGAATTGCTTCCAGCTTCTCACCATTTACTTTGATGTTGGCTATTGGTTTGCTGTAGATTGTTTTTATCATATTCAGGTATGGGCCTTGAATTCCTGATCTTTCCAAGACTTTTATCATGAATGGGTGTTTGATTTTGTCAAATCCTTTCTCTGCATCTAAAGAGATGATCATGTGGTTTTTGTCTTTGAGTTTGTTTATATAATGGATTACGTTGATGGATTTCCGTCTATTGAACCATCCCTGCATCCCTGGGATGAAACCTACTTGGTCAGGATGGATGATTGTTTTGATGTGTTCTTGGATTCGGTTAGCAAGAACTTTATTGAGGATTTGTGCATCTATATTCATAAGGGAAATTGGTCTGAAGTTCTCTATCCTTGTTGGGTCTTTTTGTGGTTTACGTATCAGAGTAAATGTGGCTTCATAGAATGAGTTGGGTAAAGTACATTCCGTTTTTATTTTGTGGAATAATTTGTGAAGAACTGGAATTAGGTCTTCTTTGAAGGTCTGATAGAACTCTGCACTAAACCCATCTGGTCCTGGGCTTTTTTTGGTTGCGAGACTATTAATGACTGCTTCTATTTCCTTAGGGGATATAGGACTGTTTAGATCATTCACCTGATCTTGATTTAGTTTTGGTACCTGTTATCTGTCTAGAAACTTTTCCATTTCATCCAGGTTTTCCAGTTTTGTTGAGTATAGCGTTTTGTAGAAGATCTGATGGTGTTTTGGATTTCTTCAGGATCTGTTGTTATATTTCCCTTTTCATTTCTTATTTTGTTAATTAGGATGCTTTCCCTGTGTCCTTTAGTGAGTCTAGCTAAGGGTTTATCTATCTTGTTGATTTTCTCAAAGAACCAGCTCCCTGATTGGTTGATTCTTTGAATAGTTCTTCTTGTTTCCACTTGGTTGATTTCACCCCTGAGTTTGATTATTTCCTGCAGTCTACTCCTATTGGGTGAATTTGCTTCCTTTTGTTCTAGAGCTTTTAGGTGTGTTGTCAAACTGCTAATGTGTGCTCTCTCTAGTTTCTTTTTGGAGGCACTCGGAGCTATGAGTTTTCCTCTTAGGAATGCTTTCACTGTGTCCCATAAGTTTGGGTATGTTGTGGCTTCATTTTCATTAAACTCCAAAAAGTCCTTAATTTCTTTCTTTTTTCCTTCCTTGACCAAGGTATCATTGAGAAGAGTATTGTTCAGTTTCCACGTGAATGTTGGCTTTCTATTATTTATTTTGTTATTGAAGATCAGCTTTAGTCCATGGTGATCTGATAGGATGCATGGGATAATTTCAATATTTTTTTTTATATGTTGAGGCTTGTATTGTGACCAATTATGTGGTCAATTTTGGAGAAGGTACCATGAGGTGCTGAGAAGAAGGTATATCCTTTTGTTTTAGGATAAAATGTTCTGTAGATATCTGTTAAGTCCATTTGTTTCATCACTTCTGTTAGTTTCACTGTGTCCCTGTTTAGTTTCTGTTTCCATGATCTGTCCATTGGTGAAAGTGGTGTGTTGAAGTCTCCCACTATTATTGTGTGAGGTACAATGTGTGCTTTGAGCTTTACTAAAGTTTCTTTAATGAATGTGGCTTCCCTTGTATTTGGAGCATAGATATTCAGAATTGAGAGTTCCTCTTGGAGGATTTTACCTTTGATGAGTATGAAGTGCCCCTCCTTGTCTTTTTTGATTATTTTGGGTTGCAAGTCGATTTTGTTAGATATTATGGCTACTCCACCTTGTTTCTTCATACCATTTGCTTGGAAAATTGTTTTCCAGCCTTTCATTCTGAGGTAGTGTCTATCTTTTTCTCTGAGATGAGTTTCCTGTAAGCAGCAAAATGTTGGGTTTGTTTGTGTAGCCAGTTTGTTAGTCTATGTCTTTTTATTGGGGAGTTGAGTCCATTGATATTAAGAGATATTAGGGAAAGTAATTGTTGCTTTCTGTTATTTTTGTTGTTAAAGTTGGCATTCTGTTCTTGTGGCTGTCTTCTTTTAGGTTTGTTGAGGGATTACCTTCTTGTTTTTTCTAGGTCGTGGTTCCCGTCCTTGTATTGGTTTTTTTCTGTTATTATCCTTTGAAGGGCTGGATTAGTGTAGAGATAATGGGTGAATTTAGTTTTGTCGTGGAATACTTTGGTTTCTCCATCTATGGTAATTGAGAGTTTGGCTGGGTATAGTAGCCTGGGCTGGAGTTTGTGTTCTCTTAGTGTCTGTATAACATCTGTTCAGGCTCTTCTGGCTTTCATAGTCTCTGGTGAAAAATCTGGTGTAATTCTGATAGGCTTGTCTTTATATGTTACTTGACCTTTTTCCCTTACTGCTTTTAGTATTCTATCTTTATTTAGTGTATTTGTTGTTCTGATTATTATGTGTTGGGAGGAATTTCTTTTCTGGTCCAGTCTATTTGGAGTTCTGTAGGCTTCTTGTATGTTCATGGGCATCTCTTTCTTTAGATTTGGGAAGTTTTCTTCAATAATTTTTTTGAAGATGTTTGCTGGTCCTTTGAGTTGCAAATCTTCATTCTCATCCACTCCTATTATCCGTAGGTTTGGTCTTCTCATTGTGTCCTGGATTTCCTGGATGTTTTGAGTTAGGATCTTTTTGGATTTTGTATTTTCTTTGATTGTTGTGCAGATGTTCTCTATGGAATCTTCTGCACCTGAGATTCTCTCTTCCATCTCTTGTATTCTGTTGCTGATGCTGGCATCTATGGTTCCAGATTTCTTTCCTAGGGTTTCTATCTCCAGTGTTGCCTCACTTTGAGTTTTCTTTATTGTGTCTACTTCCCTTTTTAGGTCTAGTATGTTTTTGTTCATTTCCATCACCTGTTTGGATGTGCTTTCCTGTTTTTCTTTAAGGACTTGTAACTCTTTAGCAGTGTTCTCCTGTATTTCTTTAAGTTAGTTATTAAAGTCCTTCTTGATGTCCTCTACCATCATCATGAGATATGCTTTTAAATCTAGGTCTATCTTTTCAGGTGTGTTGGGGTGCCCTGGACTGTGCGAATTGGGCGTGCTGGGTTCTGATGATGGTGAGTGGTCCTGGTTTCTGTTAGTAGGATTCTTACGTTTACCTTTTGCCATCTGTCAATCTCTGGAGTCAGTTGTTATAGTTGTCTATGTTTAGAGATTGTTCCTCTGCTGATTTTGTTACCCTCTATCAGCAGACCTAGGAGACTAGATCTCTCCTCTGAATTTCAGTGATCAGAGCAGTCTCTGCAGGCAAGCTGTCCTCTTTCAGGGAAGGTGCACACTTATCTGGTGTTTGGACCTCTTCCTGGCCGAAGATGAAGGCCCAAAACAGGATCTTTCCCATTAGCTGTGTTGCTTTGGCCTGTCACAGAAGTCGTTGTTTCAGTAGTCCACACTCCCACCTGTGTAGATTACTTTCCGCGGAGTCCCGCAACCAAGGTGGTTCCCGTGGAAGCTGAGGCAGAAGCCTCTCGGGCCGGGCCGGCAGCTGTGCTCTGACCTGGAAGGTGGCCGGTTGTCTGGAGCCGAAAACGGCACCGCCTCAGAATGTATCATTTTCATTCAGAGTTTTCTTAATTGGGAAGGCACAAACCTACACTAACAAAAGAAATCATGTAGTTCAATGTCATGCCACTCTGGTGGAGTCAGCTTGACAAAGCGAAAGCTGGGAAGCTGGTTCATGAAGCGAAGAGTTTCAAGGAAACTCCCTTCCTGGGGGCCTGGCATTTTCTCCCTAATCTATATAAACCATAAAATTAATTTTTCCATTCCCGCATTAGTCTAGTGTATGGATCCACATGCTCTCTAATTAGTATTACTTTATTATAAATGCCTTTTAAGATTGTATTCTAACATAGCTAAAGCCTTTTCCCAGTGTTCTTAGAATCCAGATAGCAGCAAGGAGTTTAACCTATTCAGTAACTAATTAAGCACTACCATAAAACAGTAAAACACTAGCCATTAACTCAGCTGTCTGCAGAAACAGACTAAAAGTCTCACTGAGATAGAAATCTTTTACTACAGGCTACATTCCATGTCAAGAGTAAGTTGATATACTACCCTGATAAGGGGGAACTCTCCAGACAGGATAAGTTTTACTAGACCTAAGAATTTAGAGCTCCGTGATAACACATTTCCCTTAAGGCCTGTCAAGTGTTAAAAAATCCCTGATGCTATTAACCCTAAAGTGTGAAATTCTTGCCTGGCATTAGGCTGATCCTAAGCAGGGCTTGTTATCCCTAATGTAAACATTTAATTAGTCCCTGCAAATTCCTTTCTGCTGTAACTGGTGAATCTCAGGGTATCTTGTCTTTTTGTGATTTGTATCTTCTGATAATTCGTTGTAATATAAGTCTGAAGCTCAACCAGAACATGACATTCAGATTCAACACCTTTCTTGTGTGTTTGGCTGTCTGTCACTCCATCCAACTCTTTGCCCATCTGCTTAAGAAATCCCGTTCCACACAGACCAGGGACCCAGAGGGTCTGTGGCAGTTCAATATTAATTAAGAGAAATAGCTAGTGATTATACAAGCTGATAATTGATATAGTAATTATAGTAAAATGCAAATTAAGCTTTGGAAGATCAGATAAAGCTGTAAATTAAGTGGTGCTGCAGTGAATGGATCATTCTGCTATACTGTGTGCTTTTCTATCATAACAAGATTATATAGCATTTGTATTTATTGAAATTATGAAGTTTATGAAGAGCCACAGTATATCTTCTCTCATCCAATACTGAAACTACTATGAATACAGATTTCTTTTATTAGCTTCAGGTCAGGTAATTATGTAATGGACAACTATCTGGAATATGTGTATCATAAAATAACTTTTCCATAATTAAAAAAATCTTTCCTTTCAAAGTTCTTTATAAACACTTATTACTTGATACAAAATTGCTTTTAAAGAATGTTTATTGCAGTATGCATCCTGACAATGGGAGTAGTCAGTATGTTTTTTAAAGCAATAATAATTCAAATAATTTCAAAGTGAACATGGCCACCAAAATCCAACCTAATTAAATATTGCAGGTTTTTTTTTTTTTTTTACTATTGTAATGAATTTAGAGGCTGTATTGGCTAGTTTTGTGTCAACTTGACACAGCTGGAGTTACCACAGAGAAAGGAGCTTCAGTTGAGGAAATGCCTCCATGAGATCCAACTGTAAGGCATTTTCTCAATTAGTGATCAAGGGGGAAAGGCCTCTTGTGGGTGGGACCATCTCTGGGCTGGCAGTCTTGGTTCTATAAGAGAACAGGCTGAGCAAGCCAGGGGAGGCAAGCCAGTAAAGAACATCCCTCCATGGCTCTGCATCAGCTCCTGCTCCCTGGCCTGCTTGAGTTCCAGTCCTGACTTCTTTTGGTGATAAACAGCAGTATGGAAGTGTAAGCCAAATAAACCCTTTCCTCCCCAACTTGCTTCTTGGTCATGATGTTTGTGCAGGAATAGAAACCCTGACTAAGACAGAGGCATAAAACAAAATAAAATAACCAAAAAACACAACAAACCGACCAACAAACAAACAAAAACAGGGCTAGAGAGAGAGAGATAGCTCAGCAGTTTTTTTTTTTTTTAAAAAGGTGCTTGGTGCTGTTGCAGAGGACTGAGCTTGGTTCTCAGAATCCACATGGTGGTTCACAAGCACTCATAATTGCAATTCCAGAGGTTCAAATACCTGCTCTGACCTGTATGTATATGCACATGAATGTATGCAGGCAACATCATCATACATATACAATAAATATTAAAAAAACATTAAAAAATTGCCTTTTTCTTTGCTGAAGATCAGAAATATAAAACAGGTTTAAACTCAAATTAATCACAGCATTGTATTTATTATAGAAACTGTAAAGAAGAATCTCATGCCTCATCTTTTCCAGTGTGTAAAGAATGCCTATGTTCTTTGGCTTGTGACAACTTTCATTTTTCTCCAGTCAGTATCCCAAATAACATAGGTCCTTCTCAGGCTGCCATCTTTCTGTTTCTCTTCTGTTTACCTGATTCTCATAGCTAATAAAGAACATTGTTCACAGAGACCAGCCAGATAATCAAAGATGTCTAAGACCATCTGGTTTCAAATGTAATTCTACCTATAACCTTACTTTTTCTTAGTTATATCATGTGGCATATTCACACAAACAGAGACGCAGACACAGATGTGGTGGAATACTTTTGTGGATATGATTATTGTTTGCTTTCTGTTCTGTTTTTTCTCCTTGGAATAAAAATGAATCTGAAAATTTATCAAGGTTTTCTTAAAACTGAAGTTTCTGGAGAAAAAGAGGAAGAACTCAAATCTTTCATATGCTAAATAATAAAGAAGATAAAATAGCTTTCACATCATACAGGGTATTCAGGAAGTAAACTTCATCTCTCTTGGCAGACTATTCCTGGCTGCTTTTATTTTATAGCACTCTAAAGCACTGAGTCCTGCTGGAGACAAATGTAACTACTCATGACTGTTGAGTTAATTCAGCCCAACATGTGATATTTATATGTGGGCACATTTTCCTTTCTTATTGTCTTAGATAGGGATCCAGCAGTCCCAGAGCTCTAACTAGCGATGTTGCTTATGAGCAAGGACCATTGACTTAGCATGAGAATGGCAAGCCACTAAACAGTGTAAAGACTCCTGATAATCAACACGTAACCTGTTTTATTTGTATATCTGAGGTATACATACCTCTTGAGGAAAAGATAATATCTTTTTGTTTGGTTTGGTTTGGTTTGGTTGTTTTGTAAAACATAGTGTCTGACTGTAGGTCATATTGGCCTTAAACTCAAGAAATGACCCATATTGACCTCTAACTCATCATACTCTTCCTGCTGTGGACTACTGAGTGCTGGCATTTCAGTTGTGTGATGCCATACATACACCCAGCCGAAGGTTCAATCTATAAGCAAAGAAATGTATTTAAACACAGTACTACAATAAATTGATATTGAATGAATCAAAACACAAATGCTTCAATGGGAGAAATGTGCTACTTCAACTGCTGTTTAAATCACCTAACACTCATAGTTTGCATACAGGCCTTCCAGATCAACTCCAATCTATGTGTTTTTACTTGTTAGGCATCTTCTACCCACACAAAGCCTCTAGAAACCTAGGTCTCCCTCTCCCACAACGGGCATTCCAGTAGCAATCATGGTAGAACTTTTTTTTTTTCAGATACAATGACAATTTGGAGTATTTTAAACTAGCACAGTTTGAATCACCCTTGCCATATACAATCCATTAGAGCTGAATTATATATGACTTCAGTCATTTGACAACGGATTTCTGTGCAAAGAAATGGCCAGTGTCAAAAGAAGAATGACAGGGACCGTTTATATAACATGGAAGAGGATAAAAACTGTATTTTACATGTGTCTGCAGTAAGTTTTCCTCTGATAAAGAGCAAATAACATCAAATTGGGGCAAGCATCTTACTATACAACAAATGAAAGTAAATGGAAAATTATAGCTTTGGCACATAACTGTACCCAAAAGAAACTACCAGTCTTTTCAAAGAAAACTATTTAGTCTGGCGGCTCTTCATAGCTATAATTTTCTTCTTGCTTTATTGCCTTAGTTGAAGATTCTCTGGAAAATAAGCTACAAAGACTATTTCTCAAGACAACCTCTCTCTCTCTCTCTCTCTCTCTCTCTCTCTCTCTCTCTCTCTCTCTCTCTCCCTCCCTCTCTCTCTCTCAATAGGAAAAGATATTTCTTCATGTCATCTAAGTGATGTCTGATTTGGATTTTTTTACTTTTATTATAGCTATGGAGCACTTGTCATAATTGAGTGTGATTGTGTGAAGTTTATACTATAAAATGAATTGTTTCCAGTAACAATATCTATAATTGAAACAGCTGAAAAGAAATGTCTAAATTAGTCATCTTAGATTTCTCTATGTCTGAAAAAATGAAGATCAATAAGAACATAATTCAACCAAAATCTATTTTAGATATTTAGCCTGTTTATTAAAATATTGAATGCATATTACTAATATCCTCTAGAACATATCAGTTATTTTTGCCAATTGTTCTGCACTTCCAATAATTTCAGGGGGAATATTTTGAAGTTCATATTGTGTCATGATAAATTAATAGACACAGAAACATCAACTTTTCCTATCCCTTACTGAGGATTTCAGATTAAAGTTTTGTCAAATATTACTTCAAATATTAATGTGTTTTATACCCTTGAATTATTTATATGTCTTTCAACATCTGGACTAATTTAGTTAGTACTGAACTTAATCATATGAACTGAAAATGCTTTGAGAGTCTTTTCAAAATATAAACTGATTATATTTTTATTCACTTTAAATCATTCATAAGCATTCTAAAAATCTATGATGCAAGTGATCTTGAAATAGTATTATATTGAAAATAAATTTTAAACATGTTAAGCCAGCATTTTATTTTTTGAAGCTGTCAAAAACTATGAAAGATCTGAGATTTTACCCTTTTTGCAAGATAACAATGTAACCTGCCACATTTTAGAAAATGCTGACAGAAGATATGATATACCAGATATGCTGGTATATTATACAGAGGAATAGCAGCATTCTGGGTCCAAACACTTAAAATTTTCTTGAACATCATGTTCCATGAAACAATAAAAGGAAGACCAGGGGCCAAATACACTATCACAGTATTATGTTATAAAGGAGAAATATTAAGCTTAAGCTTAGAGAATATGTTTCTGTATGTGTTTTTTCTGTTAGGTATACATTTCAGATAATTGCCAATCTTCTCTGATATATATATATATATATATATATATATATATATATATATATATATATCCTTCCTCTTCATAGTCACCAGAACTACGAATATTTGTCATACTCTCGAACTATCTTCTATGATAAATTGACTTTTAGAAAAAAAAAATCTATGCTTGCTTGACCTAACTACAGAACCCTATGAAATTAAACTTAGTATTCGAGACAGAGAATTCAACATATTTGAAGATTGTTGTACACAATTTCCATTTTTTTATTGCTAGCTTTGAAGACAGAGGATACCACATGATGAGGACTATGAGTGGTGTCTAGGAATTAAGATCAGCCTCAAAATCAGGTTTGCACATAACATGAATTACATTGGGACATAATTTTTCACTGAGGATTTCAGATAAGAACTCCATTCAGTGGAGGCTTTAATTCAGCATTTGTTATGCTTGAAGTAAAGAACTACTTACACAAAAATGGACTTGTGACATAGAAAACTTAGTTAATAAATTAATATTGTTTCAAGTTTATAAATACATAGTAATGAGCTACATAACACAGCAATCTAGACTAAGACTTTTAAACATTCGGGCGACATTCTTAAAATTTCACAAACTATATATTTTGATGTAAAAAAAAACTTGAAAAGATAAGCTGTTGTGGTAAATATTTAACATGAATATTTTAATATGTTTCTACCCGGTCTTTGATCATTCAATTTGCAGATAAAAGACACAAAACCTTTACATTTATTACAAGCCTGAGCAACATTAAAGCTGGACAAGTATCAATCTTCTATGGCTATTTTGTCTACTTCTCTGCCAATAACACTGATTTATAATTTGACATGTTCTGCCTGGGCCACTCATTTCAATTGTCTAGCCCTCATGGCCATGTTTTCATGATGTACCTACTCCATGGTGCCTTTTCTCTCTCCTCCTTCTCCTCTCTCCTTCCCTTATGGTCCTGCTTTTGACCCCATGCTCAGCAACCGAAACTACTCCAACCTCTCTTCTGCCCAGCTATAGGCTGTAGGCATATTTATTGACCAATCTGGGATAACTTGAAGGGGGCAAGGTTACATACCATCATAGCCAAAATAAAGGTGTTCAGCACCATGTTTGCTTACAAGATGTCAAAAAGCAAAACAAAACAATACCACAAAATAGTAAGAAATTGCTTCCCAACAGAAACACCAATATTTCTTTATTACTCAAGGTATGATTATTATCATTACTGGTGTTGTCTGACATACCTAGAATACTTCAAATTTCATCTCCAGATTCACCCCATATTGCTGAAAATAATATGATTTCATTTCTTATAAATCATATTCATATGTGTGTGTGGGGAAAGTGTGTGTGTGGTACCAAGTAATCAGGTTTAATCTAATTCTGATCAACTAAAATTAGACACCCTGTTTACTTTTCTGATTAAAGTGGAACCTTGATAATGATTGTGCTAGAATGATTTTATTGTCCTGTACATATTTGCAAGGGGTTTTCCAGAAGAAATTACAGGTGTGTCTGTTGACTCAATGAAGCGAAAATTTACCCACAATCCAGCTGGACATAAAGCTGTGGATCAATGTAGAAAAAAGACAGAGGAAGATCAAAGTTTATTCTCTTTCCTCAGACACAGATTTTTACTAGAGCAATTAAAACATTTGTGGTAGGTCACACTCTGGATACTCATGTCTCAGGGCTTCTCTTTTCAAATGGTCCTTGTCTTAAACAACTTCCAGGATTGTGTTCAAATACTTTTGAGCACATTATGTTGAGTGGAGTATTGTCTCAGATGTTGTAGACCTATAATGTTCAAAGGTCAACCAAGTAGTAGTTGTTAGTAGGAGAGTATGAATAAAATGCTCACTGTATATAACCATGTCTACAAGGCCTTACATTATGAAAGAATTCAAAGGGAATGGCAAAAGAAGAGGCCCAAATGCACTTGCCTATGCATATGCACTTGGTATGTTGGTATCTTCTAACCTAGAACTATGAACAATGTACAACTTCATAATTTTAACGTTTCCTTCCAGCAGATCGGGGATTGGGAAGATACCTTGTTAAGGTGAGAACATCGAGTGTATCTTGCTTAATAGTTTCTTAGCATTGTTCATATTAAAAACACAGAATTATGTTAAGCTATGAATTATTTGCTTATCACAAACCACAGAAATAGTGTATGTTGCCTGAAAAAGGCATTAGTAGGGAAAATCTTGATAGCTTTGCTTGATAGCTTATGCTGACCCATATCATGTCAAATAATGTAATATATCACTATATGACTATTAGGGCCTTAATAAATTGACTTTAAACTTAAATTGCTTCCTAACTTTCCTTCAGTATATATATTAAAATTAGAGTAGCACATAAGAAGTCTCCATTCTTGTATTGGACAGAACACTAAGAGTTCAAACTTTCCATACTACTAAGGTGAAAATTCAAGGCACTTCAATCTAAAACTATTAATTTATTCATTCAAAAAGTATATATAAATATATTATGTACATGGAAGGAAATTTTAGGATCTCTTAAAATCAAAAGATGATTAAAACATGGTTGTATTATTTTTCCAATAATAAAGTTATGCAAAGCACATCAATGGCTATACAATACAGGACAACAGGAGATCTGCCCATGAGAGGCTTAGACAGAAACTACGCGTACTACCTGAATTGTTTTTTACACCAAAACTCAATAATAACTTCTGTTTTTTTTTAATGAAAAACATTGCATTAGTCAGGGTTTTACTGCTGTGAACAGACACTATGATCAAGGCAACTCTGATTAAAAAAAAAAAAAAAAAAACAGCATGTAATTGGGGCTAGCTTACAGATTCAGAGGTTCCGTCCATTATCATCAAAGTGGGAACATGGCATCATCCAGGCTGTCATGGCTCAGGCAGAGCTGAGAGTTCTACGTCTTCATTCAAAGGCTGCTAGTGGAAGACTGATTTACAGGCAACTGGGGTGAGAGTTTTAAGCCCACACCCGCAGTGACACACCTATTCCAACTAGGTCACACCTATTCCAACCAGGTCACACCTATTCCATCAAGGCCACACCTCCAGATGGTGCCACTCCCTGGCCCAAGAATATACATACCATCACAAACATCAAGTATCATCTTTTCCTCTCCTCTTAGTGTCTAGAACAGGTCAGGAAGGACTATTTGAGAATTCCAACTGCATTAATAAACACAAAAAGATGGGGCACAAAGGTACAGACAAGGAGATAGTACTTTTTGGTATAGAAAGTTTCATGAACAGGTCAGTAAGTGAGACCCTGGAATAAGTACAAAAACAAGAATTACAGTTAACTTTGCGGTAAGGGTTCTAGAGCAGTAATTTTGAAAAGTTTTGATGAGTTATTGAGATTAAGACATTTAAGACCCCATTGACCAACAACTCAATGAGAGATATCTCATTTCCAGTACTGGTATTTTTGTATTTTAATTTGCTAACATGATGCATCTAGTTGGAGTATTAACCCCCATTATAAGGTAACTCCATTAAAATTCTTTTCATATATGTATGTGTATATGTTGGTATAAGTATAGAAATAGGTTTAGATATATTTTAGAAAGCTTCTACAGTAGTAATTTCCATATAGCACTTTGAAAATGCCTATATTATTAACAATCTCCCCCAAATTTCTTCTTCTACCCTGATCTCATATGATCCACTTCAATTTAACTCTACTTTCTAAGCACCTAGTATTACATTCTGTTGTCAATATTATTTGATATTCTCCAGAACTTAAGACCTTATTGCTAAAATTACAGCATACTTGAGTCAGCGAACATAGAGAAATCAAGGTGATACTTATCTGGGAACATCATCTTTAATGGCTACCATTCATAGTACTGTAGATACTATTAGCAAAAAAAAAAAAAAAAAGTAATCATCAACCTCACTAAGCTGTGAACTCTGAAAGCTATAACAACGGAACTGCTAAGATATACCCACTGTTACAATACTTGCACTCATGTTAGGGTATAAACCAACTACTTTCTAATTAGAAGTAAAATCTACTCCATGATAAGGACTTATATCTACCATTATTAATGAGGACAAGATGCTGAATAGATCTGGCATAGGACTTAAGAGTAGACTTACTGCTATTTTTATGTTAAATAGACATAGTATTAAAGTGATTCTTAAGGTCTTATTTTTATACCCAGAGAACATGCATTTTCTCAAATATCATCATTAAAGGTTATCCTAAGATGACAATTAGCACAGAGACCCTCAACTGGCCAACATGCAGATAATATGAGACAGTGGAACCTTCAACCCTACTTGTGATTACATGTGATGTACATAACACATCCTTTCTCTCTAAGACTCAGGACTGTTCATGGAAGAGAGGATGGGGGAAAATATAAGAGCCATAAGTAGTGGATAACTTCAAAGAAACTGTTTTCCAGACAGAACAGGGCAGTTGACAGATGAACTCACAGCAATTATGAGAGCCTGTACAATAACAATGCTAACTTAAGACAAACTCAAATCTCTGGATGGAGAGGTACAAATGGTGAGGAAATTCCATTACTATCTGAGATGCTATTAGCACTTGATAGCTGCTGGGAAATGGAGAGTAAGTTTTCTTTCATACTATAAGCCCTGGTTAGTTGACCACATTCAAGAAATGATTTATTCTTAAGAGTACCTGGCAACCAAAACTGGACTAGATGGGAGGACAAAAGAAAGCTCAAAATTGGGTGCATATTAAGGTGATAGTGTAGAGGGTAGGTATGGAGAGAGTTAGAAATGGGTTGAATATAATAAAAATACATTGTATTAAATTCTCAAAACATTAATAAAGATTTCTTCAAAAGATTTTTTAAAAGCCAAGCAAGCATAAGAATTCTTATACTTTGTTAAGCAAAATAGTGCCCATAAATCTGACAGTTAAAGTTTCATGAATGGAATTCTTAAATACTTTAATAATTTTGACATTATAATTTCACTCAAGAAACATGAGTTTCACTGAAATTTCATTAAAAAATTCCAATGCCTGAGAACTTCTAGTTAGCAAGTCCCACTGTAGGATCCTAAAGGACTTCAAACAATAAAGCACAGAAGGAATGAAGGTTGTATCTTTGAAGTCACACAGTCTAGCTAGGAAGATTAATCTTTAAAAGAGAGTAAACAATACAGTGCATAAAAAGATGTTATAAACTCAAAATATACATATAAAAAGGATCCATTAAATACAAGTGAAGACTTAAACTCTATAGAATAGACAGCAAGACTAAAAAAGTAATGATCCAGAAGGCAAGGGAGCAGGCAGTTTAAGCACAGCTGTGGCTAAAGTCTATATTTACTTGGGGTGGGGGGAAGTTATGGTAATACTATCAAGAAATGTAAAAGGAGGAGTTGGTTTAAAGGAAATTATAATGATTATATCATGCTAAGTGTGGTGGTTTAAATAAAAATAACCCCTGTAGACTCTTACATTTGAATGGTTGGTCACCAAGGAGTGGCACTACTAGAGGGTGAAGCCTTGTTGTAGTAGGCTCGGCCTTTTTGGAAGAATTGTATCACGGGGGCTTTGCTATGAGGTTTCAAAGGCTTAAGCCAGACATTCTCTCTCTCTCTCTCTCTCTCTCTCTCTCTCTCTCTCTCTCTCTCTCTCTCTCTCTCTCCCTCTCCCTCTCCCTCTCCCTCTCCTTCCCCTTTGCCCTCTCCTCCCTTTCCCTTTCTTTCTCCCTCTGACACAGATGGGAGTTCATCCCATGCAGTTCTTTTTGGTGATCTCTTAAAGGTAGCTGAGAGGGGAAAGCATCAGTGGGGGCAAGACTTGGTATTGTGAGATATTTTGGGTTGTCTTTTCTATAATAAAACATTTACCTGTATTAAGTCTAAGTTTCTTTGAAGTGATAGCTGAACTGACTGAGTTCCTCTGAGGAGAGAAACTACAGTCTCTGGTGTTTAACACCTCATAGTAAAACAGCTGGGGAGTAGAAGGATTTATTGGTAGAGCTCCTTTGTCTGAGGAATTAGCAGGAAGCCTCTCTGGCTAAGCTGCTTAACTCTTTGTGAACCAGAGAAGAATGAATGGAAAACACTTAAGATGTTTTGTACAAATATGCACAGACACATATACATTCAAACATTCATATACCCACAATCTGGCTGGTCCCTACAATTTGTCACAATCAACTCCACAAGTATTCATGCGTGCTTACATAAATACACATATACCTAAATATATACATATAGACAAACAGAAATATATGTTTGAAATATACAAATGGATGGATAGGGCAGAGCTCCCCAAACTTAACCATTCAACTAACAACTTTATTTCTCTTCGTTATTTCTTTTTAAACCTTCTTAGACAAAAAGTTCTTTAGAAAATTACCTCCAAGATAAAATGTTACAAAGAATAGGAGGAACAGAAGGATGTTGATATTAAGTTCAAAGCAATATTTCATTATAACATATTCGTTATAAGGTCAAAGCAACATTTTTTCATTGTCTTGCCTTATCATACTACACACCTGTGACTTTATCCTTGGACCTAAATGGTTTTTCCCTGAACACAAATTTTTCCCAAGACTATTTCTCTGTTTAGTGTAATTATGAAAGCTCATTAATTTTCCTATTATGAAGCCTTTACTTACAATTATGAGGAGTGGGCACATTCTATGATTGATTTTAGAATCAATTATTGCATTGAATTATTGCATCTTTCTAGCAACTAAGACCATGTCTAAAAACTTTCTTCCTAAAATTATTTGAATCAAGTCAGAATGTCTATAGCATTATCTATTTGTCTATATCACATTACTACAAGATAGTACATCTTCATACATCTGTAGAAATCTGCTCAAAAGGGTGGGTCAGTACCTAGCAACCGTTATATATTTAATAATAGAAGGAAACACATATTAATAGCAGGAATCTTTCCTCAAATATAATTTCCTCAGCCTTGCCTAAAAAAGTAAATCCATCATAGATTCACACTCCATGGTGGAACTAACTGAGGAAGATCACCTGCTAGTTCGTAGATTCTCCTTCATGACTCTTTCTCACTGCCTATGAATCCAGATATAGAGAACCGTTAGCTACTCTCCAAGTCCATGTCTGCCTGCATGCCACCATGCTTTCCCCCATGGTGGAAATGGACTAAATCTCTGAACTGTAAAAAATCTACAATAAAATGTTTTCCCTTTATCAGAGTTGTCATTGTCATGGTGTCTCTTCACAGTAATTGAACAGTAAGATATTGTTTCTTTTGGCAAGAGTAATAACACAATCTGTTGAATAGATTACTTCTGATGTATCTTTTAACATTTTCTAATTACTCTTTTTCGCCTTAGAGAGAATTATAACATTTAAGCTTTTATTCCCTGTCCTTCATTTTGGAATATCAAAAGCATATATTCAGAAAAGAGTTACATGCAAGAGGATAATATATAAAACTAATACTACTCACACAGGATCTGAAAGAAAATTAGGCCAGATTCTATATGTGACTACTCAAAGTGAAAGCACAGTAGGGTGCATTAACAGACTTTTCCATTCGAAACCTTATGCTTACTTCTGTTATATTTCTATAATAAGGATTCTTACAATTCTCAGAGAAAGCAAATTTCTTTTTATTTTATTTTATTTTTGTAATTGAATATTTTCTTAATTTAGATTTCAAATGTTTCCCCCCTTCCAGGTCTCTCCTTCAGAAATCCCGTATTCCATCTCCTCTCCCTTTGCCTCTATGAGGGTGATCCCCAACCCACCTACCTACCTACTGCCTTCCTGCTCTGGCATACCACTACACTGGTGCATTGAACACCCTCAGGCCCAAGGGCCCCTCCTCCCACTGGTGTCAAACAAGGCCACTCTCTGCCACATACGTGGTCGAAGCCTCGGGTCCCTCCATGTGTACTCTTTGGTTGGTATTCCATTCCCTGAGATGTCCAGGGGATGTCTGGCCTGTTGACACTGTTGTTCCCCTCATGGGGCTGCAACCCCCTCAGCTCCTTCAATTCCTTCTCCAACTCCTCCATCGAGGACCCCACCCTCAGTCCAATGGTTGGCTGCAAGCATCCATGTCTATATCTGCCAGGGTCTAGCAGAGTCTCTCAGGAGACAGCCATATGAGGATCCCCTCAGCAAGCACTTCCCTGCATTGACAATAATGGCCAGTTTTGGCGACTGTCTATGGGATTGATCCCCAGGTGAGGCAGTCTCTGGATGGCCTTTCCTTCAATCTCTGCTGCACACTTTGTCTCCATATTTCTTCTGTGAGTATTTTGTTCCCCTTTGTTCCTTTGTACTTTGTTCCTCAGTGTGGAAGCACTGAGGCATCCACACTTTGGCCTTCCTTCTTCTTGGGCTTCATATGGTCTGTGAAATGTATCTTGGGTATTCCGTGCTTTTTGCCTAATCTCCACTTATTAGTGAGTTTACACAATTTGTGTTCTTTTGTAACAGAGTTATCTCACTCAGGTTGATATTTCAAGTTTTATCTATTTGTCATCAAATTTCATGAATTCATTGTTTTTAATAGCTGAGTAGTATTCCATTGTGTAAATGTACCACATTTTCTTTATCCATTCCTCTGTTGAGGGACATGTGGGTTATTTCCAGCTTCTGGCTATTATAAATATGGCTGCTATGAACATACTGGAGCATGTGTCCTTATTACATGTTGGAGCATCTTCTGGGTATATGACCAGGAGTAGAATAGGTGGATCCTCAGGTAGTACTATGTCCAATTTTCTGAGGAACCACCAGACTGATTTCCAGAGTGATTCTACCAGCTTGCAATCCCACCAACAATGGAGGAATGTTCCTCTTTCTCCACATCCTTGTCAGCATCTGCTGTCACCTGAGTTTTTGATCTTAGTCATTCTGACTGGTGTGAGGTGGAATCTCTGGGTCGTTTTGATTTTCATTTCCCTGGTGACTAAGGATGTTGAACATTTCTTTAGATGCTTCTCTGCCATTTGAATTTTCTCAATTGAAAATTCTATTTAGCTCTGTTCCTCATTTTTAATACAGTTACTTGGTTCTCTGGAGTCTAACTTCTACTCATAAGTTGTATTTTTAGTTTCAGAGAAAAAATATAGAAATAAGGAGTAGGGAAGAATCCTTCTCTTTACAGAAACCAAGTGCTTTTTATCACACTTTTTGCTCACAAAGTCAAGTATCAGAAAAAAAAAATCAATGAGCTCCAGCACTTTTTGGCCTGAACTATGTTTCCAACTGCAAACAAGTTTTGTCCAGAGATTTTGACATGACTGGAGTGCCCCCAGTGATTACATCCTCATAAATATATAAGAAGCCATCCAAAAAATTGCACTATGTCAGTTATCCCAGAAAGGTACAGTCTATTTGATAACCAAAGCAGTGACTCACAGATAGATTAGCATACCCTTATGTGTACTGCTCTAATCAATGTCTATTGTTTTTAAATGTCTTACATTTTTAATAGTTTCATTGTTTGATATCTATATACTTGAGTACTGCATCTGTATTATTCCTGCAACTTCCTCTTCCCCTCTAAGTACTCATATATCCTCCTCTCACATTAATAATCTTTTCTTTATATTATAGTTTTTATATGTGTGTGCCTAAGTTTTGTATGGCTATATGTTTACACATGTTTATGTAACCCATGAAGCCAGGCATTTTCTAATATTTAAGATACAAAAAGTGGTGATCATTATTGCAATCAATAAAGTTGGAAAATAATAGCCTCAAACAGCTTTCAATAAGATGTTACAATATGGTACCAAATATAAAATGATACTGCATTATAGTGAAAATATAAAGTAGGAAATATTTCCATAGGAATAAGAAAAGAACCAAGACTTGAAATAGAACAATTTCACCATATTTATCACAAAGCAACTCTCATTCATTGAGATGTCCCTTTATTAGCACTGTGTTAATGCTCCAAAAGATGAGAAGATCAGGGACTAAGTGGTCCTAACATCAGTGAGATATGATGTCTACTTTTCTTTTAGATTTCCTGTACTAATGACTTAAGCATAAGGCAATAATGGTTTCCAGTGATTTATATATTAATAAGTTTAATTATTAAAGCTATACTTTAGCTTTAGAGACTAATGTGTGATGATACTTCCATACACATAGAAATTATATATTTATCATGTCATTTATCATAATCTGTCCCCAAAACTTTATGAGTTTCTCATGAATTTTTCTTTAACGTCATCTTTTCTCCTTTGAATTTTTAGTTTGTACATATGAAAGAATGTTGTATGATGCATATATTTTGGCTTCTTGTTTGTTTCTTTCATCATGATATTCTCCAGTTCCATTCAATTTGCTACAAATGACGAGTCTTCATTCTTTACTGGCAAATAATACTCATTTTTGTATGTATATGTTTATATACACACACACAGATATATATATCCACAATACATACATACACACACACATCACATCACATCACATCACATCACATCACATCACATCACATCACATATTCTTTGTCCATTGACAGGCACCTATATTGATATATTGATAACCTGTAGTTATTAGTGAGTACCACTGTCAATATGGCTGTGCAGATATCACTTTTATACATTAGCTTTAGTTCTCTTGCATATATACCTAGTACTAGGGTTGCTGTATCATCTAGAATAAGACAGTTTCTGTTGTTTTAAGAAACCCCCATTTTATTTTCCATATAATATATACTTTCCATTTCCACTTTTGAAAGAATCATGGATCACTGAAGAAGGTGAAAAGTCAAGTCATTGAAGTAAATGAAAATGGAAATATAACACATCAAAATTCTTTTATAGGTTAGGGGAGATGTCTCTGTTGGTAAAGTATGTATAGCACAAATAAAAGGACCTGAGTTTACATTCCCAGAACTTACATAGAAATCATGTGTCTTTAACCCCAGGCTCAGTTAGGGACAGGGAGAAAAAGATAGGTCAATCTCTGATACCCACTGGCCATCAAACCGACAATTGTTAGGTTCAGTGAGAGTGCTTGTCTCAAAAAATAAAGGGAAAGGGAAATCATGCAAAGATACCTGACATGGGCTCTAAACAGACACACACACATGCACACATACTCTCTCTCTCTTTTGAGTTACAGCAGAAGTACTAATAGAGAAAATACATAATAATGAATGCATATATCACAAAAAGAAACATTTATAGTTAACAATGTAACAATGTATTTCTGAACGTTAAATTACAAAATTAAAGTAAACCTTAAAATAAACCCAGAATCAGTAAACAAAAAGAAACAGTAAAGAGCAGAGCAGAAATAGATGAAATAGTCTTAAAGAACAATACAGAGATCAAAGAAATAACTACTTATTTGAAAATATACAGCTGAAAAATCTTTAGGTAGAATAATGAAAGAGAAAAGAAGAAAGCAGGAGCTTAAATTAATAAAATGAGACACAAGTTTTGACATTCAGAAATTTCTAAGCTTCATTAAGAGTCATTTTAATGAAACTACATGATGACAAATTGGACAATCAAGAGGAGAAAGTCAAATTTTTGAATGTATAAGGCTTACCAAATTGAAAGCAAGAGAATATTAAGAAGTTAATCTGGCTAATAACAAGCAATGAAATTGAGTCAATAAAAACAAAGAATCCCAACAAAAATTTCAAGAATATAAAACTTCTTGGGGCTGTTGCTTGTTTCCCTACTGGGAATTGATTCTGTGACCTGACATATCCTAGGTAAGAGCTCAAACACACACACTCATCACCAGCTAGTTAAATGGAATAGACATTATAAAAGGTTCAAGAGATGTATTCTTATATGTTTCAAACTCTAGAATCAATGTTTCATCCCTTTATCCTTTAGATTCAGTAGCTTGATGATGAAAAATTTTCTGAAAATGGAAACATATAATTGTTAAGTTTCACTAGTTTTTTGGTTAAATACCTATGAGGTTTATTATTAATTAAATTTATTCTTGTATAATTTCATGCATGTTTATAATGCATTCTGATTATTGCCACACACACTGTCTTTTATCTAACTCTGACTCTTGTCAATCCCCTTTCATTCTTTTTCTCTTCCTAGGCACTAAGTTTCAAGAATCTGACAAATTATTGAGATAAGATTCCATGAAAGAACCTGTTTTAGTATCATGTGTTTCAGTGTTTTCTCTACATCCCCTCAATATCACTGCTTTCTAATTTTAAAAACTGTAACATTTCTTCTTTTATGGGAAAGGATAAAAAAATTAAAACCATACTGGTTCTACTTAGAATCCTTTCCATTGTGTACCAAAACAACCACATCCCAGATCCAAGTACCTGATAGCTTCACCCAATGCACACTAAAATATTTGTTCTGAGACTTCCTAACCTCAGCAACATAGATCATCTTTTGAGGATATTATACTGAATAGAGCAAGGATTGTGACAATTCACTACATACAAGTAATTCAGTGAACTGAATGAATTAATGGCTTGATTCATTCACAGAAAGACAACTCAATTGTTTTTGGCCCTTGCTCAATTTTTATATTTGTAAGAAACCAAGAAGTGTTTACTTTCTCACTGGCTGATTCTTGTGATAGCATGTCTATAGAGGAAGAATGCTCATCTCCAGATTTATCTAGCCTTAAATGTTGATAGCCATAATCAATGAAACTGTGTTCCATCAACTTTACTGCCTGTGCACTGTTGTTTGCCTTTCTTCATGATTTTTCCAACAACCTTCCTTGACAACCTAGTTTTGATGTCATGGACCCTTCTTGTTGTATACTGGCCCGAAGCCTACTTGAACTGGGTACACCTGGGAAGCAGGCTGGGGCTGAAAGAGACTAGACTATGAGAGAAATTAATGGAGACCAAGACATGATTCTCTTCAAGGCCTGCCAGTTTACTAAGAGAGTGTGCTTATAAGGGGGAAGGCCCATCCATCACCAGCCCATTCTGGGTGTCTGGAGCCAGCCTTTAGGCAACCTGCGGGATAGGATATTTCTCCCGAATATCTCAGTGGCCTTTCAGCAGGTAGCAGTGTCTTGGAGGAGCAGTGGTAGGTGGCAGAACAATAGAGCTATCTAGGCAGGAAGGCTCCACCCTAGGTAATCTCCTTAGTGGCAGTAAGGTCAAAGTCTGAATCAGCCTGTTTCAGGCTAGGGCAGGTTACATTTCCCCCCTGTTTATAATATTAAAAATAGCTGGACTGAGGCATAAAATGTATTTATGTTCTATAGTCCTGCCTGGAATTTATGGTGGCTGGCAGCCGCGCCTGACTTAGGAAATCTTAGATCTTCCCAAACCATTCCATTCCATCATAGAGGGTACGTGCAGCTTGTTTGTGTTTATTTTACACAAAACATGTCTCTGTGGTATATTAATAACCACGGCCTCTTGGCATGTACCTCTGTCTTAGATTGATATGATTCCAAGATCTGGGTGCCTGTCTTTGACTGTCCAGGCCTCATAGCACACCTTATTCTCAATTCAGACAAAAGCCACAGTATGTACTTAAAATGCTTCTTCATATAGATTAATAACTGCCACCTGTGCTGTTGGAGGCAAGGCTGCACACCTGCTGCAGTCAGGCTGAAGTGCTTGACCTGCTTGAAAAGCAATGGGAGACAATAAAAAGCAACAGTACAAAAGCATCTTTGGAGAAGTCCAGGTACTCCATTCAGTTGCAAATTTGCAACTATCAAGCTTAGACTTTGAGCTCCTAGTATGGGGGAGGTGGCTTTTAGAATCACAGAAAGGCTTTAACTTTTCTGGGAGAGGAGGCTGTGCTCCAAATTAACATTTTGGCTAAAGAGGGTTTTTAGCCATAATTAAGGTCAGAGTCATACTTACTGGAAGATTCAGGATCTGTGTCCAGTTGACAAACTAATCTTTCAGGCAACCATAGCACTCCATCTTCTTTTTGTGAAAAAACACAGACCAAGCCCCTTCCCCATATTAGGACCGGGTCAGGACCCTTCCATTCATTAGTTAATGGGTCCCGCCACTTTACTATGGTATAAGAACTAGAAGTAACTGGATGCCAGTTGTGATCCACTGCAAACTGACCTTTAACATCAGTTTGCAAAAATTTAGAACAAATAAAGCAAAAGCAAGATGTGCCTTTGGTGACCTTGGGGGATACAACTGCCTCTCTTTTGTTTTTTAAAGCCAATTTTTAAAAGTGTGATGAGCACGTTCAACTATTCCTTGTCCCATGGGGTTATAAGGAATTCCAGTTTTTGGTTTGATACCAAATTCCTTACAAAATGAAGTAAAATTATTGCTAGAATAGGATGGCCCATTATCTGTCTTAATAAGTTTAGGCAATCCCATAGAATTAAAGGTTTGTAGGCAATGATCAAATACATTTTTAGAAGCCTCTCCAGTATGTAGAGAAGCAAAAAGGAATCCTGAACAAGTGTCAATAAAAACATGTATATGTTTTAACTTTCCAAATTCTGCTTAATGAGTTACATCCATTTGCCAAATATGATTAGGCATTAGACCTCATGGATTAACTCCTAAATGTGGCACTGGAGATAATGTAATACATTTAGGACATTGTTTTACAATAATTCTTGCCTGTTCTTTAGTGATCTTATGTCAGAGCCTTAAGGTATGACTAGAGAGATGAAAATTTTTCATGATCATCTGAGCTACTGCTTCATAATATGGCAAGATATTACATTTAGGAGAAATCCTCGAATGCATCCACATTAGAGGAGACTTTTGCCATAACAATCCTGTAGGGATATGAATCATATTAAAAACCAACAGATGTAAAGGCAAAGAGTAATCTATATAAGTGACAAATTGCTCAATAGCATTTTCCACTTGTTGTAAGGCCAGCAATACTTCTGAGGTTAAAGAACTAGGGGAGGTAAGATAACTCCCTTTAAGAATATCAAATAAAGGTTTCAGTTCCCCTGTAGTAATCTTTAAATAGGGGTGAAGCCAATTAATATCACCTAACAATTTTTGAAAATCATTCAAAGTCCTTAAGTTGTCTCTGTAAATAACTATCTTCTGGGGGAAAAAAACATCTTGATTAGTAAGTCTAAAACCCAAATAATTATAAGGATCCTGAGTTTGTATCTTTTCAGGAGCTATCTGTAATCCTTTATCAGCTAAAGATTTTTGTAAATCTCTATAACACAAAATCAAATCCTGGGGGTCTTTTCCAGGCAACCCAGGACAAATTCTTAACTATCCAAAAACAGTCTTCTTAAAGGAACAGCATTTTTTCTTATGAGTTGTATATACAAAAACAATTGCAAATTTGAGAATTTATAGTATCTGAGGGATGAACAATTTTAAACGTACCACAGGTCTCCAATAAGGGTACCGATTGTGCAACATATAAACTAACAGTAAAAATATTAAAAACCTCCTTCACAGACTGAAAGACATTCAGTACTGCTGTTAATTCTGCTAATTGAGCTGAGAGGTCAGGAATCTTTATGATTACCTGTTGATTATTGAGTTGTATATGCAAAAACAATTGCAAATTTGAGAATTTATAGTATCTGAGGGATGAACAATTTTAAGCAATTTCAAGCTCTCAGATATATATTGATAAATATACAAATTAAAGCTTGATTATTCAACATTTTAAAAGCCATCTATAGGACACGATTTAACTATCTGTGCTGAAGCAGGAGGAAACTCAAAAGAATAAGCGTGTGATCCAATTCACATATACATTTCTCCCATAGAAAGGATGTTTTTAAGCACAGTAAATGGGATGGATGCATGCATGAATTTATAAAAGGTACAAAATCATGCATAAAAACAATTTTTAACTTAACATTAGTATAATGATTATCAATTTTATTTAAATTGCAATAGGCCAAATATCAATATTCTGTAATAACCAAATTAATTGCTGTTTGCAACAAGAAACAGACACTTAGTCAGGTTTTCAAGACACAAGTTTTGATATTGGTTTTCTAAAATATACAAATTTATCTTACAATTCTTTATTAGCACGACAGCCTTAATAGAATATTAAAACTGTACTTTGAGATGAACACCACCTTGGCCTCGCCCCCTTCCGGCCCTCCTCCCAGGCCATAGAGGCTGAAGCGGCCGAATCTGTTGTAGGCCAGGAAGCCCGAGCAAGAGTGGCAGAGCACCCTGAGTTCTAGCAGGAAAAATACGGCCACCTCTGGTGGGCACAGGCAGATGCCCTTGGGAGCAATGACGCACATGACCTGCGCTTCAGGACCTCCCCTGAGTTTACTACAAAGGCGCCTGCTTTTTTCTAGGGAAAACTGCATAACCCATGGCCCTGCCCAGCAGCCAGCAGCTGGCCAGCTGCAGGTAGGCCAACTGTCAGCCAGGAGAAGAAAGATGAATCTATAATGTTTTCTCTTGCCTAAAGAATTGCTGTGGGCACATTTAATAAGCATAAATAAAATAGGCAGCTAATATTTAATTACCATTGATTATAATTGATAACAATATAAAAGCTTTCTTTATTTTTTGCAAAGCCTTTTGTTCTTTGCCAGTTAATTTGTGTCTCACTTAATAGCACCTAACAAAGGCTTAAGTACTCTTGTGGTGAGCTTAAGGTGAGGTCTTAGCTAATTAAAACATCCTGGAAGCTTTTGAAAGTAAAATTTTGAAGCAAATCAATTTTTCATTCTTAGATTTTCTGTACCGCTATTTTATAGTATAACTAAAACCCTAAATATTAAAAAGATATTGCCTCTGAATCTTTTCTGGAGCAACAGCTACTCACCAGAACTTTAAAGCTCATTGTATGAGAGCAAAGATTTGAAATAAACTTCCCTTGAGAGGCATTAGATAATAAAATACTTTCCACTTAGGAAACAGTATACACTGAAAGATTCAAACTCTTAACTTCTTATATAGAAGCAGAGACAATAAAAAATTTTCTTACATAATATAAAGCTATATTAGCCATACCTGGAGGCAAAATTTTCCAGTGATTACCATACTAGAAGGAAACCCTTTACCATGCAAGGGGAAAACAACAACAACAACAACAACAACAACAAAAAAAAACCGAAACTTTAAACCTATAATAACTTTACATGAAGTAGGCAAGCCAGATTGTAATGCCTTTATAAGTTCTACAGTCTGATTGACCCTTTATAAACTTTGAATTTCAACTTTATTTAGAACAGCATCTGGATAGATCTGCAACAGTGTTCTTTTAGCTAAAAAGAATTTTCCCCGAAGGCAGGGAGAGGTGAGGTCCCAAGAACTTCCCTAGTCAAGGTTTGTGAGACAAAGGAAACATGGCACAAACTTCCCCGAGGCTGTTCCAAACTTTGCATTAACTCAAACATAAAAAAAAAAAAAATTTTAATCTGAGCCTCTTGGCCCTCCTGCAATGGGAACAGATTCTAGGGGAGCAATTCAACTGTCTATGCCTCTGATTTTGGATATTCTTTCTTAAGATGACATAGTTAAAACTTTCTTTATAACCTTGGTGCTGTGAAAAAAATTGCTTGTACTGAAGTCTCCTGCCAGGCAGCAACCATAGCCAAAACTTACTGTCTGAGTGTCTAATTTATGTAATTAACAATATATGGGTGAATAGAAAATCTTAAATTTGTGATCAAACTGCTAGCTTCAGTCAATGGAACATTGGCAATTTTAACCATGATTTTGAAGTCTCTTTCACAACGTTAGAATAATATCTACAGCCTTGGGAAAGCAAAAACCCAATTTCAAAGCAATTTATCACCTTAGAATCAACATTAGAAACTTAAGTATCATGTTACAAAATTTGGCTGCTAATTTATACTTAAGAATACATAACAGTGCAAATTTTAATGCTTCATTAAAGGGACATTGTTTTAAATCTTATCTTTAGTTCTACTTTCTAGGATAAGAATCATTTTAAACATTTTCTCAACTAGAAGTATCCTTAGAGGCCTAGCCTCTTGGCCTGCCTTATATCACTTGTTGGAAAGACTCCAAACCTAAGTTACCATATTACAGCTAACTTTCTAGTAAACAGTTTTACACCTTTTTGGTCATACCCAATAACTTATAAGCTAATACTCTACAATGAAGACACACACAGTATATTATACCTCTAAGACCAGTAAAAAACAAGCAAATGAAGTGGTTACACGAGTCTAATAAATTTAGATCAATCGAAGAATTTCAATTTTTCTAGCTCTAATTATAAGATTAAAAAAAAAAAGCACTTTGTCATTTGCCAAACACAATAATCACGATTGCAGAGAACCCTCCAGAAAAGAAAAAAAAAATCATCTATCAGCTTTTTTGCCCCAAAACTAAGAGGCTGCAGACTCCCTTTTTTGAGAGCAGCTTTTCCAGCAGTGGCTCCCCTGCTGTGTCTGATCCTTGGCTAAAGCATGTGGCCACTCTTGGCTTTGCTGAACCAGCAGATAAAGTTTTAACCACCTTTATTTTCCAACATGAAACACAGAACATTCAGTCATTCAGACTAGACACAAACACACATGGATTGACACATGGTGCACCAGACATTAGACTAGACATTAGACAACACAAAGAGTGCAGAGAACTTCTCCTGTAAGGGTCAGAGAGAATAAAGCAAGGCGTCCCCGATTTTCTCTCTGTCCCTGGAAGAGTTTCAAAATCCATTTTCCTCTATTTTATTTTATTATTACAAATCCTGTTCCTTCCGCCTGATGCAGCTCCTGACTGTGGACATCTGCCTGATTCATTAATTTAAACCCTTATTCCTCTCACCTAAAGCAGCTTTTGAAAGCAGCGGAGAACTGCCTGATTGAGTTCCTAGTTCTGATAATTCGTTGCTGAACCTAAGTGGAAACCAGTGCATGATTTAGCACCGTTTCAAACTTAGCCCATATCCTTTCACACCTCCAGCAACACTTTACCTGTTGCTCACCATGCCCCGATACGATTCTTTTCTTTTTCTTCCCATGGAGCTCCATAAGAAGCAGCATTCTTTCAGGGTTTTACTACCATTCCTCAGGTCCCTGGCTTGGGTGCCTGCGGCTCACATGGACCAGGTACACCTGGGTGGCAGGCCAGGGCTGAAAGACAGAAACTAGGCCATTGAGAGAAAAATGGATGCCAAGTCACGGTTCATGATCAAAGCTCTAATATTTAATAGCAACCTGTACTTATAAAGGGGGGGAGGCCCATCCCCCTGCTAATCCATTCTTGGAGCCTGGAACCAGCTGCAGGTGATGATGTGCAGGATAGGGTGTAGTCTCCAGAATATCTCAGGGGCCTCTCACCATGTAGCAGTGTCTTGCAGGAGGAGTGGCAGGTGGCAGAACAATAGAGCCATCTAGTCAGGAGGGCTCCACCCTAGGTAATCTCCTTAGTGGCAGCAAGGTCAAAGTCTGGATCAGCCTGATTTCAGGCTGGGGGAGGTTACACTGAACAAATGTCAATACAGCAAGTATATGTTTTAATTTTCCAAATCCTACATAATGAGTTACATCCATTTGTCGAATATGATTAGACATAAGACCTCGTGGATTAACTCCTAAATGTGGCACTGGAGATAATGTAATACATTTAGGACATTGTTTTAAAATCATTCTTGCCTGTTCTTTATTGATCTTATGTCAGAGCCTTAAGGTATGGCTAGAGAGATGAAATTTTTCATGATCATGTTTGGCCAAAGCAACAGGATCTGAAATTAAGCCTCTCCTATTAGAGTTTTGTCTATGCAATCATTGCCTGCAGCTAATGGTCCAGGAAGACCAGAATGAGATCATATGTGGCCAATATAGAACAGATGTTTTCAGGCAAGAATGATGTTTGGCAATTGTGAAAACAGGGTGTCTTGACCAATGCTGTAAGACTGAACAATAATATCTGGCTCTTTGCCAAAATAAGTTAGTGCCTGCTTCCTTCCAAGGCAAATCATCTGAGCTACTGCTTCATAATATTGCAAGATATTATGTTTAGAAGAAATCCTCGAATGTATCCACATTAGAGGAGACTTTTGCCATAACAATCCTGTAGGCATATTAATCATATTAAAAACCAACAGATGTAAAGGCAAAGATTAATCTATATAAGAGATAATTTGTTCTTCACTGGCACCTTTCCACTAGTTGCAAGGCCAGCAATCCTTCTGAGGTTAAAGATCTAGGGGAGGTAGGATAAGAACTCCCTTTAAGAATATCAAATAAAGGTTTCAGTTCCCCTGTAGTAAGCTTTAAATAGGGGCAAAGCCAATTAATATCACTTAACAATTTTTGAAAATCATTCAAAGTCCTTAAGTTGTCTCTGCGAATAACTATCTTCTGGGGGAAAAAAACAGCTTGGTTAGTAAGTCTAAAACCCAAATAATTATAAGGATCCTGAGTTTGTATCTTTTCAGGAGCTATCTGTAATCCTTTATCAGCTAAAGATTTTTGTAAATCTCTATAACACAAAATCAAATTCTGGGGGTCTTTTCCAGGCAACCCAGGACAAATTCTTAACTGTCCAAAATCAGTCTTCTTAAAGGAACAACATTTTTTTCTTGTGAATTGTATATGCAAAAACAATTGCCAATTTGAGAATTTTTAGTATCTGAGGGATGAACAATTTTAAGCAATTTCAAGCTCTCAGATATATATTGATAAATATACAAATTAAAGCTTGATTATTCAACATTTTAAAAACCATCTATAGGACACGATTTAACTATCTGTGCTGAAGCAGGAGGAAACTCAAAAGAATAAGCGTGTGATCCAATTCAGATATACATTTCTCCCATAGAAGGACTGTTTTTAAATACAGTAAATGGGATGCATGCATGCATGAATTTATAGAAGATACAAAAGCATGCATAACAACAATTTTCAACTTATCTTTAGGATAGTAATTATCAATTTTATGTTAAAATGATGGTATGGGCCAAATATCAATATTCTGCAATAACCAAATTCATTGCTGTTTGGAACAAGGAATAGACAGTTTGTAAAGTTCTTAAGACACAATTTTTTGTTATAGGTTTTCTAAAATATACGAATTTATCTTACAATTCCTTATTAGCACCACAGCAGCCTTAATAGGATGTTAAAACTTTGCTTTGAGGCAAAGAAAGATGATTTTACATTAATGTTTTCTCTTGCCAAAGAATTGCTGTGGGCACATTTAATAACCATAACTAAAGTAAGCAGCTAATATTTAATTACCTTTGATTATAATTGATAACAATATAAAAGCTTTCTTTATTTTTTGCAAAGCCTTTTGTTCTTTGCCAGTTAATTTGTGTCTCACTTAATAGCACCTAACAAAGGCTTAAGTTCTACTATGGTGAGTTTAAGGTGAGGTCTTAGCCAATTAACATCTCCTGGAAGCTTTTGAAAATAAAATTTGAAGCAAATCAATTTTTCATTCTTAGATTTTCTGTACCACAATTCTATAATATAACTAAAACCCTAAATATTAAAAAGATATTGCCTCTGAATCTTTTCTGGAGCAACAGCTACTCACCAGAACTTTAAAGCTCAAGGTGTGAGAGCAAAGATTTGACTTAAACTTCCCTTGAGAGGCATTAGATAATAAAATACTTTCCACTTAGGAAACAGTATACACTGAAAGTTTCAAACTCTTAACTTCTTGTATAGAAGCAGAGACAATAAATTTTTTTCTTACATAATGTAAAGCTATACTAGCCATACCTGGAGGCAAAATTTTCCAGTGATTACCATACTAGAAGGAAACCCTTTATGCAAGGGAAAACAACAACAACAACAACAACAACAACAGCAACAACAAAAACCCGATCCTTTAAACCTATAATAACTTTACATGAAGTAAGCAAGCCAGATTATAATGCCTTTATAAGTTTTACAGTCTGATTGACCCTTTATAAATTTTGAATTTCAACTTTATTTAGAACAACATCTGAATATATCTGCAACAGTGTTCTTAGCTAAAAGGAATTTTCCCTGAATGACCCGTCCAGCAGGTCCAGTTATTCGAGGATCTCGAGGGGACCTCCTCCTAATAACCAAATGGGGGGTAGAGAGAGACGAGGGTCTTGTACGAATAATGACACGGAAACCGTTCTGAAGTTGTATCAAGACCCCAAAATGTATTAGCCAGGCCCAAGGTTTAAATACACAAGCAAAAGGGGAAGTGCCTTTCAGCAGGAAGGATGGGGCAGTAGAATTGCACAAGGAAACGGGGAAGTACAGATACTTATCAGCGGGAGGGATGGGGCAATACAAGCAAAAGGAGAAGTACTTATGGGAGGGGGGGCAATAGAAATTCTTTCTTTTGGCTGCTACACGGGGAAGCAGGAACTTGGTGGTATCAGGGTGTGGTCAGGACATCGGTGTTGACCTAGGGCTGGAACATCCTGTGGTTCTCGGAATCCATGTGTTGGTGGCCCGCTTTTGACTCCCTTTTCTTCTAAGGGGGAGAGGCCCAATTCAGAGATCAAGAGTTGTCTTAATAGCTCCCAACACCTGAAGGCAAGGAGAGGCAAGTTTCAAGAGCTTCCTTAGGCACTGTTCGCAATATAAAACAAAGTCACACAAGCCGCACAGAGGCTGCTCTGAACTTTGTTCTTCTTGTTTTGAGGACAGATTGTAGAATATTTAAGTTTCTTTTGCAATATTAGACTGTAACTACAACTTTGGGAAAGCAAAACTCAATTTCAAAACAATTTATCACCTTAGAATAAATTTTAGAGGCATTACTATCATGTTACGAAGTTTGACTACCAATTTATACCTATGAATGCATGACAGTGTAAATTTTAATGCTTCATTAAAGGGACATTGTTTTAAATCTCATCTTTAATTCTACTTTCTAGGATAAGAATCATTTTAAACATTTTCTCAACTAGAAGTATCCTTAGAGGCCTAGCCTCTTGGCCTGCCTTATACCACCTGTTGGAAAGACTCCAAACCTAAGTTACCATATTACAGCTAACTTTCTAGTAAACAGTTTTACACCTTTTTGGTCATACCCAATAACTTATAAGCTAATACTCTACAATGAAGACACACAGAGTATATTATACCTCTAAGACCAGTAAAAAACAAGCAAATGAAGTGGTTACACGAGTCTAATAAATTTAGACCAATCGAAGAATTTCAATTTTTCTAGCTCTAATTATGTATTAGTCAGGGTTCTCTAGAGTCACAGAACTTATGGATAGTCTCTAGATAGTAAAGGAATTTATTGATGACTTACAGTCGGCAGCCCAGTTCCCAACAATGATTCAGTCGCAGCTGTGAATGGAAGTCCAAGGATCTAGCAGTTACTCAGTCTCACGAAGCAAGCAGGCGAAGGAGCAAGAGCAAGAGCTAGACTCCCTTCTTCCAATGTCCTTATATTGTCTCCAGCAGAAGGTGTAGCCCAGATTAAAGGTGTGTTCCGCCACACCTTTAATCCCAGATGAAAGGCGTAGCCCAGATTAAAGGTATGTTCCTTAAACTCGGAGATTCAATCTTCTGGAATCTATAGCCACTATGGCTCAAGATCTTCAAGCCAAGATCCAGATAAGGATCTCCAAGCCTCCAGATAAGGGTCACTGGTGAGCCTTCCAATTCCGGATTGTAGTTCATTCCAAATACTGTCAAGTTGACAACCAGGAATAGCCACTACAAATTATAAGATTAAAAAAAAAAAAAAAGCACTTTGTCATTTGCCAAACACAATAATCACGATTGCAGAGAACCCTCCAGGAAAAAAAAAAATCATCAGCTTTTTTTTGCCCCAAAACTAAGAGGCTGCAGACTCCCTTTCTTTGAGAGCAGCTTTTCCAGCAGTGGCTCCCCTGCTGTGTCTGATCCTTGGCTAAAGCGTGTGGCCACTCTCAGCCCTGCTGAACCAGCAGTTAAAGTTTTAGTCATCTTTATTTTCCAACATAAAACACAGAACATTCAGTCATTCAGACAACTAAACACAAACACATGTATTGACACGTGAACGGAATGGTGCACCAGAGATTAGACAACACAAAGAGGGCAGAGAACTTCTGCTGTAGAGCCAGCGAGAGTAGAGCAGGGCGTCCCCGATTTCTCTCTGTCTCTGGAAGAGTTTCAAAATCCATTTTCCTCTATATATTTTACTCCATCATTTTAAGCCCTGTTTCTCTAGTTTTATGCAGTTCTCGACTGTGGACAACCACCTGTTTCATTTCTTTTAAACCCTATTCCTCTTTCCTGAAGCAACTTTTAAAAGCTGTGGACAACCACCTGATTCAGTTTCTAGTCCTTCGCTGCCAAACCTTAAGTGGACCCAGCGCTAGATTAGCACTGTTCCAATTTAGCCTGTATCCTTTCACTCCTCCAGCAACACTTTTTTTTTTAAATGAAGTTTAAAGCCAGTGCTAGCATAAATACCTGTTGCTCATTGTGCCCGATACAGTCCTCTGATTCTTTCCTTCCCTTGGAGCTCCATACAAGACAGCGATTCCCTCAGTGTTTTCCTACCGTCCTCAATGTCCCTGTTCATGGCGCCAATCCGTTGTATACCAGCCCACGGCCTACTTGAACCGGGTATACCTGGGAGGCATGCTGGGGCTGAAAGAGACTAGACTGAGAGAAATTAATGGAGACCAAGACACAATTCTGTTCAAAGCCTGCTAGTTTACTAAGAGAGTGTGCTTATAAGGGGGAAGGCCCATCCCCTGCCAGTCCATTCTGGGTGTCTGGAATCAGCCTGCAGGCAATGTGCAGTATAGGATGTTCCTCCGGAATATTTCAGTGGCTTCTCATCAGGTAGCAGTGTCTTGGAGGAGCAGTGGCAGGTGGTAGAACAATAGAACTATCTAGGTAGGAAGGCTCCACACTAGGTAATTTCCCTAGTGGCAGCAAGGTCAAAGTCTGGATCAGCCTGTTTCAGGCTGGGGAGGTTACACCTTCTGGCATTTACTGGTATGTAAATTGCCAAGGACCACTTAAGACTAATGTTTAGTGATGAAAGGGTCTAACATCACAATGCCAACCTTTCAAAGCATCTAATACACACAAACACACACACACACACACACTCACAATTGAAATAAGCACTAGTATATGATTTCCTTTTAGAGGAAGTGAACATATTATCATCAATAAAGAAAAGCATTCAATAAGTCAAGTGTCTCAGAGAAATGTGGGGCTGAGTGCTGAGGTTTGGGACAGCAAAGTATCTGTAAATATTTAAACAAAAAATAAAAACAAAGAATAGAAGTTTTCTGTTTTTCATTTTAGAATATTTTAGTCAATAAAAATATACAAGTAAAGAATTACCTAAGTATAACAGGAACTATAAATGAATGGGGCGGGGGGACTTGTGGGAAGAAAAGAAGGTCAAGAGAAGGTAAAATAGCAACAATGGATATAATTGAAGTACAATGTTTATGCATAAAAGCATCACAATGGAAATTCTCTGTTATTTTCAATTATAATTAAGTGCTATTCATAATAAAAGTTATTGTACAACTCTCTTCATCTAACACTTTTTATGCATTACACTGATTTAAATGTGGGCAATAAAGTGGCACAGAAAACACTTGGTCTACTATGAAATTTGATGTATACTACAAAAGAATATTGTCTTTTTCTCTTCCATATCAAAATTATCATATAATTTTAAGTCCAGCATAATATGTGTAGTGGCTATTCCTGGTTGTCAACTTGACAATATTTGGAATGAACTACAATCCGGAATTGGAAGGCTCACCAGTGACCCTTATCTGGAGGCTTGGAGATCCTTATCTGGATCTTGGTTTGAAGATCTTGAGCCATAGTGGCTATGGATTCCAGAAGATTGAATCTCCGAGTTAAGGAACACACCTTTAATCTGGGCTATGCCTTTCATCTGGGATTAAAGGTGTGGTGGAACACACCTTTAATCTGGGCTACACCTTTTGCTGGAGACAATATAAGGACATTGGAAGAAGGGAGTCTAGCTCTTGCTCTTGCTCCTTCGCCTGCTTGCTGCGTGAGACTGAGTAACTGCTAGATCCTTGGACTTCCATTCACAGCTGCGACTGAACCATTGTTGGGAATTGGGCTGCCGACTGTAAGTCATCAATAAATTCCTTTACTATTTAGAAATTATCCATAAGTTCTGTGACTCTAGAGAACCCTGACTAATACAGAAGTTGGTACCAGGAGTGGTTCTAGAGTAACAGAAGTACAAGGATGAATCTTTTAAAATACTGGAATTGGCTTGTTGATCCACCAGCACTTTCAAATATTGAAACCTCTCCAGATTCTCTCCCTCCTGGGAGCTCAGAGAATTTTGAAGACCCATGGTTGAAACTATATTCCGAACTTAAAGAAGCTAATGCCCTTGATTTTCTTAATGAATTAGGTGATTCAGTGCACAAAGCTTTCTACAAGATGGGGAAAAAATCGAAAAATGATTTTACTGGCTGGCTGCTCTTAGTATCTGTGGAAAAAATGATGAATGAAAGGAAGGAGTTGTGTGATAAAATCGAAAGGCTCCAGACACAAGTAAACGATCTAAAAGTTGCTAAGTGTGTCCTTGAGGAGAATCTTCTCTCTTGTAGCAATAGAGCTCAAGTTGCAGAAAATCAAACAGAAACTCTCATTGTAAGGTTGGCTGAACTACAGAGAAAATTCAAGTCTCAGCCTCAGAGTGTGTCGACAGTTAAAGTAAGGGCTCTAATTGGCAAAGAATGGGATCCTACAACATGGGACGGGGATGTGTGGGAAGACCATGTTGAAGCTGAGAATTTTGAATCCTCAGATTCTCAAGGGTTTGCCCCACCTGAGGAAGTAGTACCCTCAGCCCCACCTCTTGAAATAATGCCTTCCCCACATGAGGAAATTAATTTTGCAGAGTCTGCTCACGGCCCACCAATAGTTTCTTCTAGACCTGTAACCAGACTCAAAGCAAAACAGGCTCCTAGAGGGGAGGTAGAAAGTATAGTCCATGAGGAAATTCGCTACACTACTAAGGAGCTTAATGAGTTTGCTAATTCATTCAAGCAGAAACCTGGTGAATATGTGTGGGAATGGATTTTAAGGGTGTGGGATAAGGGTGGAAGGAACATAAAACTAGAGCAGGCTGAGTTTTTTGACATGGGTCCTCTGAGTAGAGATTCTAGGTTTAATACGGAAGCTCGCATAGTTAAAAAAAGGTGTCAAAAGTTTGTTTGAATGGTTGGCTGAGGTGTTTATCAAAAGATGGCCTACTGGAAATGACTTGGAGATGCCTGATATTCCGTGGCTTAGTGTTGATGAAGGGATTTTAAGACTTAGGGAAATTGCAATGCTAGAGTGGATATATTGTGTAAAGCATAATTGTCCACAATGGGAAGGTCCAGAAGATATGCCTTTCACCAGCTCTATAAGACGCAAATTGGTGAGAGGGGCACCAGCACATTTGAAGGGTTTTGTTCTTTCCCTTTTCCTTGTGCCAGATCTTAGCATTGGAGATGCTTCTGCTCAATTAGATGAATTAAATTCACTGGGTTTAGTTGGATCCCGAGGTAACAAGGGCCAGGTGGCAGCATTGAATCGCCGGAGACAAGGTGATCCTAGTTATTATAATGGACAGCGTAGACAAAAGAATGTTTATAATAACATACCCAGTAATGGTCAGCACAGGAGAGGTGAAATTTATAATGGCATGACTCGCTTGGACCTTTGGTACTGGCTAATCAATCATGGTGTTTCCAGGAATGAAATACATAGGAAGCCTACTGCATATTTGTTTGATCTGTATAAGCAGAAAAATTCTCAAACAAATGAAAGAAAGGCTACATTAGATCGTGGTAAACAGCAATCTCGGCCAGTGAATCAATTTCCAGACTTGAGACAGTTTGCAGATCCAGAACCCCTTGAATGAAGGGGTGGCCAGGTTCCACTGAGGAAGGATCTTGATAAGACACTCAAAGGTTTTGCTGTTACCCTTTCTCCAGTTCTTCCCCAGAGGGACCTACGGCCTTTTACAAGGGTAACTGTACACTGGGGAAAAGGAAATAATCAGACTTTTCGGGGTCTGCTGGATACTGGTTCTGAGTTGACACTGATCCCAGGGGATCCCAAGAAACATTGTGGCCCTCCAGTTAAAGTAGGGGCTTATGGAGGGCAGGTGATTAATGGAGTTTTGACTGATGTCCGACTCACAGTAGGTCCAGTAGGTCCCCGGACACATCCTGTGGTGATTTCCCCAGTTCCAGAATGTATAATTGGGATAGATATACTCAGAAATTGGCAGAATTCTCATATTGGTTCCCTGAACTGTAGAGTGAGGGCTATTATGGTTGGAAAGGCCAAATGGAAGCCTTTAGAGTTGCCTCTGCCAAAGAAAATAGTGAATCAAAAACAGTATCGTATTCCTGGAGGAATTGCAGAAATTACTGCCACTATCAAGGACTTGAAAGATGCAGGGGTGGTGGTTCCCACCACATCTCCATTTAACTCTCCTATCTGGCCAGTGCAGAAAACAGATGGATCATGGAGAATGACAGTTGATTACCGAAAACTAAATCAGGTAGTAACTCCAATTGCAGCTGCTGTACCAGATGTAGTTTCCTTACTTGAGCAAATTAACACATCTCCTGGCACCTGGTATGCGGCTATTGATCTGGCAAATGCCTTCTTCTCAGTACCTGTCCATAAGGACCACCAGAAGCAATTTGCTTTCAGTTGGCAAGGCCAACAGTATATTTTTAATGTTTTGCCTCAAGGATATATTAACTCTCCTGCCCTGTGTCATAATTTAGTTAGAAGGGATCTTGATCGTTTGGATCTTCCACAAAATATCACATTGGTGCACTATATTGATGACATTATGCTGATTGGACCAAGTGAGCAGGAAGTAGCAACCACTTTGGACTCATTGGTAACACATATGCGTATCAGAGGATGGGAAATAAATCCAACCAAAATTCAAGGACCATCTACCTCAGTGAATTTCTTAGGAGTCCAGTGGTGTGGGGCATGCAGAGATATTCCTTCTAAGGTGAAAGATAAGTTATTGCACCTGGCCCCTCCTACAACCAAGAAAGAAGCACAACGTTTAGTGGGTCTATTTGGATTCTGGAGACAACACATCCCTCACTTGGGTGTGTTACTTAGGCCTATTTACCAAGTGACTCGGAAAGCTGCTAGCTTTGTGTGGGGCCTGGAACAGGAGAAGGCCCTTCAACAGGTCCAGGCTGCTGTGCAGGCTGCTCTACCACTTGGACCATATGACCCAGCAGATCCGATGGTACTTGAGGTGTCTGTGGCTGATAGAGATGCTGTTTGGAGCCTCTGGCAGGCCCCTGTAGGTGAATCACAGAAAAGGCCTTTGGGATTTTGGAGCAAAGCTCTACCATCATCTGCAGACAACTATTCTCCCTTTGAAAAACAGCTCTTGGCCTGCTATTGGGCCTTAGTGGAAACTGAACGTCTGACAATAGGACACCAAGTCACTATGCGACCTGAACTACCCATCATGAGCTGGGTACTATCAGACCCTGCAAGTCATAAAGTGGGACGTGCACAGCAGCAGTCTATTATCAAATGGAAGTGGTATATACGTGATCGGGCCAGAGCAGGTCCTGAAGGCACAAGCAAGTTACATGAAGAAGTTGCTCAAATGCCTATGGTTTCTACTCCTGTTACAATGCCATCTGCTGCCAAGCATGCACCTATAGCCTCATGGGGTGTTCCCTATGATCAACTGACCGAAGAGGAGAAGACTAGAGCCTGGTTTACTGATGGCTCTGCACGTTATGCAGGCACCACCCAGAAGTGGACAGCTGCAGCATTACAACCCCTTTCTGGGACAACCTTGAAAGACACAGGTGAAGGGAAATCTTCACAGTGGGCAGAACTTCGGGCAGTACACATGGTATTACAGTTTGTTTGCAAGAAGAAATGGCCAGATGTACGATTATACACTGACTCATGGGCTGTAGCCAATGGATTGGCTGGATGGTCAGGGACTTGGAAAGATCACAATTGGAAAATTGGTGAGAAAGACATCTGGGGAAGAAGTATGTGGATAGATCTCTCCAAATGGGCAAAGGATGTGAAGATATTTGTGTCCCATGTAAATGCTCACCAAAAGGTGACTTCAGCTGAGGAGGAGTTCAATAATCAAGTGGATAAGATGACCCGTTCTGTGGACAATCAGCCTCTCTCCCCAGCCATCCCTGTCATTGCTCAATGGGCACATGAACAAAGTGGCCATGGTGGTCGAGATGGAGGTTATGCTTGGGCTCAGCAACATGGGCTTCCACTCACCAAGGCTGACCTGGCTACAGCTGCTGCTGATTGCCAGATCTGCCAACAGCAGAAACCAACACTGAGCCCCAGATATGGCACCATTCCTCGAGGTGACCAGCCAGCAACCTGGTGGCAGGTTGACTACATTGGACCACTTCCTTCGTGGAAAGGACAGCGTTTTGTTCTTACTGGAGTAGATACTTATTCTGGTTATGGATTTGCCTTTCCTGCACGTAATGCCTCTGCTAAAACCACCATTCACGGACTGACAGAATGCCTCATCTATCGTCATGGTATTCCACACAGTATTGCTTCTGACCAAGGAACTCATTTCACAGCCAGAGAAGTACGACAGTGGGCTCACGATCATGAAATTCACTGGTCTTACCACATTCCCCATCATCCTGAAGCAGCTGGGCTGATAGAAAGATGGAATGGCCTTTTGAAGACGCAGTTACAGCGCCAATTAGGTGGTAACAGCTTGGAAGGCTGGGGCAGAGTTCTTCAGAAGGCAGTATATGCTTTGAATCAGCGCTCGATATATGGTACAGTTTCACCCATAGCCAGGATTCATGGGTCCAGGAATCAAGGGGTGGAAAACGGAATAGTTCCACTTACTATCACTCCTAGTGACCCTCTAGGAAAATTTTTGCTTCCTGTCCCCATAACTCTAGGTTCTGCTGGCTTAGAAGTTTTGGCTCCAGAGAGGGGAGTGCTCCTACCAGGAGCTACAACAAACATTTCATTGAACTGGAAGCTCAGACTTCCCCCTGGTCATTTTGGGCTTCTAATGCCCTTAAACCAACAGGCTAAAAAAGGAATAACAGTGTTAGGAGGGGTGATAGATCCAGATTACCATGGGGAAATTGGATTACCTCTTCACAATGGTGGTAAGCAAGATTATGTCTGGAGTGCAGGAGATCCCTTAGGGCGTCTCTTAGTACTACCATGTCCTGTGATTAAAGTCAATGGGAAACTACAACAGCCTAATCCAAGCAGGATGACAAAGGACGCAGACCCATCAGGAATGAAGGTATGGGTCAATCCTCCAGGAAAAGAGCCAAGACCTGCTGAGGTGCTGGCTGAAGGTGAAGGAAATACAGAATGGGTAGTAGAGGAAGGTAGTTATAAATACCAATTAAGGCCACGTAACCAGTTGCAGAAACGAGGATTATAAAGTAATATGAATGCCCATTGTAAATTTACTAATGCGTTTGCGATTGTACGAGGGATAGTTATATCATGTTAGGCGTATTTACAACCTTGTTATTGTTTCATGTGAACATGAGATATTATTTGTGTCAAGTTGACAAGGGGTGGATTGTAGTGGCTATTCCTGGTTGTCAACTTGACAATATTTGGAATGAACTACAATCCGGAATTGGAAGGCTCACCAGTGACCCTTATCTGGAGGCTTGGAGATCCTTATCTGGATCTTGGTTTGAAGATCTTGAGCCATAGTGGCTATGGATTCCAGAAGATTGAATCTCCGAGTTAAGGAACACACCTTTAATCTGGGCTATGCCTTTCATCTGGGATTAAAGGTGTGGTGGAACACACCTTTAATCTGGGCTACACCTTTTGCTGGAGACAATATAAGGACATTGGAAGAAGGGAGTCTAGCTCTTGCTCTTGCTCCTTCGCCTGCTTGCTGCGTGAGACTGAGTAACTGCTAGATCCTTGGACTTCCATTCACAGCTGCGACTGAACCATTGTTGGGAATTGGGCTGCCGACTGTAAGTCATCAATAAATTCCTTTACTATTTAGAAATTATCCATAAGTTCTGTGACTCTAGAGAACCCTGACTAATACAATATGTCATTCAACAAAATTTAAGAATTCACCAGGACCTAAATTATGAGGCACTGTGTAAGGGAGCTCAAATTAGTATGGCATGATTCTTGTCACAGTGAAAACAATTCATGATGAATGTGCTGATTCTTGTAGCTTGGAATTTATAGTAATCACAGCAGTCATTGACTCATGAAAAAAAAAGTTCATTAATGATCCAGTGAATGTACCACATGAACTAAGATGCTTGAAATTATTATTTAATCTATCAGCAAGAATATCATCTTCATGTCTATAATTTTCTCTTTCAAATTGTGTATGGTAGCATTTCCTGTGTACAGAGCAGTAGCTGGCACAAAAGAAACATAATAAATGTCATTTAAGAGAAGGATTAAATTACTCACTAAATACATTGTTCCATCTTTATTAGAATTGTATGACATGTACTATGACAGCTTGTGAGATGAACACATGTGGTCATTTTACACTAGAAATGCAGGGATAATGTTAAAGGTATAATCTCTTGAATCATGTCCCTTTCAGGTGAATTCTATCCCCCAAATCACCACTGTATAACTTTGCATAAGCTCCTTGATATCTCTGACCTTCAGGATGTACATTTGTCATTTGGTTGTGAATGGTTATGAAGTTATATAAACATTAAATTATCTAATTGTGTTCAGTGTTTACCACAATGCCTGAAAATTCTGAACTGTCCTTATTTGTGCTAGTATTACATTTTAAATAGAACTCAATTCATCTCAATTAACATAGTCCTCTAAAACTATGTGAAATTTACCTATAATATAAAATTTTCAAATGTTACAACATTTAGTGCAGCTTATAGTATTTAGTGCAAAATATAATACATATTATATCACTGTAACAATAAGGGGGTATCACAAAATTTAATTTCCAGTGACTGTAATGCTATAGTAAAGAGCTTCCTCATTATCCTTAGTGCATTACTTTACTACAAAGTATCTTGCAGTCAGAAAGCAAGCCTCATATTAGTCAACTTCCTCAAAAAGTCAAACTTTCAATAAGGGATTGATAAGAAATGAAAGATATTCATTGATAAGTAGACTACCTATTACAATAAGAAAATAAACAAAAGAGTTCTGACCTGAAAACCCTCACTAGAGTCACAATGATATTTTTTTCAATTAGCAGCAGTCTTTAATCCTGGGGAGAATCTTGTAAGGACAGACTATATGTTCTATGTGCACCTTCAGGTCATCTTGAACAACAAATTAAGTACAGACTGTGAATACATTTGGACTTGTGTCACCTTTTAATTATGAAAGAGTGTCAATATTCTACAATAGGCTTGGAGGAAATCTGGATATAGGACACCATCTTGGTAGATCAGTAGCTAGATATACACTCTGAGAAAATAAACACCATGATCATAAATTCTGAAAAATGTATGAATACACAATGGAAAATTATAAACACTGAAATAGATACATAGTTCTTCAGTGTGCATACTAGGTTGTATACTAAAAACCAAGAATATTAAAAAATTTTGACTTGCCACTTCCCATGGAAAGAAGGTAGGAGAAAATGACCAGATAATAACGAACACGGGCAAATTCTCATTTGGAGAATTTTAAGTTTCTTTTATCACAATTCTACAAGTTTCAAGTCATCACTGAGAAACAATTACCTGAAATGTGAAAATAAACTTAAAAATTAAGAAGAAATCTTAAGGTAAAAGTAGTCTTCCCCAGGGAAGAGCACACCAACTGATTATATTATATCACATGATCAAGCATGAAAACATACATATGAACAACTTTATACAGCATCATACAGAGTTAACAGGTTAATTTAGGAATATATGAATATTCATATATCTATACACATGGGCACATAATAAGAATCAATGAAAAACAAGGGAATGAATTTGAAAGGGAGCAAGGAGGGGTATATGAGATAAATTGAAAGGATGAAAGGAAAGAGAATATGATGTGATTATATTATATCAAAAAATAAATAAACTATAAAACAGAAAAATTATAAAAATATTTAAAAATATGATAAATGATATACACTGCAAAATGGATCAAATAATACAAAGAATTAGTGGACACAAAAACAGGATATCTGAAAATGCAAAACTATAAGGGAGAAAGACAGACTAAAGGAAAAGAGAGAAATTGATGAAAAGTTTGGAAAATGCATATTAATAAATACTGGGGTTACTAAGAACACCAACAAATTAGAAAGTTGGTTGAAAAAGATGATACAAGTTCCCATACCTTGAGATAGATACAAATATCTAGGTGAATGTATGCCAGTCACCAGTCAAACTTTGAAAATGGAGAACACCTGCAGAAATATTATAACCAAGATGTCAAAGGTGAAAGCAAGTTAAGATTATCAAAGATGCAAAGGAAAGGAACAAAATATAAGTGTGGCCCACATTTACCTGACAGCCAAATTCACCCAGCAACAGGTTTCTTATCAGAAAATTGAAGGCATAATGACAAGAAACTTTCACTTTTCTCAAATTTTAAAATAGAGAATGAATGAAGCCTATTACATTTGACAAATAAATACCCTATAAATGGAGACATAAGACATTTCCAGATAGACAAAAGCTAATATAATATGTCTTCTCAAGACCTGCTATGAAAGAAATGCTAGGGACATTTCCAAAATGAAAGAAAGTGAATTGAAATGATTTAGAAATTTTAGATGGGACTTGCTTCGAAGAAAGACATTACTGGCAGCCCATTTTGAAGGTTTTTACTTATTCCATTACCTGATTCTACTCTATCTTTCGGTACAGGAGATAGTGATGCATGGTAAAACATTACTGTGAAACTATCTTGTACATTATAGGAGACTGGAACTTTAACTAGACTTCAGAGCAGAGTTACTAATAAACTTAGAGATCACTTACTAATTAAAAGTGCTATCTAGGACTGTCCTCAGCCCAATTATCATACTCTAACTCTACTAGTTAGAGAACAATATAACAATCAGCCTTACTTGTCCTATAGGCCCATGGAATGAGCTTATACAACCTAAGCCAACACAAGGCTTTAATATTAACTCTGTATTCTTCCATACCCTTGACCCAGGTCTCATTGTATATATTTGTAGATATGCTATTGTGGGGCAGGGCTATTCACAAACAGGCTGGTCTCCAGTCAATCTGAGGTATGGATCCCTGGGACCCAGTGGTGATAATTCACCTACATAGGATGGTAGGCATTCCCTCATGTCTCCTGGACTCCTTGCTCCTGTGGAAGTTACCATCCCCACAGCCCCCACAGGAGAAGCGTGGTTAGTAGTCACATAGACAATGTCCTAAGCTTCTGACCTTCAGGCTAGACTCCTCCCAGTTATCTAGAAACAGTAAGATAACAGCCCACCATAAGAGGGGCTGCTTGGCTCCACCTCGCTCTCTTCTCCTTCTCTCCTCATTCTCTCCTCTCACTCTCTTACTCTCTCTCCCTCTTGCTCTCTCCCTCTTACTCTAGCGTTTCACCTCTCTCTCATTTTCCTCCTTCTATCCGCTTGGCCATGGCTGTTCTCTCTCTCTCTCTCTCTCTCTCTCTCTCTCTCTCTCTCTCTCCCCTTCTCTCTTTCTCCCTGCCTTTCTACAATAAATCTCTAAAACCATAGACTGTCTCTGTTCATCAAGGCCCACTGTGCTTAGATGATGATGGGATAAGCTTTCTTCTAATGGGCTGTTTCTTTTTTTCTTTTTCTTTTATTTTTTTTAAAACAATTTTTATTAGATTTTTTTTCATTTCTATTTCAAATGCTATCCTGAACGTCCCCTATACCCTCCCCCCCCCACACCCTGCTTCCCAATCAACCCATTCCTACTTCCTGGCCCTGGCATTCCCCTGTACTGGGGCATATAATCTTTGCACCATTTCTAATCTCCTGACATAAATAAAGCCTTTCTGTGCTCCAGTCAAGGCTCAGACTAAGGACTCTCATCTGCGTGGAAACCTCTCTCCCTCTGCCCTATCTCCTGTAACTCCCAGGACCGAGGGTGTCACCTGAGTCCCTGGTATCAGGGGCTGCCGCTTGTCTACCTCCCACCCCCTTCAAATCAGTTCCGTGGCTTAGATGCCCACCTGGGGTGTAGTGGAAAGCATCTGGCAGGCCTCCAGCATCTGCCTGCCCAGAGCATAGGAGGAACTCTGGCCAGATGCGGGCTTTTTCCTTCCCCCCTCCTTCCCCTACCCCTTTAGTAGCCCACATGATATGATAATTTTCTGAAAACAGCAGAGGTCAAAATTGCTTTTATAAAATGATTACATACCATAAATATTAGAAACAACATGGATATAAGTTTATTTGTTTAGACTATTTCTTATCTGAGTAAATTGGTATTGTGATTTAATCTCTTGTAAAACATTTTTTATTTACATTTATTTTTACTTATTTTTTTTACAGTCCAGCCATTGGTTGATATCACTGGGGAAGCCTGATCTTTTCTGAAAGGAAATGGAAGAAAAGTGGCCCTAGAGGAGAAGAGAGGTGGGAGAAAGTTAGAAGAAAGGGAGGATGGGAAGGCTTCAGTTGAGATATAGTATGTAAGAGAAGAATACATAAAATAAAATAAAGCAAACAATTTATCACAATCTATAAACTCCTATCTTCTAAAAATTAAAAAAACAATTAATACAATGGATAAGAAAAAAGGAAAGATATTTCTCAGATATATTACACAGTATCAATGAAGAAAATTACTTCTGCTCTTTCTGTTTGTTTCTTTGCTTGCAAAGACTCCTAAAAATCTAAAAACATCAAGCTACTTTTTACTCATATTGAAACCAACACACTACAGATTTTTAAGCTTTTTATGATAATAAAAGAAGTGCGGTTAAAAATTCTAGTGAGTGCATTCTCTTGTCTTTGGTAAGGGAGTTATATGATCCTTTATGTTCCCTTGAAGTCATTTTTTCAAAGAAACAACTTAAGAAAGGGAAATTTATAATAAATGCTTGGATATAAAAATATTAATTTAAAATTGAGAATTCCCTATAGTTCAGTGATAGGGTGCTAGCCTTTCCTGTTTACTTTCCAATCCCAAGCACAGCAAGAACAAAAAAAGAAAGAAAAGAAAAGGAAGGAAAAGAAAAGAAAAGAAAAGAAAAGAAAGAACAAAGAAAGAAACAAAGAAAGAAACTCAAGAAATTAAACTCCATTAAACCAAATAACCCAATTTAAAAAATGGGTAAAGAGCTAAAATAAGAGTTATCAATGGAGGAATCTTGAATGGTCAAGAAGCATTTAACATCCTTACTGATCAGGGAAATGCAAATCAAAGCAACCCTGAGTTTCCACCTTATACTAATCAGAATGACTATGATAAAAAAAAAAAAAAAAACTCAAAGCACAGTACATGTTGTTGAGAATGTGAAGAAAGAGGAATACTCCTCCATTGATGATGAGATTGCAAACATGTACAACCACTCTGGAAATAAATCTGGAAATCTATCAGAAAATTGGAAATAGTTAAACCTGAAGAACCAGCTATACTTCTCCTGGGCATATACACAAAAGACGTTTCACTATACCACAAGGACACATGTTCCACTATATTCATAGCAGCTTTATTCATAATAGCTAGAAATTGCAAACAACCTAGATGTACCTCAATGGAAAATTAATACAGAAAATGTGGTTCATTTATACAATGGAGTACTATTCAACTATTAAAAACCAAGGACATCATGAATTTTACAGGCAAATGGATGGAACTAGAAAATATCATCCTGAATGAAGTAATCAAGACACAAAAGAAATGCATGGTATGTATTCACTAATAAATGGATGTTAGCCATAAAGCACAGCATATACCCCACAGGAAGACCAACACAATCAACTAACCTGTCCCTCTAGGAGCTTTAAGAGACTGAGCCACCAACCAAAGAATACACACAGGCTGGAGCGAGCAAATACTCCTGCGTATATGTAGCAGACATGCAGGTTAGTCTTCATGAGCAGAGGCTTTACATAAAGCTGTAGCCTAACTATGGTATTTGTCCCCAAGAGGGCTGCCTTGTGTGGCCTCTGTAGGTGAATATGTGCCTATTCTGGTGGAGATTTGATGTGTCAGGGTCAAGGGATACCCAGGGGCCTTCACCCTCTCAGATGAAAAGATGGTTCTTGGGGGAGGGTGACCTGGAGGGTGTCAGAGTTTGGGATATAAATAAATAGAAATTAAAAAGAAAGAAAGAAGATATAAGGAGAAAGAAATAAAGAAGAGCGGGGAGGGGGGAAAGGTCCAGTTAGATGGATATGTTGAACATGAAAGGTTGTGCTAGGCATATAAGAAGCAAAACCAAAAAATGAGAATATCAGCTCTAAATCACCTGTCACTGTCTTCCTCAAAAAAGTATCGGTGTGTCAAAACAACAGAAATCAATGCCAAAATAATTTCTGAGGGTATAAAAGTTAGAATACTTCCAGGCTAGACTTTTGGAAGGAAAAGTTTGCTTTAGTGGCAAGGTTGGAAGTGTTAAGAAATATACCAGTCTTTAACACAAATATGATAGGTGTATATTCAAAAAGGCCACAGAAACAGTTTACTTTAAAGTCCATCTTTGCAACATACATTAGAACCCCATGGATATAATAAGTATAACAACAATATCATATGGTATTTGGTGAATTATGCAAAAGGAATTGACTGGTTAGTCTTAGCTCCAATGAACACATGAATGGTACCAAGAATTTTTTATTAAATTGATAGGATTTGATAAGAGAAAAATCAGTATTTTAGAATACTGATTTTTTATAATATAACCAAATAGTTTCTGATTTTCAATCTAGTTTGTGAATGACGGAGATAAGACTTACAAAATTATCATTGAATATAAAACTTTTATATTAGAGAGATTTGTTTCTTCATTTTTACTGTTTCCATCTTTTCATTGAGACATCTGGAAGTAGATTTTTAAAAATTTATTTATTTATTTATTTGTTTATTTATTTGAGACATGGTTTCTCTGTGTAGTCCTGGCTGTCCTGGAAATCACTCTGTACACCAGGCTGTCCTCGAACTCAGAAATCCGCCTGCCTCTGCCTCCCAAGTGCTGGAATTAAAGGCATCTGCCACCACATCTGGCAGATTTTTTATTATTAATTAATTAATTTTAGTATTTATTTACATCCCAAACAGTTCTTTGTTCCTGGTCCCTCCCTTGCAGAGTCCTTCCCCTCTCCACCTCCTTCTCCTCTCAGAAAGGTAGGTCCCCCCAAGGCATCCCCCACCTTGGCATATCAAGGCTCTGCAAGGCTAGGTGCACTGGAATTATATGGAGTTATTTTGTCCTGTGTCTGCTCCAGGCTCTGAAGGTGTTAGAACCTAGTGGGGAAACCCCTACTCCATTCCTGATTCCATGTGTACTCAAAAAAATCACAAAGGACTATTTCGATTACATGAGGTCATTTAATTACGGAGCTCCGGACTGACATGCATCCCACACAGGAGATAACGGATGTTGGCCACGAGGCTCAAAAGCTAGGGGTTTTTATGGGGTAAGGGGCTTAGGGGTGTGGAATTCAGCATAGAGACACACTATGTCAGCAAAAGGGCATCAGGACTTTGTTCCTGTGGGCTGGGGGCTTATCTTTGTTCACATAGCAACCAGTTGATGTATGACTTTACCCGGCGTCATGGGGCAGTAGACAGAGGGAAGGTTCCGGCCAGGTTGTGTTGACCCAGACAAGATAGCCCTGCTTGTCTTTGCTTTTTTTTTTTTTTTTTTTTTTTTTTTTTTTTCATTTTTACAGTCAAGCTGTTCTTAGGAATGTCAACAACCGCCCTGTCTGTTCTGCTTTGTTCTCGGCCCCAGGCAGCCTCTAGGCTCACAAACAACCAGCAATTTCTGAGTATTTTATATGACTTACAGGTCTTGAAATTTCATCTTTCTTTCATGGCAGGATGTGGGAGTTTTGACTGCACTTACCCTATGCCTTCAGGACCTCACTCAGTGGGTGTGGGAGCACAGTCTGAGGTTGCTCGGGGGACTGCTGGAGCTGGCTCAGGGGGTACCCAGGCCTGAAAGGAGACCATTACCATTATATTCTCAGATTCTTGGGCATGCAGACACCCCTGGGATCTTCAGAAGAGCTGAGAACAGAGTAGACACCTGCAGGCTGTATCTAGCCTGGGGCTGAACAGGAAAAGAGGGGAGCTTCATCTGGGTCCCGTGGGTACTAGAATCCTTGGCTTGCAGGGTGGATGGCTTGGCTTGGTGGAGGCCGTGGCTGGGAGAGTACTGAGAGGCCTTCTGAGGGAGAGTCTTAAATGACTCTTTAGATGAAGGCCTGTTTTATTGATCCCCACAGCAGATCCCGTTGAAAAGAGGAAGTCCATGGTTTAAAGTATTTATTGTCATGGTGGAGAGTTGTGATGAGTAAAATTGTACCCCTTTTTCAGGGCAAGCTTGAAGTTAAATACCTTTTGCAGGGAAGAGTGTCTGGGAAGGGGAGTTTATTGACTAAGCCCTTCAGACATTTAGGTGCCTCATTAAAATGGAGATCTGTCTTGAGGCCCCTTGTTCTGTAATGTTTGCCAGTCTTTGGGTGCAGGAGATGTGTTATGAATATATCAATTGGGTCTGCATGTCCCACTATCAGTTGCTCTCTATTGTTCACTTTGGCCAGTTATAGATTTCTGTGATGCTCTCCATATGTTACAAAACAAATTTTTTGGTAAGATGTGAAAGATACATATACCTGTGTGTATAAAGTTAAGTATTTAAAATACAAATAGAGTGCTGGGATTGCAGTTTTGTAAAAAGAGTACTTGTTTATCATGTGCTCTAAGGTCAATTTCCAGTACTATAAAACAACAAACAACCAAGAAAACAAACATAAACAAAAATTATATTGCTTTAGGAAAAAGTGTATTATAACAGTTATCATTAAAGAACAGTTCATAAATTTGATAGAAAGCACAGAAGTATATGGAAGTAATTAGAAGGTAGAGAGGAAGGGGTGGGGCTGATGTAAATAGAGTACTCGTGTGTGAAATCTTCAAAATAATATTTGAAAATTGAATAAGATGGCCTGTGTGTGTTGAGGGGAGAATAGTGGTTAGGTGTAGAGAATAAGAGACTATGGGGTAGTCTTCCCTAAATGAAACAACTATTTCACATCTTCTTTCCAAGCCTAAGGGAACGTGGTTCAACATGGAGCAGAAATATTGCAAGAGCCAATGGTACAGGGTGGCTGCAACAATGCATTGTTTTCTGGACATGGTAGATCCATTGCCATGTATAAACAGACAGAAGCTGTGACTGCATGAAAACCAAATCAAATCAACCAAAATCCAAGTATTGACAGGGGAGGTGGTCAGGAAGTCCCACCTCTAGTTAAAGATATATTGGCAATCGATGGCTACTCCTGGAAGGAGAGTCAATTTCATCAGAGTCGTTGGCTCTAAATGGCTACTCATTCTCCAGTAGATGTTGCTACATTTGTGCACATGCAAGCAGCACAAAGTGGAAATAGTAGATTTAGAGAAAAAAAAAAAAACACATCAATTTCATATAGGAAAGTGGTGAGAATGTAGGAGAGGAATTGGAGGGAGAAGAGTAAGAGTAGATTGGCTCAATTTGTATAGTCATGTATGAAATTCCCACATTATAAAAAGGAAGTTAGTAGATGTTAGAGCAGGAATGAAGAAGAGGATGATGGAGAGATTAATTAATGGGTTCAAAGTCAAAGTTAGATAAATAAATTCTGGTATTATATAAAAATGTGATTAGAGTTAACAATACTATATTGTAAAATGTATAATTTATCATCACAAAAATATGGTAAATATTTTAGATGTGGCTAAACCTATGTGTCTTGAGCCAATCAATACACCATATCATCATGAAAATGTTCTGAAATATATACCAAAGAAGACTACATAGTTATCATCTGGCAATAAAAATCAATGAAAATAAGATAATTTGAAAGTATCTCAACAGAAAACAAGTCTTAAATAACATTATGTTCTTTTTAGAGTTTCAGTATCAAATTTCTCAGAATGTTGTAGGCTTACAAGAATAACAATAAAGTATCCCATTCCTCATACATATATGTGTGTTATAATATATATATTCCTTCTACTATTATTCTATAAAAGGTTCTTGCTTGAGTTCACTGTGGCAACAAATGTTTCTATCTCTTCCAGGCTAAATCATGCTCTTGCATTGAATCAGTACAGGTAGTAACAGAAATGTTTTTAAACACTTGAAGAATAAGTGAGACCTTAGACTTCTGGTGAAGAAAAACATTCCAGGGGGCTGGAGATTTAGCTCAGTGGTATATACAGTACCTGCCTAGCACAACCAGAAGTGAGGGATAATTCCAAAGAACAGCAAAAGAATGAAGGAAGGAGGGAAGGAAGCAAGGAAGCAAGTAAGGAGGGAAGCAATGAAGTAAGCAAGGGAAGAAGGAAAACATCCAGAATTACAGTTAAAAAGAATCTTTCTTTTATTTAAAAGAAACTGTGCTACAAAATACACTACATTTAATGATTTTATGATAGCATTTGACAATATTGCCCAGAAAAGTTTGGCAGAGAATCATCAAACACTTCACTTGCTTTGGACAAAAGTATAAAATGCAAGGGTGGAATGTGATAATACTCCTGTGTCTAAATTCAAATTCAGGCTTTGGATGATTTGCTGGAAATTTGTCTTTGGCACCATTGTTCTCTGATGTTTCCATTTTCTGTTATGTGGCTTGTAATATAACGTACAAAATATCCTTTATAACGTATAATATCCTTTAAAGTAAAAAAGGATCTCCATGATAAGGAAACAATAGTTATGTTGCAACACTATTTGGGATTGACTAGTGTCTTTAGGTCCCCATTTCTTTTTTTTTTTTTTTTTTTCTTTAATTACATTTCAAATGTTATTCCCTTTTCCAGCAGCCCCTGGAAACTCCCTATCCCATACCCCTTCCCCCTGCTTCTATAAGGGAGCTCCCCCACCCACCCACCCACTCCTGACTGGCATTCCCCTACACTGGGGCATTGAGCAATCACAGGACCAAGGGCCTCTCCTCCCACTGATGCCCAACAAGACCATACTCTGCTACATATGTGGCTAGAGCCATGGGTCTCTCCATGTGTGCATTTTGGTTGGTGTTTTAGTCCCTGGGAGCTATGGGGGTGGGGTCCAGTTGGTTGCTATTGTTGTTCTTTCTATGGGGTTGCAAACCCCTTCAGGTCCTTCAGTCCTTTCTCTAACTCCTCCATTGGGGGACCCCATGCTCCGTCCAATAGTTGGCTGCAAGCATCTACCTCTGTATTTGTCAGGCTCTGGCAGAGCCTCTCAGGAGACAGCTATATCAGGCTCCTGTCAGTAAGAACTTCTTGACATCCACAATAGACTAGTGTCTGTGTTTGGTGACTGTATAGATAGATAGATCCCCAAGTGAGGCAGTCTCTGGGTGGCCTTTCCTTCAGTCTCTGCTCCACACTTTGTCTCCACATTTCCTCCTGTGAGTATTTTGTTCCCTCTTCTAAGAAGGACTGAAGCATCAACACTATGGTCTTCCTTCTTCTTGAGCTTCATGTTTTCTGTGAATTGTATCTTGGGTACTCTGAACTTTTGGGCAAATATCCACTTATTAATGAGAGCATACCATGTGTGTTCTTTTTTGACTGGGTTACCTCACTCTAGAAGATGTGTCTCATCCATTTGCCTATAAAGTTCATTAATGCATTGTTTTTAATAGCTGAGTAGTATTCCATTGTGTAATTGTACCACATTTTCTATATTCATTCCTTTGTTGAAGGACATCTAGGTTTTTTCCAGTTTCTTGCTATTATAAATAAGGTTGCTATGAACACAGTGAAGCATGTGTCCTTGTTATATGTTGGCAGTAAGCATGTAGAATAATGCACATTGATTCATTCTTATCTCCTTGTAACAAAGCTTAAATCCAAGTGGATCAAGGATCTCCACACAAAATTCAGATACAATGAAACTAATAGATGAGAAAGTGGGGAAGAGCCTTGAACATGTGGGCAAAGGGAAAAAGCTCCTGAACAGAACACCAATGGCTTATGCTCTAAGATCTAGAATCGAAAAATGGGATTTCAAACTTGCAAAGCTTCTGTAAGGCAGAGACACTGTTAATAGGACAAAAGGGCAACCAAGAGATTGGGAAAAGATCTTTATCAATATTACATCCAATAGAGGGCTAATATCCAATATAGACAAAGAACTCAAGAACTTAGACTCCAGAGAATCAAGTAACCCTATTAAAAATGGGATAGAACTAAACAAGGAATTCCCAACTGAGGAAAATCTAATGTCTGAGAAGCACCTAAAGTAATGTTTCAACATCCTTAATCATCAGGGAAGTGCATATCAAAACAACCCTGAGATTCCAACTCACACAAGTCAGAATGGCTAAGATCAAAAACTCAGGTGACAGCAGATGCTGGCAAGGATGTGGAGAAACAGAAACACTCCTCCATTGCTGGTGGGAATGCAACATGGTGCAACCACTCTGGAAATCAGTCTGGTGGTTCTTCAGAAAACTGAACATAGTATTATCTGAAGTACCCATTTCTTACACTGTAAACTGCAACCACATATGTAGTCTTGAAACTAAATATAGGGAGTCAAGAGAATTTTACTAACACTAATGTGTTTCTGAGTGCTGTAGCTACCAAAGTCTAATCCATCATCAAACATGTAATGCATCCTAGGTCATTTTGTCAATACTCATCCCTAATACACAGAAAATTTTCACTACAACATTGGTTCTGAACAGATAACATGAATATTTTGAGTGTTGTATGCTCTAACACATTCAAAGCCAGTGAACAATGCCTGGAAGTATTATGGCTCAGACTCAAGATGATTGGATACTGTGAATTGCAGTGTGTTTAGTGTGTACATATAATATTTTGCTTGCATAGAAACAAATTTTTTTAATTACAGACAGTAATTTTATGATTTTTTTGTGTTCATATGTTTTATTTTAAAAATCTTTCTTTGAGTGTTTAGCTTGAGTTTCATTTGTAAAAATTATTAAATAAATATTACCTAGGTATTAATATAAAATGTGCAACTTCTTTCTCTTCCTTCCTTCCTTCCTTCCTTCCTTCCTTCCTTCCTTCCTTTTTTCCTTCCTTCCTTCCTCATTCCTTCCTTCCTTCCTTCCTTCCTTCCTTCCTTCCTTCCTTCCTTCCTTCCTTCCTTCTTCCTTCCTTCCTTCCTTCCTTCCTTCCTTCCTTCCTTCCTTCCTTCCTTCCTTCCTTCATCTTCCTTCTTTTCTTTTTTATTACTATTATTCTTTAATCTATTTTTTTACAGTCCAGTTGTTATTGCCCTTTCTGTCTGACCTCCAACTGTTCCTCATCCTATTACTCCTCCCCCTACTCCAAGTGGATGTCTCCATACTCCAACTCCCACAACACAAGGCTATTTCCCATTTTCTCTTCTACTAGATTCAGTGTATCTGGTTTTATGTTGAGGTTCTTGACCCACTTGGACTTGAGTTTTGTGGAGGGTGATAGATATGGATGTATTTGCATTCTACTATATGCTGAGTACCAGTAAGACCTTCACCATTTGTTGAAGATGCTTTCTTTTTTCCACCATATTAATTCCCACAACTACAAGATATGGTTTTGGGTTCTTTGTAAAAAATCAAGTGTCCATAGGTATGTAACTTATTTCTGAGTCTTCAATTTGATTGTGTTGATTGACTTTTTGTTTACATACTAATACCATGCATTTTCTATTGTTATTGCTCTACAGTGCAGCTTGAAGTAAGGGATGGTGATACCTCAAAAAGTTCTTTTACTGTTCAGGATTATTTTAGCTACATTACTTTTTTGTTGTTGTTTATTTGTTTTTCCATATGGAGTTGAGAGTTGTCCTTTTAAGGTATACAAAGAATTATGCTGCACGTTTTGATGGGGATTACATTGAATTTGTGGACTGCTTTTGGTAAAGTGGTCATTTTCACTATGTTAACCCTACCCATGCAGCTATGGTAGAATATGTGGGGCCTGCTTTGATAGGACAAGTAGGATCTAGTGGAGACATATACCCCTAGCAGTTATTGTTTTCTTTTTTTCTTTTTTAATTAGGTATTGTCTTCATTTACATTTCAAATGTTATCCCAAAAGTCCCCCAGACCCTCCCCACCACTCCCCTACCAACCCACTCCCACATCTTGGCCCTGGCATTGCCCCATACTGAAGCATATAAAGTTTGCAAGACCAAGGGGCCTCTCTTCCCAAAGATGGCCAACTAGGCCATCTTCTGATGCATATGCAGCTGGAGACATGAGCTCCGGGGTACTGCTTAGTTCATATTGTTGTTCCACCTATGGGGTTGCAGACCCCTTTAGCTCCTTGGTTACTTTCTCTAGCTCCTCCATTGGGGGCCGTGTGACCCTTCCAATAGCTGACTGTGACCATTCACTTCTGTGTTTGCCAGGCCCCGGCATAGCCTCACAAGAGACAGCTATGTCAGGGTCCTTTCAGCAAAATCTTGCTGGCATATGCAATGGTGTCAGCATTTGGAGGCTGATTATGGGATGGATCCCCGAATATGGCAGTCTCTAGATGATCCATTCTTTAGTCTCAGTTCCAAACTTTGTCTCGTTAACTCCTTCCATGGGTGTTTTGTTCCCAATTCTAAGAAGGGGCAAAGTGTCCATGCTTTGGTCTTCGTTCTTCTTGAGTTTTATGTGTTTTGCAAATTGTATCTTGTATCTTGGGTATTCTAAGTTTCTGGGCTAATATGCACTTATCAGTGAATACATATCATGTGAGTTCTTTTGTAATTGGGTTACCTCACTCAGGATGATGCCCTCCGCATCTAGCCATTTGCCTAGGAATTTCATAAATTCATTCTTTTTAATAGCTGAGTAGTACCACACTTTCTGTATCCATTCCTCTGTTGAGGGACATCTGTGTTCTTTCCAGCTACTGGCTATTATAAATAAGGCTGCTATGAGCATAGTGGAACATGTGTCCTTCTTACCAGTTGGAACATCTTCTGGATATATGCCCAGGAGAGGTATGGCTGGATGCTCCAGTAGTATTATGTCCAATTTTTTGAGCAACCACCAGACTGATTTCCAGAGTGGTTGTACAAGCTTGCAATCCCACCAATAATGGAGGAGTATTCCTCTTTCTCCACATTCTCGCCAGCATCTACTATCACCTGAATTTTTTATATTAGCCATTCTGACTAGTGTGAGGTTGAATCTCAGGGTAGTATTGATTTGCATTTCTCTGATGATTAAGGATGCTGAACATTTTTTCAGGTGCTTCTCAGCCATTTGATATTCATCAGGTGAGAATTCTTTGTTTAGCTCTGAGCCCCATTTTTTAATGGGGTTATTTGATTTTCTGGAGTCTACCATCTTGAGTTCTTTATATATATTGGATATTAGTCCCCAATCTGATTTAGGATTGGTAAAGATCCTTTCCCAATCTGTTGGTGGCCTTTTTTTTCTTATTGTTGGTCTCTTTTGCTTTATAGAAGCTTTCTAATTTTTTGAGGTCCCATTTGTTGATTCTCAATCTTATAGCACAAGCCATTGTTATTTTATTCAGGAATTTTCCCCCGTGCCCATATCTTCCAGGCTTTGCCCCATTTTCTCCTCTTTAAGTTTCACTGTCTCTGGTTTCATGTGGAGTTCCCTGATCTGCTTAGATTTGACCTTAGTACAAGGAGATAGTAATGGATCAATTCACATTCTTCTACATGAAAATTGCCAGTTGTGCCAGCACCATTTGATGAAAATGCTGTCTTTTTTTCCAGTGGATGGTTTTACCTCCCTTGTCAGAGTTCAAGTGACCATAGGTGTGTTGGTTCATTTCTGTGTTTTCAATTCTATTCCATTGGTCTACTTGTCTGTCGCTATGCAAGTACCATGCAATTTTTATCACAATTGCTCTGTAGCACAATTTTATGTCAAGCATGGTGATTCAACCAGAGGTTCTTTTTATCATTGAAGAGAGTTTTTGCTATCCTAGGTTTTTTGTTATTCCAGATGAATTTTCAAATTGCCCTTTCTAATTCATTGAAGAATTGAGTTGGAATTTTGATGGGGATTGCATTGAATCTGTAGATTGCTTTTGGCAAGATAGCCATTTTTCTATGTTGATGCTGCCAGTCCATGAGCATGGGAGATCTTTCCATTTTCTGAGATCTTCTTTAATTTCTTTCTTCAGAGACTTGAAGTTCTTATCATACAGATTTTTCACTTCCTTAGTTAGAGTCACATCAAGGTATTTTATATTATTTGTGACTATTGTGCAGGGTGTTGTTTCCCTAATTTCTTTCTCAGATTGTTTATCCTTTTTATAAAAAAAAAAAAAAAGGCCATTGACTTGTTTGAGTTAATTTTATATCCAGCTACTTCAATGAAGCTGTTTATCAGGTTTAGCAGTTCTCTTGTGGAATTTTTAGGGTCAGTTATATATACTATCATATCATCTGCAAATAGTGATATTTTGACTTCTTCCTTTCCGATTTGTATCCCTTTGATCTCCTTTTGTTGTTGAATTGCTCTGGCTAGGACTTCAAGTACTATGTGGAATAGGTATGGAGAATGTGGGCCGCCTTTCTTGTCCCTGCTGTTAGTGAGATATCTTCCAGCTTCTCACCATTTACTTTGATGTTGGCTACTGGTTTGCTATAGATTGCTTTTTATCATGTTTAGGAATGGTCCTTGAATTCCTGACCTTTCCAAGACTTTTATCATGAATGAGTGTTGGATTTTGTCAAATGCTTTCTCCATATCTAACAAGAATATCATGTGGGTTTTGTCTTTAAGTTTTTTTATATAGTGGATTACATTGATTGATTTCCATATATTAAACCATCCCTGCATCCCCGGAATGAAACCTACTTGGTCAGGATGGATGATTGTTTTGATGTGTTCTTGGATTCGGTTAGTGAGAATTTTATTGAGTATTTTTGCATCGATATTCATAAGGGAAATTTGTCTGAAGTTCTCTATCTTTGTTGGGTCTTTCTATGATTTAGGTATCAGAGTAATTGTGGATTCATAGAATGAATAGGGTAGAGTACCTTCTGTTTAGATTTTGTGGAATATTTTGAGAAGAACTAGAATTGGATCTTCTTTGAAGGTCTGATAGAACTCTGCACTAAACCCATCTGGTCCTGGGCTTTTTTTGGTTGGGAAACTATTAATGACTGCTTCTATTTCTTTAGGGGATATAGGACTGTTTAGATCATTAATCTGATCCTGATTTAACTTTGGTAACTGGTATCTGTCTAGAAACTTTGCCATTTCATGCAGGTTTTCCAGTTTTGTTGAGTATAGCCTTTTGTAGAAGGATCTGATGGTGTTTTGAATTTTTTCAGGATCTGTTGTTATGTCTGCCTTTTCATTTCTGATTTTGTTAATTAGGCTGCTGTCCCTGTGCCCTCTAGTGAGTCTGGCTGAGGGTTTATATATCTTGTTGATTTTCTCAAAGAACCAGCTCCTCGATTGGCTGATTCTTTGAATAGTTCTTGTTTACACTTGGTTGATTTCGATCCTGAGTTTGATTATTTCCTGCCTTCTACTCCTCTTGGGTGAATTTGCTTCCTTTTGTTCTAGAGCTTTTAGGTGTGTTGTCCAGCTGCTAGTGTGTGCTCTCTCTAGATACTTTTTGGAGACACTCAGAGTTATGAGTTTTCCTCTTAGAAATGCTTTCATTGTGTCCCATAAGTTTGGGTATGTTGTGGCTTCATTTTCATTAAACTGTAAAAAGTCTTTAATTTCTTTCTTTATTCCTTCCTTGACCAAGTTATCATTGACTATAGTGTTGTTCAGTTTCCACGTGAGTGTTGGCTTTGTATTATTTATGCTGTTATTGAAGATCAGTCTTAGTCCATCGTTGTCTGATAGGATGCATGGGATAATTTCAATATTATTGTATCTGTTGAGGCCTGTTTTGTGACCAATTATATTGTCAATTTTGGAGAAGGTACCATGAGGTGCTTAGAAGAAGGTATATACTTTGTTTTAGGATAAAATGTTCTGTAGATCTCTGTTGAATCCATTTGTTTCAAAACTTCTGTTAGTTTTACTGTGTCCCTGTTTAGTTTCTGTTTCCATGATCTGTCCATTGGTGAAAGTGGTGTGTTGAAGTCTCCCACTATTATTGTGTGAGGTGCAATGTGTGCTTTAAGCTTTACTAAAGTTTCTTTAATGAACGTGGCTACCCTTGCATTTGGAGCATAGATATTCAGAATTGAGAGTTCCTCTTGGAAGGTTTTACAGTTGATGAGAATGAAGTGCACCTCCTTGTCTTATTTGATAACTTTGGGTTGGAAGTCAATTTTATTCGATATTAAAATGGCTACTCCAGCTTGCTTCTTCAGACCTTTTGCTTGGAAAATTATTTTCCAGCCTTTCCTTCTGAGGTAGTATCTGTCTTTTTCCCTGAGATGGGTTTCCTTTAAGCAGCAAAATGTTGGGGCCTGTTTGTGCAGCCAGTCTGTTAATCTATGTCTTTTCATTGAGGAATTGAGTCCATTGATATGAAGATATATTAAGGAAAAGTAATTATTGCTTCCTATTATTTTTCTTGTTAGAGGTGGCATTCTGTTCTTGTGGCTGTCTTCTTTTAGGTTTGTTGAAGGATTACTTTCTTGTTTTTTCTAGGGCATAGTTTCCATCCTTGTATTTTTTTCCTCTTTCTCTCTCTCTCTCTTTTCTGTTATTATTCTTTGAAGGGCTGGATTTGTGGAAAGATATTGTAAAAAGTTGATTTTGTTATGGAATACTTTGTTTTCTCCATGTATGGTAATTGAAAGTTTGGCTAGGCTGGCATTTGTGTTCTCTTTGTGTCTGTATAACATCTATCCAGGATCTTCTGGCTTTCATAGTCTCTGGTGAAAAGTCTGGTGTAATTCTAATAGGCCTGCCTTTATATGTTACTTGACCCTTTTCTTTTACTGCTTTTAATATGCTATCTTTATTTAATGCATTTGTTGTTCTGATTATTATGTGTCAGAAGGAATTTCTTTTCTGGTTGAGTCTATTTGGAGTTCGGTATGTTTCTTGTATGTTCATGGGCATCTCTTTCTTTAGGTTTGCAAATTTTTCTCCTATAATTTATTGAAGATATTTGCTGGCCCTTTCAGTTGAAAAATCTTCTTTCTCATCTACTCCTATTATCCATAGATTTGGTCTTCTCATTGTTTCCTGGATTTCCTGGATGTTTTGAGTTAGGATCTTTTTGCATTTTGCATTTTCTTTGATTTTTCTGCCCATGTTCTCTATGGGATTTTCTGTACCTGAGGTTCTCTCTTCCATCTCTTGTATTCTGTTGCTGATGCTCACATCTTTGGTTCCAGATTTCTTTCTTATGTTTTCTATCTCCAACGTTGCCTCATTTTGTGTTTTCTTTATTGTGTCTACTTCTCTTTTTAGGTCGTGTATGGTTTTGTTCAATTCCATCACCTGTTTGGTTGTGTTTTCCTGTTTTTCTTTAAGGACTTCTACCTGTTTGGTTGGGTTTTCCTGTTTTGCTTTAAGGACTTGTACCTCTTTAGCAGTGTTTTCCTGTATTTCTTTAAGTGAGTTTTTAAAATCCTTCTTGATGTCCTCTAACATCATCATGAGATATGATTTTAAATCCGGGTCTATCTTTTAGGGTGTGTTGGGATATCCAGGACTGTCTGAGATGGGAGTGCTGGGTTCTGATGATGGTGAGTGTTCTTGGTTTTTGTTAGTAAGAGTCTTACGTTTGCCTTTAGCCATCTTGTAATCTCTGGAGTTAGTTTTTATTGTTGTCTCTGGTTAGAGCTTGTTCCTTCTGTGATTCTGTCAGCCTCTATTATCAGACCTGTGAGACTAGCTCTCTCCTGAGGTTCATTGGTCAGAATACTGTTTGCAGGCAAGCTCTCCTCTTACAGGGAAGGTGTACAGGTATCTGGTGTTTCTGCCTTCTGGTGGAAGATGAAGGCCTGAAACAGGGCCTGTCCCAGAGCTATGTCACTTCTGCCTGTCCTAGAAGCTATGTAGCTTCTGTAGTTGGCACTCTCACCTATAGAGACTAGTCTCTGAGCGATCCGGGAACCAAGATGGTCCCCCCAGGTGTTCCGTCAAAGTCCTCCCAGGCTTGGCAGACACCTCTCATCCAGCAGGGAATGTGTCCAGGTGTCTGGAGCCCGAAACGGGGTCTGCACCAGAAGCTGTATGACTTCTGCCTGTTCCAGAAGTTTTTAGCATTAGTAATTCACACTCTCACCTGCGCAGACTAGTCTCTGAGGTGTCCAGGAACCAAGATGGCTCCCCCAGGTGCTCAGGCAAAGTCCTCCCAGGCAGGGCGGACACCCCTCCTCCAGCAGGGAAGGTGCCCACATGTCTCTTGCTATTGTTTTCTTATACTTGCATTTATGCATCTGGGTTTGAGATGATTATAGGTAGATTTGCTTATTTCTCATTTTATTTTGTAAATGGATGCTTTGTTCCCTGGCTTTAATTTTCTTCCTGTAGTTTTGAAGCGTGTGATGGCTGTGTGTTGCCCATTTTACTGGTCTGCTCAGCTGGTATGTTCACATGGAATACCTATTATTGTTGGAGTCTGGCACATAGTAAGGAATTCAGGAAGAGAGAATATGAGGGTACAGTCTGTGGGATACACAAGTGATGTGGACAAAATGGAAGTGTGGGTAGAGCTCTTCTATTGCATCACTAGGGAAAAGATTGTAGGATTGAGCCAGAGGTAACAGAGAGAGCTGAGATAGTCTCCAGGCAGCCTATTTGATAGTCTTCCTTATAATTTTTCATATAAGATATACAATATCTTTTAGCTTATTTACTTTCCCCGCAAATCCTCCCAGGCCCTTCAACCCCCTACCCATCTAATTTTATATTCTTCCTTTCTCTGTCCTCTCTATATATTTCAAAAGAAATCTAATATCAAAAAAAAAAAACAAACAAACAAAATCTCAATAAGACACAAAAGGCAAAACAATGAAAATGAATTAAAAGCCCTCCTCAACACAAAAAAACAAAGATGAAATTTATTTTATGTTGTCCAACTATTAGGAGCTCTGGGGTCTGTTTTGTCATGTGGTTAATATATCCAGCAGCACTCTCCTCGAGAAAACTAATTGTAACCTTCAATTTAAAAGTGTTTTTCCTTTCTCCACATTCTCTCCAGAATGTGCTGTAATATGTTTTGTTGATCTTTGCTAGTACCAGCAGGGGTAAGATGAAATCTCAAAGTAGTTTTAATTTGAATTTTCCTCATGGATGAAGATGCTGAGCATTTTGTTAATTGTTTCTCAACTGTTTGTGCTTTATTTTTTGAGACCTCTGCTTAGTTCTGTACCCTATTTTTAATTGGGTTTTCCCCTGGTATCCAGGGTTTTTCAAAACTTCTTTATATATTCTAAATACTAACTTCTATCAGGTGCCAAACTTTTTTCACATTTTCTATACTGTCTTTTTTGCTGAATTTTTTTTGTCTTTTGGTGTACAGAAACTTTTCTGTCTAAAGTGATCTCAGTTATTTATTATTGGCTTTAATGTCTGCACTATTGGTATCCTGTTCAGAAAGCTGTTTTATTCTGAACCAGTGAGTTCAGTCTTATTTCTCACTTTCTTTTCTTTTCTTTTTATCAGATTCCAGCCATCTGGACTTGTGCTGAAGTCTTTGATCTCTCTGTATACTCAAGTATGGTCTAGGATAATAGATAAAAATCTATTTTCACTCTTTTACATGCAACGACATTTGAACAGTTCCATTTGTTAAAAGATTCAGTGTTGTACACTTTTTTCTGCTTTGTACAAAAATGGTTTCCATAGGCAGAAGAAATCATGTCTGAGTTTTCAGTGTGAACCCATCTATCGTTATGTCTGATTTTATACTAAAATCATGCTTTTTTGTTACTATAGCTCTATAACACAATTTGAATGCTGAAATGGTTGTAACTACAGCAATTCTTTTATTATTTGAGATTGTTTCATGTTTCCAGAGTTTTTGTTTCTTTGTTTCTATATGAAGCTGAAAATCATCTTTTCAAGTTCTCTGAAAGACTTAATGGGATTTTGATGGGAATTGTATTGACTCTGTACATTGCTTTTGGTTGGATGGTCATTTTCACAAAATCCTACAGATTTACGACCAGGTGAAATATTTTCATCTTCTTGTCTTAATATTTGTATTATTCATGTCTCTTACTTGCTTAGTTAGAGCTATCTAAAGGTTTTTTTTTTGATGTTGATATGAAAGGAACTCTTTCCTTGAAGTCTCTCTCAGTGTTGTGATTTGAATAGGTATGGCCTCCATAGCCTCATGTGTTTGAATGTTTGGCCCTTGGGAAGTGGCACTATTAGGAAGTGTGGCCTTGTTGGAGTAGGTGTACCCTTTTTGAAGTAGGTGTGCTCTTTTTGAAGTAGGTGTGTCAATATGGGGGTAGGCTTTGAGGTCTCCTAGTGGTCAAGCATCACCCAGTGTGGAAATCTTTGAATCAAGATGTAGAACTCGAAATCTTAACAAAATGGATGATTTGCTAGACAGATACAACTTATCAAAGTTAAAGCAAGATAAAGTAAGCAATATAAAGAGCCCCACAACCACTAAAGAAATATAAGCAGTCATTAAAACCTCTCAACAACAACAACAACAAAAAGACAAAGGTCAGATGCTCTTGGTGCAGAATTCTATGAGGCCTTCAAAAAAGAGCTAATACAAATACTTTTCAAACTCTTTCACAAAATAGAAACCAGAAGGAACATTGCCTGCCAATGGTTGCTTAATGGGAAGTGTGACACAGTTCCTGCCCCTGGAGCATCACCAGGGTGTTGATCCCTACAATCCCCATGTGTGCTGATGACAGCTATTGGCCTGAAACTGATCTGTTGTCTCTTCTATTTTACTTTCGATCTCTGAGTGCCAGTCTAATGTGGCCATTAGGGGTCCCTGTTACTGAGTGGCTCTGTATGTTGGTGGGAGTCACAAAGGAATAGGGAGGGTCTTGGAAAAAAAGCTAAAAGGGACAGTGGGAAAGAACCACCAGATTACTGGGTCTGCACCAAGAAACTGAATCCTTAGTAGATGGGGATAGGTTGTAAGAAAGGATACTTCTATACTTTAGATACTTTCATAATTAAATATTATCCAAATCTAGGCTGGAAACATAAAAAGTAGATTTATAAAATCAAGGACTTGAATGGTGATTATCAAAAGCTAGGGAGAAAATAATATAACAAGCCATTATCCCATAGGTATAGCGTTTCTGACAATTAAGAGATGTTCTTTAAATACTCACTATGTAACATTCAGCCCACAGTCAATAAATATTGTTCAAACAGTGAGAAATATTGGAGTACTCAATCCAAAATGGAATGTCCTTATCAAATCCCTCCCTTTAGAGCTTAGGGAATTCTGCAGAAGATGAGGTAGAAAGGTGGTTTAAAAAATAGTGGCAATGGAAGACAGAGAAGAAACAATGCCTTCCAAATGCAACAGAATGGAAACACATATGAACTCACAGAGAATGGCAGCATGCACAGGACAGGCATGGACCTGGACAGAAGATCTGAGGCAGACAGGGCTTCCATGTTGACAATGGAAGTAGACACAAGAACACATCCCTAACTCAGGAACTTTCTTCAGCTGATAACTTCCAACATAGGAAAATATAGTTTCTCTAATGGAGTCTCACTATATATACAAACCACGCTTAAGCATGCCCAAAAGGAATTGATCAAAACAAAATGAACTCAAGAGTATTTTTGTAGATTGTATTATCTCATAATTCTTGGCTTAAGTTTTTTTTTTACCTTATTAACCTTTTATTTATATAATTTTTGTATTTGTATGTGTGTTTTCTGAGTGTATGTTTATTTCTCGTGCTTTTTCTGATTTGTTTTTGTTGTTTCTATTTGTTTTGTTCTATTCTGGTTTGAATGTTTCATTATTTGCCTATTTGTTTTTTAATGAGAGAAAAAAGTATAGAGTTGGATGGGTAGGGAAGTGGTGAAAATTTCTGAGGAGGTAAGTTAGGGGAAACCATGATCAAAGTATATTATATGAAAAGTATTTTCAATAGAAAATAATAATAATGTATTCTACAGTTACAATTATAAGGAATATAAATCTCATGCTAAATGTCATTACCAAAAATAATTTTTTAAAATAATTTTTATGTTTTATTAAGAATAAAGAGCTTGGGTCCTTAACAAAGTGCAGGTTTGATTTGGTATGTCTATATTAGATTTGGCTGCTTCTTCCTTGTTAGTTTACCAATGAAATTGAGCTACTTTTACTTGTGAGTTACAGATGCATAATGCCAGGCCTGCATATACATCACAAGGATCAGAATCTGCTTTTTACTAAGATTCTAAAGGTGATAATTACACACATTAGAATTTGACACTAGCTACTCTAGGAGGCTTTTTGCTCTTGGTAGTTTCTCTAAGCCATAATGGCAGTTTCACCACACCCAGGTAGATTCAGAGACTACCCCACCCGGGGATCCATCCCATAATCAGCCACCAAATGCAGACACTATTGCACATGCCAGCAAGATTTTGCTGAAAGGTCCCTGATATTGCTGTCTCATGTGAGGCTAGGCCAGTGCCTGGCAAATACAGATGTGGGTGCTCACAGACATCAATTGGATGAATCACAGGTCCCCCAATGGAGAAGCTAGAGAAAGTACCCAAGGAATTGAAGGGTCTGCAACCCTACAGATGGAACAACAATATGAACTAACCAGTACCCCCAGAGCTCGTGTTTCTAGCAGCATATGTAGCAGAAGATGTCCTAGTTGGTCATCATTGAGAAAAGAGGCCTTTTTGTCTTGCAAACTTTATATGCCCCAATACAGGGGAATGCCAGGGCCAACAAGTGGGAGTCAGTGGGTAGGGGAGCAGGGCAGGGGGGGGTATAGGGGACTTTTGGAATAGCATTTGAAATGTAAATGAAGAAAATATCTAATAAAAAATTGAAAAAAAAACCCTGAAATGAAAACAGGAGAGGGAGCATAGGACATCTACTATCTTTTAAGGAAGTTACAGTGTATACCTACAACACAGTGAAAGCTTCAAGGCATAATAGGAATAAAGCGTTTATGAAAACCATATTATTCCTAATTTATGCTATATTCATTTATTTCTTTTGGCAATTAACTGTATTGGCATGCTCTATAATTACAATTACATCAGTGTTTCTGAAATAGATATTTTTATTCATTAAGCAACAAGTAATATCTTGGTTTTTCTGCCCTGTAAAAATAAAATGGTAGGAATAAGTAGAGGTAAGGATTAGAGATCTGGCAGGCTGTTGGTATCTGCTTTCTTAAATTTCCTACCTCCTTTTTAAACCTGCTGGCTTTCTAAAGTTCAGAACACATTGTTTGAGGGTGGCAGGCAACCCTGTATGGTGCTTAAGGAAAATATTTGACATTTGGCTAACAATGCTCTACCGAAAAATGGGAAATAATGAGGTCTACTAATGATTGATATCTGACTTCCACACTTGGCTTCTCTGCCAGATGTTCAAGTGTCATATGTCCCATAGGAGATCCTGGACATGTTCCCAGCTATGGCTACACTAGTCAATGTGATTTCAAGAAGTTACAGTGGACTGTAGTTTCCATACACGCAAATGTGTGATTTTGCCAACTTAAATGGTAGATTCATAACATAATATATATTTGAATTGTCCACAGACACAGTATATTGATTCTCCACCAATTTTTCTTATTTAGCCCCTGAAAAAACAGAAAAAGTAGAAATTAAATGTATCAATTTTTATTTTTGAAAAATATGTTTCAATTTTCTGCTTTTATAGATTATCATAGGCTTAAATTAATATACATTCAATCCATACCTTTAGTATTAAGTTGAGTTCTCTAAAGAACAAGAAAATGGATTATGAAAATAACTCATGTAATTTTAAAAAATTTCTTGTCCATTGCTACGTGGCTTTGGTGCCAAGAAGTATGTATCACATATAAAAAACCTCTGGACACTGGACACAATCTGGACACTTTGATAAGTAAAATCCAATTCTTTAATATTTAAAACTTTAAAAGAGAAGTATCAGTGAAAATTCAATATATTTGATAATATCTTCACATTTTACACAATTTGATAATTTTGCAAGCACATATGATTATTCCTTCTTCAGAATACATGGACATTTTTCCTGCCAAATGTCAGGAAATACTTTTAATAGATAATACTTGTAATTTCAAAATGAATCTCCTCTTTAATTAAGGAAAGTTAGTGATGTATCTGTTCCATAAAATTTGATTTAACTGTCTCAACTATCTTTGAGACTTATCAAGTCCAAATTTCAAAAGGCAATAAACCTGTAACTATGACCCTTGAAACTGTACAGTGAATGAACCATCAAAAGCTGCCCCCAACCCGTCAAATGAATCACATTCACTCACATTATTTTACACTGTTCAGGTAGAAAAAATGTTTAAAATACTACCCCTCCATCTTTACATTGTGTTATGTGTACATTTTGTGAGACATTAGGTATTTATTTATTTTTGTATAATTAAATGTCAGTAACAGAAACTATCTCACAAGAAGTCCTTAAAAACATACTCCTATTTTTCTCTCAAATTTCTTTTCAAAACCAACTCTCTAGAATGCTTTATTCCTTTGTCATCTGAGAAAAATTCTAGTAGATGAACACAATTATTTTTATAATTGTTACATGTAATAAAAAGTTCAATAATCAACTTTAAGTTGAAATGTTCAAATTAACTTTGTGACTAGAAAAATGTGTATAACTCATCAGTTTGAACCACACTCAAATCAGGACAGATAAGGACAGAGGGTGGATGATCAATTTCTTCTTTGTATCTAGGTCTTGGTTGCTTTCAGTCACTAGTTCTTTTTCTAAACTTGCTTGCATCTAGTGGGGTTTACAAAGGTAAAGGAAGGGAATGGTAAGTTCTTGTCTTTTACAATAGTGAAAAAACTAGGTGTTTTCCCTCAGGGATGTTAGATGTTTACACCTAATTATATTTTACAGATATAGTTAAGCATATTGTGTGATACAACCCATGTCATCCATATATATAAATATATCCATATTTCATATTTATTTAGCCCTCATATATATTGTAAGCCTTCTGAGTTCCTTCTATAGAATTATTGGATTTTTGTTATGGACAATAGGCATTATTCTAGCTGTAATTACTTCCTCCTTTTTTTTTATAAATATAAGCTTTAAAATCTCTCTCTCTCTCTCTCTCTCTCTCTCTCTCTCTCTCTCTCTCTCTCTCTCTCTCTCTCTGTGTGTGTGTGTGTGTGTGTGTGTGTGTGTCTCCATCCGAGACATTCATTTCCTGAATCTTTGTTGAACAATTCTAAGACTTGACATATTATACTATGTCCATGCTAATTAATACAGAGAAACAATGCTGAGAGCAAAAGGGCAAGTAAAAAAATTCCTACTAATACACAATCTTTCCTATAAGATTAGACTGCAAACCAACTAAAATTGCTTTCCAAGATGAACACTTTTGTCATAAAAGTTCACCTAAAAATCATTTCTTCTTTGTGCCTCTAATCTAAAGGATTTTTACTATAAACTATTCTCAATTACGAACAGTATTCTTCCTCAGCAACAGCCATGTTGACATTCCTATGCCTGAGTAATAAAGCCACTATGTGTATAGCACCCCAATTTCCTCAGTTTTCAGACACCATTACACTTCTTTCAAGTGTTTTTGTTAGTGAGTAAGCATGTTCAATTTTGCTTTGCTTAAAATTTCAATCCCTCCTCCTTTATTATAATTGAGTTTGGGTGTAGCTATCTCATTTTCTTTTCTTTTCTTTTTTTATTGTAACCCAGTTCCTCAGTTAAAACTTTTAGTGTGACTGTAGAGTTCATAAATATTATCTTTATTAATTTTGCCATGAATCAGCGATACAGAATCAGCAGTGAACGACAAATTTTATTAGAATTACATTTCCCACCTTGCCCCATGCTTACATCTGTAGCTTCTCCATGTGAACTAGCTTACTTGATCTACACAAGCAACCACACTGTAAGGGGCAAGATGACTGTAAAATGATTTTCTTTCTTCCTTTTTTTTTAATTAGATATTTTCTTCATTTATATTTAAAATGGTATCTTCTTTCCTAGTTTCCTCTCCAAAAATCCCCTATACCCTTCCCCTCCCCCTGCTCCCCAACCCACCCACTCTCATTTCCTGGCCCTGGCTTTCCTCTATACTGGGGCAAAAGGGCTTGAGAGATGGCTCAGTTAAGAGAACTTGTTGCAGGAAATATTTAAAAAGTACTGCCAAGTTCCCACACACCATGCATCTACTCTCTGCCCTCCAACTCTCCAGTGGGGCTGGAGTTCCCAAGTTCCCTTTTCTGCCATGCCAACTCCACACAAAGACAATCCACCCTGTGGCCAGCCATCACAACATCCAGTAACCTGGTAGGGAAAAAAAAAAAAAAACCCAAAACTCTAGAAGCTTATAATTAGCAAGTCAGATTTATATGTCAAAAAAGTCTCAATTCACAAGATGCCCATACAATAATGTCAGAGCCAATTGATAATGGCACATGCTACCCAGGCTAGATCAGATAAGTTATCCCAATTATTTTATCCCTATATGATATTCATTACTACTTGTGGCTATTTAAAAGCACATGGGATCAGGATCTTCTTCCTGTCCGTCTGCCTCCATCTTGGCTTCTCCCCTCTCTGAGTCACTCTCTGTCCCTGAAACTCTTCACTCTATCCCCCTTTCCCTGTCCAATCATAGGCCTCCTGCTGCATTAATATTTTAATGTAATTGGACAGGGAAAATCCTGCCACAAGTACTTTACTCTTATAAATTTGGCTTGGATTCCCAGCACTCACAGCCACATTGTAGCTCACAGCCACCCATAATTCTAGTTCCAGGAGATCTAATGACTTTTCAGGGCACTTAAAATATGGTGTATAAAAATACATAAGGATAAAATATTCATGCATGCAATATAAATAAATCTCAAAAATGTTTTAAGAAGCAGGGCTTGCATGTCTCTCTTAAAAATATCTTTATAAATATAATGGGTCTGAATACTAGCTCTATTTCATTGACATACAGACAAAATCGTTCCCTGCATTAAATAGTTCCAGGTGATCCAGATTATGACCCTCAGATGACACCAAGTTTTCATTCTTCCCTGAAATACATCAACCTAAAAAGATAGCTGCTATAGTCTCCCTTAAGAACGTAAGAAAGGGGAATTCTTATATCTGCAAATATGTATCTCATGGAAATAAAAAGGTATCTTTTCAGATTAGATAAATTAACCAAGTAAATGGCTACAGTCACAGTTGTCATCGAACCTGAAAGACAAAGCATTTATGTCAGAAGTGAAATCTAATATGTCCTATATACCTGTGACTTACGACGCTAGCACTTCTTTGCCATGGTTTTTATTAAACTCAAGAAAATGTTATTTTACTACTAAGATACTCTGCAACATTCATGTTTTATAGCACATGTATCCAATTTTTTATTAAAAAGAAAGTAATATTAAAAATAATTTTATAGACCAATGATCTATTCCAATGATCCTGACATTTAGTGTACTGACAGAACCACCTTGGGAATCTTGTTAAACAGAATCTAATTTCAAATGTCTGGGGTCTTAGATTCTACATTCCTAACAAGTTCCCAGGAGATACCAATGAGGTTGATACTCAGACGACACATAATTGGCATAGAAAGAGTCCAACCAGCCTCTGTGACTCAGGAGTTGGATAAAAATTGTGAATTCTCTGAGCTGGAAAATTGAAAACTGAAAAGCAACCAAAATGTAATCAGCCATGCCTGCTTAACTAGACAAGGTGTTGAAGAGCAGACATCTAGATCAGTGTCAGGCAAAATTATAGTGAGAGTTAAAACTGAAATGTGGTACAGGAGAAAGGACAGAATTACTTCAAAGAAGCCTGCATGAAGTCTTGAGATACAGAAAGCAGAAAATAAAAATGCATAAGAAAACCATGGGACAAAAGAGGAAAAAGTAAAGACCAACAAAAATATAAAATTTCTGGTCCCCAATTCATTGGGTAAATATATAGTACACACATACTTTGTTTTGTTATCAGGACATATGTGGCTCTTAATTTTTTTTTTTTCATGGAGAGTGAACAACTAAAAATAAGAGATGGTTGGATTTTTAAGAAATATGCACAAATGCCTACAAGTTATTGGTTTGTATATCTATACATCTACTGCTATATTTTGAAAATTTTCTGTGGGGCATACAGAAATATAGAGAAAACATATTGTTGAAGTTGAAATACTGGATTATAGGATTTCCAACCTATAAAACATTTATTTATTTGTTAAGTGTTCTAGAGCTAAAAAAATGTCTAATGTTTGTCCCATCAAGAACTTTTCATAATTTATTCCATCTGTTTAGAAAACATGAATATTTTAGAGACAGGGGTGTGTCATTTTAAACAGCCAGTTTTGCTTAAAGTTGAAGCATCCATGATCAGGAATTTGCTTTGCCAAGATAATGTCCTGGAAGAACATATTCTGCCACAATCTTCACGAGCAACAGTGAAACTCTGAGTATTGTAACTACAATACTTATTACAATTAATACAATATTTTCTACTCATAAACAAACAACAACAAAATATTTTTGGAGAAGTTTTCCCAATTATCAGATGTTAAAAAAATCAGTGTTTCCAATCTAATGAAATGAGCAAAAAACTTAAAAGAAGGGGAAAAGAAAAGCTAACACTTCATACTTGTCAAAGGAAAAAATCTACCAAGATGAACTCTGAATGCTGAACATCTGTGATCCAAATGCAATGTTACCCATATTCATAAAAGAATGCAATGGACAGATCATGGAAACAAAAATTAAACAGAGACACAGTGAAACTAACAGAAGTTTAGGACCAAATGGATTTAACAGACATCTATGGAATATTTTATCCTATAACAAAAGAATATATATACCTTCTTCTCAGCACCTCAGGGTACTTTATCCAAAACTGACCATATAATTAGTCACAAAAGAGGCCTCAAGAGATACAAGAAGATTTAAATAATCTCATGTATCCTATCAGATCGCCACAAACTAAGGCTGGTCTTCCATAACAACAAAAACAACACAACACCCACATACACACGGAAGCTGAGCAACACTCTACTCAATGATAACATGGTCAAGAAAGGAACTAAGAAATAAAGACTTTTTAAAGAATTTAATGAAAATGGAGGCACATCATACACAAACTTATGGGACACAATGAAAGCAGTTCTAAGAGGAAAACTCATAGCTCTGAGTACATTAAAAAAGAAACGGGCACTAGCAGCTTGACAGTACACCTGAAGGATCTATAACAAAGAGAAGTAAAAATACTCAAGAGGAGTAGACAGAAGGAAATAATCTCAGGGCTGAAATCAACCAAGTAGAAACAAACAAACAAAAGACTATACAAAGAATCTCCAAGACAAGGAGCTAGATCTTGAGAAAATCAACAAGATAGAAAAACCCTTAACCAGAATAACCTGAGGTTAAAGAGACAGTATTCAAATTAACAAAATCATAAGGAAAAAGGTAGATATAACAACAGAACTGGAGGAAAATCAAAAAAATTATCAGATCCTAATATAGAAGCATATACTCAACAAAACTGAAAAATCTGGATGAAATAGACGATTTTCTAGACAGATACCAAATACCAAAGTTAAATCAGGCTCAGATAAACCATTTAAACAGTGCTGTAACCCCTAAAGGAATAGAAGCAATCATTAAAAGTCTAACAAACAAACAAACAAACAAGATCATCAGGTGGGTTTAGTGCAGAATTCTATCAGATGTTCAAAAGAGATCTAACACCAATATTCTTTAAACTCTTCCACAAAATAGAAACAGAAGGAGCACTACCCAATTCATTCTATGAAGCCAAAATTACTCTAATACCTAATCCACACAAATATCCAACAAAGAAAGAGTACTTCAGAACAATTTCCCTTACGAATACTGATGCAAAAATATTCAATAAAATTCTCACAAATTGAATTCAAGAAAACATCAAAGAATCATCCATCATAATCAAGTAGGCTTCATCCCAGTGATGCAGTGATAGTGCAATATGGAAACCCATCAATGTAATCCACTACATAAAAAAAAAACTCAAAAAAATACCCACATGATCACCTCACTAGATGCTGAAAAGCATTTGACAAAAGTCAATATCCCTTCATGGTAAAATTCTTAGAAAGATCAGTAAATCAAGGCCAATACATAAACATAGTAATATATATATATATATATATATATATATATATATATATATAAGCCGTGTGGTGGTGGTGTACACCTTTAATCCCAGCAATTGGGAGGCAGAGGCAGGCTGATTTCTGAGTTTGAGGCCAGCCTGGCCTACAAAGTGAGTTCCAGGAAAGCCAGTGCTATACAGTGAAACCCTGTCTCGAAAAAACCATATATATATATATGAAAGACTTGAAGAAATCCCACTAAAACCAGGGAATAGACATGGCTGACCACTCTCTCCCTATCTATACTATACAGTACTCGAAGTTCTAGCTAGAGCAATTAGATAACCAAAGGAGTTCAAGGGGATTCAAATTGCACAGGAATAAGTCAAAACATCACTATTTGCAGATGATATGCTAGTATACTTAAGTGACTCCAAAAGTTCCACCAGAGAACTCTTAAATCTGATAAACAACCTCAGCAAAATGGTTGGATATAACATTAACTCAAACAAATAAGCTGCCTTCCTTTACTTAAAGGATAAACAGGGTGAGGAAGAAATTAGGGAAACAACACCCTTCATAATAGTCCCAAACAACATAAAATATCTCGGTTTGACTCTAACCAAACAAGTGAAAGATCTGTATGATAAGAACATCAAATCTCTGAAGAAAAAAAAAAACTGAAGAAGAGGGGCAGGAACTTGGAGGAGGGTCCCAAGGTTCCCAGAGGACCCTCCACACTGCAGGCACCATAGCATACCCAGGATCTTGAGATCACTGGGGAGTGGAATGGAATATCTGTTCCAAAAAAAAAAGCAAACAAACAAACAAACAAACAAACAAAAAAACAAAAAACAAAAAACGCTGAGGGTCTTGTGCCAACAGAAACAGGGACAAAGGAAACCTGCCAAATCAGTAGCTGGTGTTTGTTCCAGTCTAAACCAGCTCCATACCATCTTAGACAGGAGCTCAGCAGGCCCTAGCACACCCAGGATCTTGGGATCACTGAGACCTATCTATGCAGGAGAACACGTGGGCCTCAGAAGCAACAGAGCTTCTTGGACAGGGTCCCTTCAGGCCTTCATCCTCAGCCAGGAGGCAGAGCTGAGACCCAGACCTCTGGGCACATTCCCGGACAGAGAAGAGTCAGCCTCCAGGGAGAGTTCTGAACCCAGGACTCAGGAGGCAGATCTGAGCTCCAGACTTCTGGGCACCTTCCCTGCAAGAGGAGACTTTGCCTGCAAAGAGTACTCTGATCACTGGGACTCAGGAGAGAGTTGGACTCCCAGGAGTGCTGACAGAGGCTAAAGAATCACAGGAGGAACAAGCTCCAGAGAGATACAGCTAGAACATCTGACACCAGAGATTACTAGATGATGAAAGGCAAATATAAGAATCTTACTGACAGAAACCAAGACCACTCGGCATCATCAGAATGCAGTACACCCAGGACAGCAAGTCCTGGGTACCCCAACACACCTGAATAGCAAGAGTCGGATTTAATGTCATATCTCATGATGCTGGTAGAGATTTTTGAGAAGGGCATTAATAATTCACTTAAAGAAATACAGGAGAACACAGCTAAATAGGTAGAAGGCTTAAAGAATTACAGGAAAACACTGCTAAACAGGTTGAAGTCCTTAAAAAGAAAGCAAAAAAAAAAAAAATCCCTTAAAGAATTATAGGAAAAAGCAACCAAACAGGTGATGGAATTGAACAAAACCATACTAGATCTAAAAATGGAAGTTGAAAAAATGAAGAAAACCCAAAGGGAGACAACTCTGGAGATAGAAACCCTAGGAAAGAAATCAGGAACCATAGATGCGAGCATCAGCAACAGAATATATGAGATGGAAGAGAGAATCTCAGGTGCATAAGATTCCATAGAAAACATGGACAAAACAATCAAAGAAAATGCAAAAAGATCCTAACCTGAAACATCCAGGAAATCCAGAACACAAGGAGAAGATGAAACCTAAGAATAATAGGCATAGATGAGAATGAAGAGTTTCAAGTTAAAGGGCCAGTAAATATCTTCAACAAAATTATAGAAGAAAAGTTACCTAACCTAAAGAAAGAGATGCCCATGAACATACAAGATGCCAACAGAACTCCAAATAGACTGGACCAGAAAAGAAATTCCTCCTGACACATAATAATCAGAACTACAAATGCAGTAAATAAAGATAGAATATTAAAAGCAATAAGAAAAAAAGGTCAAGTAACATATAAAGGCAGGCTTACTAGAATTACACCAGACTTCTCACCAGAGACTATGAAAGCCAGAAGATCCTGGACAAATGTTATACAGAGCCTCAGAGAACACAAATGCCAGCCCAGGCTAATATACCCAACAAGACTCTCAATTACCATAGATGGAGAAACAAAAATATTCCATGAAAAAAACAAATTCACACAATGTCTTTCCACGAATCCAGCCTTTCAAAGGATAATAAAGGGGAAACTCCAACACAAGGACGGAAACTATGCCCTAGAAAATGCAAGAAAGTAATCCTTCAACAAACCTAAAAGAAGACAGCCACAAGACAGAATCCCAAATCTAACAACAAAAATAACAGGAAGCAACAATTACTATTCCAGAATATCTCTTCATATCAATGGACTCAATTCCCAAATTAAAAAAAAAAACATAAACTAACAGACTGGCTAAATATACAGGGCCCAACTTTTTGCTGCTTACAGGAAACCCACATCAGGGTAAAAGAAAGACACTACCTCAGAGTAAAAGGCAGGAAAACTATTTTACAAGCAAATAGTCCAAAGTAACACACTGGAGTAGCCATTCTAATATCAAATAAAATTGACATCCAACCCTAAGATATCAAAAAAGACAAGGAGGGGCAATTCAAACTCATCTAAGGTAAAAGACGTTTTAGAGTTGAATGGAAATGAAGCCACAACATACCAAAACTTATGGGGTACAATGAAAGAAGTCCTAAGAAGAAAACTCATAGCTCTGAGTGCTACTAAAAAGAAACTAGAGAGAGCATACACTAGCATCTGGACAGCACACCTAAAAGCTATAGAACAAAAGAAAGCAAATTTACCAAAGAGGAGACAATGACAGGAAATAATCAAACTCAGAGCTGATATCAACCAAGTGGAAACAAAAAGAACTATACAAAGAATCAACCAAACCAGGATCTGTTTTTTTTTTTTTTTTTTTAGAAAAATCAACAAGATTGAGAAACCCTTAACCAGACTAACTAGAGGACACAGGGACACTATCCTTATTAACAAAATCAGAAATAAAAAGGGAAACATGACAATGGAAAGAGAAGAAATCCAAAACATCATAAGATCCTAACACAAAAGGCTATACTCAACAAAACTGGAAAACCTGGATGAAATGGGCATATTTCTAGACAGATACCAGGTACCAAAATTAAATCAGGTTCAGATTGATGACCTAAACAGTCCCATATCCCCTAAAGAAATAGAAGCAGTCATTAATAGTCTTCCAACTAAAAAAAAAGCTAGGACAGGGTGGTTTTAGGTCAGAGTTCTATCAAACTTTCAATGAAGACCTAATTCCAATTCTACACAAACTATTACACAAAATTGAAAAAAACATGCACTCTACCTAATTCATTCTATGAAGCTACAATTATTCTGATACCTAAACCACATAAAGACCCAAAAAAGAAAGAGAACTTCAGATCAGTTTCCTTTATGAATATCAATGCAAAAATCCTCAATAAAATTCTTGTTAACCTAATCTAAGAATTCTTCAAAATGATCATCCATCATGATCAAGTAGGTTTCATACCAGGGATGAATGGTTAAATATATGGAAATCCATCAACATGATCCACTATATAAAAGAACTCAAAGACAAATAAACATGAATATCTCATTGGATGCTGAGAAAGCATTTGGCAAAATCCAACACCCGATTCATGATAAAAGCCTTGGAAAGATTAGGAAATCAAGGCCCATACCTAAACATTATAAAAGCAATAGACAGCAAAAGAGTAGCCTACATCAAAGTAAATGGAGAGAAGCTGGAAGAAATCCCACTAAAGTCAGAGACTAGAAAAGGCTGCCCACTTTCTCCCTACTTATTAAATATAGTACTGGAAGTCCTAGCCAGGGCAATTAGACAACAAAATGAAGTCAAGGGGATTCAAATTGGAAAGAGAATTCAAACTATAACTATCTGCAGATGGTAAGATAGTACATATAAGTGATCCTGAATATTCCACCACAGAACTCCAAAATCTGATAAACAGCATCAGAGAATTAGCTGGCAATAAAATTAACTCAAATAAATCAGTGGACTTTCTCTACACAATGGATAAACAGGCTGAGAAAGAAATTAGGGAAACAGCACCCTTCCCAATAGTCACAAATAATATAAAATACCTTGATGTGACTTTAACTAAGGAAGTGAAAGATCTGTATGTTAAGAAATCCCTGTCTCTGAAGAAACAAATAGAAGAATATCTCAGAAGATGGAAAGATCTCTTCTGCTCATGGATTGGCAGGATTAGTATAGTAAAAATGGCTTCATGGTACTGGTACAGCAACAGACAGGTAGATCAATTGAATAAAATTGAAAACCCAGATATGAACCCACACACATATGGCCACTTGATCTTTGACAAGGGAGCTTAAATAATCTAGTAGAAAAAAAGGCAACACTTTCAACAAATGGTGCTGGCACAACTGGCGGTTATCATGTAGAAGAATGAGAATTGATCCATTCTTATCTCCTTGTACAAAGTTCAAGTCTAAGTGGATCAAAGACCTCCGCATATAACCAGAGACACTGAATTTTATAGAGGAGAAAGTGAGGAAAACCTGGAAGATATGTGCACAGGGGGAAAATCCCTAAACAGAAAAGCAATAGCCTGTGCTGTAAGATCAATAATCGACAAATGGGACCTCATAAAATTGCAAAGCTTCTTTTGGGCAAAAGATGTAAGACAAAAAGTAAGACAAAAAGGCTAATAAAAGATTGAGAAAGAATTTTTACCAATCTTAAATCTGATAGGGGACTAATATCCAATATATACAAAGAGCTCAAGACGTTGAACTCCAGAAATTCAAATAACCCCATCAAAAATGGGGTACAGAGCTAAAGAAAGAATTCTCAACTAAGGAATAACAAAGTACTGAAAAGCACTAGAAAAAATGTTCAACATCCTTAATCATCAAGGAAATGAAAATCAAAACAATCCTGAGATTCTACATCACACCAGGCAGAATGGCTAGGATCAAAAATTCAGGTGACAGCAGATGCTGGTGAGGATGTGAAGAAAGAGGAACACTTCTCCATTGCTGGTGGGATTGCAAGCTGGTACAACCACTCTGGAAATCTGTCTGGCAATTCCTCAGAAAACTGGACATAATACTACCATTAGATCCAGCAATACCGCCCCCCTGGGCATATACCTAGAAGTTGTTCCAACTGGTAAGAAGGACAGAAGCTGGAAAGAACCCAGATGTCCCTCAACAGAGGAATGGATACAGAAAATGTGGTACATTTACACATTATAGTACTACTCAGCTATTAAAATCAACGAATTTATGAAATTCTTAAGCAAAATGGATGGATATGGAGGGTATCATCCTGAGTGAGGTAACGCAACCACAAAAGAACTCACATGATATGCACTCACTGATAAGTGGATATTAGCCCAGAAACAGAATATCCAAGGTAAAATTTGCAAAACACATGAAACTCAAGATTAAGGAAGACCAAAGTGTGGATACTTTGTTCCTTTTTAGAATGGGGAACAAACTACCCATGGAAGGAGTTACAGAGACAAAGTTCAGAGCTGAGACAAGGCTGCACCCTTTCTCCCTACCTATTCAATATAGTACTGGAAGTCCTAGCCAGAGCAATTAGACAACAAAAGGAGAGCAAGGGGATAAAAATTGGAAAAGAAGAAGTCAAATATCACTATTTGCAGATGATATGATAGTATATATAAGTGACCCTAAAAATTCCACCAGAGAACTCCTAAGCCTGATAAACAGCTTCAGTGAAGTATCTGGATTTAAAATTAACTCAAACAAATCAGTAGCCATTCTCTACACATGGAATAAACAGGATAAGAAAAAAATTAGGGAAACAACACCCTTCCCAATAGTCACAAATAATATAAAATACCTTGACGTGAATCTAACTAAGGAAGTGAAAGATCTGTATAATAAGAACTTCAAGTCTCAGAAGAAAGAAATTAAAGAAGATCTCAGAAAATGGAAAGATCTCCCATGCTCAAGGATATGCAGGATTAATATAGTAAAAATGCTTATCTTGGCATAATTTCAAATGCAAACCTCATCAAAATTCCAACTCAATTCTTCATGGAGTAAGAAAGAGCTATTCTCAAATTCATTTGTAATAACATAAAACCCAGGAGAGCAAAAACGATTCTCAAGTTTAAAAAAAATTCTGTGCCTATCCCTGACCTAAGGCTGTAGTACAGAACAATAGTGGTAAAAACCTCTATGGTATTGGTACACAGACAGGCAGGTAGATCCGTGGAATAGAACTGCAGAAGGTATACAGAAAATTTAGTACATTTACACAATGAAATACTACTCAGCCATTAAAATCAATTACTTTATGAAATTCTTAAAAAGTATCATCCTAAGTGACGTAACCCAGTCAAACAAGAACAAACATGGTATGTACTCACTGATAGTTTATATTAGGCCAAAAGTTCAGAATACCCAATATACAATTCACAGACCATATGAATTACAAGAAGGAAGACCAAAGTGTGGATGCTTCAGTGCTTCTTAGAAAGAGGAACAAAATACTCACAGAAGAAATATGGAGACAAAGTGTGCAGCAGAGAGTGAATGAAAGGCCATCCAGAGACTTCCCCACCTTGGGATGCAGCCCATATACAGTAGCCAAACCGGGATGCTATTACAAATGCTGGGAAGTGCTTGCTGAGGGGATCCTCATATGGCTGTCTCCTGAGATCCTCTGCCAAAGCCTGACAAATACAGAGGTTGATGCTTGCAGCCAACCATTGAATGTGGTCTCCTATGGAGGGATGGAGGAATTGGAGTAGGGACTGAGGGAGTTTTGGGCATTTGCAGCCCTGTTGGAGGAGCAACAGTATCAATCTACCAGAACCCAGGAAATTCTTGGGGACTGGACCACCAACCAAAGAATACACATGGAGGAACCCATATCTCTGGTCCTATACATCATAGAGGATGTCCTTGTTGAACATCAGTGGGAGCAGTGGCCCTTGGTCCTAATGTGGGTTCGATGCCCCAGTGTAGGGAAATGCCTGGGCAGGAAGGCAGGATTGGGTTGTTAGATGGTACCCTCATAAAGACAGGTGGAGGGGACATAGGACACGTGGTTTTCTGGATGGGAGACCTGGAAAGGAGATAACATTTAAAATGTAAATAAATATCCAGTAAAAGAAAAAAAAAAGAAATAAAGTGGTATAAGAAAAAAATGTTATGGAGTATAAAGATTATTTAAATGAAGTTGAAATATTAGTAAAATACTTCAGCTATTTTCCATTTTTCCACACGTGCAATAAAATTTTCACTTAGTCCAAATTATTTTCATTTTCCCTACCACTTTCTGTATTTCTTAAATGTGAAGAACATTCTTAAATTACTTGCTAAAGGGTCACACAAACATTTTATTCTATGTGGGAAGTGTGTATTTATGACCTTATAAGGTGACTTCAACTTTCTTCTCTAAATAATGACACACTGAATAGTTAACTGTTAAAAATTAATGACAAAGAAGTCATTAGAATTATTGTTCTATTTTAATCAATCAAAAGCCAGAGTGCCTTTGCTTTTCAGTCCTCCATGGCCTCTGAATCAGTTTTTGTCTTCATGTTCCCATCTTGAGTTTCTACTTTGACTTCCTTCTATGATGGGCTGTTACCTGGATGTATAAAGAGAAATAAACTCTTTCCTCTCCAAGTTGCTTTTGGCGATGGGGATTTATCCTGACAATAGAAACCCTAACTAAGATAGTTTATATAATCAAGTCATGGAAATCAAGAAAATTAACACAATTTTAATTTATGTATATATGGTCACCTAGGTTATAATAATAATATCTGTTTAGTACACTTTCACAAAGATACTTATTTACATAAACATACAAAGTTTTTCAACAATCCTTAAAGCATCCAAGTCATTAGTATCCATGGAATTGTTAATTTCTTTAATCAATGCATCTGGAATACAAACAATAAACTCAACTTGGAAGCTTAAACTTTTATTCTATTCTGTTAGTATATAATACTTAGTCTAAGTATTTGTAAAAATAAATTACAAAATTAACAATAAAACCTTACAATTATGGGATATATAAGTAAGACTTTTTATATTTTTCTTATAGTATAATCATTTTATATAATATATTTTGATCATATTTTTTCTTCTTCAGTGCTTCCTAGATCTTATCTACCTCCCTACATACTCAACTATATGTTCTTTACCCCCTCTTTCAGGTCTGTACAAAGTCCTGTGTATACTTGCTGGAGTTGTATAGTGTGTTGATCTTGTGAGACTTCTCTCTGTGGGAGCAGAAGTAGATCTGGGAGAGCAAGGAATTGGCAGAGATCTGGGAGGAGTGGAAGAAGGAGAAACAGTGTTTGGGGTATATTATATAAAAAAAGAATCTATTTTCAATTAAAAATCAAAGCAAACAAAATGAAAATGATAAAAAGCAAACAGAAATATGAAGTCCATTTGGAATTAGCCAACTACTTCTAGACTTAGAATTTACCTTAAAATTAGACTGATATACGTAGTGTCACTGTATTGGAGAAAACATACTTTCCATTTGCCAGCAGATATTAATTGCAAATAGATCCATGGTTAAGAGTAGAACTTTATGTCCACTTTCCCTTTCTCCACACTTGGATTTTTCGGGCTTGAATCTGTGCCGGCCATATGGATGTTACCAGAGACACTATGAGTTCATACATACACCAGTCCTGTTCTATCTAAAAGATGCTCTTTCCTGGAACTCATTTACCGACTCTGCCTCTAATAAATAAAGAGTATATTCTTTCTACCTTGTCTTCCATATAGATTCCTGAACTTTGAGACAGGTAGATTTGATAAAGATGTTCTATTTGAGGCTGGGTTCTCCAAAGACTGTCACTCTGCACAATGTTCAGTGTGCATCTCTGTGTATGTTTTTATCTATTGTGAGGAAAAATGTCTGTTGTCTTCATTCAATAAGTCTGTGACCTAATGGTACAGTATTATGTCATTAGGATTCATTTTATTGCAATGTTCATTTAAAAGTGTAACCGTAGTAGATTTTTGTTGAGAGCTGGACCAATCCAAGACTTTCTCAGAGGGCCAGATGAAAGGGGAAAAAAGGAACCCAGTTCTATATCTTTGCTCAGAAACAAATTTGGCAAGACTAGTCTGTGGCTGTACCTAGGACCTCAGAGGTTTTTGTTTCTGGGACCTTGAATTTTCCACTTCAAAAAAACTAGAGTTAAAAATCCCAGGGGTCAATCTGTACTCAATCTGCAATGTTCTTTAGAGACCTATGCTATCTTTGGTTATTGGTGAAAGACCCCCGAAGGGAGACCCTCACTCAGGCACTCAAGTCCCGGGACAGCCGCGGACCCAAGAAGACACTGAGACCATACATAAAATGTAGAAGGTAAGATTTAATAAAGCAGCAACATGAAAGCACACAGACCAGAGCTCTGGGGTCGAAACTCATACACCTAGTGGTGTAGAGGAGAATCGACGACCAGCCAAAATTTTTCACAGGCTTATATAGTAAAACTCAAGGGGGGAGAACTGGGCAGGGAAAGTACAAGTTTACATCACTAGGGGGTTCTGCCAAGGGACAAGGGGTTCTGCCAAGGGAATCTACGTAACTAAGGGGTCATGTCCTATCATTTGGCAATGTACCCGGTTCATTTTGAGGTTGTTCCAGGAGGCCCTTATCTCAAGAATGTTCTCGGAACAGTCTTTAGTTGGGAGGGTTCGAACTCTAGGGAAAGGAGTTCAGGAATGCATTCTGGGGTGAAGAGTTTAGGAGTGTTCCAGGAACAATCTCTAGATGGGAGGGGTCGGGCTCTGGGGTGAAGAAGAGTTCAGTAAAAAATTTTTATTCTTCATTCCCCACTTCTTCTAGAAGATAGTTCTAATCTTAGAACGAGTTTTCAACCTCCTGAAGGACCCGATATTGTTGCCTTAGTACCATAACTTGGACTGCGTTTATCCTTTCTCTAATAAAAGCTACTAACTAGGGCTAGAGAGATGGCTCAGCCGTTAAAGGCTAGGCTCACAACCAAAAATAAAAGCTACTAACTTATTAAGGATGCATGGGCCAAAAGTAAGCAAAAGCATAAGTGTAATTAAAGGTCCTGCTATAGTGGAGAGGAGAGTGGTGAGCCAAGGGGACTTATTAAACCAGCTTTCAAACCATCCTTGTTGGCTTTCTCTTTCTCTTTTACGTATATCTAGGCGTTCTCTAAGTTTAGCCATAGAATCTTTGATTACTCCTGAATGGTCAACATAAAAACAACATTCTTCTTTTAAGGCAGCACAGAGTCCTCCTTCTTTAAGGAATAATAAGTCTAATCCCCTTCTATTTTGCAGCACCACTTCGGACAGGGAAGTTAAAGATTCTTCTAATTTGGTTATAGACTGTTCTATAGTTCTAAGATCAATATCCATAGCTGCACGTAGTTCTTCATAGTATTGGGGGGTCTTAATTAAGGCAGCGGTTCCTGTACCTACTCCAGCTGCTACTCCCAATCCTAATAGAACTGCCAAAGTTAAGGTAACGGGTTCTCTTTTCCAGCGGACCCGATGTTCAAATTTATCTAAAAAAGAGCTATCATCATGATACAAGAGTCTGGGAATAAGCTGAACCAAAATGCAGAAATCTTTGGAACTATTAAAAACAGACATAGACACACAAGGAGTGAGACCGGTATTGCAAGCCCACACTGTGTCTAGGGGAGGTACCAAATACTGACCACTTTTGCTAGACTGGATGTTCTGGGTCTGATTACAGAGGTGCCCTTTATCCTGAGGTACCCGGCCCAGACAAAGCCCTCTTCCTGAAACTGCTGCTAGAGTCAGCTTTCTGTTTTCTCCCCAAAGGCATTGAGAATGATCTGAAGTAGTATTATAAGTCCTGATCTGAGCTATTCCTTCATAATAAGGGGGGCTAGAGGCATAGCATAACCAGCATGATTGAGTCATATTAGGGTTAGTTCTATTCAGAACTAAAAAAGCTCCTTGGAGTAGACTGACCAGACGGTCCTCTGTTCCTAGGGGCGGTGAGGAAGCCAAGGTAGGCTTTCCTAGGGAGGGTACCACTGTGTTGGGCTGTGGAGTTGGTGGAGCTGGTACAGTCGGGACCTTTGGGGGAGCCAGTACGACTGGGGGGCCCTGTTCTATAAGGACCTTGTTGGGCCCTACGAGTGTCACTGCCGGGTCTCTCACTGTCAGTCTGATCGTGAAAATGAACCCAGGATCTCTTAGTGGAATGTATACTCGCCAACCCCACCTATTTCCTTTAAGCCAACTTAGACGGTGTTGTTTTCCGTTCTCGGTGAACCTTATACGTAGGGGGTTGCAGTATTTATCTTTGCATGGTCCTGAGGGTGCTCTGTTTTTAAAAGCGCACCCACTCTCTTGATATTTATAGGGGTTTCTTTCTCCTTCGTTTGACTTATCATAGCCACTACCTCGTTTTACAGTGATTAGGTCCCATTTAGAGGAGGGCTTCCAGTAAGCATCCCCTGTCGTTTCACATGTCCATTTACCACAAAAGTAATCTGATGCCCCCCCGCATTCTTGTTGAAGCCTCTTGCTCTGACCCTGACCAGGGCAAACATAAAAATGTGCAGCTCTAAGATTAGCTCGGTAGAACTGCCCCGAACACCCATATGTGCTCCCTATCCCATTTGGGACACACCGCTCCTCAGGGGGTGGGTTGCTAAGATCAGTATGATCTGAGAGGTCCCAATTGGGGGATCCTGCCACTAACTTACAGACGTCAGGCGTGAGATCAGGCCACCAAGTCCAGAGGGGATGGACTGCAGTGGTTGCCCATACAATGTTTCCCTTTTCATTAAGCACCTCCCAGGACTGTTGAATTGGAGCATAAGGGTTAAGGTTCCCTAGGTCTAGAGTGGCGCCTGCGATGCAGACGAAGCTTAAGAGGATTGTCAGTGGCTGCAACTGTCCAATTGTCGTCGTGGTTTTCTTCATCTTGACTGGCGGCCCTCTTGACGTGGGAGGCGTGGATCCAGGAGGCGATTCCGTCAACTTTTACCGCAGTAGGGGTTGTCAGTAACACCAAATAGGGTCCCTTCCACCGTGGCTCAAGGCTGCCGGTTCGATGCCGCCTGACCAAGACTTTGTCTCCAACTCGGAACCCGTGGGGTACTGCGGTGGTCCCTGGGGTATAGGCTGCTTTCAGTTGGTCCCAAATCTGGGTCCTAATCACTTCTAGGGCCTTTAAATGAATAAGCAAAGAGGAGGGTAAGACAGGGTCAGAGTCGGAAACTAATGTTCCACCAGCTTCCATTAAGGGGGGAGGTCCTCCATACAGAACTTCAAAAGGAGTGAGCCTGAAACGACCAGGGGTGTTTCGGGCTCGGAAGAGCGCAAGAGGAAGGAGAGCCACCCAGTCTTTTCCGCTGGTCTCAATGGCTAATTTAGTCAAGGTCTCTTTTAAGGTCCTATTCATCCTCTCTACCTGTCCTGAGCTTTGAGGGCGGTAAGCACAGTGTAATTTCCAATCGATGCCCAACTGAGTGGCCAAGCCCTGACTTACCTGGGCAACAAAGGCTGGTCCATTGTCGGACCCGATTACCTTAGGGATTCCAAATCTTGGCAGGATTTCTTCAAGGATCTTCTTGGCCACAATCTGGGCAGTCTCTGTTTTAGTGGGAAATGCCTCGACCCATCCTGAAAAGGTGTCTACAAATACTAACAGATACTTGTTACCATACATTCCAGGTTTAACTTCAGTAAAATCTACCTCCCAATACACTCCAGGATGGTTTCCCCGTTGTCTCTTTCCAGGTTCTCTGTAGGCTTTAGTTGCATTAGTGAATGCACATGGTTTGCAGGAGTCTATAATCTTTTGAGCCACTGACTTCAGGTTGGGGACTTGGTATCGGGAATTTTTAATTAGTCTCATCATTTTTTCAACTCCCAGGTGGGTGAATTGGTGTAGTCCTTTCACAAATTTTATTCCTTCTTCGGGAGTTAATTCTATTTTCCCTTCAAAAAAATATGGGAAGGGATCTCTGGTCTACCATAGCTCTTTTATGTTATACCTCTCGTCCTCAGTGCTTTTGGGCGGATCACCTTTTTCAGTTAAGATCATGGCCCCTTGAGCAACTTGTTTTGCTACTGAGTCTGCCATTCGGTTGCCCCTGGCCACCAAGTCTTCTCCTCTTTGGTGGCCGGGGCAGTGGATGATGGCTACCTTCTTAGGTGCATGTATGGCTTCCAACAGGGCCAGAATTTCTTCTTTGTTTTTAATGTCTTTACCAGCCGAGGTCAATAGCCCTCGCTGCCTGTAGATGGCCCCATGGATGTGTGCGGTAGCAAAAGCATAGCGGCTGTCAGTGTAGATGTTAACGATCTTACCTTTAGCCTCTCGGAGGGCTTGTATAAGCGCTATAAGTTCAGCCTTTTGTGCCGACGTTCCTTCAGGCAAAGCGCTTGCCCAAATTACCTTTTTCCCGTCTACCACCGCAGCTCCAGCCTTTCGCTTCCCCTCTATCAGGAAACTGCTGCCGTCTGTGTACCAACTGGGAGCTCCAGGCCAGGGTTGGTCAGTCAGGTCACTTCTGGTCCCAGTTTCTTCAGAGAGGATGTCCATACATTGATGTACTGGGACGGAATCATTCGTTAGAGGGAGAAGGGTAGCTGGGTTGAGGATGGCAGGGGGCGCAAAGGTTACACGCTCATTTAGCAGCAGGCTCTGATAGTGTGTCATTCGGGCATTTGTCATCCATCTGTCAGGTGGCTGCTGCATGATACTTTCTAAGGCATGAGGGGCCACAACAGTCACCTGTTGTCCCATTGTCAATTAGTCAGCATCTTTAATCAACAGGGCTACTGCTGCAATAGCTTTCAGACATGTGGGCCATCCACTAGCAACAGGATCTAATTTTTTTGACAAATAGGCTACAGGTCTCTTCCAGGGTCCCAGTGCTTGTGTCAACACTCCCCTGGCTACACCCGCTCTCTCGTCCACATATAGGACGAAAGGCTTAGTCAAGTCTGGTAATGCTAGCGCGGGGGCAGTCATTAGAGACGACTTGATAGCCTCAAAAGCTCTCTGGTGTTCTTCTTTCCACTCGAAAGGAACCCCTTCCTTAGTCAACGGATATAGAGGTGCTGCTAGGGTTGCAAAGCCTGGAATCCAGAGTCTACAAAAGCCAGCAGTCCCCAGAAACTCACGTACCTGCCGTGGGGTAGTTGGCGATGGGATCATCATAACAGTCTTCTTCCGGGCCTCTGTGAGCCATCTTTTGCCCCCTCGGAGGGTATACCCCAGGTAGGTTACCTCAGTTTGACAGATTTGTGCCTTTTTAGCCGAAACTCGATACCCCAAGTCACTCAGTTCTGCGAGGAGCCTCTCAGTTCCCTGGTGACACAGCTCCTTCGAGGCCGCCGCAACTAAGAGATCATCCACATACTGTAGTAGGGTAAGCTGAGGGTTTCGAGCGCGAAAAGGCGCGAGATCCCGATGGAGGGCCTCGTCAAACAGGGTGGGGGAATTTTTGAACCCCTGTGGTAGCCTAGTCCAAGTTAGTTGACCAGTCTGTCCGCCCTCTGGGTCCCTCCATTCAAAAGCAAACAGGAGTTGACTCTTAGGGTGCAAACGCAGGCAAAAGAAGGCATCTTTTAAGTCCAGAACTGTATACCATGTTCTCTCAGGTGGGAGAGAGCTTAATAAATTGTACGGGTTCGGGACTGTGGGGTGAATGTCCAGGACCCTTTTGTTAACCTCCCGGAGGTCTTGCACCGGGCGATAGTCATTGGTCCCTGGTTTTCGAACCGGCAGAAGTGGTGTATTCCAGGGGGACTGACAGGCCACTAAAACTCCTTGGCCCAGCAACCTCTGGATATGAGGCCGGATGCCTTCTCTAGCTTCCTTGCTCATGGGGTATTGTTTTACCGAAATGGGGGTGGCATCAGCTTTAAGTTCTACCACAACCGGAGGCACTTGTTTAGCCAACCCCATTCCTGCTTGTTCTGCCCAGACATTGGGGAACGCAGTTAGCCAACCTGAAGAGACTGCATTTTTGGGTTGTTCTTCATGCAACCGGTACTCTTCCTCTGTGTTGAGGACAAGGCAGGCAACAGGGGCCTTTCCCCAGCTTACTTGTGGGCATTCTGAAGTAAATTGGACTTGAGCCTTTAGTTTGGTTAGCAGATCGCGCCCCAAGAGGGGAGCAGGGCACTCAGGTATCACCAGAAAGGAGTGGGTCACTATATTCTTGTCTATCTGAAGAGCTCGTTTGGTCGTCCAGGGGTAAAATTTACTACCAGTGGCTCCAATTACCATGGTCTTTTTGGAGCCCAGCTTGCCTAGGGGGTTAGTGAGTACTGAATGCTCTGCTCCGGTGTCTATCAGGAAGTTGACAGGGGTCCCCTCCACGGACAAAGTTACCCTAGGCTCAGGGAGGGGGTCTGAGCCCCGACTTCCCTAATCATCTTCTAGGGTCAGGACCTTGGATCGCTCCCGCTTTTTAGGGCAATCTCTAGCCCAGTGTCCTTTCTCTTTGCAATAGGCACATTGGTCTTTTTCCAGTGGTATCTTTCTGCCACCTGGCGGTTTCACTTCCCTGTTGCCCAGGAGCCCTATTTTACCTTTTCCTGACTGTCTAGCATTCACAACTGCGGCCAAAATTTTACTCAGATTTCTCTCCTGACGGCGATCCCGTCTATTTTCCCTCTCCTCTATTTCTTTCTTCTCTCTCTCCTGCCTCTCTTCTTCTGTTTCCCTCTTATGATAGACTTTCTCTGCTTCTTTTACTAAATCTTGGAGCGTATGATCTTGGGGCCCCTCCAGCCTTTGCAGCTTTTTCTTAATGTCGGGAGCGGACTGACCAATGAAGGCCATGGCTACAGCGGCTCTCTGCCCCTCTGACAAGGGGTCAAAAGGGGTGTATCTCCTATATGCCTCCATTAGACGCTCAAGGAAGACTGAGGGTGGTTCAGTCTGCCCCTGCAAGACCTCTCTTACCTTAGCCAAATTGGTGGACCATCTAGCGGCTCCTCTGAGACCTGCCACTAGAGTCCGGCGATAGACAAGGAGGCGTCCCCTACCTTCCGCGGTGTTGTAGTCCCAGTTGGGGCGGTTCAAGGGAAAAGCCTCGTCCACGAAGTTAGGGAGGGCAGTGGGTGTGCCGTCCTCTCCCAGAACATTTTTTCTCGCCTCCATCAGGATTCTTTCTCTTTCTTCTGTGGTAAAAAGAACCTGCAAAAGCTGCTGACAATCATCCCAAGTGGGTTGATGGGAGAACATAAGTGACTCAAGGAGCCCAGTAAGTCCAGAGGGGTTCTCTGAGAAGGGAGGGTGGTTAGTTTTCCAATTGTATAAATCAGAAGAGGAAAAAGGCCAATACTGTAAAGGAATGAGATCATTAGGTCCTGGTGCTGGCCCTCCTACATGTGCTCTGAGTGGCAAGGCAACTGTTGAGTCTGGCCCCCCTTCCTCTCCCGGGCTTCAGCCTCGGCGACTCCGAGTCCCCCCCCGCCGGTCCCTGAGCCCCTCTCGCTACTGGTCCCTGTGGTGGGGCAGCTGCAGGTGGCTGTTGGGGCAAGGGGTAAGGGGGAGGTTGGGAGTCCATCCAGAGGAGGTCGTCAATCTCTGGATAGATCTTGGGGGGTGCTGATGGGCCGGACTTTCCGGCTGCATCAGACTGGGCAACCGCTACCGTCAGCTTCGAAGAGTTTGGGGTCCAAGGCTTGACCCATAGAGGTGGGAATTGGACGAGATTCTGCCAGGTCACAATGTAGGGGATCTGATCAGGGTGACCCCCTACCTCCTGAAAAACAATTCGCCTGACGGCGGCGATTAGTGACAAGTCAAAAGCACCCTCAGGTGGCCAGCCCACTCCAAACGTTGGCCACTCGGAGGCGCAAAAGGTCTGCCACGGACCCTTTCTGACCTCCACCGACTGGTTGTGGGCTCTGACCCGCACCTCCTTCCAATGCTCCAGAGTCAGAGAAAGGGGAGTGGACACAGATTGTCCCATTTCTAGAAAAACAGTAGTCACAACAAGAGCGGACACGAGACTAAGAAAAAAAGGAACCAGAAACGGCGGCAACTCTGCGTCGACCACAAGCAACTCAAAGAATCAGATGGCCTCTCTAAGGCCGGCCGATTGAGACCCTCTGCACGAGGTGGGACTCGAACCCACGATCCCGTGACCAAACGCGAGGTGGGACTCGAACCCACGGTCTCGCAACAAGGCGAGAGGTGGGACTCAAACCCATGATCTCGCAACAGAACGCGAGGCGGGACTCGAACCCACGATCTCGCAACTGGGCACGAGGTGGGACTCAAACCCACGATCTCGCAACCCCAAATGGTCTCTTGGCCTCCAAAGGGGTCCACCAGGCGTCCCTGGTCCTCCCCTGTTCCTCCTGGGACGTCTCCCAGGGTGAACGGACGGTGGACACCTGGACACGTCTATCCTTATCCACCCCGCGTTCCCTCTCGGAGCGCGGTCTCACTGAGCGTCCGCAAAACCGAAACTGCGATCGCACCAAACTTAGAAACAGAACACAGACATCAGACCAAAACAGAACAAAGAATCTTACCTCTAAGTGGGTCTAGGACCTCTGGGTGGTCGCGCTGATTCCCGGCCAATGCACCAAAATGAAAGACCCCCGAAGGGAGACCCTCACTCAGGCACTCAAGTCCCGGGACAGCCGCGGACCCAAGAAGACACTGAGACCATACATAAAATGTAGAAGGTAAGATTTAATAAAGCAGCAACATGTAAGCACACAGACCAGAGCTCTGGGGTCGAAACTCATACACCTAGTGGTGTAGAGGAGAATCGACGACCAGCCAAAATTTTTCACAGGCTTATATAGTAAAACTCAAGGGGGGAGAACTGGGCAGGGAAAGTACAAGTTTACATCACTAGGGGGTTCTGCCAAGGGACAAGGGGTTCTGCCAAGGGAATCTACGTAACTAAGGGGTCATGTCCTATCATTTGGCAATGTACCCGGTTCATTTTGAGGTTGTTCCAGGAGGCCCTTATCTCAAGAATGTTCTCGGAACAGTCTTTAGTTGGGAGGGTTCGAACTCTAGGGTGAGGAGTTCAGGAATGCATTCTGGGGTGAAGAGTTTAGGAGTGTTCGGGGAACAATCTCTAGATGGGAGGGGTCAGGCTATGGGGTGAAGAAGAGTTCAGTAAAAAATTTTTATTCTTCATTGGCTATTGCTTGATTAGCCTCCTGGTCTCTTTGTTTCATGTTATGATAGTTTTTGCTGACTTTGTTCCATTACTTCCTGGAAAAATGTACAAGATGCTTTACAATTTTACTTTTGGGGGGTTTTCGAGACAGGGTTTCTCTGTATAGCGCTGGCTGTCCTGGAACTCACTTTGTAGACCAGGCTAGCCTTGAACTCAGACATTCGCCTGCTTCTGCCTCCCAAGTGCTGGGATTAAAGGCATGTGCCACCACAACCCAGCTGATATCAGCGTTACTTCTTAATAAGCTTTACTTGGCATAAGACATAGCTTATGTTAGACCTCCTGATCCCAAGAGGTTTTATTTTCACTATCTTATATCTCCTTATCTTCTAATTTCCTGGGCCTGTCTAATTTCCTGTTCATCAAGACCCTGTCACTAAAGAACAACGTGTAGGTCCCAGTCAGATTTTCTGCTATATCCCATTAAGTTTTATCTAGTCTCAGAGTTTTAGGCAACTTAGCAATATCAGGTAGCAATTTCTATCTCATAATAGAGGAGGACATTAAATTCAATCTTTAAAAAGTATTTGGTTGGGATCTTAGGTCCGGCATTCACCAAAAGTAGTATTCACAGGTGTGAGTGTGCACTACAGAAGCTAACAGCTTCTGGGACAGGCTGGAAACACAGAGCTTCTGAGGCAACGCCCTTTTCAAGCTCCAGACATTCGGCCACCTTGACAGCGAGAGGACAGGTGTCCGCCTGGCCCAGGAGGGCTTTCCCTCAGCATCAGCGGGAGCCATCTTGGTTCCGGAACTCCATCAAATGTAGTCTGCACAGGTGAGAGTGTGCACAACAGAAGCTAACAGCTTTGGTGACAGGCTAAAGCAACACAGCCTCTGGAAAAGGTCCTGTTTTGGACCTTCATCTTCACCCAGGAGGGAAGTCCGAAGGCCAGATATCTGTGCACCTTATCTATAAGAGGAGAGCTTGCCTGCAGAGAGTGCTCTGACCACTGAAACACAGAGAAGAGATCTAGTCTCCCAGGTCTGCAGATAGAGGGTAACAGAATCATGAGAGGAACAATCTCTAAACAGAGACAACTATAAAACTAACTCCAGATATTACCAGATGGCGAAAAGTAAATGCAAGAATCTTACTAACAGAAACCAAGACCACTCACCATCATTAGAACCCAACACTCCCACATTGCCCAGTATAGGGCACCCCAACACACCCGAAAAGCTAGACCCGGATTTAAAAGCATACCTCATGATGATGGTTAGAGGACATCAAGAAGGACATTAATAACTCACTTAAAGAAATACAGGAGAACACTGCTAAACAGGTAGAAGACCTTAAAGAGGAAGCACAAAAATCCCTTAAAGAATTGCAGGAAAACACAAACAAACAGGTGATGGAATAGAATAAAACCATCCAAGACCTAAAAGGGGAAGTAGACACAATAAAGAAAACTCAAAGTGGGGCAACACTGAAGATAGAAACCCTAGGAAAGAAATCTGGAACCATAGATGTGAGCAACAGCAACAGAATACAAGAGATGGAAGAGAGAATCTCAGGTGCACAAGATTCCATAGAGAACATTGGCCCAACAATCAAAGAAAATGGAAAATGCAAAAAGATTCTAACTCAAAACATCCAGGAAATCCAGGACAAAATGAATACACCAAACCTACAGATAATAGGAGTAAATGAGAATGAAGATTTTCAACTCAAGGGACCAGCAAATATCTTCAACAAAATTATAGAAGAAAACTTCACAAACCTAAAGAAAGAGATGCCCATGAACATACAAGAAACCTACAGAACTCCAAATAGACTGGACCAGAAAAGAAATTCCTCCTGACACATAATAATCAGAACAACAAATGCACCAAATAAACATAGAATATTAAAAGCAGTAAGTGAAAAAGTTCAAGTAACATATAAAGGCAAGCCTATCAGAATTACACCAGATTTTTCACCAGAGACTATGAACGCCAGCAGAGCCTGGACAGATGTTATACAGACACTAAGAGAACACATATGCCAGCACAGGCTACTATAACCAGCCAAACTCTCAAATATCATAGATGGAGAAACCAAAGTGTTCCACGACAAAACCAAATTCACACATTATCTTTCCAAGAATCCAGCCCATCAAAGGATAATAACAGAAAAAAAAACAAACAAACAAACAAACAAAAAAAACAATACAAGGACAGAACTCCACATAAAACCAGAGAAACTGAAACTTATAGAGGAGAAAGTAGGAAAAAGCCTCGAAGATATGGTTACAGGGGAAAAAATTCCTGAATAGAAGAGCAACGGCTTGTGCTGTAAGATTGAGAATCGATTAATGGGACCTCATAAATTTGCAAAGCTTCTGCAAGGCAAAAGACATCGCCAATAAGACAAAAAGACCACCAACAGATTGGGAAAGGATCTTTACCTATCCTAAATCAGATAGGGGACTAACATCCAACATATATAAAGAACTCAAGAAGGTGGACTCCAGAAAATCAAATAACCCCATTAAAAAATGGGGCTCAGATCTGAACAAAGAATTCTCACCTGATGAATACCGAATGGCAGAGAAGCACCTGAAAAAATGTTCAAAATCCTTAATCATTAGGGAAATGCAAATCAAAACAACCCTGAGATTCCACCTTACACCAGTCAGAATGGCTAAGATAAAAAATTCAGGTGACACCAGATGCTGGCTAGGATATTGAGAAAGAGGAACACTCCTCCATTTTTGGTGGGATTGCAAGCTTGTACAACCACTCTGGAAATCAGTCTGGCGGTTCCTCAGAAAATTGGACATAGTACTACCGGAGGATTCTGTAATACCTCTTTTGGGCATGTATCCAGAAGATGTTCCAACTGGTAAGAAGTACACATGCTCCACTATGTTCATAGCAGCCTTATTTATAGTAGCCAGAAGCTGTAAAGAACACAGATGCACCTCAACAGAGGAATGAATACAGAAAATGTGGTACATTTACACAATGGAGTACTACTCAGCTATTAAAAAGAATGAATTTATGAAATTCCTAGGCAAATGGATGGACCTGGAGGGCATCATCCTGAGTGAGGTAACCCAATCACACGATATGTACTCACTGATAATTGGATATTAGCCCAGAAACTTAGGATACCCAAGATATAAGATACAATTTGCTAAACGCATGAAACTCAAGAAGAATGATGACCAAAGTGTGGACACTTTGCCCCTTCTTAGAATTGGGAACAAAACACCCATGGAAGGAGTTAACGAGACAAAGTTCGGAGCTGTGATGAAAGGCTGGTCCATCTAGAGACTGCCATATCCAGGGATCCATCCCATAAACAGCTTCCAAATGCTGACACCATTGCATACACTAGCAAGATCTTGCTTAAAGGACCCAGATATAGCTGTCTCTTGTGAGACTATGCCAGGGCCTAGCAAACACAGAAGTGGATGCTCACAGTCGGCTATTGGATGGATAACAGGGCCCCCAGTGGAGGAGCTAGATAAAGTACCCAAGGAGCTAAAGTTATCTGTGACCCTATAGGTGGAACAACATTATGAACTAACCAGTACCCTGGAGCTCTTGACTCTAGCTGCATATGTATCAAAAGATGGCCTAGTCGGCCATTACTGGAAAGAGAGGCCCATTGGACTTGCGAACTGTATATGCCCCAGTACAGGGAACGCCAGTGCCAAAAAGTGGGAGTGGGTGGTAGGGGAGTGGGGGGAGGGTATGGTGGACTTTTGGGATAGCATTGAAAATGTAAATGAGGAAAATACCTAATAAAAATATTTTTTTAAAAAAGTGTTTGTTTGGGGCTGGAAAGACAATTCAGGTTTTAAGGGCACTTATTGCTGTTCCGTAGGTCCTGCATTCAATTCCCAGCAACCACATCGTAGCTCACAACCATCTGTAATTGGATCTGATGCCCTCTTCTGGTATGTCTGAAGACAGTGACAGTGTATTCATATACATAAAATAAGTCTTTAAAAATAGTGTTTGGTTACTATCATAACATTTTTGCAACTATTGTGACAGTAAATATTGTAGGCAGGTCACTCTTGTAGGTTTCAAGGTTCATACTTGGTGATAATGATGTTTTGTTTTGTTTTGTTTTGTTTTTCCTAAAGTATCTACAGAACAACTTTGACTAGTGAAACAACAAGAAGGCCTATTTCTGGCACTTGTGGTTTTACTTGCTTGCCTAAGATGTTTAGTTGAGATTGTCTCCCCATTGTCTGATAACTCCATTCATAGTCCTTTCATGTAAATACATATTTTTAAAGCCTTTATAATAATAGGTTTTTATATGGCTTTTAAAATACCTGTAGTACACATTATCTCTTCCCATATTCCCTCCTTTATCTTTCTCTCCTATCCCTTACCTATTTAAACCGCCTCTTCTATTTTCCACTTTTTATCTTTATAACATTATTTTTGATACTTATGACAAACTGTAAGAAATTTGTACATAAGCAAGTTGTCCCGTTTCTATGACCAGTAACTTAACTGAATTGATGTAACATGATTTTTGAAAATAAAGCATCTACAAGAAACCATATTTATCTTGATACTTACATCCATAAAACTGATTAACACATTAGTATCAGTTGTCAAAATAAGAAAGTGCAACAATGAATACAAAATTCCATTCCCCTAAATAGTCATGTTCTTAATCTGTTCTGTCAATCAGGTGTGAATATAGAGGAAAATACATGCCTGACATTGTTCTTGATTTTCTCTTGAGAGTCATACCATTGTATAATACCAGCATGGATATGTATGCAGGCTAGTCTTTGTCAACTTGTCACACACCAGTGCCATCTGAGAAAGGGAACCTCAAATGAGACAATACATCCATAAGGTACAGTTTTCTGCAAGCCTATAGTGCATTTCCATAGATAATAGTTGATATGAAAGAGTCCAGCCCATTATGAATTGACTATGAAAGCAGGCAGCTGTGCAAGCCATATGGAACAAGCCAAATTAGCTATACTCTCTGTGTCCTCTGCATCAAATTCTGTCTAAAGGTTCCTGCCGTTTGAGTTCATTTCCCCAACACCTTCAATGATGAACTACAAAGTGAACGTGTGAGCAAAACAAACCCTTTCCTGTCCAAGTTGCCTTTGGGTCATGGTATTTCATCACAGTAATAAAAACCCTAACTAAATCAGCTTGTGTATTTATTTTTTGTCATGGATTTTTGTCCTCTCATCTGATACAATAGACTGTGTTCCTACCAATAGAACTGTAGATGTTATTTGAAAGATATGTGATAGACTAGAAAATGATCCTTTAGACAACAAGTTAACAAGGCTAAATTGAGAGTTCATATTTCTGTTTAACATTTTGATGATCCAAATATTATTTTATTTACTGCAAGATTTCTGTTCTTATTAGGAATTCATCCTGTTCTTAAAAAGTACATAAAGTCTTACCCTGTAAATTCTCTGCTCTTCCTAAATGCTATTTTAAAATGTGATAATTTATTCTCAACACTTCATGCTAATCTATGAAGACCAAATGCCACTAATGATTTACTCTCAGTGATATCCTTGACAGGTGGTGTAAGTCCTTGAATTACCAAGATGTATTGATTTTCTGCATGTGTAAATAATTCAAGTTTTCTGATTAATAATAAACAGATTCACTTTAGATAGAGTTTTTAAGAACCTTGTCTTTCCTTCATAAATACTTAACAACTTCAGTTTGACAAATCCACAGTATTTTGAATAAAATTTAGCTCCAATACTAAACAACACGTAGAGTGTGTTTAAAATATTTTTAAAAAATCAAAAGAAAATCAAAAAAATCATTCTGCCTAATTTTAGTTGAAATAAACAATTTAGACACTAAAGTATCTTATGGGTAATAAAGTAAAAGCACTCTGGTATGGATATATATGTGTGTGTGTGTGTGTGTGTGTGTGTGTGTGTGTGTGTGTGTTTAAATCTTTTCTTTTGAACATAAGATAGGTGTTGGAGATATGCAGGGGCTTGGGAGCAGTGAGAACATGCTTATTACTCATTCTGGATCAATGGAAAAAATGATTTAAGAAGCTGGGCTACAGCCAGCAAAATTTACATTTCTCTGTGACAAGGTTCTAAGGCTACATGTCTATTCTCTTGCTGTGTATTATTCTATGAATGCCACAATAAATTTTCAGTAACACTGTCTTAGGTTTTCCATCACTATGAAGAGGTAACATGACCAATGCAACTTTCATAAAGGAAAACAGTTCATTGAATCTGGCATACAGATTCAGAGGTTCAGTCCATTACCATCACCGTGGGAAGCCTGGCAGGATGCAGGCAGACATGGAAGTAGAGGAGAAGCTGAGAGTTCTACATCTTGATCTAAAGGAAGTCAGAGGGAGACTCCCTCCCTTGTCCATATTGGGAGGACCTTGATCCCTAAGAGCCCTAAGAACCTGCCTACACAGAGACACATTCCTCTGACAAGGCCACACCTATTCCAACAAGGCCAAACCTCCTAATAGTGCCACTTCCCATTGGTAAAATGTATTTAAACCACCACATTCCACTCCCTGGATCTAAAAGGCTTATGAGTCTATGGAGACCATACATATCATAGCATAATCCAAAATAAACCGAGTTAAATTTCAAAAGTCTCATAATCTATCACTATCTCAACAGTGTTTAAAAGTAAAGTCTCTTCTGAGATTCATGCAATCTCTTAACTGTAAGCGCTTATAAAATCAAAATCAAAATCAAACAATAGATCATGAGCATCCATGGGAGACATCTTGGATCCGGGACTCTGCCGAACGTAGTCTGCACAGATGAGAGTGTGCACTACAGAAGCTAACAGCTTCTGGGACAGGTGGAAACCACAGAGCTTCTGAGGCAGCCCTCTTTTCAGGGTCAAGATATCCGGGTACCTTCCGGACTAGAGGATAGGTGTCCGCCCCAACCGGGAGGGCTTTCCAGGAGCACCTGAGAGAGCCATCTTGGTTCCCGGATCTCTATGAGACTAGTCTGTGCAGGTGAGAGTGTGGAATACAGAAGCTAACAGCTTCTGTGACAGACTGAAGCAACACAGCTTCCGGGACAGGTCCTGTTTTGGGCCTTCATCTTCATCCAGGAGGGAGGTCTGAATGCCAGATATCTGTGTACCTTCCCTGTAAGAGGAGAGCATGACTGCAGAGAGTGCTTTGACCACTGAAACTCGAAGGAGAGAGGTAGTCTGCCAGGTCTGCTGATAGAGGCTAATAGAATCACGAGAGAAACAATCTCTAAACAGAGACAGCTATAACAACTAATTCCAGAGATTGCCAGATGGCGAAAGGTAAACGTAAGAATCTTACTAACAGAAACCAAGACCACTCACCAGCATCAGAACGCAGCACTCCCAATTCGGCCAGGCCAGGGCACCCCAAAACACCCGAAAAGCTAGACCCGGATTTAAAAGCATATCTCATGATGATGGAAGAGGACATCAAGAAGGACTTTAATAACTCACTTAAAGAAATACAGGAGAACACTGCTAAACAGGTAGAAGACCTTAAAGAGGAAGCACAAAAATCCCTTAAAGAATTGCAGGAAAACATGACCAAAGAGGTGATGGAATTCAATAAAACCATCCAAGACCTAAAAAGGGAAGTAGACACAATAAAGAAAACCCAAAGTGAGGCAACGCTGGAGATAGAAACCCTAGGAAAGAAATCTAGAAACATAGATGTGAGCATCAGCAACAGAATACAAGAGATGGAAGAGAGAATCTCAGGTGCAGAAGATTCCATAGAGAACATCTGCACAACAATCAAAGAAAATGGAAAATACAAAAAGATCCTAACTCAAAACACCCAGGAAATCCAGGACATAATGAATACACCAAACCTATTGATATTAGGAGTAGATGAGAATGAAGATTTTCAACGTAAAGAGCCAGCAAATATCTTCAACAAAATTATAGAAGAAACTTCCCAAACCTAAAGAAAGAGATGCCTATGAACATACAAGAAGCCTACAGAACTCCAAATAGACTGGAACAGAAGAGAAATTCCTTCTGACACATAAAAATCAGAACAACAAATGCACTAAATAAAAATAGAATAGTAAAAGCAGTAAGGGAAAAAGGTCAAGTAACATATAAAGGCAAGCCTATCAGAATTATACCAGATTTTCCAACAGATACTATGAAAGCAAGAAGAGCCTGGACAGATGTTGTACAGACACTAAGAGAACACAAATTCCAACCCAGACTACTATACCCAGCCAAAATCTCAATTACCATAGATGAAGAAACCAAAGTGTTCCACGACAAAACCAAATTCACACCTTATCTTTCCACGAATCCAGCACTTCAAAGGATAATAACAGGAAAAAAAAACAATACAAGGAAGGAAACAACATCCAAGATAAAGCAAGAAGGTAATCCCTCAACAAACCTAAAAGAAGACAGGCACAAGAACAGAATGCCAACTTTAGCAACAAAAATAATAGGAAGCAGCAAGTAGTTTTCCTTAATATCTCTTAATATCAATGGGCTGAACTCTCCAATAAAAAGACATAGACTAGCAGACTGGCCACACAAACAGGACCCAACATTTTGCTGCTTACAGGAAACTCATCTCAGAGAAAAAGATACACACTACCCCAGAATGAAAGGCTGGAAAACAATTTTCCAAGAAAATGGTATGAAGAAACAAGCTTGAGTAGCCATTCTAATACCTAATAAAATTGACTTCCAACCCAAATTCATCAAAAAACACAAGGAGGGGCACTTCATACTCATCAAAGATAAAATCCTCCAAGAGGAACTCTCAATTCTGAATATCTATGCTCCAAATACAAGGGCAGCCACATTCATTAAAGAAACTTTAGCAAAGCTCAAAGCACACATTGCACGTCACACAATAATAGTGGGAGACTTCAACACACCACTTTCACCAATGGAAAGATCATAGAAACAGAAACTAAAGAGGGACACAGTGAAACTAACAGAAGTTATGAAACAAATAAATCTAACAGATATCTAGAGAACATTTTATCCTAAAACAAAAGGATATAACTTCTTCTCAGCACCTCATGGTACCTTCTCCAAAATTTACCACATAATTAGTCACAAAACCAGCCTCAACATATACAAAAATATTGAAATTGTCCCATGCATCCTATCACATCAGTATGGTCTAAGGCTGATCTTCAACAACAAAATAAATAATAGAAAGCCAACAGTCATGTCGAAACTGAACAATGCTCTTCTCAGTGATACCTTGGTCAAGGAAGGAATAAAAAAAGAAATCAAGGACTTTTTAGAGTTTAATTAAAATGAGGCCACAACATACCCAAAGTTATGGGACACAATGAAAGTATTTCTAAGAGGAAACTCATAGCTCTGAGTGCCTCCAAAAAAAACTAGAGAGAGCACACGTTAGCATCTTGACAACACATCTAAAAGCTCTAGAACAAAACGAAGCAAATTCACCCAAGAGAAGTAGATTGCAGGAAATAATCAAACGCAGGGGCAAAATCAACCAAGTGGAAACAAGAAGAACTATTCAAAGAATCAACCAATTGAGGAGGGGGTTCTTTGAGAAAATCAACAAGATAGATAAACCCTTAGCCAGGCTCACTAGAGTGCACAGGGAAAGCATCGTAATTAACAAAATTAGAAATGAAAAGAGAAACATAACAACAGATCCTGAAGAAATCTAAAACACGATCAGATCCTTCTACAAAAGGCTATACTCAACAAAACTGGTGAACCTGGATGCAATGGACAAGTTTCTAGACAGACACCAGGTACCAAAGTTAAATCAAGATCAGGATAATGTTCTAAACAGTACTATATCCCCCAAAGAAATAGAAGCAGTCATTAATAGTCTCTCAACCAAAAAAAAAAAAATAGCCCAGAACCAGATGGGTTTAATGCAGACTTCTATCAGACCTTCAAAGAAGATCTAATCCCAGTTCTTAACAAACTATTCCACAAAATAGAAACAGAATGTACTCTACCCAACTCATATATGAAGCCACAATTTCTCTGATACCTAAACCACAAAAAGACCCAACAAAGGTAGAGAACTTCAGACCAATTTCCCTTATGAATATCGATTTAAAAATCATCAATAAAGTTCTCACTAACCAAATCCAAGAACATATCAAAACAATCATCCATCCTGACCAAGTAGGTTTCATTCCAGGGATGCAGGGATGGTTCAATATACGGAAATCCATCAATGTAATACAACACATAAACGAAATCAAAGACAAAGAACACATAATATTCTTTTAGATGTGGAGAAAGCATTTGACAAAATCCAACACTCATTCATGATAAAAGTCTTGGAAAGATCAGGAATTCAAGCCCCATACCTACCCATAATAAAAGCTATCTACAGCAAACCAGTAGCCAACATCAAAGTAAATGGTGAGAAGTTGGAAGCAATCCCACTAAAATTAGGACTAGACAAGGTTGTCCACTCTCTCCCTACCTATTCAACATTGTACTTGAAGTCCTACCCAGAGCAATTAGACAACAAAAGGAGATCAAGGGGATACAAATTGGAAAGGAAAAAGTAAAAATATCACTATGTGCAGATGGTATGTTAGTATATATAAGTGACCCTAAAAATTGCACCAGAGAACTCCTAAACCTTATAAACAGGTTCAGTGAAGTAGCTGGATATAAAATTAACTGAAACAAGTCAATGGCCTTTTTGTACACAAAGGATAAACAGGCTGAGATAGAAATTAGGGAAACAACACCCATCTCAATAGGCACAAATAATATAAATTCTTTGGCGTGACTCTAACTAAGGAAGTGAAAGATCTGTATGATAAGAATTTCAAGTCTCTGAAGAAAGAAATTAAAGAAGATCTCAGAAGATGGAAATATCCCCCATGCTCATGGATTGGCATGATCACTATAGAAAAAATGGCTGTCTGGCCAAAGGAATCTACATATTCAATGCAATCCCCATCAAAATTCCATCTCAATTTTTCAATAAATTAGAAAGGGCAATTGGCAGATTCATCTGGAATAACAAAAAACCTAGGATAGCAAAAACTCTTCTCAAGTATAAAAGAACCTCTGGTGGAATCACCATGCCTGACCTAAAGCTGTACTAAAGAGTGATTGTGATAAAAACTGCATGGTACTGGTATAGTCACAGACAAGCAGACCAATGGAACAGAATTGAAGACCCAGAGATGAACCTACACACCTATGGTCACTTGATCTTTGACAAGGGAGCTAAAACCATCCAGTGGAAAAAAGACAGCATTTTCAACAAATGATGTTGGCACAACTGGCAGTTATCATGTAGAAGAATGCGAATTGATCCATTCCTATCTCCTTTTACTAAGGTCAAATCTAAGTGGATTATGGAACTCCTCATAAAACCAGAGACACTGAAACTTATAGAGGAGAAAGTAGGGAAAAGCCTCAAAGATACATGTACAGGGGAAAAATTCCTGAATAGAACAGCAATGGCTTATGCTGTAAGATGGAGAATCTATAAATGGGACCTCATAAAGTTGCAAAGCTTCTGCAAGGCAAAAGACACCATCAACAAGACAGAAAGACCACCAACATATTGGGAAAGGATCTTTACCTATCATAAATCAGATAGGGGACTAATATCCAACATATATATAAAGAACTTAAGAAGGTGGACTGCAGAAAATCAAATAACCCCATTAAAAATGGGGCTCAGAGCTGCACAAAAAATTCTCCACTGAGGAATACCGAATGTCAGAGAAGCACCTGAAAAAATGTTCAACATCCTTAATCATCAGGGAAATGCAAATCAAAACAACCCTGAGATTCTACATCACACCAGTAAGAATGGCTAAGATCAAAAATTCAGGGGACAGCAGATGCTGGCAATGATGTGGAGAAAAAGGAACGGACACTCCTCCATTGTTGGTGGGATTGCAAGCTTGTACAACCACTCTGGAAATCAGTCTGGCGGTTCCTCAGAAAATTGGACATAGTACTACTGGAGGATCCTGCAATACCTCTCCTGGGCATATATCCAGAAGTTGTCCCAACTGGTAAGAAGGACACATGCTCCACTATGTTCATAGCAGCCTTATTTATAATAGGCAGAAGCTGGAAAAAAACCAGATGCCCCTCAACAGAGGAATGGATACAGAAAATATGGTACTTTTACACAATGGAGTACTACTCAGCTATTAAAAAGAATGAATTTATGAAATCCCTAGGCAAATGGATGGACCTGGAGGGCAAATGATATGTACTCACTGATAATTGGATATTAGCCCAGAAACTTAGGATACCCAAGATATAAGATACAATTTGCTTAACTCATGAAACTCAAGAACAATGAAGACCAAAGTGTGGACACTTTGCCCCTTCTTAGAATTGGTAACAAAACACCCATGGAAGGAGTTACAGAGACAAAGTTTGGAGCTGAGATGAAAGGAAGGACCATCTAGAGACTGCCATATCCAGGGATCCATCCCATAATCAGCTTCCAAATGCTGACACCATTGCATATACTAGCAAGATTTTGCTGAAAGGAGCCGGATATAGCTGTCTCTTGTGAGAGTATGCCAGGGCCTAGCAAACAGAGAAGTGGATGCTCACAGTCAGCTATTGGATAGATTACAGGGCCCCCAATGGAGGAACTAGAGAATGTACCCAAGGAGCTAAAGGGGTCTGCAATCCTACAGGTGGAACAACAATATGAACTAACCAGTAACCCCCCCCCCCCCAGCTCATGTCTCTAGCTGCATATTAATCAGAAAATGGCCTAGTTGGCCATTAGTGGAAAGAGAAGCCCATTGGTCATGAAAACTTTATAAGCTTCAATACTGGGGAACGAATGGGCCAAGATGTGGGAGTGGGTGGGTGGAGGAGTGTGTGGGGGAGTGTGTGGGAGAGCATGTGGGGGACTTTTGGGATAGCATTGGAAATATAAATGAAATAAATGCTCAATTTAAAAAATCATATACTTTTTTCAGGTGCTTCTCTGACATTCGGTATTCCTCAGTGGAGAATTTTTTGTTCAGCTCTGAGCCCCATTTTTAATGGGGTTATTTGATTTTCTGGAGTCCACCTTCTTGAGTTCTTTATATATATATTGGATATTAGTCCCCTATCTGATCATATACTTCCAACATATCATAATACAGGATATACATTTCTATTCCAAATCATCATAGTAAGGAAATACTGGACTAAAATAAGACCAAAAACAAGCTGGTCAAACTCTAAACTCTCCATCTCCATGTCTGATTTCCAAATCCTTTAGCTTTATTCACTGAAGTACAATTCTTTCTTTTGAGCTGGTTCCATTCCCTGGTAGCACCTTTCCTCAGCAGTTATCTCATGGCTCTGGCATATCAAACATCTTGGAGGCTTTGAGGCAGCTTCAATTCCACAGCTTCTTATTCCAATGTCTGGGATCCACACATGACCTTCTGGGCACATTCAACATGCTTTGGGCACTTCTATAGCTTTGCCCTCTGAAGTACCCTAGGTTCTGGTTGACTCTATTGTTCTTGGTGGTCATCCCATGATAATGTCATCACCAGTACCATGGGTTCTTCCACTGCAACTAAGTTTCACCAATAGCCTCCCATAGACTCCCTTCATGGTGCCAAACTTCAGTTTTTTTGCATGACCCCTTCGTTCCTGGTTTGCAACCTAGGAAACTTCACCAGTGGCTTTTCCTGGCCTCTCACAGTGTCAAGCCTCAACCATTCTTCCTGACCCCTTCATGTATTCAAAACCAGTACCACCTGGGATATTCTTAAACAATCCCAAGTCTAGCTGCAGCATAACATACAACTTTGGTTATCTCTGGTGCACAGCTTCTTTGAGCTCTCAGTAAATACTTCTCAGATGATTTTACCTCAGTGATGTCTTTTCTTTTCTTTTTCTTTTTTGTTTGTTTGTTTGTTTGTTTTGTTTTTTTCGAGACAGGTTTTCTCTCTATAGCCCTGGCTGTCCTGGAACTCATTCTGTAGACCAGGCTGGCCTCACACTCAGAAATCTAGCTACCTCTGCCTCTCAAGTTCTGGGATTAAAGGTGTGTGTCACCACTACCCGGCACTAGTCTCATCTTAATCACCACTAATTCTTAGATTAAGTTAAGGAGCATCAGTTGTTCCAGTAACCCCTATTACTCCTGAATTTGGATTTGGAAAGCAAGTGGGACGTAATGGGCCATCTTAGTAAGAATATGGAAGACTGAGGATGATTTGAACTGTGAAGGCCTGACTCAAGTTGTTTCAGAGAAGAATGATAGTATGTGGTATGGAGAATGTTTTTGTGATGTTTTCGTGAAAATGTGGTACGGGGCTAAAGCAGCCAAGTTCTGCTACTTTCTGGGGCTGGAACATGGTCCCCCTTGTCCTAGTACATCATCACCACCTTTCTCCTTTTCAGTTTCTTCATTGCCTGTACCTTGCTCTGTAGACTGATCTTGAACTCAGAGATCTGGATTTATCTGTCTCCTGATGCTGGGGTTTGAATCATGTACCTCCACTCCTGGACCTCATCCATTCTTCACATTGTCATAAGATTTTTTTTTAAGTTCTGGATTGTTGTTCATTCCACATATAGTCATGTTGACAACCAAAAATAGCCACTACCACCCATCCGTTCTCACTTTTATATAAAATCATATCTCTTTATGCCAAATTAAAACAATACCCAGGTCATAATAATGCCTAACATGAAATATCTATACCTTGTTCAACTGCAAATTCATAAACAGTAAGCTTTGCTAGGTGAAATCTTGAACCAAGGTCAACACTCCCTTAATCTGATTATCTCCTTGAACAAAAAATTTAGCTACATTCTGATTCCTGTTGCCTCTTTAATACTTGAATCATACATTTTGTATGTTTCCTTTCTCAGCTTGTTCCTTTTCTTCAAAATCCCCTTCATAAGAGTGAACTTTAGTAACCACACAATATAATTCATACAAGGCTGTTGAGATTTCCTTTTCTAATGCAATTAATCTAAATCACTTCACTTAAACTTCAGGCAAACTCTTCAGACAAGGGCAAAAAGCAGTGACATCTTCACAAAAATATCACAAAAACATTATCCAGAAAACAGACTAACATTCTTATCCTTTGAAATGACTTGAGCCAGGCCTTCACAGTTCAAATCACACTCAGTCTTCCATATTCTTATTAAAATGGCCCATTGAGCCTCTCTTAAAGTATTTCCTTACTTTCCAAATCTAAAGTCCCTAAGACTACATTCATCTAAAACAGAAACATGGTCAGGCCTATCACAGAAATATCCCAGTTCCTAGTACCAACTTCTGTCTTAGGGTTTCCATTGCTGTGCAGTAACACCATGACAAAGGATAATCTTATAAAGAAAAACATTATAAATAAGACTGCTATAAACATAGTGGAGCATTTATCATTATTACAAGTTGGAACATCTTCTGGGTTTATGCCCAGGAGAGGTATTGCTAGATCTTCTGGAAGTACTACCTCCAATTTTCTGAGGAACCGCCAGACTGATTTCCAGAGTGGTTGTACCAGCTTGCAATCCCACAAGCAATGGAGAAATGTTCCTTTTTTTGTGACATTCTCACCAGCATCTTCTGTCAACTGAATTTTTGATCTTAGCTATTCTGACTGGTGTGAGGTGGAATCTCAGGGTTGTTTTGAGTTGCATTTCCCTGATGATTAAGGATGCTGAACATTTTTTCAGGTGCTTCTCAGCCATTCAGGGGAGAATTCTTTGTTTAACTCTGAGTCCCACTTTTTAATGGGGTTATTTGATTTTCTGGAGTCTACCTTCTTGAGTTCTTTATATATATTGGATAGTCCCCTATCTCATTTAGGATTGGTAAAGATCCTTTCCCAATCTGTTGGTGGCCATTTTGTCTTATTTGACTATATCTTTTGCCCAAGAGAAGCTTTGCAATTTTATGAGGTCCCATTTGTTGATTCTTCATCTTACAGCAGAAGCCCTTGTTGTTCTGTTGAGGAATTTTCCCCCTGTGCCCATCTCTTACAGGTTTTTCCCCACTTTTTCCTCTATAAAATTGTCTCTGGTTTTATGTGGAGTTCCTTGATCCACTTAGACTTGAGTTTGTACAAGGAGATAAGAATGTTCAATTTGCATTCTTCTACCTGATAACTGCCAGTTGTGCCAGCACCATTTGTTGAAAATGCTGTCTTGTTTCCACTGGGTGGTTTTAGCTTCTTTGTCAAAAATCAAGAGACCATAGGTATGTGGGTTTATTTCTGGATCTTCAGTTTTATTCAACTGATCTACCTGTCTGTCCCTGTACCAGTACCATGAAGGTTTCTTTTTTTTTTTTATCACAATTGCTCTGTAGTCCAGCTGGAGATCAGGCATGGTGATTCTACCAGAGGTTCTTTTATCATTGAGAAGAGTTTTTGCTATCCTAGGTTTTTTGTTATTCCAGATGAATTTGCAAATTGCTCTTTCTAACTCAGTGAAGAGTTCAGTTGGAATTTTGATGGGGATTTCATTGAATCTGTAGATAGCTTTTGTCAAGAAAGCCATTTTTACTATATTAATCCTGCCAATCCATGAGCATAGGGGATCTTTCCATCTTCTGAGATCTTCTTCTATTTCGTTCTTCAGAGACTTGAAGTTCTTATCATACAGATCTTTCACTTCCTTATTTAGAGTCATGTCAAGGTATTTTATATTATTTGTGGCTATTGGGAAGGGTGTTGTTTCCCTAATTTTTTTCTTATCCTGTTTATTCAGTGTGTAGAGAATGGCTACTGATTTGTTTGAGTTAATTTTATATCCAGATGAGAAGCTTTTTATCAGGTTTATGAGTTCTCTGGTGGAATTTTTAGGGTCACTTATATATACTATCATATCATCTGCAAATAGTGATATTTTGACTTCTTCCTTCCAATTTTTATCCCCTTGGTCTCCTTTTGTTGTCTAATTGCTCTGGCTAGGACTTCCTGTACTATATTGGATAAGTAGGGAGAAAGGGTGCAGCCTTGTCTAGTCTCTGATTTTAGTGGGATTGCTTCAAGCTTCTCTCCATTTAGTGTGATGTTGGCTACTGGTTTGATGTATATTGCTTTTATTATGTTTAGGTATGGGCCTTGAATTCCTGATCTTTCCAAGACTTTTATCATGAATGGGTATTGGATTTTGTCAAATGCTTTCCCAGCATCTAATGAGATGATCATGTGGTTTTTGTCTTTGAGTTTGTTTATATAGTGGATTACATTGATGGATTTGTGTATATTAAACCATCCCTGCATCCCTGGAATGAAGCCTTCTTGATCATGATGGATGATCATTTTGATGTGTTTTTGGATTAAGTTAGCAAGAATTGTATTGAGAATTTTTGCATCAATATTTATAATAGCCAGAAGTTGGAAAGAACCCAGATGTCCCTCAACAGAGGAATGGATACAGAAAATGTGTGACATTTACACAATGGAGTTCTACTCAGCAATTAAAAGCATTGAATTTATAAAATTATTAGGCAAATGGATGGATCTGGAGAATATCATCCTGAGTGAGGTAATCTAATCACAAAAGAACACACATGATATGCACTCACTGATAAGCAGATATTAGCCCAGAAACTTAGAATATCCAAGATATAATTTGCAAAACACATGAAACTCAAGAAGAAGGTATACCAAAGTGTGGATACTTTGTTCCTTCTTAGAATGGTGAACAAAATACACATGGAAGGAGTTACAGAGACAAAGATTGGAGGTGAGACCATCCAGAGACTGCCCCACCCAGGGATCAATCCCAGATACCACCACAAAGCCCAGACACTATTGAATATGCCAGCAAGATTTTGCTGACAGGACCCTGATACAGCTATCTCTTGTGAGGCTATGCCTGTGTTTGGCAAATACAGAAGTGGATGCTCACAGTCATCTATTGGATGGAACACAGGACTCCTAATGAAGAAGCTAGAGAAAGTACCTAAGGAGCTAAAGGGGTCTGCAACCCTATAGGAGGAACAACAGTATGAACTAATCAATACCCTCCAGAACTGTGTCTCTAGTTGCATATGTAGCAGAGGATGGCCTAGTCGGCCATCAATGGGAGGAGAGGCCCGTGGTCTTGTGAATATCATATGTCCCAGTTAATGGGAACGCCAGGGAAAGGAAGCAGGAGCGGGTGGATTGAGGAGAAGGACAGGTGGGGGAGGGTAAGGAGGGTTTTGGGATAACACTTGAAACGTAAATGAAAATATCTAATAAAAAACAGCAGAGAAAAAAATAAAGAAAAACATTTAATTGGGGCTGTCTTACTGTGTTTGGCCCATAGAAAGTGGCACTATTAAGAGGTATGGCCTTTTTGGAATAGGTATATGCTTGTTGGAGGAAGTGTGTCACTGTGCGGGTGGGCTTTGAATCATAAGCTTAAGCTCCACCCAAGGTGGAGGAGACCCTCCTCCTGGATGATATTCCCTTCCTGGTTGGTTTTGTATCAAAATGTAGAACTCTCAGCTCCTCCAGCATGTCTGTCTGAACACCGCTATGTGATGTGAGGAATTTCTTTTCTGGTCCAAACTATTAGGAGTTCTGTAGGCTTCTTGTACATTCATAGGCATCTCTTTCTTTAGGTTAAGGGAAGTTTTCTTCTATAATTTTGTTGTAGATAATTACTGGCCATTTAAGTTGGAATCTTCACTCTCTTCTATACTTATTATCCTTAGTTTTGATCTTCTCATGGTGTCCTGGATTTCGTGGATGTTTTGAGTTTGGATCTTTTTGCATTTTGCATTTTCTTTGATTGTTGTGTCAATGTTTTCTATACTATCTTCTGCACCTGATATTCTCTCTTCTATCTCTTGTATTATGTTGGTGATGCTTGCATATATGTGTCCTGAATTCTTTCCTAGGTTTTCTATCTTCACAGTGGTCTTTTGTGATTTCTTTATTGTTTCTACTTCCATTTTTAGATCTTGGGTGTTTTTGTTCAATTCCTTCACCTGTTTCATTGTGCTTTCCTGTAATTCTTTAAGTGATTTTTGTTTTTCATTTTTAAGTTCTTCTACCTGTTTTCCTATATTCTGTATTTCTTTAACAAAGTTATTTATGTCCTTTTTGAAATCCCATATCAGCACCATGAGATTTGATTTTAAATCCAAATCTTGCTTTTCCAGTGTCTTGGGGTAACCAGGACTTCGTGTTGTGGGAGAAGTGGGTTCTGATGATGCCATGTAGCCTTGGTTTGTATTGTTAAGATTCTTTTTCTTGCCTTTTGTCATTTGCTTATCTATCATGTTAGTTGTTGGTCTTGCTGTCTCTGGCTTGAGCTTGTTCCTCCTGAGGGCCTGTAAACCCGTGTCAGCACTCCTGGGAGACAAGCTCTCCCCTTACAGGACCTATGAACAGACGGCTGTCGAACAGCCCCGTCTCCTGGGTGCAGATGGAGGCAGGAAGGACCCTGTTGCAGCTGCTCCACCTCTTTTGAGGCCTGTTGTAAATGTTATTTTTAAAACCCACAAACAGCGTAGAGCTATAATAGCTGGAATGAAAAATAGACCAGAGAATTTCGATAATTAAAGAGAATGTCAGAAAACTTACGAATAGAACAATTGAAGTTATGCACTCTTGGGGAAAAAAGGTGAGATGAAATTAACAATAATGACATTTACAGAAATATACTGGACAGTATTCATTTATGAGATTATCAAAAAATAAATTAATTTTAAAATGGAGAGAAAAAAATTGTACTGATATGATGCTCAAAGAATAATTTCTCAAGTTTGCTAGATTACATTCTGATCATGGATTAATTTTATTTTAAACATAAAACTCAGAAAAAGTTCTTTTATTTCAACAAACACAACCAATTGTTTTATTGACTCAGATTTTCTTTTTGGCTGAATGGGTATGGAAGAAAAAGAAAGAAAACACTAATGAGTGATTATTTGGAGTTTAGTTCTGTCTAGTTCAAGCAATGTAAAATCAACCAAATAAAATAAAATATATTTATTTTGTTAGTCAAAGAACATATTTTCAATACAGGAAAGAAAATCACTAAATATTCTATCTGGTTTCAAGTTATTTAGTCATATTAAGTGGCATTTTTCATATTTGTGAAAAATAGCATATCAGATTTGGGATTAAATATTAAGTTTGTGAACTGGAGAAACAGCTCAGATAGTTAAAACATTTGCTGCCAAGCCTGATGAACTGAATCTGATCCCCTGGATCCACATAGTAGAGGAAGAGAACTGACTTCTCCAAGTTGTCCTCTGACCTCCACATAAACATTTCACCTTAATTTGACATGGGAATATATGGAGAAGGGCTTTGAAGAGTTCCCCAATATGAAAAAGTACCAAGTTCTCAAGGTGGTGCACTCTATTCCATTGATCATTGTTACTACATTCCTCTGATTCATTTAACCTTCCTGAAAGCCATGACTGACATCTGTGATTTATTGTTCTGCATTCTTCTCACTTCAACAATATTACTGAACTTTGTCTAAGCCTTCACTGTTAAAGATACCTAGTTATAAGTGATGGCTCACCATTCTGCTGCTACAGTGTGTACTTTGTTAAGCCAATCAAATTACAACTAGGTGCCTGTACCACATAGAGTCTGAGGTTTCCTTAGCAAAGAAAAACAATCCTGTGAGATCCACTGTAGGCTCTTGTTCAAAGTTGCAGATAAGAGGCTTCCTAAGGATAATAGGAAGCAAAAGAGTTTTCCCCTCATACTTAAATTTAAAAATCTGTCAAGAGCACATTTTTCTGATACCATGCAGCAACAAGCAGAGAAATTCATGTCCACATCAGTTATTTTATCTCTTCCTTCTTTATCTTCTTCATTCAATCATGTCCTAACCACAAACAGGCACTGTCACATTACATTCCCCTGGTAATCTTCTTTTCCTTGTGTCATTTGTAAGTAACCTTAAGAGGCTAATATAATACATGGTGGGATAGAGAATATAGACTATATGAATTGACTTCATTCATTGAGGTGACATCTTCTAGGAAGTGTTTTCTGAAAGCACAAAGAGGCTGTGTTCCAGAGATAGCCAAGGTTGTACTCCTGCTGCAGTGGGACTTGGTAATGTGTAAGGGTCACCCAGGTGGTACTGGTTTTGAAGGCATGAAGGGGTCACACAGAGCAGCTAAGGCTCAGCACTGTGAGAGACTGTGGAAGGCCATTGGTGAAGGTGCTGCCTCAGTTGCAATTGATAGCCCAGGACTGAAGGGGTCATGCAGTGTTTTAGAGATGCCAGTACCATGAGATGACCATCAAGAGCAGCAGCAGTGGAGTACAGGTATCTGGAGCCTAGAGGACGGTGCGTGTGCTACAAAGGGCATAGCATGAGAAGTGACCCAAGCCCGTGGAGGAGCCCAGAAGATCCTGAGTTGGATCACAGACATTCAATGGTTGGAGATTGTTTTTTGCTTTTGATTGTGACTGTGCCATGATATGTTCCCTCTTGAAGGAAGAAACTATTTTAGTGGAGCGCACACTTAAAAGACTTTTAGTTGTAAAAATACTTTGAATTTTAAAAGAGATGGATATTTTAAAGAGATTGAAAATTTAAGAATATGTAAAGACTGTGGGATGTTTAAAGTTATTTAGACTTTGGGGATGAATAAGAATGCAAGGGTTGAGGCTTACTAGTGATGTGTTTGTGTGTCAAGTTGACAAGGGGTCAATTGTATTGTCTAGTTTTGTGTCAACTTGACACAGCTGGAGTTACCACAGAGAAAGGAGCTTCAGTTGAGGAAATGCCTCCATGAGATCCAACTGTAACGCATTTTCTCAATTAGTGATCAAGGGGGAAAGGCCCCTTGTGGGTGGAAATATCTCTGGGCTGGTAGTCTTGGTTCTATAAGAGAGCAGGCTGAGCAAGCCAGGGGAAGCAAGCCAGTAAGTAACATCCCTCCATGGCCCCTGCATCAGCTCCTGCTTTCTGATCTGCTTGAGTTCCAGTCCTGACTTCCTTTGGTGATGGACAGTAGTATGGAAGTGTAAGCCGAATAAACCCTTTCCTTCCCAACTTGCTTCTTGGTCATGATTTTTGTACAGGAATAGAAACCCTGACTAAGACAGTTGCATACTTTAATGTTTTTTCTAGTTAGTTTTAATTGACAGCTTGAAAGAGCCTAGAGCCATCGGAGACAAAAACCTCATTTAAAGAATTGGCTCAGGGGTACACCTGAGTGTAGTTTGCCCTCACTGAACCTCTTAAATTCAGTCCATAATATCACCTGCTTAAAATACAGGGAATGCTCTTCAAAAGATGGGGCTCTTAGAGGGGGTGATGAGTTCTTGAATGCCAAAGTCAAGCTTTCCTCTTATGGTGTCTTGGTAATGAAGCTTTCTAACAGAGCAATTTTGACATATCACCAGTTTCTTGCTATCTCTTGACTTGTGATTTAGCCCAATCCACAATCTTGATTCCATGTCCAGCATGTGATATCATTACTTGTGGTATAGCATCTGTAAACACTTTTAACTAGCCTGCTATTGTTGGGGCATTTGGTCATATTTAGACTCCTTGTTATTATTGGAACTTGCAGGATTCATAGCTGGGCAAGGCTTTGGATGACTTTTCTCCCCTAGTAGCCTTGCGTGCAGTTTTCTGATTGTATTTAAGGCTACTCCACAGAAAAGAACTCATAACTGGCACTGTAAACCTGGCCAAGAACTAATAGCAGGAAAGGTCATATCTCAATGGGAGGTCTTATGCCCTACTACTCTTATTGTGCTAAGTTAACAAAGTTTCAAACTCCCTTCCAAATATATAAGTCAAATGAGATGAGTTCATAGATAAAGGCACTTGCTGTCAAGCCTACCCTAAATTCAATTCCTGGGACTCTCATAAATAGGATAGTATTAACTCCAAAGGCCTTCATGGATGCACGTGCATTAATGAATATGCATACAAGTGTGCACACACATACATAACAAAAGTAAACTTAAAAATATTTAACTTTATATCCATATATTAGTGCTGCTTTCAATCCTCACCAGAGAAGCTTCTTGCAATGCACAGTAGTCAACACCGAGACTAACAGCTAATAAAAATACAGAGAATGGGTGACAGTGGCATGCTCAGTCCCAAATGGAACATCTATATCACTCCCTTACCCTTAAGGCTCAGGGAAAATTAAGAGGTGGCAGAAAGACTGTAAGAACTAGACATAAGGGAGGAGCAGAACACAGTAGTGTGTTCTGGAGGGGACAAGACCACTATACTCATGAACTCACAGAAGTTGTGGTTGCTTATACAACTTATACAAGACTGGCAGTGGATCAATTCAGTGAGCATTCTAAAATACAGAGACCAGGGGATCCTGAAACCCAATCTGCAACTGAAAGGTATTGGCAGTTGACGGTTATAGGAGAATGAAGATTCTGTTTTCTTCTCTTGTAGTTTGCCCCTACACTGGTGGATGGCCTTACACTCATGCACGTATTGGCAGTACTGATCTCTGAGGGGTATAAATAGAAAAAAAAAAAAGGTCAGGAAGTAGAGAGGGAACCAGAGGTGTGTCTAGGAAAACTTAGGAGGAATAGGAGTGGATATGTTTAAAATATATTGTATACATATTAAATTCTCAAAGAATAGATAAAATTAAAACATGTAAAGAACCTTAGTAGAGGGCAACAAAATGGAGCTACCCAACCTCAACCTTTTCCTCCCAAACTCAGAGCCACATGAACATCTGCTTTAGGAAGTGTCAAAAGTTTGGTATTTCACAACAGCAACACAAAAGGGGGACTCCAAACTAAGAAAATTGTAGTGAGTTGTGGGAATACACATTCTCATAGTGATGACTACATAGGTGCATGCATATGCAAAAGGCAACAAAACGTGCACATTTTTCCTTTTTTATTAGGTATTTTCCATATTTACATTTCAAATTTTATCCCCTTTCCTGGTTTCTCCTTTGAAGCCCCCTATACCATCCCCCTCCCCCTGCTCATCAACCTACCCACTCCTGCTTCCCTGTCCTGGCTTTCCCCTACATTGGGGCATAGAGCCTTCACAAGACTAAGGGCCTCTCCTCCCATTGATGTCTAACAAGGCCATCCTCTGGTTGATATGCAGCTGGAGCCATGGGTCCCTCCATGTTGTGTTTGAATTTTATTTTTTCTGTGTGTATACATGCACATGTTCTTATGAGGGTAAATGGATGCATGAAGGATAGCTCTGTATACGTGTGTGTGTGTGTGATGAAGGATAGCTCTGTATATGTGTGTGTGTGTGTGTTGCAGAGGACAACTTTGTAGATTCTCAAGTGCTCTCTACCTTAAAACACACACACACACACACAAAGAACAACAACAACAACAACAACAAAAACCCAACAACAACAACGAAGGCCTCTCACTTATCTGGTACTTACCAAGTAGGGTAGGCTGGTTGGACAACAAGTGCCAATGATACCCCCTTCTCCACATCCTCAGTGCACACAACACACAGATTTTTAAACTTTATTTTTTGATATAGGGTCTTACTATGTAACCTCATAGTGATCTGCCTGTCTCTGCCACTTGAGTGCTGAGTTTAAAAGCATATGCAACAGTGCCCAGATGATGAGGATTTTTTTAAAAATATGAGTTCTAGGGATCAAACTCAGGTCCCTCATGCTTGTGAGGAATCAGCCCCTCTTTACTCTTTTACAAATAATTCTCCCATAAATAGGTTTCAGGATACTTCATGAAGGGATTAAGAAAGTGTTAAAAAAATACAGAGTAAAGCTATCTGGAAAGGCCTAGTTGTTTTAAAATATGCAGTAGACATTCCTACCTGCTTTGTGGCCAGCACTGGTTGGCAGAACCCTCCTCACTATCCTACTCCTCCCCCAATTTCTGAAGAGGCAGGCTAAATCAGTGTGGCACTTGCAGCTTACAGTCAGTAACACTGTCTTTGTTAAAATACACTGGTGCCTTTTGATGGGGTGGAGTCTTTGGCCCATCTGAAGGTCTTAGTCCAAGTAGTACAAGAAGCACCACAAGGAGGCAGGTGCCCTAAAGTTGATGTGCTGCCTAAGTTGGGGCTAAAACTGCCACCCACACCTCATTTCATATCGTTGTAATAGTCTGAAACCATGCTGCAGCCCTAGGCAGCAACATATAGGAAGACCCTGGGTTTTCCTTATTGCCCTCTAAAATAAAGCACCAGGGGTCTTTTGTGCTAGCTCAGTTCTGACCCTCCTATGACTGCCCATCAGGGGATTGTTCATCCCACTCACAACCTTGTAGAAACCAATGTTCCTTCTTATCACCTACCCAGTCTTCCCTTCTGGCATGTCCCCCCATTCCCGCTATACCATCAGAGAGTGATGGTATACATACACATTTTCACACATGATTGATTTTATTGTCATCATCTTACAACTATCGTGTGGTGGAATTTGCCTGTGACATCGTGACGGTGGCTCAGCTCCTAGACCCATTCATTGATGTTTCTTAGGTCTTTGGACCCACTTAGGGTATAGGAGCTTGCCAGGTCTTCATTAGGAACTAGGGCTTTTTTGAGGTGTGGTGGAACTTCTTCTTTTGTGTCACAAGAGCACTGGTTTGGAAGAAAGATAGAATGTGGATGGGGATTCACGAAAAAGGGCAGAGGTAGATGAGACATTTATAGCAGGCCTGAGAAAGTCTTAGAGAAAGGGATGGCAATAGAAGGTGAGCAATGAGCTTAGCTTGGGACCTCTCACCTTAGCACAACTTTTGCTGCACTGGAATACTTGCACCTTCAACGGCAGGAAGCTTTATATTTCATCTGCTTAGATCTTGCTGGTGCAGAGGCAGTAGGCTTAGGCCTTCTCTTGACCACACGTGCCATACTGGTGCTCTTCCTTCAACTGGCCCCAGAGCCCTGAGCACCCTTGTTACCTACCTGTCAGAACAATGGTGGATCACACCCTCAGCTTTGTTTGGTCAACAAAGTTCTCCCTACCCAATGGCAGCTAAAGAGTGGCTAAGACCTCACAAAGCCCTACTTCTGACCCCTTTGAGGATATGTAACCTATGCCAGGTATGTTTTGAAGGCTTTCAAGTTCAAAAGTCATGTAATGTGTGCCTGCTACCATGGTGCTTGAAACTATGCTCATTCATCCTCTAACTTTTTAAACCATAATCACCCAATTCCTTTATAACTTGCACTGGTCATGGTATCTCTTCACAACAACAACAACAACAACAACAACAACCACAACAACAACAAAAAAACAAAGACAGAGTGACAATAGGAAGTTGATATGATAAAAGAATATGTCTTATATATGTGTACATAAAGTTATTAAGGAGTGAATATTTAAGGGAAAAAGAATATTGCAGAATGGTATTGTCAAGAATGAAAAGGACAAAGAAAGCATCAGTATACTTTGAGGACACCTTAACAGAATTTGTCCTACTTAAATTAAGTTATTCTCTATTTTATGTTATGTGTGTAGGTGTCATGTATGTATGAATGTCTATGACCTATTTATTCAGAGATCCACGAGGGCAAAATAGGGTGTTAGATCCCACAGAACTGGAGTTATACACACCTGTGAGCTTTCACATATATGTTAAACTTTTTTACAGTCCAGACTTTATCCCCCTCCTGATCCATGCTCCATTTGTTTCACATCCTACACCTTATCCTCCCATCTCCAAGAGAATGTCCCAAGAATGTCCCACATCCACACCAGATCTCTCCAGACCCTGGAACCTCCAGTCTCTTCAGGGTTAAATGCATCTTTTCTGACTGAACCGAGACTCAGCAGTCCTCTGCTATATATGTGTTGGGAGCCTCATATCAGCTGGTTTATGCTGCCCGGTTGGTTGGTGGCTCAGTGTCTGAAAGATCTCAGGGGGTCCAGGTTAGTTGAAATGTCTGGTCCTCCTACAGGGTCTCCCTCCTTCTCAGTTTCTTCCAGCTGTTCCCTAATTCAACCACAGGGTTCACCAGTTTCTGTACATTAGTTGGCTGTAAATATCTGCATCTAGATCTTTCAACTGCTTGTTGGTCTTTTTGGAGGGCAGCCATGATAGGCCCCTTTTTGTAAGCACACCATAGCACAGTCCCAGTCTCAGGCCTTGGGGCCTCCCCCTGAGCTGGATCTCAATTTTGACCTGTCACTGGATCTCCTTTTCCTCAGTCTCCTCTCCATTTTTGTCCCTGCAGTTCTTTCACATGAGAGCACTTCTGTGTCAGAGTTTTGACTATGGCATAGGAACCTCCACTTAATTCCCTGTTTTTCTTCTGTAGGTGGACTCTACAAGTTCCCTCTCTCTACTGTTGGGCTTTTCATCTAAGGTCCCTTACTTTGAGAACTGAGAGTCTCTCACTTCTCATGTCTCTGGTACATTCTAGAGGATCCCCTCCCTCACCTTCTACTTTCTCAGGTTGCCTCTTTCCATTCTTTTGCTGGCCCTCAGGGCTTCAGTCCTTTTCCCTCACCCAATTCCAGTTCAGGTTCCCCTCTCCTCACCCCCATCCCTGCCTCTCCAGTTTCCCTCCCAGGTTCCGTCCTCCCTCCCCACTTGTGACTGTTTTCTTCTCCCTTCCAAGTGGGATTGATGGTGTCCACACTTGGGCACTTCAGCTTGTTGACCATTTTGAGTTCTGTGGACTATATCTTGGATATTCTGTACTTTTTTTTTTTTTTTTGTCTAATACCCACTTATTAGTTAGTAAATACTATGCATGTCCTTTTGGATCTGAGTTACCTCACTCGGGATATTTTTTTAAATTCCATCCATTTGCCTGATAAACTCAGGATGTCCTTGTTCTTAATGCTGAGTAGTATTCCATTGTGTAAATGAACCACATATTCTATATTCATTCTTCTGTTGGGGGACATCTGGGTTCTTTCCAGCTTCTGGCTATCACAAATAAATATCTACAAACTCAGCCTCCGGCTGAAGCTCAGGCTGAGACATTGGGCAGGCGCGAGCCCACTTCGGCCTGGGACGTTCGGGCGGGTGCAATGGCGCACCTAGGTCTGACATGGTGAAGTTGCTTTTCCTGAAGCTGTCATTTTCCCTTCTGGGCCACTCTGCGTGGCTCATGTTCGCCGCCCACAAAGGGGAGCGGATCGCGCAGGTTGGCTCGGGAGGAGGCCCGCTTGGACTCTCGATGGGCTCTGCAGGGAACTTTGAATTCTCTGGAGCCTCCTGCAACTTGCTCTTGCAACTTCAAGGGAGCACAGGTTGGACGGATCCACTGTGCTCCAAGAGTCCCGGGTTGCTTAGGAAGTGTGACCTCCTCGCCTCCTGGACTGTGAGCTTAGAGATGCTTTCTTTAGTGTAAAGTAGCCAAGCGATTGTAGTGCTAGAAGGAAATTAAACTAAGACCTATAGTCTCACCCCTACTAGATATTTAGTTTCCCGTATACTTTTCACAGCTGAGTTTACCGAGCACAATAGCTGTTTCAAATGAACTTCTTCTTGGCACACATTAACAAGAGTAATTCTTCAGACCCATTTGAGGATAGTATCACATTACCTATCTCAAGGCAGAGGTTGAGATTCTCTGTCCCTAGGCTAGTTCCCATTTCCCAGCCCCCTGAGAGGAGAATGGGAATGATCTGAACACGTTTCAAGCCAGCCAGTTCTGGAACCAATTCAATATGTCCTCAAACTTGAAACTCCTCTCTACTTGTAGATGGGCACTGCTCAAACATTTTAAGAGAACTTCAGATTTACTTCCTGAACACTCAGCAGACTCATGTATCTCCCTCTGCATGGTGACTTCATTGGCTCCTTTCTGTGTAGTCAGTGAACTCACTCAAGAGCTGCCCCTGATAAACCTGCTTTTATACTAAGAAAGAAAGAGGGGAGGGGAGAGAAAGAAAAGGTCTATTTTGGCTCTCAGTTTGATAGATTCTAGAGTCTAGACCATGTTCAGGTAGTGTAGTGGCCATTCCTGGTTATCAACTTGACTATATTTGGAAGGAACTACAATCCAGAATTGGAAGGCTCACCAGTGACCCTTATCTGGAGGCTTGGAGATAGAAGTTTCTGATCTGGATCTTGGTATGGAGATCTTGAGGCATAGTGGCTATGGATTCCAGAAGATTAAATCTCTGAGTTCAAGGTCATCTGGGATTAAAGATGTGGTGGAACACACCTTTAATCTGGGCTACACCTTTCATCTGGGATTAAAGGTGTGGTCGAACACACCTTTAATGTGGGCTACACCTTCTGCTGGAGACAATATAAGGACATTGAAAGAAGGGAGTCTTGCTCTTGCTCCTTTGCCTGCTTGCTGTGTGAGACTGAGTAACTGCTAGATCCTTGGACTTCGATTCACAGCTACGACTGAGCCATTGTTGGGAACTGGGTTGCAGACTATCTGTGGTTCCTGATGAATGTGGCCGAGAGCCCTGAACTGGATCCTCACTCCCCAGAGGATGAAGAGCAGCCGGCACTCTCAGATGATGACATTCTGAGAGAAAGTGGATCTGAACAAGATTTGGATGGAGCTGGGGAAAGGGCTTCTGATTTGGAGGAGGAGGAAAATGCAACCAGGGTACAAAGCCAGGAGGAAACTTGCTCGGATGAGAAAGACCGAGCCAGTGAGCCCAAGTCCCAAGATCAGGATTCAGAGGCTCATGAGCTGAGCAGGGGCCCAGAGGGATCCCCATGCGAGGAGGGGGATGATGTTGAAGAAGATGGGACAAGTGACCTCAGGGACGAAGCCTCCTCAGTGACCCGGGAACTGGATGAGCATAAACTAGACTATGATGAGGGGGTCCTTGAGGAGCCAGCTCCTGCTGCCCAGGAGGAGGAGGCTGAGAAGGCTGGGGCTGAGGAGAAGGAGGAGAAGGGGGAAGGGGCTCCCGGAGAGGAAGGGAAGCCTGATGTCCAAAGTGTGGGAGAACAAGAACCCACAGAAGCTGCCAAGGAGAAGAAGAAAGAGGATGACGACGGGGAGATTGATGATGGCGAGATAGACGATGATGACTTGGAAGAAGGCGAAGTGAAGGACCCCAGTGACCAGAACGTGAGGCCTCGCCCCACCTGCCGATTCTTCATGAAAGATGTTGTGACACCATTATCCACTCTTCTTCCACCAATACCAAATTCCATACCACTCAGAGGCCAGGTTAAAGGAAACTGCACGTGGGGAATGAGCTGTAGGTTTATCCACCCTGGAGTGAATGACAAGGGCAACTACTCCCTCATCACCAAAGCGGAACCTTTTCCAACAAACGGTGCCCCGCCTCTTGGACCTCACCCACTGATGCCTGCCAACCCTTGGCGTGGGCCAGTGGTTGATGAAATTTTGCCTCCACCCCCTCCAGAGCCCCCAACAGAGAGCGCCTGGGAACGTGGACTCCGACATGCAAAAGAGGTTTTGAAAAAAGCAACCATTCGGAAAGAACAGGAGCCGGACTTTGAAGAAAAAAAGTTCACAGTAACCATTGGTGAAGATGACCAGGAGTTTGAGAAGGAGAATGAAGTCTTCCGAGATTGGAATTCTCGAGTCCCGAGAGATGTCAGAGACACAACACTTGAGCCTTATGCAGACCCTTATTATTACTATGAGATAGAGCAGTTTTGGCGTGGTGGACAGTACGAGAATTTCAGGGTGCAGTATACAGAAGCAGAGCCATATCATAACTATCGCGAACGAGAGAGGGAACGAGAGCGAGAAAACAGACAACTAGAACGCGAGCAGGAACGAGAGCGTGACCGAGAGCGGGAGCGCAGGCAGAGAGAGCGGGAGCGAAAACAGGAAAGAGAGCGGGACAAGGAGCGGCAGCGGAGGAAAGAGTGGGAAAGAGAGAGAGCCAAGCGAGACGAGAAGGACCGGGAGAAGGACAAGGAGAAGCTGAAGTCCCGGTCCCCACAGCCACCAAGCCGTCAAGCTGAACTACCAAAGAAGAGCACCTCTGTGGGGCCCCAGGTGAAGCGAGCCTATGAGTGGAAGGACCCCTGGCGCCGATCCAAGTCTCCCAAGAAGAAGCATGGCGTGTCAGTCTCCCCAAGCTGGGCACGAAGACGTCACAAAACCTCCGCCTCCTCAGCCTCTGCTTCCAATTCCTCCAGGTCATCTTCACGGTCTTCATCCTACTCTGGCTCGTCCTGGTCCCGGTCCCGATCCTCCTCCTACAGCTCCTATTCTAGCCGCTCTTTCAGACACAGCTCCTTCTCAGGCAGCCGATCCAGGTCCCGGTCCTTCTCGTCCCCATCCCCGTCTCCCACACCTTCCCCACACAGACCTCCAGTCAGAACCAAGGGGGAGCCGACCCCACCTTCCAGCAAAGCAAGGGAGAAGTCAATAAAGAAGCCAGCCACTCCCCCAGCCCCATCACAGGCCACCAAAAGTACTGCTCCTGGTCCTGAGCCTGCCAAACCTGGAGATCTCCAAGAAGCCAGGAGAAAGGAGAGGCAAACCAGGACTCCCCCAAGGAGGAGGACGCCCAGCAGCAGTGGTAGCGGCAGTGGTAGCAGCTACAGTGGCTCCAGTTCCAGATCCAGGTCTCTGAGTGTGAGTAGCCTTTCCTCAGTGTCCAGCGCCACCTCGAGTAGCAGCTCAGTGCACAGTGTGGACTCAGATGACATGTATGCAGACCTGGCCAGTCCTGTGTCCTCAGCCAGCTCTCGATCCCCAACTCCTGCCCAGACCAAGAAGGAGAGAGGGAAATCCAAGAAAGAAGACGGAGTGAGAGAGGAAAAGCGGAAGCGGGATCCATCCACGCAGCCACCCAAGTCCTCTAAAGCTCCAGCAGGTGGGAAGGCCTCCCAGCAGGCAGCGGCACCTCAGCCGGCGGCCCCCGGACAGCCCCAACAGGGCTCCTTTGTTGCCCACAAGGAGATAAAGCTGACACTGCTGAACAAGGCGGCTGATAAAGGAAGCCGGAAGCGCTATGAGCCATCAGACAAGGACCACCGGCAGAGCCCTCCTGCTAAGAAGGCCAACTTGTCCCCAGACCGAGGTTCTGGAGACCGGAAATCAGGTGGAAGAATGGGCTCCCCAAAACCAGAGATGCAGAGAGGCCAGAACGCTAAAGCTCCTGCTGCCCCAGCGGACAGGAAGCGTCCACTGTCACCCCAGTCTAAGGGCTCCAGCAAGGTCACCATCGTGCCTGGCAAAGCCACAGATACTGCCACAGCAGGCACCAAGTCAGGGAAGGCCAGCACATTGTCACGGCGAGAGGAGCTCCTTAAACAGCTCAAGAAGGTTGAGGAAGCCATCGCTCGCAAGCGGGCCAAGATCCCCGGGAAAATGTAGTGGCCCAGCTCATTCTTGGAGTAGACTCTTCATGTTTTTATAAAGATTAGGGTAAGCGCAGCCATTTTGGATTTTCCAGTCAATGTCTTGTTTTGGCTGTGATTCTTTTTAAAAATTAAAAAAGAAAAAAAAGTTTCTCAGCTGGAAAAGAAGCCACACACAAGATGAAGATGAGGCTGAGTCCCAACCTCCCCACCAGACTGAACCAGCTCCTTCCAGAATAGAGTCTCCACGGACAGACTGACAGATCAGCACTGAGCAGGGGACACCAACTCTGTGTAACTTAAGAGCTTCAGGCATGCAGGGGCTGGCCTCACCCTTCTGCCTCCATCCTCACTTCTCCCAGGTGACCTCCTGGGCTGCAGTTTTCAGCAGCTTCCTCTGGGGACAGGAAAGCCAAACACTTCTGGACTACAGGCAGCCATCCCTCCCCTCCCTGGATCAGAATTTTATATATATATATATATATATTTGCCTAAAGAAGAATGAATATATATATATATTCTTGCCTAAAGTCTGATTGGGAAAGATTTCCTGTCTTTTATTTTAAGCATCAAATTGTTTTAGTTGATTAAAAAGGAAAAAAAACAGAAAAGACAAAAAATAATAATAATAAAGGCCACGGGTATTGTTGGGGTGTCTGTCCAATGTGGAGGGTCTTTATTGAGTGATCTCCTAAAATAAAATATTTTGATAAGCAAAAAATAAAAGATAAAAAAGATGTGAGTGTAAATGTTAACTCTCATAAGGTGATAACTGTTGGGTCTTTTGTCAGCAATGAGAAAAGTGGCTGAAACAGGAGTCACTTTAACACCACCATGCTAAGAGCAAAACTTTCTTTCCTTAGGAGGTAGTTAAAAGGGCCAAAATAGTTTCTTTGTGGTATTTTAAAGCACCTTTTGTTTTTGAATGATAACACACTCAAATGTAAGAATACTGTTCAAATAGAACAAAAAGAAAAAAGGTTCAGTAGTGATGGAGCCAATCATTTTCTCTCCACATTTTTTCGTGTCTTTTGAATTTCTTCTTGTCTTAAGTAAATGGGACCAGTGTATTACTAGTCACATTTGAATATTTAGTTATAATCATTCATTATTGTCTGCATATTATTCCTAACAAATTGTCAATATTCAAATCATATTGACAACGTATCTGAAATGTCTCTTAAACATCTTTTTTCTTCTGGACTCCTGTCACTGCAACAGTTTTTACTTTGCTTTCTATTTCATTCATAATACCATTTCACTCGTAATCTTATTTCCAATATGGTCTGTATTTTCTTACCAAATTAGTAATCTATGCCACTTTGATGCTTAACAACCAATAATGTTACTCATTTCACTCTAAATCCCATACTTCTGATTCTTGCCTTTTTGTCTCACATGTTCTGCTTTAGAAGTATTCTCCTTGGGCTCTAGCAGGGACACATGGATCTCCCTGGGAAAAGAAAATAGAGTTTGCAGGTGGACTGGAGGTGGGTGGGCATGTGAACAGGAAGGATCAATAGAGGGATAGAATGAGACGGTACAGTGATTGATGACTGCAATAGGGAGGCACTTAGGGGGCAGTGTGGAAATCTAGTACAGTGAAAGCTTCCCTGAATCTATGAGGGCAACCCTAGTAAGGTCTCCTTATAAAGTAGGATACACATTCTGTAGCAGCCATTTTCTGTAACCAGGCTAGTATCTCAGTGGTGGTACTAAGACACCAATCCTAGCACAAATTCTTTATCACTCACCTATCCTCTTGTTCCTTTTCTCAAGGGAAATGGAGGAGTACATCTGGGGAAAGGGTGAGGTGAAGGAATGACTGGAACAAGGTTGGAGGGGAGGCTGCAGAAGGGATGTATTTTATGAAAGAAGAAGAAATAAAAGGAAAATATAAAACTAAAAGAGTTCTCATTTAGAGATGCCAAGATAACTTAGTGATTACAGGCCCTCTGATATACACATGCATGCTAGAGCTACCATTATTATAAATCACCACCTCAAATGTCACCTTTATTCCAGGGAGACATCCTTGTTCATCTCAGCTTAATGCAGTATTTTGTTTTGTAAGTTGTGATGACAGTTTTACACATTATCTGCTGTACCATGATTCAATACACACACACACACACACACACACACACACACACACACACACACACACGGTTTGATTCACCCTCCTCATTTCCTTAAAGCTAAGATCCTTAAACTTTAATTTGTTATTTCTCACACCTGATTTAATTCCTTTCCTAAAGCCCATGTTTTGGTAACTTTAGAGGGGAACTTTTGTCATGAATTTCCTGCTGTCATGATTGATTTATGCTGATTCTGAAAGGGCTGGGGACTGTGAGTTTGGTTTCTGGGTTTTTTCATGTATGGTTTCTCATTGTCCTTCTGCCAAGCAGGATGGATAAAGAAGGCCTTCACCAAAGATAGCACCTCAATCTCAAAATCCCTACCCTTTAGAATGGGAGGGCAGACCCATTTCCATGGTTCATAACTTATTGCAATATAATATTAGAGCATAACAGTATATAGTAAGACAGTCCTCAGTGTTGAACTCCTGGTAGTAAGTAAGTTCATGTTAAGTATATGAAAATATAAAGTTGAAATTTAATGAAGCTAATCTACAGAACCTGATTTCTAAGTAATCATGAATTTAATAGAATGAAAAAGAACATAAAGTTTCTTATATAATTTATTAAAGGCCAATTGTCTTCAACAATCTTGACTAATGTAGTAGACAAATAGCTAAAGACCAAATACTTTTGTTTCCAATTAATCAAAAATTCATATGCCTTATATAACATATATGTGATAATAAAGTTGGCATGTGTTTATGGAAAAAAATCTTATTTATATTCAAACTTAGAGAACCTTTATATCCTTTATGAAGAGAAACTAAAGGGGACCTCCAGACAAACCAAAATGCTTGACTCAAAAAGACTTTGAATTCATATTAATTGTTGAACATGATAATAGACAAAATCATTTATATGCTATGAATCTTGGAAGTGGAGACATAGAATGTATGTGTGGGTTTCTTTTTACAAATCAGGTCTCTTAATCAAAAGAAAAATGTCAAATGTGACTTTTATACAACATCTGACAAACTAAAACTGCCTCTGGATATTCTTAGCTTGTATGATTTTTTTGATGTGAAGATCAATTTCTTCTGTTTGACAGAGTTCATATATCTGTGCAGTTTTATCACTGTACAGGACAGTTTAAGGAAGTGAGAATTACCTCAGTAATAGGTCATTTGTTAGCAATTCTAAAAGAGGGATGGTTTACTTAATAGTTGCATATACAAAGTTTCATAGTACATTAAGTTAGTACTATGAATCAGATTCTGATTTAGTGATATTGGTCATGAATAAAATAAGAATGGTTTCTGACCCTTTCTGAGATTTACTAAATAGAAAAATGTATGCAGATGGATAACAGGATCATTTTTAATAAATTTTTTATTAATATAGGTTCTTTATCATACAATTTTATCTAAATAAAGTTTCCCCTCCCTCTGCTTGTCTCCATTCCCCACTCCCCTTTCTCCCATATAGAGACACTCCATTTCTGTCTCCTATTTGAATTGAACAGGTTTATGAGAGAAAACAAAACATAACAAAATAAAATATAGTATGATAGAGCAAAACACACACACACATCAAAGTTGGACAAGACAAAGCAGCAAAAGTAAGTAATCCCATGAGGAATCAGTGACACATCCATTCATCCATTCTGGAATCCCATAAAAGTACTAAACTGGAAGCTATAGTGTATATGCAGAAGACTTGGTGCAGAACAGTGTAAGCCCTGTGCATGCTTCTTTGGGCTCTGTGAGTTTATATGACCTTTGCTCAATTCATTTAGAGGGCCTCATTTTTCCAATGTTCTCTGTCCCCTCTGTCTCCACTAATCTTTCTGATTCCTCTTCCACGATGTTCACAGAGCTTTAAGGGGGGTAGGGTGGGATTTGCTAGAGACATCTCATTTAGAGCTGTCTTTTTAGAGTGTTCTAAAGTTTCTCTCTCAGAATGATATTTGGCTGTAGATATCTAAATTTGTTCCCATCTGCTGCATAAGGAAGCTTCTCTGATGATGCCTGAACAAAGCACTGATCTGTAAGTATAGCAGACTATTGTTAGGAATCATTTTATTGCTTTATTTTTTTAGACAAGTAATATTTGTCATACCCTATATCTCTGGGCTATCTAGCCTCTGATTGTTAGTTACTCAAGCAATATCAGGCATGGGTTCCATCTCATGGAGTGGCCTTGAAGTCAAATCACACATTGGTTGGTTACTCCCAAAAGATTTGTGCCATCATAGCCCTAGTATACTTTACAGGTAGGAGAGATTGTAGATAAAAGTTCCTATGTGCTTTGATTGATGTTTACAGAACTCCTTTGATACCTTTCCACATTTAAGTTTTTCTCCCATAAGTTGTTGTAACCTGCCTCTAGTATGTTTAAGTATGCCTTGTATACCTAATCTCTCCAGAACTTTTATTATTAAGGGGTGTTGAATTTTGTCAAAGGCTTTTTCTACATCTTATGAGATGATCATTTGGGTATTTTTTTCAGCTTGTTTATATAGTAGATTTCATTTACTTATTTTCATTTGTTCAATCATCCATGAATCTCTGGGATGAAGCCTATTTGATTATGATGGGTGATTTGTTTTGATGTGTTCTTTGATTTCATGTGTAGATATTTATTGTGTATTTTTCTACCTATATTCATATAGACAATTGATCTGTAATTCTCTTTTTTGTTCAATATTTATGTTGTTTCAGTAACTGAGGCCTCATAAAATGAATCGGACAAAATTTATTTTGTTTATATTTTGTAAAATAATTTGAGGAGGATTGTTTTTAATTCCTTTTTGAATATCTGTTAAGATTTTTTGAGGGAATACTTCTACTTCTGTAGGGTATTCTATTTTATTGATTTTAGTCCTGCATTTGATTATGGCTTGCTATATACTCATTTTATTTATGATTTATTCTTTCTCTAGAGCTTTCATCTATCTGATGAATATGTAGTATCTGTCCCCAACTATTCTGATTAGTTTTTGGTTGGATATCTATTTTGTGCTTTTAAGATACTAGTATGAGAACTCCAGTTTTGTTTGTTAGTTTGTTTGTTTATATAAGCATTTAATGCTATGTACTTGAATCTGAGAAATGCTTTCCTTGTGTGTCATAACTTCTGGTATGCAGTGCATTGATTTTTCATTCATTCGTTAGAGAGTCTTAATTTCTTTCTTTTTCTTTCTTGACACATTTGTCATTCCAAAGAGAATTGTTTAGATTTCATAAGTTTTTAAACTTTTTGTTGATTCTGTTATTATTGATACCCACTTTAATCTGTGGTTATCTGACAGGATGCAGGGAGTTATTTTATTTTCTTATATCTGTTGAGGCTTGCTTTATGTCTGAGTATATGGTGAACTTTGGAGAAAGTTCCATGAGGTTCAGAGAAGAAAGTATATTCTCTTACTTTGAGGTAAACTATTCTGTAGATATCTATAAGGTCCATTTGCTTATAACTTCTGTTAGTTCTAGCATTTTTCTGTTAAGTTTTCATAAAGATCTGTCTATTGGTAAGATTTGGATATTGAAGTCTCCCACAATCCATGTGTGATGGTCAATGTGTATTTAAGCGGTAGTAGTGTTTCTTTTCCAACAATTTGTGCCCTTGTGTTTGGGCCATAGATGTTACGAATTGAAATATCTACTTGGTAGATATTTTTCTTTGATGAGTATGGAGTGTCTGTCTGAACACTTCTGACTGATTTCCTCGGGATCTGTTGTTATGTCTCCTTTTTCATTTCTGACTTTGTTGATTAGGATACTGTCCCTGTGCCCTCTAGATAGTCTGGCTAAGTGTTTATCTATCTTGTTGATTTTCTCAAAGAACCAGCTCCTGGTTTGGTTGATTCTTTCAATAGTTCTTTTTGTTTCCACTTAGTTGAATTCAGCCCTAAGTTTGATTATTTCCTGATGTCTATTCATCTTGGATGAATTTGCCTCCTTTCATTCTATAGCTTCTAGGTGTGCTGTCAGATTGATAGTGTATGCTCTCTCTAGTTTCCTTTTGCAGGCACTCAGGGCTATGAGTCTTCCTCTTAGGACTGCTTTATTGTGTTCCATAAGTTTGGGTATGTTTGGCTTTATTTTCATTAATCTCTAAAGTCTTCAATTGCTTTCCTTCTTTTTTCCTTGACCAAGGTATCATTGAGTAGAGTGTTGTTCAGTTTCCTCGTGAATCTTGACTTTCTATTATTTATGCTATTATTGACAATCAGCCTTTGTCCGTGGTGATCTGATAGGATGCATGGGATAATTTCAATATTTTTGTATCTGTTGAGGCCTGTTTTGTGACCAATTATATAGTCAATTGTGGAGGATGTACCATGAGGTGCTCAGAAGAAGGTATATCATTTTGTTTTAGGATAAAATGTTCTGTAGATCCCTGGATAAGGCAGTTTCTAGATGGTCCATCCTTTTGTCTCAGCTCAAAACTTTGTCTCTGTAACTCCTTCCATGGGTGTTTTGTTTCCAATTCTAAGAAGGGGCAAAGTGTCCACACTTTGGTCTTTGTTCTTCTTGAGTTTCACGTGTTTTGCAAATTGTAACTTATATCTTGGGTATTCTAAGTTTCCATAGTCAGCCTCCAGATGCTGACACCATTGCATACACTAGCAAGATTTTGCTGAAAGGACCCTGATATAGCTGTCTCTTGTGAGACTACTCCGGGGCCTAGCAAACACAGAAGTGGATGCTCACAGTCAGCTATTGGATGGATCACAGGGCCCCCAATGGAGTAGCTAGAGAAAATACCCAAGGAGCTAAAGGAGTCTGCAACCCTATAGGTGGAAGAGCATTTTGAACTAACCAGTGCCCCGGAGCTCTTGACTCTAGCTGCATATGTATCAAAAGATGGCCTAGTCGGCCATCACTGGAAAGAGAGGCCCATTGGACTTGCAAACTTTATATACCCCAGTACAGGGGAACGCCAGGGCCAAAAAGTGGGATTGGGTGGGTAGGGGAGTGGGGGGGAGGATATGGTGGACTTTTGGGATAGCATTGGAAATGTAAATGAGGAAAACACCTAATTAAAAAAAATGAAAAATATATTCTATAGATATGTGTTAAACCCATTTGTTTCATAACTTCTGTTAGTGTCCATGTGTTTCTGTTTAGTTTCTGTTTCCAGGATCTGGCTTTTTGTGAGAGTGGGGTGTTGAATTCTCCCACTATTATTTTGTGAGATGCAATGTGTGCTTTGAGCTTTAACAAAGTTTCTTTGATGATTGTGGCTGTCCTTGCATTTGGAACATAGATATTTAGAATTGAGAATTCATCTTGGTAGGTTTTACCGTTGATGTGTATGAAGTGACCCTCCTTGTCTTTTTTAATAACTTTGGGTTGGAAGTCAATTTTATTCAATATTAGAATGGGTATTTCAGCTTGTTTCTTTGAACCATTTGCTTAGAAAATAGTTTTCCAGCCTTTTACTTTGAGGTAGTGTCTGTCTTTTTCCCTGAGGTGTGTTTCCTCTAAGCAGCAAAATGTTTGGTCCTGTTTGTGTAGCCAGTTCATTAGTCTATGTCTTTTTTTATTGGGGAATTTTTTCAATTGATGTTAAGAGAAATCAAAGAAAAGTAATTGGTGTTTCCTGTCATTTTTGTTGTTAAAGTTCAGAATCTATTCTTGTGGCTGTCTTCTTTTAGTTTTGTTAAAGGATTACTTTCTTGCTTTTTCTAGAGTGTAATTTCCATCTTTATGTTGGTATTTTCCCTTTATTCTCTTTTGAAGGGCTGGATTCGTGACAAGATATTGTGTGAATTTGGTTTTGCATGGAATACTTTGGTTTCTCCATCTATGGTAATTGAGAGTTTTGCTGGTTATAGTAGCTTGAGCTGGCAATTGTGTTCTCTTAGTGTCTGTATATCATCTGTCCATGATCTTTTGGCTTTCATAGTCTCTGGTGAGAAGTTTCAAGTAATTCTAATAGGCCTGCCTTTAATAGTTACTTGACCTTTTTCCCTTACTGCTTTTAATATTCTATCTTTATTTAGTGCATTTGTTGTTCTGATTATTATGTGTTGGGAGGAATTTCTTTTCTCACCCAGTCTATTTGGAGTTCTATAGGCTTCTTGTATGTTCATGGGCATCTCTTTCTTTAGGTTTGAGAAGTTTTCTTCTGTAATTTTGTTGAACATATTTGTTGGCCCTTTAGTTTGAAAATCTTTATTCTCATCTACTCCTATTATCCGTAGGTTTGGTCTTCTCATTGTATCCTGGATTTCCTGGATGTTTTGAGGTAGGATCTTTTTGCATTTTGCATTTTCTCTGATGGTTGTGTCCATGTTCCCTATGGAATCTTCTGCACCTGAGATTCTCTCTTCCATCTCTTGTATTCTGTTGCTGATGCTCACATCTATGGTTCCTGATTTCTTTCCTAGGGTTTCTATCTCCAGAGTTGTCTCAATTTGGGTTTTCTTCATTGTTTCTACTTCGATTTTTAGATCTTGGATGGTTTTGTTCAATTCCATCACCTGTTTTGTTGTGTTTTACTGCAATTCTTTAAGGGATTTTTGTGTTTCTTCTACCTGTTTAGCAGTGTTTTCCTGTAACTCTTCTACCTCTTTAGCAGTGTTCTCCTGTAATTCCTTGAGGGATTTTTGTGTTTCCTCTTTAAGGGCTTCTACTTGTTTAGCAGTATACTCCTGTAATTTCTTGAGGAATTTTTGTGCTTCCTCTTTAAGGGCTTCTACCTGTTTAGCAGTGTTCTCTTATATTTCTCTAAGTGAGTTATTAATGTCCTTCTTAAAATCTTCTACCACTATCATGAGATATGATCTTAAATCCTTGTCTTCCTTTCCGGGTGTGTTTGAGTACCCAGGACTCATTGTGGTGGGCATACTGGGTTCTGATGATGCCCAGTGTTCTTGGTTTCTTTTTTAAGATTCTTACATTTGCATTTCACAATCTGGAAATCTCTGGTCTTAATGTTCAAACTGTCTCTGGTTTGAGCTTGAGCCTCCTGTGATTCTTTTACCCTCTGTCAGCACTCCTGGGAGTCCAACTCTCTCGAGTTCCAGTTGTCAGAGCACTCTCTGTAGGCAAGCTCTTCTCTTTCAGGGCAGGTGTCCAGCAGCCTGGAGCTCTGATCCACCTCCTGAGTTCTGGGGTCAGAACTCTCCCTGTAGGCCAGCTCTCCTCTGGCAAGAAATGTGCCCAGGGGTATGGGTCTCAGCTCTGCCTCCTGGATGAGGATGAAGGCCCTATGGGATCCTGACCAAGAAGCTCTGTTGCTTCTATCACCCAAGTGCTCTCAGGTGATCAGGAGGTCCTGGGTATGCTAGGGGTCCTACAGCACGGAGAGTCCTCTGGTTCCCTAGATGCCCTCAGAGGGGTTCATGCAGAAGATGTCGGGGCTGGCCCTGATCTGAATGGATCCCAACCTCCGGTTGGGCAGGATTCCTTTGTCCCTGTTCCTGCTGGCACAAGACACTCAGACATTCTTTAGAGCTGATGCTGTGTTCTACTCACCTGTGATCCCGAGGTGGTCCCAAGGTTCTGTGGTGTGGAGAGCACTCTGGAGCCCTTAGCGGCCTCCACTGGGCTCAGAAGGGAAGATGGCGGGCCCAACTTATTTCTTAAGTCCATTCACTTATAATATTTTTTCCAACCCTATACCTTGAAGTAACATATCTTATTGATGTTGAGGTATGTTTCCTGATGCAGCCAAAGGTTGGGGATTTTTCTCATTCACTGTGCTCATCTGCAGTATTTTGGGGATGGAATTGAGACCACTGATAATTGGTAATTATGAATGATTGTTGTTTCCTATGCATAACAGAATACTTAAAAGGATGAATGATGTTACTTTTCAAAAGATGATGGTGTCTAAGATTTTGGACTATTGAGATATCACTCTTCCTGAGATATACATAGAGGTAAGATTATATAGACTAAACAGATTGCTTTTATTAACAAGCTAAACAAAGTTAGTTTACAAATTCTAATTTATAATTAGTTGTGTGTGTGTCTGCATAGCAGTTAAAAGAAAAGACCCCATGAATGTACAATAGAGACCAAAGGCACATGGAAGGTGTTAGAGTGAGAAAAGACAACAAGGAAAATGGTGTAATTATCATTTCAAAATGTTATAAAAATTATCACTATGCTATAGACAGATTATTTCAAAGCACAGATCATTATAATAGTTTCTTATACAATATTTCAAAGATATTTTCTTTATTTACATTTTAAATTTCATCCCCTTTCCTAAGTTTCCCTCTGAAAATCCCGTTATCCCATCTTCCCTCCCCCCTGCTGACTAACCTACCCACTCCTGCTTCCCTGTCCTGACATTCCCCTAAACTGGGGCATCCAGCCTTCATAGGAACAAGGGTCTCTCCTCTCATTGATATCCCATAAGGCCATCCTCTGCTACATATGCGGCTAGACCCATGTGTCCATCCATGTGTACTCTTTGGTTGGTGGTTTAGTCCCTGGGAGCTCTGGGGCTACTGGTTTGTTATATTGTTGTTCTTCCTATGGAGATGCAAACCCCTTCAGATCCTTTGGTCCTTTCTCTAGCTCCTCCATTGGGGACCCCATGCATAGTCCAATGGTTGGCTGTGAGCATCCAACTCTCTATTTGCCAGGAACTTGCAGAGACTCTCAGGAGATAGCTATATCAGGTTCCTGTCAATAAGAATTTATTGGCATCCACAAGAGTGTCTTGGTTTGGTAATTGTATATGGGATGGATCCCCAGGTGGGGCAGTCTCTGTATGGCCTTTCCTTCAGTCTCTGTTCCACACTTTGTCTCTGTATCTCCTCACATGTGTATTTTGTTCTCCTTTCTAAGAAGAACCGAAGCAACCACACTTTGGTCTTCCTTTTTCTTGACCTTCATGTGGTCTGTGAAATTTATCTTGGGTATTCTGAACTTTTGGGCTAATATCCACTTATAAGTGAATGCATACCATGCATGTTCTTTTGTGACCAAGTTACCACAGTCAGGATATTTTCTAGTTCCATCCATCCATTTGCAGAAGAATTTCATGAATTCATTGTTTTTAATAGCTGTGTAGTACTCCATTGTGCAAATGTTCCACATTTTCTGTATCCACGCCTCTGTTGGAGGACATCTTAGCTCTTTCCAGATTCTGGCTATTATATATATGGCTGCTATCAACATAGTGGTGCATGTGACCTTATTACATGTAGGAACATTGCAGTGGCTATTTCTGGTTGTCAACTTGCCTATATTTGGAATGAACTACAATCCAGAATTAGAAGGCTCACCAGTGACCCTTTTCTGGAGGCTGGGAGATAGAAGTTTCTGATCTGGATCTTGGTATGGAGATATTCAGGCATAGTGGCTATGGATTCCAGAAGATTAAATCTCCGAGTTCAAGCTCATCTGGGATTAAAGGTGTGGGGGAACACACCTTTAATCTGGACTACACCTTCTGCTGGAGACAATATAAGGACATTGGAAGAAGGGAGTCTCGCTCTTGCTCCCTTGCCTGCTTGCCATGTGGGACTGGATAACAGCTAGATCCTTGGACTTCCATTCACAGCAACTACTGAACCATTATTGGGAATTGGACTGGAGACTGTAAGCCATCAATAAATTCCTTTACTATTTAGAGATTATTCATAAATTCTGTGACTCTAGAGAACCCTAGCTAATACAGAAGTTGGTACCAGGAGTGGTTCTAGAGGAGCAGAAGTATAAGGATGAATCTTTTAAAATACTGGAATTGGCTTGTTGATCCACCAGCACTTTCAACTACTGAAACATCTCCAGATTCTCTTCCTCCTGGGAGCTCAGAGAATTTTGAAGACCCATGGTTGAAACTATATTTCAAACTTAAAGAAACTAATGCCCTTGATTTTCTTGATGAATTAGGTGATTCGGTGTACAAAGCTTTCTACAAGATGTGGAAAAAATCGAAAAATGATTTTACTGGCTGGCTGCTCTTAGCATCTGGGGAAAAAATGATGAATGAAATGAAGGAGCTGTGTTATAAAATAGAAAGGCTCCAGACACAAGTAAACAATCTAAAAGTTGCTAAGTATGTCCTTGAAGAGAATCTTCTCTTTTGCACCCATAGAGCTCAAGTTGCAGAAAATCAAACTGAAACCCTCATTGTAAGGTTGGCTGAACTACAGTGAAAATTCAAGTCTCAGCCTCAGAGTATGTCAACAATTAAAGTAAGGGCACTAATTGGCAAAGAATGGGATCATATAACTTGGGATGGATATATGTGGGAAGACCATGTTGAAGCTGAGAATTTTGAATCTTCAGATTCTCAAGGGTTTCCCACCTGAGGAAGTAGTACCCTCAGCCCCACCCCTTGAAATAATGCCTTCCCCACATGAGGAAATTAATTCTGCAAAGTCTTATAAACCAGCAGTGAATTTCACTGAAGAAAATGCCAGACAAGACAATACTGATGTTTCTCAAGGCCAACCAATATTTTCTTCTAGACCTATAACCAGACTCAAAGCAAAACAGGCTCCTAGAGGGGAGGTAGAAATTGTAGTCCATGAGGAAATTTGCTACACTACTAAGGAGCTTAATGAGTTTGCTAATTCATTTAAGTAGAAACCTGGCGAATATGTGTGGGAATGGATTTTAAGGTTGTGGGATAAGGTTGGAAGGAACATAAAACTAGAGCAGGCTGAGTTTATTGACATGGGACCTCTGAGTGGAGATTCTAGCTTTAATATGGAAGCTCACACAGTTTAAAAGGTGTCAAAAGTTTGTTTGAATGGTTGGCTGAAGTGTTTATCAAAAGATGGTCTACTGGAAATGACTTGGAGATGCCTGATATTCCGTGGCTTAGTGTTGATGAAGGGATTTTAAGACTTAGTGAAATTGCAATGCTAGAGTGGATATATTGTGTAAAACCTAATCTTCCACAATGGGAAGGTCCAGAAGATATGTCCTTTATCAGCTCTATAAGACACAAATTGGTGAGAGGGGCACCAGCACATTTGAAGGGTTTTGTTCTTTCCCTTTTCCTTGTGCCAGACCTTAGCATTGGAGATGCTGCTGTTCAATTAGACAATTTAAATTCAATGGGTTTAATTGGATTCCGAGGTAACAAGGTCCAGATGGCAGCATTGAATCTCCAGAGACAAAGTGATCCTAGTTATTATAATGGACAGGGTAGACAAAACAATGTTTATAATAACATACCCAGTAATGGTCAACACATTATAGATGAAATTATAATGGCATGACAAATTATAACATAATCATAACAAATTATAGGTGAAATTTATAATGGCATGACTCGCTTGGACCTTTGGTACTGGCTAATCAATCATGGTGTTTCCAGGAACGAAATACATAGGAAGCCTACTTCATATCTGTTTGATCTGTATAATCAGAAAAATTCTCAAACAAATGAAAGAAAGACTACATTAGATTGCTGTAAATGGCAATCTCAGCCAGTGAATCAATTTCCAGATTTGAACCAGTTTGCAGATCTGGAACCCCTTAAATGAAGGGGTGGCCAGGTTCTGCTGAGCAAGGATCTTCATAAGACACCTAAAGGTTTTGCTGTTACCATTTCTCCAGTTTCTTCCCCAGAGAAACCTACGGCCTTTTACAAGGGTAACTGTACACTGGGGGAAAGGAAATAATCAGACTTTTTGGGGTCTATTGGATACTGGTTCTGAGTTGTCACGGATCCCAGGAGATTCCAAGAAACATTGCAGCCCTCCAGTTAAAGTAGGGGCTTATGGAGGGCTGGTGAATAATGGAGTTTTGACTGATGTCCGACTCACAGTAGGTCCTGTAGGTCTCCGAACACATTCTGTGGTCATTTCTCCAGTTCCAGAATGTACAATTGGGATAGATATACTCAGAAATTGACAAAATTCTCATATTGGTTCCCTGAACTGTAGAGTGAGAGCTATTATGGCTGGAACGGCTAATTGGAAGCCTTTAGAGTTGTCTCTGCCAAAGAAAAGAGTGAATCAAAAACAGTATCATATTCCTGGAGGAATTGCAGAAATTAGTGCCACTATCAAGGACTTGAAAGATGCAGGGGTGGTAGTTCTCACTACATCTCCCTTTAACTCTCCTATCTGACTAGTGCAGACAACAGATGGATCGTGGAGAATGACAGTTGATTATCGAAAACTAAATCAGGTAGTAACTCCAATTGCAGTTGCTGTACCAGATGTACTTTCATTCCTTGAGCAAATTAACACATCTCCTGGCACCTGGTATGTGGATATTGACCTGGCAAATGCCTTCTTCTCAGTACCTGTACATAAGGACCACCAGAAGCAATTTGCTTTCAGTTGGCAAGGCCAACAGTATATTTTTAATGTTTTGCCTCAAGGATATATTAACTCTCCTGCCCTGTGACATAATTTAGTTAGAAGGGATCTTGATCGTTTGGCTCTTCCACAAAATATCAGATTGGTACACTATATTGATGACATTATGCTGATTGGACCAAGTGAGCAGGAAGTAGCAACCACTTTGGACTCATTGGTAACACATATGTGTATCAGAGGATGGGAAATAAATCCAACCAAAATTCAAGGACCATCTACTTCAGTGAAATTCTTAGGAGTCCAGGGGTGTGGGGCATGTAGAGATATTCCTTCTAAGGTGAAAGATAAGTTATTGCACCTGGCCCCTCTTAAAACCAAGAAAGTAGCCCAACGTTTAGTGGGTCTGTTTGGATTCTGGAGACAGCACATCCCTCACTTGGGTGTGTTACTTAGGCCTATTTACCAAGTGACTTGGGGAGCTGCTAGCTTTGTGTGGGGCCTGGAACAGGAGAAGGCCCTACAACAGGTCCAGGCTGCTGTGTAGGCTGCTCTACCACTTGGACCATACGATCCAGCAGACCCGATAGTACTTGAGGTGTTTGTGGCTGATAGAGATGCTGTTTGGAGCCTCTGGCAGGCCCCAGTAAGTGAATCACAGAAGAAACCTTTGGGATTTTGGAGCAAAGCTCTACCATCATCTGCAGACAACTATTCTCCCGTTGAAAAACAGCCCTTGGCCTGCTCTTGGGCCTTAGTGGAAACTGAACATTTGACAATAGGACACCAAGTTACTATGTGACCTGAACTACCCATCATGTGCAGGTTACTATCAGACCCTGCAAGTCATAAAGTGGGATGCACAAAGCAGCAGTCTATTATCAAATGGGAGTGGTATATACATGATCAAGCCAGAGCAGGTCCTGAAGGCACAAGCAAGTTACATGAAGAAGTTCCTCAAATGCCTATGGTTTCTACGCCTGTTACAATACCATCTGCTGCCAAGCATGTGCCTATAACCTCATGGGGTATTCCCTATGATCGGCTGAACGAAGAGGAGAAGACTAAGGCCTGGTTTACTAATGGCTCTGCATGTTATGCAGGCACCATCCAAAAGTGGACAGCTGCAGCATTACAACCCCTTTCGGGGACAACGCTGAAAGATACAGGTGAAGGGAAATCTTCACAGTGGGCAGAACTTCGGGCAGTACACATGGTATTACAGTTTGTTTGTAAGAAGAAATGGCCAGATGTACGATTATTCACTGACTCATGGGCTGTAGCCAACGGATTGACTGGATGGTCAGGGACTTGGAAAGATCACAATTGGAAAATTGGTGAGAAAGACATCTGGGGAAGAAGTATGTGGATAGATCTCTCCAAATGGGCAAAGGATGTGAAGATATTTGTGTCCCATGTAAATGCTCACCAAAAGGTGACTTCAGCCGAGGAGGAGTTCAGTAATCAAGTGGATAAGATGACCTATTCTGTGGACAGTCAGCCTCTTTCCCCAGCCATCGCTGTCATTGATCAAAAGGCACATGAACAAAGTGGCCATGGTAGTCGAGATGGAGGTTATGCCTAGGCTCAGCAACATGGACTTCCACTCACCAAGGCCTACCTAGCTACAGCTGCTGCTGAATGCCAGATCTGCCAACAGCAGAAACCAACACTGAGATATGGCACCATTCATCGAGGTGACCAGCCAGCAACCTGGTGGCAGGTTGACTACATTGTACCACTCCTTCATGGAAAGGACAGTGTTTTGTTCTTACTGGAGTAGATACTTATTCTGGTTATGGATTTGCCTTTCCTGCACGCAATGCCTTTGCTAAAACCACCATCCATGGAATGCCTTATCTATTGTCATGGTATTCCACAGTATTGCTTCTGACCAAGGAACTCATTTCATAGCCAGAGAAGTACGACAGGGGGCCCACAATCATGGAATTCACTGGTCTTACCATGTTCCCCATCATCCTGAAGCAGCTGGTCTGATAGAAAGATGGAATGGCCTTTTGAAGACGGAGTTACAGGGCCAATTAGGTGGTAACAGCTTGGAAGGCTTAGGCAGAGTTCTTCATAAGGCAGTATATGCTTTGAATCAGCGCTTGATATATGGTACAGTTTCACCCATAGCCAGGATTCATGGGTCCAGGAATCAAGGAGTGGGAAAGGAAATAGTTCCACCCACTATCACTCCTAGTGACCCTCTAGGAAAATTGTTTGCTTCCTGTCCCCATAACTCTAGGCTCTGCAGGCTTAGAAGTTTTGGCTCCAGAGGGGGAAGTGCTCCTACCAGGACCTACAACAAACATTCCATTGAACTGGAAGCTCAGACTTCCCCCTGCTCATTTTGGGCTTCTAAAGCCCTTAAACCAACAGGCTAAAAAAGGAATAACAGTGTTACGAGGGGTGATAGATCAAGATTACCATGGGGAAATTGGATTACCTCTTCAAAATGGAGGTAAGCAAGATTATGTCTGGAATGTAGGAGATTCCTTAGGGCGTCTCTTAGTACCATCATGCCCTGTGATTAAAGTCAATGGAAAACTACAACAGCCTAATCCAAGCAGGATGACAAAGGATACAGACCCATCAGGAATGAAGGTATGGGTCAATCCTCCAAGAAAAGAGCCAAGACATGCTGAGGTGCTTTCCAAAGGTGAAGGAAATACAGAATGGGTAGTAGAGGAAGGTAGTTATAAATACCAATTCAGGCCACGTAACCAGTTGCAGATACGAGGATTAAAAAGTAATATGATCGTCCTTGTCTTATTTTGCTAACGAATATATTTTTCTTTCTTCTAATTTCCTTAACATCAATTTGTATTTAAGTTGAGACACTAAAAGGATGTTCCCAAGGGACATTGCCCTATTGTAAATTTACAAATGTGTTTGCAATTGTACAAGGGGAAGATATATCATGTTAGGCGTATTCACAACCTTGTTATTGTTTCATGTGAACATGAGATTTTATTTGTATCAAGTTGACAAGGGGTGGATTGTAGTGGCTATCCCTGGTTGTCAACTTGCCTATATTTGGAATGAACTACAATCCAGAATTGGAAGGCTCACCAGTGACCCTTTTCTGGAGGCTGGGAGATAGAAGTTTCTAATCTGGATCTTGGTATGGAGATCTTGAGGCATAGTGGTTATGGATTCCAGAAGATTGAATCTCTGAGTTCAAGCTCATCTGGGATTAAAGGTGTGGTGGAACACACCTTTAATCTGGGCTACACCTTCTGCTGGAGACAATATAAGGACATTGAAAGAAGGGAGTCTCGCTTTTGCTCCCTTGCCTGCTTGCCATGTGGGACTGGGTAACAGCTAGATCCTTGGACTTCCATTCACAGCTACTACTGAACCATTGTTGGGAATTGGACTGCAGACTGTAAGTCATCAATAAATTACTTTACTATATAGAGATTATCCATAAATGCTGTGACTCTAGGGAACCCTAACTAATACAAATGTCTTCTGGTTATATGCCCAGGAGTGTTATAGAATTTTCCTCAGATAGTACTATGTCCAATTTTCTGAGGAACCGCCAGACTGATTGACAAAGAGGTTGCACCACCTTGCAATCTCGCCAACAATGGAGGAGTGTTCCTCTTTCTTCAAATCCTCACCAGCATCTGCTGTCACCTGAGTTTTTGATCTTAGCCATTCTGACTGGTGTAAGGTGGAATATCAGGATTGTTTTGACTTGCATTTCCCTGATGACTAGAGATATTGAACAAATCTCTAGGTGCTTCTCAGCCATTAGGTATTTCTTAGTTGTGAATTCTTTGTTTAGCATTGTACTCCATTTTATTTTTTTATTTTTTTTTCATTTTAATTTAGAAGGAATTCATTTACTTAGTGATCCATATTTAAAATCAGGCACCAATATGCAATGTCAAGTTACACTTAAAAACAAATTTGCTTTCATGATTTTTTCCCATTTCTCTGCCTCTTCTTTTACTCCATTCAAGAAACAGATGCTGAGCTCTCCCTATGTGCACGTTTTCTTGTTGGGCACCAGGAAAACAAATGGATCAGACGGGGGTCCCACCATTAAAAGGTAAACAACTATGTCAACCAGGTTTCTGCCTCTTACTAACAGTGTATTCCCAGACAAGTTATTTAACTTCTCTGCACATGGCTTTTTATATACCTAGAATTTAAGGCAGAGTATTTGCCATAATTGAGGTCAGGATGAGCAAGAAAGAAATAGCAGTTCCACCTTTGAATATCAGTGTTGCAGATTTAATCCATCCTTGCAGCTATAGCAAAATACCACTTATGCATCAGGTAATTTATAGGCAAGAGACATTTCTTTTTCTCAGTTTGAAGGGTTACATCAGGACATTATGAAGATTGGTTTCTTCCAAAGTTTGCTTGTGGCTTCAATATGGTGTTTCTTATGTTAGTCTGTCTGCCTGTTTCTTTTCCATCCCCCCTTTAAACAGGCCACTAACCTGTTCAACTGAACTGGTCTCCAAATAGAGTCACACTTTGAGATACTAGGAATTAGAATTATTTTTCAGAGGGTGTACAATTTATCCCTTAATGTTGACTGTATGATCTTGGCCAGGTCACTTCTGAATCCATTTTTCCCTTGTTTTTCTAAGGCTTTATTCTTCTCTTAATATTTTTTTTTGGGGGGTTGGTTGCACTAACCAATATTCTGTGAAAGTCTTTGCTCCTGACTTTTGTTGCTCCTCACACCTGATTTGCCAATATGATGGAAGAGCCTTATCTTAGGAGTGAAGTTGTTGCAGGATCCTTAAGAAGAACTTGTCTAATATTCATGTCTTAAATTTGCCAACCAGGATGTCAGGCACCCATGTCCATGTCTCTTTCTGGCAAGTAGGATGTCAGTTCCCAGGGAGATCTTGAGAACTTAAACTTTGCTTGACCCCAGAGGTCTTAGGATCCTGTGGGGAATCCTGTGTGGGCCCTTGCGGGTGTCTGGCGACTCCGCTGGCAAGGTACCCCGGGGCTCGAGTGGAGCGGAAGGGGCTTGTGCCCCAGGTCATGTACTCCATTTTAAAACAGGGTTATTTGGTTCTCTGGAGTCTAACTTCTTTAGTTCTTTACACATATTGATTACTAGGGCTCTATGGGATGTAGGATTGGTAAAGATCTTTTTCCAATCTGTTGGTTGTGGGATTGTCCTACTGACAATGTCTTTTGCCTTGCAGAAGCTTTGTAATTTTATGAGGTCCCATTTGTCAATTCTTGATCTTAGAGCATAAACCATTAGTGATCTGTTCAGGAAAATTACCCCTGTGCCCACAAGCTCTGGGTTCTTCCCTTCTTTTTTTTCTATCAGTGTATATGGTTTTATTTGGGTGTTCTTGATCTACTTGGACTTGAGATTTAAGGAAATAAGAATGGATCAATTCGCATTCTTCTACATGATAACCGCCAGGTGTGCCAGCACCATTTGTTGAAAATTCTGTCTTTTTTCCCCTGGATGATTTTAGCTCCTTTGTCAAGTGACCATAGGTGTGTTGGTTCATTTCTGGGTCTTCAGTTGTATTCCATAGATCTACTTGCCTGTCTCTGTACCAATACTATGCATCTTTTTTTATTGCTACTGCTCTGTAATACAACTTGAGGTCAGTGATGTTGATTACTTTACAAGTTCTTTTATTGTTGAGAATAATTTTCAATATCCTGGTTTCTTTGTTATTCCAAATGAATTTGAGAATTGCTCTTTCTAACTCTATGAAGAACTGGGTTGAAATTTTGATGAGGATTGCATTGAATCTGTAGATTACTTTTGGCAACATGGACATTTTTACTATATTAATCCTTCTAATCCATCAGCATGGGAGATATTTGCATCTTCTGAGATCTTCTTCTATTTCTTTTTTGAGAGACTTGAAGTTCTTGTCATACAGTTCATTCACTTGCTTGGTTAGAGTCACTCCAAGATATTTTACTGTATTTGTGACTATTGTGAAGGTGTCATTTCCCTAATGTCTTTCTCAGCCTGTTTATCCTTTGAGTAGATGAAGGCTCCTGATTTGTTTGAGTTAGGATTATATCCAGCTACTTTGCTTAAGTTGTTTATCATGTTTAGGAGTTTCTGGTGGAATTTTTGGGGTCACTTAAATATACGATTATATCATCTGAATGAGTGATATTTTTACTTCTTCCTTTCCAATATGTATTCATTTGACCTCCTATTGGTGTCTAAATGCTCTGTCTAGGAATTTGGTAGGGATAGAGTGGGCAACTTGGTCTAGTCTGATTCTAGTGGTATTGCTTCAAGTTTCCCTCCAATTAGTATGATTATTACTTTGCTGTATGTTCATTTTACTATGTTTAGGTATGGACCTTGAATTCCTGATCATTTCAAGACATTTATCCTGAAAGTATTTGGATTATGTCAAATGCTTTCTCAGCATCTAATGAGATGATCTTGTGGGTTTTTTTTTCTTTGAATTTCTTTCTATAGTGGATTAGGTTGATGCTTTTCCATATATTGAACCATCTAGACATCCCTGGGGTGAAGTCTACTTGATCATGATGCATGATATTTAGATGTGTCCTTGGATTTGGTTTGCAAGAAATTTATTAAGTATGTTTGTATCAATATTCATAAGGGAAATTGGTCTTAATTTCTCTTTCTTTGTTGGGTCTTTGTCTGGTTTAGGTATCAGTGCAAATGTGGCTTCATAGAACAAATTGGGTAGTATTCGTTCTGTTTCTATTCTGTGGAATACTTTGAAGGTTATTGGTATTAGGTCTTCTTTGAAGGCCTGATAGAACTGTGAACTAAAACCTTCTGGTCATGGGCTGTTTTTTTGTTTGTTTGTTTGGTTGGTTGGTTGGTTTTTTTTTGTTTTTGTTTTTTTTTTTCTTTTTTGGTTAGTAGACTATTAATGACTGCTATTTCTTTAGGGGTTGTGGGATTGTTTATATGGTCTGTCTGATCCTGATTTAACTTTGGTACCTGGTATATTCCTAGAAAATTGTCCATTTTATCCATTTTTGTTGAGTATAGGATTTTGTAGTGGAATCTGATGATTTTTTTGTATTTCCTCAATTTTTGTTGTTATCTCTCCCTTTTCATTCCTGATTTTGTTAATTTGGACACTGTCTCTGTGCTTTCTGGTTAGTCTTGCTAAGGGTTTATCTACTTTGTTGATTTCTCAAAGAACCAGCTCCTCTTTTGGTTGATTCTTTGTATAGTTCTTTTTGTTTATGCTTGGTTTATTTTTGCCCTGAGTTTAATTAATTATGCTGCAGTCTCATCCTCTTTGGTCTATTTGTTTTTTTTTTTTTTTTTTTTTTTTTTTGTTCTAGAGCTTTGAGGTATGCTGTCCAGTTGCTAGTGTATGTTGTCTCCAGTTTCTTTTTGTGACTGATTATATGCTCAATTTTGGAGAAGGTACCATGAGGTGCTGAGAAGAAGGTATTTTCTTTTGTTTTAGGATGGAATGTTCTATATATGTGTGATAAATCCATTTGGTCCATAACGTGTTAATTTCACTGTGTCTATATTTAGTTTATATTTCCATGATAAGATTGGGATGTTGAAGTCTCTCACTATTATTGTGTGTGTGCAATGTGTGCTTTGACTTTCAGTAAAGTTTCTTTTCTTTTTAAAAAAGATATTTTCTTTATTTACATTTCAAATGCTATTCTGAAAATTCCCTATACCCTCCCACCACCCTGTTCCCCTACCCACCCACTCCCATGTCTTGGCCCTTGTGTTCCCCTGTACTGGGGCACATAATGTTTGCAAGACCTAGGGGCCTCTCTTTTAGGCCATCTTCTGTTACATATACAGCTAGAGACACAAGCTAATGGGGGGTACTGGAACAACAATATTACTTCATATTGTTGTTCCACCTATAGGGTTGCAGATCCTTCAGCTCCATGGTTACATTCTCTAGCAGCTCCATTGTGGGCAATGTGTTCTATCCAAAATATAACTGTAAGCATCCACTTCTGTATTTGCCAGGCACTGGCATAGCCTCACACAAGAAGCTATACCAGGGTCCTTTCAGTAAAATCTTGCTGGCATATGCAATAGTATCTGGATTTGGTGGCTGATTATGGGATGGATCCAAGGGTGAGACAGTCCTTTTGAATTAGCTCCAGACTTTGTCTCTGTAACTTTTTCCATTGGATATTTTGTTCCCTATTATAAGGAGAAATGAAGTATCCACATGTTGGTCTTCTTTCTTCTTGATTTTCTTGTGTTTTGCAAATAGTATCTTGGGTATTCTAAGATACTGGGCTTATATCCACTTATGAGTGAGTGCATATCAAGTGACTTCTTTTCTGATTGGGTTACCTCAATAAGGATGATTTCCTCCAGATACATCCATTTGCCTAAGAATTTCATAAATTGGTTGTTTTTAATCCATTGTATAAATGTACCACATTTTCTGAAACCACTCCTCAGTTAAGGGACATCTGTGTTTTTTCCAGCTTCTGGTTATTATAAATAAGGCTGCTATGAACATGGTGGAGCACATGTCCTTATTACCAGTTGGAACATATATTGGGTATATATCCAGGAGAGGTATTGCTGGATCTTCCCATATAACAATGTCCAATTTTCTGAGGAACTGCCAGACTGACTTCCAGAGTGGTTGGACAAGCTTGCAGTCCCACCTGCAATGGAGGAGTGTTCCTCTTTTTCCACAACCTCGCCAACATCGGCTGTCACTTGAATTTTTGATCTTAGTCATTCTGACTGGTGTGAGGTGGAATTTCAAGGATGTTTTGATTTGCATTTCCCTGATGATTAAGGATGTTGAACATTTTTTCATGTGCTTCTCAACCATTCTGTATTCTCAGTTGAGAATTCTTTGTTTAGCTCTGTACCAAATTTTTGAAATGTGGTTATTTTAATTTCTCGAATCTAGCTTCTTGAGCTCTTTGTATATATTGGATATTAGTCCCCTATCAGATTTAGGATTGGAAAAAATTCTTTCCCAATCTGTGATGGCCTTTTTGTCTAATTGACGGTGTCTTTTCCCTTATAGAAGCTTTGCAATTTTATGAGGTCTCATTTGTCAACACTTGATCTTACAGCTCAAGCCATTGCTGTTCTGTTTAGGAAAATTTCCCCTGTGCCATATCTTCGAGGCTTTTCCCCACTTTCTCCTCTATAAATTTCAGTGTCTCTGATTTTATGTAGAGTTCTTTGATCCACTTAGACTTGAGCTTTGTACAAGGAGATAAGAATGGATCAATTTGCATTCTTCTATATGATAATGCCAGTCGTGCCAGGACCATTTGTTGAAAGTGCTGTCCTTTTTCCACTGGATGGTTTTAGGTCCCATGTCAAGGATCAAGTGAACACATGTATGTAGATTCATTTCTGGGTTGTCACTTCTATTTCATTAATCTACCTGGCTGTCACTGTACCAGTACCATACAATTTTTTTTTCACAATTGCTCTGTAATACAGCTTTAGGTCAGACATGGTGATTCCCCCAGAGTTTCTTTTATTGTTGAGAATAGATTTTGCTGTCTAGGTTTTTTATTATTCCAGATGAATTTGCAAATTGTCCTTTCTAACTCATAAAGAATTGATTGGAATTTTGATGGGGATTGAATTGAATCTGTAGATTGCTTTCTGTATGATAGCAATTTTGACTATATTAATCCTGCCAATCCATGAGCATGGGAGATCTTTCTATCTTCTGAGATCTTCTTTAATTTCTTTCTTCAGAGACTTGAAGTTCTTATCATACAGATCTTTCAATTTCTTAGTTAGAGTCACACCAAGGTATTTTATATATTATTTGTGACTATTGTGAAGAGTGGTGTTTCCCCAATTTCTTTCTCAGCCCGTTTATCATTTGTGTAGAGAAAGGCCACTGATTTGTTTGAGTTAATTTTATATCCAGCTACTTCACTGAAGCTGTTTATCAGGTTTAGGAGTTCTCTGTTGGAATTTTTAGGGGCACTTATATGTACTATCCTATCATCTGCAAATAGTGATATTTTGACTTCCTCCTTTCCAATTTTTGTCCCCTTGATCTCCTTTTGTTGTCAAATTGCTCTGCTTACTACTTCAAGTACTATATTGAATAGGTAGGGAGAAAGTGGGCATCGTTTTCTAGTCCCTGAGTTTAGTGGTATTGCTTCAAGTTTCTCCCCATTTAGTTTGTTCTTGGCTACTGGTTTGCTGAGTATTGCTTTTAGTATGTTTACGTATGTGCCTTGAATTCCTAATATTTCCATGACTTTTATCATGAAGGGGTGTTGGATTTTATCAAATGCTTTCTCAGCATCTAATGAGATGATCATGTGGTTTTTATCTTTGAGTTTGTTTATACAGTTAATTACATTGATGAATTTCCATATAGTAAACCATCCCTGGATCCCTGGGATGAAGCCTACTTGACAATGATGGATGATCATTTTGATGTGTTCTTGGATTCAGTTTGCAAGGATTTTATTGACTATTTTTTCTTTTTCATCGATATTCTTTAGGAAAATTGGTCTGAAGTTTTCTTTCTTTGTTGGATCTTTGTGTGGTTTAGGTATCACAATAATTATGTCTTCATAAAATGAATTAGGTAGAGTACATTCTGTTTCTATTTTGTGGATAGTTTGAGGAGAGTTGGAATTAGGTCTTCTTTGAATGTCTGATAGAACTCTACACTAAACCCATCTGTTCCTGGGCTCTTTTTGGTTGGGAGACTATTGATGACTACTTCTATTTCTTTAGGGGAAACGGGAATGTTTAGATCGTTAATCTGATCCTGATTATCTTTGGTTCAGGGTATCTGTCTAGGAAGTTGTCCATTTCATCCAACTTTTTCTAGTTTTGATGAGTATTGCCTTTTGTAGTAGGATCTGATGATTTTTGGATTTCCTCAAGTTCTGTTGTTATGTCTCCCTTTTCATTTTTGATTTTGTTAATTAAGATACTGTCACTATGCCCTCTAGTTAGTCTGACTAAAGGTTTATCTATCTTGTTGACTTTATCAAAGAATCAAATCCTAGTTTGTTTGATTCTTTGAATTTTTTTTTCTTTTTATTTTGTTTGCTTGTTTCTACTTGGTTGATTTAAGTCCTGAGTTTGAATATTTCCTGCTGTATACTCCTCTTGAGTGGGTTTGCTTCCTTTAGTTCTAGAGCTTCTAGTGCTCTCAAGTTGCTAGTGTATGTTCTCTCTAGTTTCTTTTTGGAGGCACTCAGGGCTATGTGTTTTCCTCTTAGGACTGCCTTCATTGTGTCCCATAAGTTTGGGTATGTTGTGTCTTCATTTTCATTAAACTCTAAAAAGTCTTCAATTTCTTTCTTTATTTAATCCTTGACCAAGGAATCATTGAGTAGTGTATTGTTCAGTTTCCAGGTTAATGTTGGCTTTCTATTATTTATGCTGTTATTGACAATTAGCCGTAGGCCATGGTGATCAGATAGGAAGCATGGGATAATTTCAATATTTTTGTATCTGTGGAGGCCTGTTTTGTGACCAATTATAAGGTCAGTTTTGGAAGAGGTACCATGGGGTGCTGAGAAGAAGGTATATCCTTTTGTTTTAGAATAAAATGTTCTGTAGATATCTGTTAAATCCATTTGTTTTATAACTTATGTTAGTTTCCATGTGTCTCTGTTTAGTATCTGTGTCCTGGATCTGTCCATTGATGGGAGTGGGGTGTTGAAGTCTCCCAGTATTATTTTGTGAGTTGCAATGTGTGCTTTGAGCTTTAATAAAGTTTCTTTAATGAATATGGCTGCCTTTGCATATGGAGCATAGTTATGCAGAATTGAGAGCTCATCTTGGCCGATTTTAACTTTGATGAGTATGAAGTGCCCCTTCTTTTCTTTTTTTATAACTTTCAGTTGGAAGTCAATTTTATTCGATATTAGTATCGCTACTCCAGCTTGTTTCTTTGGACAATTTGCTTGGATAATTGTTTCCCAGCCTTTCACTCTGAGGTAGTGTCTGTCTTTTTACCTGAGGTGGGTTTCCTGTAAGGAGCAAAATGTTGGCTCCTCTTTGTGTAGCCATTCTATTAGTCTAGGTCTTTTTATTGGGAATTGAGTCCATTAATGTTAAGAGAAAATAAAGAAAAGTAATTGTTGCTTCCTGTTATTTTTGTTGTTAAAGTTGGGATACTGTCTTCTTTTAGGTTTGTTGAAGGATTACTTTCTTGCTTTTTCTAGGGTGTAGTTTCCATCCTTGTGTTGGTATTTTCCCTTGAAGGACTGGATTCATGGAAAGATATTGTGAATTTGGTTTTATCATGGAATACTTTGGTTTCTCCATCTATGGTAATTGAGAATTTTGCTAGGTGTAGTAGCCTGAGCTGGCATTTGTGTTCTCTTAGAGTCTGCCTAACATCTTTTCAGGAACTTGCTTATATGGTCTCTTGTGAGAAGTCTAGTGTAATTATAATAGGCCTGCCTGGATATGTTACTTGACCTTCTTCCCTTACTGTTTTTAATATTCTATCTTTATTTAGTGCATTTGTTGTTCTGATTATTATGTGTTTGGAGGAATTTCTTTTCTTGTCCAGTCTATTTGGAGTTCTGTAGGCTTCTTGTATGTACATGGGCATCTCTTTCTTTAGGTATGAGAAGTTTTCTTCTATAATTTTGTTGATGATATTTGTTGGCCCTTTAATTTGATATTCTTCATTCTCACCTACTCATATTATCTGTAGGTTTGGTCTTCTCATTGTCTCCAGGATTTCCTGGATGTTTTGAGTTAGGATCTTTTTGCATTTTGCATTTTCTTTGATTGTTGTGCCCATGTTCTCTATGGAATCTTCTGCACCTGAGATTCTCTCTTCCATCTCTTGTATTCTGTTGCTGATGCTTGCATCTATGTTTCCTGATTTCTTTCCTAGGGTTTCTATCTCCAGAGGTGTCTCACTTATTTGATGTTTGGACTTATACCCACAAATGGTTAATCTACCTCTCACCAGACACAATTGTAAGGCCATATTTGCTGCAAGCTCAGTATGTGCTCATGTCCACACGGCATGCCTGCCTAGACATTTATTTTTGACTTGTTGAAATTGCATTTTTGTGCAAAATTTGGTTAGGGGTGAATGACCCAGTGGGAGGGGCAAGGAGGAATGGAAACTATTGGGGGGCTTTTACAATGCTGGGGCTTTTATAATATTATAAAGCTGATGTTATAGTTTCTTTGAATAAAATAACCAATAATACCACTGCTCAAGAAATCAGGATTGTGACTACAAATAAAGACAACTTGAACTATCAGGTCCATTTCCTTGAATGTCAACAAGAGGTAGTGTCATAATTTTGCTGTCATCACAACTCTGTCCTCAGGTTCCAGAACCCCGTTAGAGCTGGGCTCCAGCACAGAGTTTAATTATTTAGCCCTGGCTGTCCTAGAACTATCTCTGTAGACCATACTGGCCTTGGACTCACAACAATGCACTTGACTATTCCTCCTGAGTGCTGGGATTAAAGGTGTGTGTGCCACCACTGCCCAGTTCTTGATTTAATTCCTATGAAAAGAAACAAAATCTTGAGGATAAAAAGGATCATTGAAAGGAGGAAGAAACTTATCAGGAAAATTGACTTCTTCCTTTAACTGAACTGCATGAAAACTGACTAAAAAGCTGGAGAGAGTAAGAACAGTTTTGTTTTGTTTGTTTGTTTTTTATCATCATCACCATCATCATCATCATACTACAGATTCAGTGCATATTTGCAATGTACTGTAAAGCTGTATCCTTTTTGATGATGAGCTTCATCTAGAAGCCCTTCCAGACAATTTAGGACATAAAAGGAAGGATTATTACAGGCTAGATGATGGTAATACATGACTGAGCAAGAACAATAAACACAACTCATGATTTGCCAAAACATCCGTGCTAGTTTTCAGACAAGTAAACAAGAATTTACAAAACTGGGAAGCAAGTGCTATAATCATGAAAACACTGAAAGCTGTAAGAGTTGCAGTTGGAGATCTGAGTATCACAAATATTACAAGGGAAATTATATATTAATTTAGGCCATAAAGAAGTGGCTATAAGTTACAAGAAGATATCCTCCATTTACAAAAAAAAAAATGGATCAAGGAAGTGGTTGCTAAAAGAACACTTTCATAACACATGTGAAGAACTGGGTTTAGTCTATAGTACCTTTACCGATAAAATACTACTCACAAATGATTGGGTAGTTAAGAGTACTCCTGGCTCTTGCAGAAGGCCTGGGTTGAGTTTTCATGACCAATATAGTAGCTCACAGACATCCATAAATCCAGTTTTAAGTATCTATTATCTTTTTTTTAATTCTATAGTCATTGGGCCGATATACAGACATGCATGCAGGCTAAACACTCATACACACACACACACACACACACACACACACACATATGTGTGTGTGTGTGTGTGTGTATTTACACAAATATATATGCATATATGTGTATATTTACACATATATATGTATATGTGTGTATATTTACACACACACACACACACACACACATACACATATATACTGCTTATTTGAACTAAAAAAAAAAAAAAAAAAAAAAAAACAGTGGAAAACGTTTTAAAACCAGATTCCACCAAACCCCAATCAGAATGGCTAAGATCAAAACCTCAGGTGACAGCACATATTGGAAAGGATGTGGAGAAAGAGCAACATTCCTCCATTGTTGGTGGGATTGCAAACTGGTAAATCCACTCTGGAAATGAATCTAGAGGTTCCTCAGAAAATTGGAAATGGATCTTCCTGAAGACCCAGCTATACCACTCTTGGGAATATACCCAAAAGATGCCCCACCATGCCACAGGGGCACATGCTCCACTATGTTCATAGCAGCCTTATTTGTAGCAAGCTGGAAACAACCTAGTTGCCCTATGACAGAAGAATGGACACAGAAAATGTGGTTCAATTACACAATGGAATAGTACTCAGCTATTACGGATAAGGACATACTGACTTTTGCAGGCAAATGGTTGGATCTAGAAAATATCATTCTGAGTGAGATAACTAGACTCAAAAGTGTGTGCATGGTATGTACTCACTAATACGTGGATATTAGCCAAAAATGTACAGAGTACCCAAGATACAGTCAACAGAACTCAAAACGGTCAACAAGCTGGAGTGCCCAAGTGAGGATGCCTCAGTCCCACTTGGGAGAGAGAAGAAAGAAATCACAAGTGGGGAGGGAGGGAGGGACCTGGGAGTAAAAGGAGATGGGGGGTGGGGGATAGAGGAACCTGATCTGGTATTGGGTGAGGGCCAGCAGAAAGAGTGGAATCAGGCAACCTAAGGAAATAGGAGGTTGGGTAAAATTCCAGAATGCACCAGAGACCTGAGAGGTGAGAGACTCTCAGAAATCAAAGGGAGGGACCTTAGATGAAATGCCTGACAGTAGGGAGAGGGAACTTATAGAGCTCACCTCCAACAGGAAGACAGGACATCAAGTGAGGGATGGGGTTGCCATGCCACAGTCACACCTCTGACCTATAATTGTTCTGTCTGAAAAAACTTTAGGGATAGAAATGGAGAGGAGCCTGAGGAAAAGAAGGACCAGCTACAGGCCCAATGTGCAATTCACTTCATCGGGAGGTTCCAAGGCCAGACTCTATTACTGAAGCTATGGAGCACTCACAAACAGGGAACTATGATGACTGCCCTCTGAAAGACCTGCAAGTAGCTGAAAGAGTCAGATGCAGATATTCGCACCCAATCAATGAAAAAAAGCAGCTGACCCCTGTTGTTGAATTAGGGAAGGCTGAAAGAAGCTGAGGAGAAAGGCAATCCTGTAGGAGGACCAGAAGTTTCAATTAATCTGGACCCCCGAGATCTCTCAAACACTGTAAGACTGTTTTTGGACATTTAAGAATTTGTCCTAGATTGTCTGGAGAAGACCTTAAGGCAATGCCATGCTAGATTTATATCTCAGGCAGATTACAGGCTTACATAAGAATACTTGGCCATATAATCTCGTTCTTTATATAATCAAAACAGTAATGGCTTAAGACAATATTCTGGTATTTTTAGAGAATGTGCATGTCAAATTGTAAAAAAAAAAAAAATTGTTCTTAGTGTCTTCAGTTCCTACTTGTTTCCACATAATGGTGTTAATTTTTGAGGACTTATACTTAATCAATTGCTGCACACCGATGTAACTCATTATGCAGAATTTGGAAAATTAAAATATATACATGTTTGTATTGACACTTGTTGAGGATTTCTTTTTGCCTCTCTACATACCAGAGAGGCCTCTAAAAATGTAATTGATCATTGTTTACAAGCCTTTAATGCTATGGGATTGCCTAAAGTCTTTAAGACAGATAATGGGCCATCCTATACTGACAACAATTTTATTTCATTTTGTAAGGAATTTGGTATCAGACATAAAACTGAAATTCCTTATAATACCATGGGACAAGGAATTGTTGAACGTGCTCATCGCACTCTGAAAAATTGGCTTTTAAAAACAAAAAAGGGGCAGTTATACCCCCCAAAGTCACCAAAAGCACATCTTGCTTTTGTCTTGTTCATTTTAAATTTTTTGCTAACTGATGTTGAAGGTCAGTCTGCAACGGATCGCCACTGGCATCCAGTTACTTCCAGTTCTTATGCCATGGTTAAATAGCAGGAGCCATTAACTAATACGTGGAATAGTCCAGACCACATTGTAATCTGGGGAAGAGGTTCTGTCTGTGTTTTTTCACAAAAAGAACACAGAGCAGGATGGATGCCTGAAAGACTGGTTCATTAAGTGGACACAGATCCTGAATCTTCTAGTAAGTATGATTCTAACCTTGTTGATGGCTAAAAATCCTTTTTAGCCGAAAAAGTTAATTTGGAGCACAGCCTCCACTCTCAGAGAATTTTCAGCTTATCCGCTAATTCTCAAAGTCACCTCTCCTACACCTGGAGGTCAGACTCTGAGCTTGATGCTTGCTAATTTGCAACTGAATAAGATACCTGGACTTCCCCAAAGAAGCATTTATCCTGTTGCTTTTCAACTATCTAGACTTTGTTTTTCAAGCAGGTCAGTTTCTCCTTACAGCCTGATTTCAGAAAGCGTGCAGCCTCGCCTCCAGCAAGTGCAGGTAGCAGAAATTCATCAATATGAAGAAGCATATTAAGTATATATTGTGGCCTTGGTCTGATTTGAGAACAAGGTGTGCTATGAGGGCTGGTCAGCCAATGACGGGCAACAAGATTTCGGAGCTATATCAATCTAAAACAGAGGTGCATTCAAAGAGGCAGTGGTTTGTTAAAAATACACCACAGAGCCATGTTTGTGTGAAATAAACAGAAACAAGCTGCATGTATGTTCCTTGACAGATAAGAATGGCTCAGAAAAATCTGAGTCCCCAAGCCACGCGTAGCAGCCAGCCACCATAACTCCCAGGCAGGACTAAGGAGCATAAATAAATTTAATGTCTCAGTCCAGCTATTTTTATTATGTAATCAAGGGGGAAATTGTAGCCTCCCTCAGCCTTAAAGTAGGCTAATTCAGACTTTGCTACCAATGAATATGAGATCACCTGGGGTGTAGCCTTCCCACTTAGATGGCTATATTTTTATGTCAACTGATGCTGCTCTTCTCTGAGACTCTGCTACCTGCTGAGAGACCCTTGAGACATTCCAGAGACACATCCTATCCTGCACATCGCCAACAGGCTGGATTGGTGGGGGATGGGCCTCGCCCCCTTTATAAGCACACTGTCTTAGTAAACTTGCAGGCCTTGATCAGAGAAAACTTGTCTTGACTTCATTCTTTTCTTGTCATCTAGTCTCTCTCTCTTTCAGCCCCAGCCTGCCTTCAAGAATATCTGGTTGATGTAGGCCATCAGCCGGACTACTAATATAATATAATATAATATAATTTAAACAAAGGGAGATAGAAAATATTTAAATCTTCCAACAAATAAAATAAGAATATTTAACAATAGAAAAGTAAAGCAGTGTTTGTCCAGCAATATTCAAAAAATTTAAAATTAACAACAGATTCTGACATAATTCTTTTATAAATAAATGCAAAAGAGTTTGGGATCAGATAGCAATTTAGGAACTATTCTAATACATGGATCTTGATGAAAATACTGTAAAATGAAAGTCAGCTTTCTAAAAGGTAATAAAGAATCTCTAGCAATTAGCTAAATTATAAGTAAGAAACTACCCATCTACAAAAGGGGTTTGCCGGAGAACCTGGGGTTCCTGGATCCCTCAAAGACTAGTCTACTAAGGTGAGAGTGCGGACTACAGAAGCTAACTGCTTCTAGGACAGGCAGAAACCACACAGCTTCTGAGGCAGACTCCGTTTCCGGCTCCAGACATCCGGGCACCTTCCTTGCCAGAGGAGTGGTGTACGCCCTGCCTGGGAGGGCTTTGCCGGAGCACCTGGGAAAGACATCTTGGTTCCCAGATCCCTCTGAGACTAGTCTGCACAGGAGAGAGTGTGGACTACAGAAGCTAACAGCTTCTGGGACAGACTGAAGCGACCCAGCTTCTGGGACAGGCCAAGTTTGGGGCCTTCATCTTCTGCCAGGAGGCAGGTCCGAACACCAGATATCTGTGCACCTTCCCTGAAAGAGGAGAGCCTGCCTGCCGAGAGTGCTCTGACCACAGCAACTCAGGAGAGAGCTAGTATCCCAGGTCTGCTGATACAGGCTAACAGAATCATGAGAGGAACAAGCTCTAGCCAGAGACAACTATAACAACTAATTCCAGAGATTACCAGATGGCAAAAGGCAAACGTAAGAGTCTTACTAACAGAAACCAAGACCATGCACCACCATCAGAACAGATAATAGGAGTAGATGAGAATGAAGACTTTCAACTTAAAGAGCCAGCAAATATATTCAACAAAATTATAGAAGAAAACTTCCCAACCATAAAGAAAGAGATGCCCATGAACATACAAGAAGCCTACAGAACTCCAAATAGACTGGACCAGACTTTTCACCACAGACTATGCAAGCCAGGAGATCCTGGACAGATGTTATACAGACACTAAGAGAACACAAATGCCAGAGCAGGCTACTATACCCAGCCAACCTTTCCATTACCATAGATGGAGAAGCCAAAGTATTCCACGACAAAACCAAATTCACTCATTATCTCTCCACGAATCCAGCCCTACAAAGGATAATAACAAACAAACAAACAAATACAAGGACAAAAACCACGCCCTAAACAAGAAAGTAATCCTTCAACAAACCTAAAAGAAGACAGCCAGAAGAACAGAATGCCAACTCTAACAACAAAAATAATAGGAAGCAACAATTACTTTTCCTTAATATCTCTTAATATCAATGAGCTCAATCCCACCAATCAAAAGACATAGACTAACAGACTGGCTACACAAACAGGACCCAACATTTTGCTGCTTACAAAAAACCCATCTCAGTGAAAAAGACAGATACTACCTCAGAAGGAAAGGCTGGAAAACAATTTTCCAAGCAAATGACCTGAAGAAATAAGCAGGAATAGCCATTCTAATATCTAATAAAATCGACTTCCAACCCAAAGTTTTAAAAAAGACAAGAAGGGACACTTAATACTCATTAAAAAATCAAACTTTCCAAGAGGAACTCTGAATTCTGAATATCTATGCTCCAAATGAAAGGGCAGTCACATTCATTAAAGAAACTTTAGTAAAGCTCAAAGCACACATTGCACCTCACACAATAATAGTGGGAAATTTCAACACACCACTTTCACTAACATTGAGACAGATCAGGGAAACAGAAACTAAACAGGGACACAGTAAAACTAAGAGAAGTTATGAAACAAATGTATCTAACAGATATCTACAGAACATTTTATCCTAAAACAAAAGGATATCCCGTCTTCTCAGCACCTCATGGTACCTTATCCAAAGTTGACCACATAATTGGTCACAAAACAAGCCTCAACAGATACAAAAATATTGAAATTGTCCCATGCATCCTATCACATCACCATGGACTAAGGCAGATTTTCAATAACAAAATAAATAATAGAAATTCAACATTCACATGGAAACTGAACAACACTCTTCTCAATGATACCTTGGTCAAGGAAGAAATGAAGAAAGAAATTAAAGACTTTTTAGAGTTTAATGAAAATGAAGCCACAACATTCCCAAACTTATAGGACACATTGAAAGCATTTCTAAGAGGAAAACTCATAGCTCTGAGTGCCTCCAAAAAGAAACTAGAGAGAGTACACACTAGCACCTTGACAACACATCTAAAAGCTCTAGAACATAAGGAAGCAATTTCACCCAAGAGGAGTAGACTGCAGGATATAATCAAACTCAGAGGCTAAATCAGGCAAGTGGAAACAAGAAGAACTATTCAAAGAATCAACTAAAGGAGGAGCTGGTTCTTTGAGAAAATCAACAAGATAGATAAGCACTTATCCAGACTCACTAGAGAGCACAGGGATAGCATCCTAATTAACAAAATCAGAAATGAAAAGAAATCCACAACACCATCAGATCTTTCTACAAAAGGCTATACTCAACAAAACTGGAAAACCTGGATGAAAAGAACTAATTTCTAGACAGATACCAGGTACAAAAATTAAATCAGGACCAGGATAATGATCTAAATAGTCCTATATCCCCTAAAGAATTAGAAGCAGTCATTAATAGTCGCCCAACTAAAAAAACTAACAAACAAAAACAAAACAAAACAAAACAAACAAACAAAAACCCTAGGACCAGATGGGTTTAATGCAGAGTCCTATCAGACATTCAAAGAAGATCTAATTCCAGTTCTTCACAAATTAGTCCACAAATTAGGTGCAGAAGGCACTCTACCCAATTCATTCTATGAAGCCACAATTACTCTGATACCTAAACCACAGAAAGACCGACGAAGATAGAGAATTTCAGACCAGTTTCCCTTATGAATATCGATGCAAAAATACTCAAAATTCTTGCTGAACGAATCCAAGAACACATCAAAACAATCATCCATCCTGACAAAATAGGTTTCATTCCAGGGATGCATGGATGGTATAATATGCAGAAATCCATCAATGTAATCCACTATATAAAGTAACTCAAAGACTAAAACCACATGATCATCTCATTAGATGCTGACAAAGCATTTGACAAAATCCAACACCCATTCATGATAAATGTCTTGGAAAGATCAGAAATTCAAGGCCCATTCATAAACATGATAAAAAGCAATCTACAGCAAAACAGTAGCCAACATCAAAGTAAATGTTGAGAAAGTGGAAGGAATCCCAATAAAATCAGGGTCTAGACGAGGCTACTCACTTTATCAATACCTATTCAACATAGTACTTGAAGTCCTAGCCAGAGCAATTCGATAACAATAGGAGATCAAGGGGATACAAATTGGAAAGGAAGAAGTCAAAATATGACTTTTTGTAGATGATATGATAGTATATATACGTGACCCTAAAAACTCCACCAGAGAACTCCTAAGCCTGATAAACACCTTCAGTGAAATTGTTTGATATAAACTTAACTCAAACAAGTCAATGGCCTTTCTCTACACAAAGGATAAACAGGCTGAGAAAGAAATTAGGGAAACAACACCCTTCTCAATAGTCACAAATAATATAAAATACCTTGGTGTGACTCTAAGGAAGTGAAAGATCTGTAAGATAAGAACTTCAAGTCTCTGAAGAAAGAAATTAAAAAGATCTTTTTTTTTTCTTTTGGCCTGGAAATATATATTTTTTTTCCATTTTTTAATAGGCATTTAGCTCATTTACATTTCCAATGTTATACCAAAAGTTCCCCATACCCACCCCCCCAATCCCCTACGCACCCACTCCCCCTTTTTGGTCCTGGAATTCCCCTGTACTGGGGCATATAAAGTTTGCAAGTCCAATGGGCCTCTCTTTGCAGTGATGGCCGACTAGACCATCTTTTGATACATATGCAGCTAGAGACAAGAGCTCCGGGGTACTGCTTAGTTCATATTGTTGTTCCACCTATAGGGTTGCAGTTCCCTTTAGTTCCTTGGGTGCTTTCTCTAGTTCCTCCATTGGGGGACCTGTGGTCCATTGAATAGCTGACTGTGGGCATCCACTTCTGTGTTTGCTAGGCCCTGGCATAGTCTCACAAGAGACAGCTATATCTGGGTCCTTTCAGCAAAATCTTGCTAGTGTATGCAATGGTGTCAGCGTTTGGAAGCTGATCATGGGATGGATCTCTGGATATGGCAATCACTAGATGGTCCATCCTTTCATCACACTTCCAAATTTTGTCTCTGTAACTCCTTCGATGGGTGTTTTGTTTCCTATTCTAAGAAGGGGCAAAGTGTCCACACTTTGGTCTTCATTTTCTTGAGTTTAATGTGTTTAGCAAATTATATCTTATATCTTGGGTATCCTAAGTTTCTGGGCTAACATCCACTTATCAGTGAGTACATATTGTGAGAGTTCCTTTGTGATTGTGTTACCTCACTCAGGATGATGCCCTCCAGGTCCATCCATTTGGCTAGGAATTTCATAAATTCATTCTTTTTAATAGCTGAGTAGTACTCCATTGTGTAAATGTACCACATTTTCTGTATCCATTCCTCTGTTGAGGTGCATCTGGGTTCTTTCCAGCTTCTGGCTACTATAAATGAGGCTGCTATGAACATAGTGAAGAATGTGTCCTTCTTACTGGTTGGGGCATCTTCTGGATATATGCCCAGAAAAGGTATTGCTGGATCTTCTGGTAGTACTATGTCCAATTTTCTGAGGAACCGCCAGACTGATTTCCAGAGTGGTTATACAAGCTTGCAATCCCACCAACAATGGAGGAGTGTTCCTCTTTCTCAACCTCCTAGCCAGCATCTGCTGTCACCTGAATTTTTCATCTTAGACATTCTGACTGGTGTGATGTAGAATCTCAGGGTGGTTTTGATTTGCATTTCCCTGATGATTAAGGATGTTGAACATTTTTTCAGGTGCTTCTCTGCCATTCGGTATTCCTCGGGTGAGAAATCTTTGTTCAGTTCTGAGCCCCATTTTTTAATGAGGTTATTTGATTTTATGGAGTCCACCTTCTTTAGTTCTTTATATATATTGGATATTAGTCTCTTGTCCGATTTGGGATAGGTAAAGATACTTTCCCAATCCGTTGGTGGTCTCTTTGTCTTATTGACGGTGTCTTTTGCCTTGCAGAAGCTTTGCAATTTTATGAGGTCCCATGTATTGATTCTCGATCCTACAGCACAAGCCATTGCTGATCTATTCAGGAATTTTCCCCCTGTACCCATATCTTCGAGGCTTTTCCCTACTTTCTCCTCTATAAGTTTCAGTGTCGCTGATTTTATGTGGAGTTCCTTAATCCACTTAGATTTGACCTTAGTACAAGGAGATAGTAATGGATCAATTCCCATTCTTCTACATGATAACAGCCAGTTGTGCCAGCACCATTTGTTGAAAATGCTGTCTTTTTTCCACTGGATGGTTTTAACTCCCTTGTCAAAGATCAAGTGACCATAGGTGTGTGGGTTCATCTCTGGGTCTTCAATTCTGTTCCAATGGTCTACTTGTCTGTCCCTATACCAGTACCATGCAGTTTTTATCATAATTGCTCTGTAGTACAGCGTTAGGACGGGCATGGTGATTCCACCAGAGGTTCTTTTATCCTTGAGAAGAGTTTTTGCTATCCTAGGTTTTTTTGTTATTCCAGATGAATCTGCCGATTGCCCTTTCTAATTCGTTGAAGAATTGAGTTGGAATTTTGATGGGGATTGCATTGAATCTGTAGATTGCTTTTGGCAAGATAGCCATTTTTACAATGTTGATCCTGCTGATCCATGAGCATGGGAGATCTTTCCATCTTCTGAGATCTTCTTTAATTTCTTTCTTCAGAGACATGAAGTTCTTGTCATACAGATCTTTCACTTCCTTAGTTAGAGTCACGCCTAGGTATTTTATATTATTTGTGGCTATTGAGAAGGGTGTTGTTTCCCTAATTTCTATCTCAGCATGTTTATCCTTTGTGTAGAGAAAGGCCATTGACTTGTTTGAGTTAATTTTATATCCAGCTACTTCACTGAATATGTTTATCAGGCTTAGACATTCTCTGGTGGAATTTTTAGGGTCACGTATATATACTATCATATCATCTGCAAAAAGTGATATTTTGAGTACCTCTTTTCCAATTTGTATCCCCTTGATCTCCTTTTGTTGTCTAATTGCTCTGGCTAAGACTTCAAGTACAATGTTGAATAGGTAGGGATAGAGTGGACAGCCTTGTCTAGTCCCTGATTTTAGTGGGATTGCTTCCAGCTTCTCACCATTTACTTTGATGCTGGCTAATGGTTTGCTGTAGATTGCTTTTATCATGTTTAGGTATGGGCCTTGAATTCCTGATCTTTCCAAGACAATTATCATGAATGGGTGTTGGATTTTGTCAAATGCTTTCTCAGCATCTAACGAGATGATCATGTGGTTTTTTTCTTTGAGTTTTGTTATATACTGGATTACGTTGATGGATTTCCGTATATTGAACCATCCCTGCATCCCTGGGATGAAACCTTCTTGGTCAGGATGGGTGATTGTTTTGATGTGTTCTTGGATTCGGTTAGCAAGAACTTTATTGAGGATTTTTGCATCAATATTCATAAGGGATATTGGTCTGAATTTCTCTATCTTTGTGGGGTCTTTTTGTGGTTTAGGTATCAGAGTAATTGTGGCTTCATAGAATGAGTTGGGTAGAGTACCTTCTGTTTCTATTTTGTGGAATAGTTTGTGAAGAACTGGGATTAGATCTTCTTTGAAGGTCTGATAGAACTCTGCACTAAACCCATCTGGTCCTGGGCTTTTTTTGCTTGGGAGACTATTAATGACTGCTTCTATTTCTTTGGGGGATATCAGGCTGTTTAGATCATTAACCTGATCTTGATTCAACTTTGGTACCTGGTATCTGTTTAGAAACTTTTCCATTTCATCCAGGTTCTCCCGTTTTGTTGAGCATAGCCTTTTGTAGAAGGATCTGATGGTGTTTTTGATTTCTTCAGGATCTGTTGTTATGTCTCCCTTTTCATTTCTGATTTTGTTAATTAGAATGCTTTCCCTGTGCCCTCTAGTGAGTCTGGCTAAGGGTTTATCTATCTTGTTGATTTTCTCAAAGAACCAGCTCCTTGATTGGTTGATTCTCTGAATAGTTCCTCTTGTTTCCACTTGGTTGATTTTGCCCCTGAGTTTGATTATTTCCTGCTGTCTACTCCTCTTGGGTGAATTTCCATCCTTTTGTTCTAGAGCTTTTAGGTGTGTTGTCAAGCTGCTAATGTATGCTCTATCTAGTTTCTTTTTGGAGGCACTCAGAGCTATGAGTTTTCCTCTTAGAAATGCTTTCATTGTGTCCCATAAGTTTGGGTATGAAGTGGCTTCATTTTCATTGAACTCTAAGAAGTCCTTAATTTCTTTCTTTATTCCTTCCTTTACCGAGGTATCATTGAGAAGAGTGTTGTTCATTTTCGATGTGAATGTTGGCTTTCTATTATTTATTTTGTTATCGAAGATCAGTCATAGTGCATGGTGATCTGATAGGATGCATTGGATAATTTCAATATTTTTGTATTTGTTGAGGCCTGTTTTTTGACCTATTATGTGGTCAATTTTGGAGAAGGTACCATGAGGTGCTGAGAAGAAGGGATATCCTTTTGTTTTAGGATAAAATGTTCTGTAGATATCTGTTAGATCCATTTGTTTCATCACTTCTGTTAGTTTCACTGTGTCCCTGTTTAGTTTCTGTTTCCATGATCTGTCCATTGGTGAAAGTGGTGTGTTGAAGTCTCCCACTATTATTGTGTGAGGTGCAATGTGTGCTTTGAGATTTACTGAAGTTTCTTTAATGAATGTGGCTGCCCTTGTATTTGGAGCATAGATATTCAGAATTGATAGTTGCTCTTGGAGGATTTTACCTTTGATGAGAATGAAGTGTCCCTCCTTGTCTTTTTTGATGACTTTGGGTTGGAAGTCCATCTTATCAGATATTAGGATGGCCACTCCAGCTTGTTTCTTCATACCATTTGCTTGGAAAATTGTTTTCCAGCCTTTCATTCTGAGGTAGTGTCTATCTTTTTCTTTGAGATGTGTTTCCTGTAAGCAGCAAAATGTTGGGTCTTATTTGTGTAGCCAGTTTGTTAGTCTATTTCTTTTTATTGGGGAGTTGAGACCATTGATATTAAGAGATATTAAGGAAAAGTAATTGTTGCTTCCTGTTATTTTTGTTGTTAAAGTTGGCATTCTGTTCTTGTGGCTGTCGTCTTTTAGGTTTGTTGAGGGATAACCTTCTTGTTTTTTCTAGGGCTTTGTTCCTGTCCTTGTATTTTTTTTTTCTGTTATTATCTTTGAAGGGCTGGATTTGTGGAGAGATAATGAATGAATTTGGTTTTGTCGTGGAATTCTTTGGTTTCTCCATCTATGGTAATTGAGGGTTTGACTGGGTATAGTAGCCTGGACTGGAATTTGTATTCTCTTAGTGTCTGCATAACATCTGTCCAGGCTCTTCTGGCTTTCATAGTCTCTGGTGAAAAATCTGGTGTAATTCTGATTGGCTTGCCTTTATAAGTTACTTGACCTTTTTCCCTTACTGCTTTTATTATTCCATCTTTATTTAGTGCATTTGTTGTTCTGATTATTATGTGTTGGGAGGAATTTCTTTTCTGGTCCAGTCTATTTGGAGTTCTGTAGGCTTCTTGTATGTTCATGGGCATCTCTTTCTTTAGATTTAAGAAGTTTTCTTCAATAATTTTGTTGAAGATGTTTGCTGGTCCTTTGAGTTGAATATCTTCATTCTCATCCACTTTTATTATCCGTAGGTTTGGTCTTCTCATTGTGTCCTGGATTTCCTGGATATTTTGAGTTAGAATCTTTTTGCATTTTCCGTTTTCTTTGATTATTGTGCCGATGTTCTCTATGGAATCTTCTGCACCTGAGATTCTCTCTTCCATCTCTTGTAGTAGAATTCCAATTGATCCATTCCTATCCTCTTGTACTAAGATCAAATCTAAGTGGATCAAGGAACTCCACATAAAACCAGAGACACTGAAACTTATAGAGGATAGAGTGGGGAAAAGCCTCGAAGATATGGGCACAGGGGGAAAATTCCTGAATAGGACAGAAATGGCTTTTGCAGTAAGATGGAGAATCGACAAATGGGACCTTATAAAATTGCAAAGTTTCTGTAAGGCAAAAGACACTGTTAATAACACAAAAAGGCCACCAACAGATTCCAGATTATCAAATAACCGCATTAAAAATGGGTCTCAGAGCTGAACAAATTCTCACCTGAGGAATACCGAATGGCGGAGAAGTACCTGAAAAAATGTTCAGCATCCTTAATCATCAGGGAAATGCAAATCAAAGTAACCCTGAGATTCAACCTCACACCAGTCAGAATGGCTAAGCTCAAATTTCAGGTGACAGCAGATGCTGGCTAGGATGTGGAGAAAGAGGAACACTCCTCCATTTTTGGTGGGATTGCAAGCTTGTACAGCCACTTTGGAAATCATTCTGGTGGTTCCTCAGAAAATTTGACATAGTACTACCAGAGGATCCTGCAATACCTCTCCTGGGCTTATATCCAGAAGATGTTCCAACTGGTAAGGAGGACACATGCTCCACTATGTTCATAGCAGCCTTATTTATAATGGCCAGATGATGGAAAGTACCCAGATGTCCCTCAACAGAGGAATGGATACAGAAAATGGGGTACATTTGCACAATGGAGTACTACTCAGCTATTAAAAAGAATGAATTTATGAAATTCCTAGGCAAATGCATGGGCCTGGAGGTCATCATTCTGAGTGAGGTAACTCAATCACAAAAGAACTCACATGATATGTACTCACTGATAGGTGGATATTAGCCCAGAAACTTAGAATACCCAAGATACAAGATACAATGTGCAAAACACATGAAACTCAAGAAGAACACTTTTACCCTTGTTAAAATTGAGAACAAAACACCCATGTAAGGAGTTACAGAGACAAAGTGAGCTCCAGGACAGCCAGGGCTATACAGAGAAACCCTGTCTCGAAAAAAAAAATCGAGGATACATGTTCATCACTTAATGTATTCTCTTCTTTTTTAACATCATTGAAATATAGTAGAATAGTTATTGTTTGCTATTTTCTGCCTGTGACAGAGTCTTTTATTTATAAAGGTGCTGAATCATGCATTACTTCTTATTATACACATGAGATGTATTTCAAGCAGAACTGAGGGGCTACAGCCATAAAAGAACAGAGCAGTTTTTTATATCCCACAATAAAAAATGCATAATAAAAGAGCAGTAGGGATTTCACTTAGAGGTTTAATTTCAGAACATTTTCACAGTATCATAGCAGTCATACCAATATGTTTTCATTTTAGAGGACACAACTAGTCCAGGTTTTATGAAATTTTATTCTCACTGGAATGCAACATTTTAATTAAAATCATCCCTGAGAATTTCACTTTTGTTCTACTTAATGTATACATTTAAAAAAAAATCCATGGTCCAAAGAATTTAAATAGCCAAGATCATATGCTTAATAAATATTGATCCATGACTAAAGGACAATTGTATTTTCCTTGTTGCACAACTCTTGGAAAGAAAGTTATAATCCTCTGTTCCACAGAAGATCTATATATCTCATTGAACAAGATATTTTAGCAAATATGGGGCATAAAATAAAAATGGAAATCAATATTTTATATTACACCAGAAATTACTGGTTTTAAACACATTATAATTTCTGTCTTCACTGTTCTGTGAAATATATCTCAAGGGTTAAATAAAACATACCTTTCTTATCTAATAAAAGTTATGTATCATTTAATGACCTTCCCTCCCCACACTGCCCAGCACCAAACCCCAGCCTCTTGTAACTACTATGCTATTTGCTGATGCTTTGAGTTTGGTTCTTTTAGAGTTTGCAATAAGTGAGCACAAATGAAACTTATCCTTCTATACCTGACTTATTTAGACTCCATTCATGTTGCAAATTACAAGGTTTGTTTCTTTTAAAAAGATGGATAGCATTATTTTGTGTAATACATCAATTTTCTCATTTGTCTATCAGTAGACAATATATACTAAGCTTACTTCACTTCATAATGGCTAGAATATTTGAAAGAATTTCATTTCATTATGAATATGAAATCATTGTGAATTTTACGTTAGAAAACATGAGCACTCCTACTTTGATGCTTTCCATTTTTTAATGATGATAATTTGAAAAGATAATACCAACCCAATTTTGTTTAATTTTCCAATCATGGCCAAAGAACCATTACTTCAAATTCAACATTTAATATTTTCTCAAAAAAATACATCTTATTCTGGATCATTTCCATAAAGTATATAATATTAACTTTCTTTATTATTTAACATGATGATTGGATTGGATTATTTATTTCAAATACCTAGCTTCACTAGTAATTAGCTATAAGATCTTGGAAGAGTGACTTAAGTTCTTTTTATTATTATTAGGTATTTATTTCATTTACATTTAAAATGCTATCCCAAAAGTCCCCCACAACCTCACACACACACTGAGCCACCTACCCACTCCCACCTCTTTGCCCTGGCGATCCACTGTACTGAGGCATATAAGGTCTGCATGACCAATGGGCCTCTCTTTCCACTGATGGCCAACCAGGCCATCTTCTGATACATATGCAGCTAGAGACAGGAGCTCTGGGAGGGGTGAGGGGAGTACGGGTTAGGTCATATTGTTGTTTCACCTATAGGGTTGGAGGCCCCCCCAACTCCCTGGGTACTTCCTCCAGCTCCCCCATTGGGGGACCTGTGATCTATCCACTAGCTGACTGTGAGCATCCACTTCTGTGTTTGCTAGGCCCCGGCATAGCCTCACAAGAGACAGCTATATCTGGGTCCTTTCAGCAAAATCTTGCTAGTGGATGCAATGGTGTCAGCATTTGGAGGCTGATTATGGGATGGATCCCCGGGTATGGCAGTCTCTAGATAGTCCATGCTTTTGTTTCAGCTCCAAACTCTATCTCTGTAGCTCCTTCTATGTTTGCCTTGCTCCCAATTGCAAGAAGGGGCAAAGTATCCACACCTTGGTCTTCCTTCTTCCCAAGCTTCATGTGTTTCACGCATTGTATCGTATATCTTGGGTATTCTAAGTTTCTGGGCTAATATCCACTTATCAGTGAGTACATATCATGTGAGTTCTTTTGTGATTGAGTTACCTCACTCAGGATAATGCCCTCCAGGTCCATGCATTTGCCTAGGAATTTCATAAATTCATTCTTTTTAATAGCTGAGTAATACTCCATTGTGAAAATGTACCCCATTTTCTGTATCCATTCCTCTGTTGAGGGGCTTCTGGGTTCTTTCCAGCATCTAACTATTATAAATAAGGCTGCTATGAACATAGTGGAGCATGTGTCCTTCTTACCGGTTGGAACATCTTCTGGATATATGCCCAGGAGAGTTATTGCAGGATCCTCCTGTAGTACTATGTCCAATTTTCTGAGGAACCACCAGACTAATTTCCAGAGTGGTTGTACAAGCTTGCAATCCCACCAACAATGGAGGAGTGTTCCTCTTTCTCCACATCCTAGCCAGCATCTGCTGTCACTTGAGTATTTGATCTTAGCCATTCTGACTGGTGTGAGGTGGAATCTCAGGGTTGTTTTGATTTGCATTTCCCTGATGATTAAGGATGCTGAACATTTTTTCAGGTGCTTCCCTGCCATTCGGTATTCCTCAGGTGAGAATTCATTGTTTAGTTCTGAGCCCCATTTTTAAATGGGGTTATTTGATTTTCTGGAGTCCACCTTCTTGAGTTCTTTATATATATTGGATATTAGTCCCCTATCTGATTTAGGATAGGTAAAGATCCTTTCCCAATCTGTTGGTGGTCTTTTTGTCTTATTGACGGTGTCTTTTGCCTTGCAGAAACTTTGGAGTTTCATTAGGTCCCATTTGTCGATTCTCGATCTTACAGCACAAGCCATTGCTGTTCTGTTCAGGAATTTTTCCCCTGTGCCCATATCTTCAAGGCTTTTCCCCACTTTCTCCTCTATAAGTTTCAGTGTCTCTGGATTTATGTGAAGTTCCTTGATCCACTTAGATTTGACCTTAGTACAAGGAGATAAGTATGAATCGATGCGCATTCTTCTACATGATAATAACCAGTTGTGCCAGCACCAATTGTTGAAAATGCTGTCTTTCTTCCACTGGATGGTTTTAGCTCCCTTGTCGAAGATAAAGTGACCATAGGTGTGTGGGTTCATTTCTGGGTCTTCAATTATATTCCATTGGTCTACTTGTCTGTCGCTATACCAGTACCATGAAGTTTTTATCACAATTGCTCTGTAGTATAGCTTTATGTCAGGCATGATGATTCCACCAGAAGTTCTTTTATCCTTGAGGAGACTTTTTGCTATCCTAGGTTTTTTGTTATTCCAGATGAATTTGGAGATTTCCCTTTTTATTATATTGATCCTGAAAATCCTTGAGCATGGGAGACCTTTCCTTCTTCTGAGATCTTCTTTAATTTCTTTCTTTAGATACTTGAAGTTCTTATCATATAGATCTTTAACTTCCTTATTTAGAGTCACGCCAAGGAATTTATATTATTTGTGACTATTGAGAAGGGTGTTGTTTCCCTAACTTCTTTCTCAGCCTGTTTATCATTTGTGTACAGGAAGGCCATTGACTTGTTTGATTGAGTTTTATATCCAGCTAATTCATTGAACCTGTTTATCAGGTTGAGGAATTCTCTGGTGGAATTATATATACTATCATATCATCTACAAAAAGTCATATTTTGACTTCTTCCTTTCCAATTTGTATCCCCTTGATCTCCTTTTGTTGTCGAATTGCTCTGTCTAGGACTTCAAGTACAATGTTAAATAGGTAGGGAGAAAGTGGACAGCATTGTCTAGTCCCTGATTTTAGTGGGATTGCATCCAGCTTCTCACCTTTTCCTTTCATGTTGGCTAATGGTTTGCTTTAGATTGCTTTTATCATGTTTAGGTATGAGCCTTGAATTCCTGATCTTTCCAAGACATTTATCATGAATGGGTGTTGGATTTTGTCAAATGCTTTGTCAGCATCTAACGAGATGATCATGGATTTTTTGTCTTTGAGTTTGTTTATATAATGGATTACGTTGATGGATTTCCATATATTAAACTATCCCTGCATCCCTGCAATGAACCCTACTTGGTCAGGATGGATGATTTTTTTGATGTGTTCTTGGATTCAGTTAGAGAGAATTTTATTGAGTATTTTCACATTGATATTCATAAGGGAAATTGGTCTGAAGTTCTCTATCTTTGTAGGGTTTTTCTGTGGTTTAGGTATCAGGGTAATAGTGGCTTCATAAAATGAGTTCAGTAGAGTACATTCTACTTCTCTTTTGTGGAATAGTTTGTGAAGAACTGGAATTAGATCTTCTTAAAGTCTGATAGAACTCTGCACTAAACCCATCTGGTCTTGGGCTTTTTTTTTTTTTTTTTTTTTTTTTGGTTGGGAGACTATTAATGACTGCTTCTATTTCTTTAGGGGATATAGGACTGTTTAGATCATTAACCTGATCTTGATTTAACTTGGGTACCTGGTATCTGTCTAGAAATTTGTCCATTTCATCCAGGTTCTCCAGTTTTGTTGAGTATAGCCTTTTGTAGAAAGATCTTATGGTGTTTTGGATTTCTTCAGGATCTGTTGTTATGTCTCCCTTTTCATTTCTGATTTTGTTAAGTAGGATGCTGTCCCTGTGCCCTTTAGGGAGGCTGGCTAAATTTTTATCTACCTTGTTGATTTTCTCAAAGAAACAGCTTCTCTTTTGGTTAATCCTTCGAATAGTTCCTGTTTCTATTTGGTTGATTTCACCTCTGAGTTTGATTATTTCCTGCAGTCTACTACTCTTGGGTGAATTTGCTTCCTTTTGTTCTAGAGCTTTTAGGTGTGTTGTCAAGGTGCTAGTGTGTGCTCTCTGTAGTTTCTTTTTTTGAGGCACTCAGAGGTGAGTTTTCCTCTTAGAAATGCTTTTATTGTGTCCTAAGTTTGGGGTATATTGTGGTTCATTTTCATTAACCTCTAAAAAGTTCTTAATTTCTTTCTTTATTCCTTTCTTGACTAAGGTATCATTGATAAGAGTATTGTTCAGTTTCCACGTGAATGTTGGCTTTCTATTATTTATGTTGTTATTAAAGATCAGCCTTAGTCTATGGTGATCTGATAGGATGCATGGGACAAGTTCAATATTTTTGTATCTATTGGGGCCTGTTTTGTGACCAATTATATGGTCAATTTTGGAGAAGGTACTATGAGGTGGTGGGAAGAAGGGATATCCCTTTGTTTTAGGATAAAATGTTCTGTAGATATCTGTTAGATCCATTTGTTTCATAACTTCTGTTAGTTTCACTGTGTCCTTGTTTAGTTTCTGTTTCCATGATCTGTCCATTGATGAAAGTGGTGTGTTGATTTCTCCCAGTATTATTGTGTGAGGTGCAATGTTTGCTTTGAGCTTTACTAAAGTTTTTTTTAGTGAATGTTACTGCCCTTGTATTTGGAGCATAGATATTCAGAATTGAGAGTTCCTCTAGGAAGATTTTACCTTTGATGAGTATGAAGTGCCCCTCCTTGTGTTTTTTGATAACTTTGAGTTGGAAGTCAATTTTATTAGATATTAGAATAGCTACTCCTGCTTGTTTCTTCAGACCATTTGCTTGGAAAACTGTTTTCCAGCCTTTCCTTCTGAGGTAGTGTCTGTCTTTTTCCCTGAGATGGGTTTCTTGTATGCAGCAGAATGTTGGGTCCTATTTGTGTAGCCATTCTGTTAGTCTATGTTTTTTTTTTTAATTGGGGAGTTGAGTCCATTGATATTAAGAGATATTAAGGAAAAGTAATTGTTGCTTCCTATTATTTTTGTTGTTAAAGTTGGCATTGTGTTCTTGTTGTTGTTTTTTTTAGGTTTGTTGAACAATTACTTTCTTCTTGCTTTTTCTTGGACGTGATTTCCATCCTTGTATTTATTGGGGTTGTTTGTTTGTTTTTTTGTTTGTTTGTTTGTTTTCCTGTTATTATCCTTTGAAGGCCTGGATTCGTGAAAAGATAATGTGAGTTGAGGTGGGAGTGCTGGGTTCTGATGATGGTGAGTGGTCTTGGTTTCTGTTAGTAAGATTCTTATGTTTGCCTTTAGCCATCTGGTAATCTCTGGAGTCAGTTTTTATAGTAGTCTCTGGTTAGAGCTTGTTCCTCTTGTGATTCTGTTATTCTCTACCAGCAGAACTGGGAGACTAGCTCTCTCCTGAGTTTCAGTGGTTAGATCACTCTCTGCAGGCAAGCTCTCCTCTTGCAGAGAATGTGCACAGATATCTGTTGTTCGGACTTGCCTCCTGGCAGAAGATGAAGATGAAGACCTGAAAGAGGCCTTGTCCCAGAAGCTGTTAGCTTCTGTAGTTCACACTCTCACCTGTGCAGACTAGTCTTGACAGGATCCAGGAACAAAGATGGCTCCTGCAGATGCTGTTTCAAGCCCTCCTGGGCGGGGTGGACAGGGAAGGTGTCCGGATCAACTTTCAAAATTATATTTTATTCGTCCTTTATTTCAAAAGTACTTTTTTAAAGTTTGGTTTTGAATACTTGTTCTAAAGCCTTGATCTTCTTTTTAAAAATCAAGTTATTTACATACTAAACCATTCTCCTATCTGATTGTTATAGTTTGTAAGTTTGCCATGAATTCCATGAGGCAGAATTTATTTGTGGGATTTAAAAAAGATTCAAAAATTTAAAATATACAAAATTTAAAAATATATAAAATGCATAGCAGTGACTAAAATGAAAATACAAACAAAATGGAAAATAATATTTATATTACACACACTTTTAAGATTATAATATTTGTGAATTAAGAATACATGGAATTTTATGTCTAAATGGTATACGATTATAAAGTATTCTTTTTGTGGGTTATTAAAGACGTGTTTTAATGGTTTACTATGAGAAACTATTTATATAAAGTAGATTTAAAATATAATGTACTTCAATAGTTTCAACCATACAATAGTTTACCTCTTTACTGAACACTCTACCGTGTGTATACTTTCAGTTATTTTACATAGATAAGAATCAGTTATACAGCTGTAGAATTTTTTTAATTCATCACTCAATAAAAAAGTTGCCTTAAGAGCTGGGATCATTATCTGTACTAACCTATAAGTATAATACCATCCAATATCTAGTAAGCATTTCAATTTCCTTTTGTCTATATGTATTTGCTCTTGTCTAGTATTTTGTCACAACAACAAGCTAAGCAACTAATAGAATCATTTCTTAAAATTTGGACTTTGCTCATTTTGTTGCTTATGTTGTTTTGCTAAGGGAGGATTCTAAAACATTTTTTACCTTGCTAGAAATTCTACTTCAAGTTCTCTTTTATTTATTTTTTTCTTTTTATTTAAATTATTTTATTTATTTCCATTCCAAATGTTGTTCCCTTTCGAGGTCCCCCCTCTCAGAGTTATTCACCCTTTTCCTCTGAGAAGGTGCTTCCCCACCTACTCATCCCTCATTACCCACTCACTCCCACCTCATCTCCCAGCATCTAGCTTCCCTGGGGCATCAAGTCTCTACAGGATTAGGCACATTCTCTCCCACTGAGGCCAGAAAAGGCAGTCTTCTGGTATATATATACTGGGAGCCACAAACAGTTGATGGCTTAATCTGTAGGATTTCTGAAGGGTCTGAGTTAGTTATTACTGTTGTATGACACTAATTTGTTCTGCACAGCCATTTTTCCTTCCATTTACAGGGCTCTACTTTAGTCAAAAGCAGTTATGTCTTTAAAGTCCCTTTACATCAGTGGAAGCAGATTTTGTAGTATTTTGGAAACAGTCTTTATATACATTTTGCTTCCGACAACATTGTATCTAATTTCTAAAACTTGAAAATTTGCCCACAAATGTCATTCTAGACTATATAGACAAATCATTTTAGGTATCTACCATTCTAATTCAATTTTTTATATAAATCTGAAAAAATTATTATGACATCAGATGATACAGCTATTGAGCTGTTGAAATAAAACTAAATAATATTTATCTCTGCATAAGAACTCTTAAGATTTTTAGAATAATGTACTGGCATCACTTAGAATTATGTTTGCTCTTGGATAAACCCATTAAAGAATATTACTATTGCTTAAACCACTACACTGGGTTACTTCCCTCTGACTACACCTAGGATAAATATATACAGGTCATTTATTTCCAGTACCATTTCACTCTTACCTCTTCTGAACACTACTTTTTTTTTTAATGCTTCAATTATGGTGACAGTTGGCCTGTGATAATGGAGCATTGCCAGATATTTCTAGGCTTATATTCTGAGACCCATAACTACAGTATAACACCTTTCAAAATAGAAATGTACCAACAAATAGCTAAGCTGAAGTTCTACTGGGTCACACTTCCATGATACCCTTATAGGTATCTTTTCTATTTTTACACAAAACTATTAACAGCCATGGCAAGAAACTGTCTTGTCCATGTCATAGGTCAGAGAAAATAATATTGCTTTCACTTGCATGATTATTTCAACTTTACAGCTTCTAAAATATTTTTATTCCCCTCCTTGATATATAAAGCCCTATTCTTAAACGATCTCGTGTGATTCTTTTTATATCTGTTATTTTCACTCCCCCAAAGGGTATCTGAAGAAGTTCTTAGGACATAAGCCCTTGGAAAAAATAAATTCACTCATTTTTAAAGCAAAAATTCTTTAAACTTTACTTAAAGTTAAAAATGGGGGGGTAGATTTTCTGATCCCACAGGATTAGAATCTACATAAAAACTTATACAAGGAAACTGAGATCTTGAGGGGTCATTTTATATTAAGTACTGGCAGCATTGGCCTTGCAATATCATAGCCAAAGAATGAACACTTAGACACAATAGATGTTGGGCATAAGGAAAGTGGAGAATAGCAGTAGCAGACTGGTTGTTCTTAGAGAATTCATAATTACTATTATTTTGTTGTTATGCACTTTATTGACCTGGAAAATACTATTTTTATGCTGTCAAATAGAACAGCTGTCTATGATCTCATAGCATTTTGCTTCAGAAATATGTGGGTTTTATTTCTTATCATTGAGATGAAAGTCATATTTCTAGTGTATGACTTGACATATAAGTTATTAAGCCTGTGAAAAAGATGCATATAAGCTCATTTCAGTTCTGATCTGCTTCAATTGGGTTGTGAAAGAACTCTAACTTCTAAAACTTTAGTGCTTCAAAAACAAGGTGGGCCATAGTGAAGTCTATTTTTTGTTTACTAACTTTATTGATTATAAGTGAAATGATGGAGAACTATTAAATATAATGATATTTTAAAGCATTTCTTCAATGCAAGCAATAGAAGAAGTAATTATACTTTTGTTGTTGTTGTTGTTGTTCCAAAGGTGTTTTTTTTTTTTAATTCGTTGAAAGAAATAAAATTGTATTTTTAAAAAAATACAGAAATCTTATTCACTGAAAGCCAGGAACAAACAGAACAAGTTAGTATTTTTCCTGAGGCCAATCTGATTAGCTATGGAATGGAATCTTCCCCAGCCTGTTACATAAACAGGCAGACATCTTTTCTATTCCTTTCCTCTGCTTCCATTCCTTCCTCCTTCTTCTTCCTATCCTATTCCCTCACCCCACCTGTGTGTTTGTGTGTGTGTGTCTATCTCATCTCAAATGTGTGGTAGTTTGAATAAAAATGGCCCCATAGGCCCATTGGGAATGACATTATTAGGAGGTGTGGACTTGTTAGAAGAAGTGTCTCAGTAAAGATAGACTTTGAGGTGTCAAATGCTCCAGCCAGGCACCTTGTCATCCTCTCTGCTGTTTACTGATCCAGCAATAGAAGTCTTAGCTCCTTCTTTAACACCATTTCTTCCTGTATGTCCATGCTTTCTGCCATGATGATAATGGACTAAATCTCTAAAACTGTAAGTTCAGAGTTGCCAGAGGCATGGTGCCTCTTCCTAGCAATAGAAACCCTAACTAAGATATTACCTCCATATCTCCTTTCCTCATTATGATGGCTGAGCAGTGAGCAGCTTTGTCAGACTGTATTCTCTTTAGCATGATGCCTTGCCTCAACAAAAGCTAACAGAAATGAAGCCAAGCAACCCTAAAGTTAATCCTCTGAAGTTATGAGCCAAAATAAACCATTCCTGTATTGAATGGATTTTGTCAGGTATTTGGTACAGTGACAAAAAGCTAACTATCTATAGACACGGTGAATTCAAGAAATTTATGTAGTAAGTGGTCTTTACAACTATATGCAACAGTCCTATATAACCACTGGTTTTAATAAAATTACAGAAAAATACTGATTATAAATTTTCAAATGGAAGCCTAATATTTTGATTCTACATTATACTATGTGCCAAGACTAATAACACCCTATGTTTTCAATCTTCTTACCAACTTTTACTTCTTTCTTTTCTCAGCTAATCAACCTCTGTTAAGCAAGTCATGTAGGTGTTTCACATTGATATACTCTAGGATTTTCATAATAGAAAGGTAACTCAAAGAATATCAAATGCAACTGATATCGGTTCATTTTATTAATGACAACATTTGCTTCACTCTCCTTGATAATTTGATTTATGTATGAAAGTGATGATAAAAAAGCATTTTCTTTTTTCTTTTTCTCAATTTATTTTTATTTATTCACTTTATATCCTGCTCACTGGCCCCCTCCTTGTCACCCTTCTCAGAAACCTTCCCCCTCCCTCTCTCCCCTCCCATTCTTTTTGAGAGGATGGACTCCCCCATTATCCCCCACTCTGGCACACCAAGTCTCTGCACTGAGGCCAGACAAAGTAGCCCAGTTAAGGTAATTGACTCCTCAGACAGGCAACAGTTTTAGGAACAGCCCCTGCTCTAGTTATTTCAGGACCCACATGAAGACCAAGTTACACATCTACTAAATAAGTGGTGGGGGGAGGGTGGAAGGGGAGAAGGGAGGGGTCTAGTTCTGTTTTAGTCTGGGTTTCTATTCCTGCACAAACATCATGACCAAGAAGCAAGTTGGGGAGGAAAGGGTTTATTCGGCTTACATTTCCATACTGCTGTTCATCACCAAAGGAAGTCAGGACTGGAACTCAAGCAGGTCAGAAAACAAGAGCTGATGCAAAAGCCATGGAGGGATATTCTTTACTGGCTTGCTTCCCCTGGATTTCTCAGCCTGCTCTCTTATAGAACCAAGATTACCATCCCAGAGATGGTCCCACCCACAAGGGGCCTTTTCCCCTTGATCACTAATTGACAAAAATGCCTTACAGTTGGATCTCATGGAGGCATTTACTCAACTGAAGCCCCTTTCTCTATGATAACTCCAGCTGTGTCAAGTTGACACAAAACTAGCCAGTACAATTGACCCCTTGTCAATTTGACACACAAACACATCACTAGTAAGCCTCAACCCTTAATTTCTTATTCATCCCCAAGATCTAAACAACTTTAAAAGTCCCACAGTCTTTACATATTAAAAGTCAATCCCTTTAAAATGTAAAATCCAAAGTCTTTTTACATTTAAGTCTCTTAACTCTGGGCTCCACTAAAATAGTTTCTTCCTTCAAGAGGGAAAATATCAGGGCATAGTCACAATCAGAAGCAAAAATCAATCTCCAATCATCCAATGTCTGGGATATAACACACTATCTTCAGGGCTCCTCCAAGGGCTTGGTTCACTTCTCCAGCCATGCCCTTTGTAGCACATGTGTCGTTCTCTAGGCTCCAGATGCCTGTACTCCACTGTTGCTGCTTTTGGTAGTCATCTCATGGTACTGGAATCTCCAAAACACTGCATGACCCCTTCAGTCCTGGGCCATCAATTGCAACTGAGGCTGCACCTTCACCAATGGCCTTCCATGGCCTCTCACAGTGCCAAGCCTCAGCTGCTCTGCATGACCCCTTCATGCCTTCAAAACCAGTACCACCTGGGTGACCTTTACACATTACCAAGTCCCACTGCAGCAGGAGTACAACCTTGGCTATCTCTGGAACACAGCCTCTTTGCTTTCAGAAAACACTTCCTAGAAGATATCACCTCAATGATGCTGGTCTCTTCTTAATCAACACTAATTTCTTAGCTCCAGGTAACCAGCATCAATAGTCCCAGTAATGCAAAAGTTTCACTTTAGTAGTTCTGATATCTTGTTAATCAGAGCTGATTCTTCAGCCCCAGCTAACCAGAACCACAGAATCTTCCCAATCAAAATAGCAATGGCCCTGAAAAGAGTCTTTAATTTTCATTCTGAAATTTCACAAGCCAGACCTCCATCTTCTTCCGCACTGTTCTCAACATTATCTTCCAAGATCTTACACATCTGACAGAGCTCTTAACAACAAATAGATATTCAAGCCCAAAGTTCCAAAGTCCCTCCACAGTCCTCCCCAAAACATGGTCAGATTGTCACAGGAATACCCCACTATGCTGGTACCAATTTGTCTTAGTCAGGGTTTCTATTCCTGCACAAACATCATGACCAAGAAGCAAGTTGGGGAGGAAAGGGTTTATTCGGCTTACACTTCCATACTGCTGTTCATCACCAAAGGAAGTCAGGACTGGAACTCAAGCAGGTCAGAAAACAAGAGCTGATGCAGAGGCCATGGAGGGATATTCTTTACTGGCTTGCTTCCCCTGGATTTCTCAGCCTGTTCTCTTATAGAACCAAAATTACCATCCCAGAGATGGTCCCACCCACAAGGGGTCTTTCCCCCTTGATCACTAATTGAGAAAATGCCTTACAGTTGGATCTCATGGAGGCATTTCCTCAACTGAAGCTCCTTTTTCTGTGATAACTCCAGCTGTGTCAAGTTGACACAAACCTAGCCAGTACAAGTTCCATCCTGTGTATGCTCTTAGGTTGGTGGTTTAGTATCTGAGAGCCCCAAGGGTCCAGATTAGTTGGCTCTGTTGGTCTTCCTGTGAAGTTCCTATCCACTTTCCAGACCTGGAATTCTTCCCACACCTCTTCTGTAAGTGTCCTCAAGCACCATCCATTGTTTGGCTATGAGTCTCTGCATCTGTCTGAGTCAGCTGCTGGGTAGAGACTCTGTGAAATATTTATTTTTGTCCATTCATCCAAAAGTTATAGAAAATTATAAAAAATCATTTATCCATAAGCCAGATCTTCAAAAACTTATCTCCCAATAATATTTAAATTTTATTTTTATATTTCCATTTAGAGTTAAACTCCTTATATATTTTCAATGCTCTATTATGTATATGAAGCTTAAATTTGAATTTCTGTTTTTTATTGGAACTTTCCATTGGAAAAACAAATAAATTAAGGAGGTAACAATTAAAATAAAGACATCAGTTATTATTACTTTAATATATTTCTCCCGACAAGTTCATTGAAAATCTGTGATAATTACCAAATTTTTATTCAATTGAATATTGTATAAGCAAAGATTGAAATGCAGTGGGGAAATTATGTCCAGTTTAAAAGCAAGTGGCAATAGTAGAAATGCTACTATATACTAGCATTGCTGTCCCCTGAGAGGCTCCATATAGCTGCTGACTGAAACAGATGCAGAGACTCGCCGGACATCTGTGGAAGAGTTGGAGGAGGAATTAAAGGACTAACAGAGTCAACTAACTTGAACCCTTAGGGTCTAGCTCACAAAGACTGAACCACCAACACATGTAACATAAGTATTGTTTGGTCATCATGTGTGACCCCAAATAACTGAAGTGGGAGCTATCCTTTACTCTGCTGTATGCCTGTGGATCCTGTTCTTCTAACTGGGCTTTGTCTGGCCTCAGTGGGAAAGCATGTGTCTAGTCGTGCAGTGAGTTTATGTGCCTGGATGACATGGTACCAGGAGCTGGGAGGGGCTTCCCCCTTCTCAGAAGAGAAGTGGACAGTAGAAGGAAGGGAGGGTGGCTGTGGTAGGGTTGTAAAGTGAATAGATTAATTAATTAAAGGAAAATATAATATATAACCATTATTACTCCTTTGATAAATGGTTGTGACAGAAAATAGATATTGGTTTGCATTGATAAGGGTATACTACCAGGTTCAAAATCTATCAATTTAATTATGGGGCTCCCTGTCTTGATATACATATGAATAGGAGCAAGACTAAAAGAAAATTCATTTTTCATTTGGGAACGTGAAAGAATGAAGAGACAAAAATAAATGAGTACGCTTTACCCAACCCTACTGCAGTGACCTGCCCAAAAATTTAAACATTTTTATTCAATTTTAAAACCTGGTAACTGATGTGCTATTTTGAGTATCATTTCTTTTGGATACTCATCAAACTGTGAATACTCATGCAAATGCATAATACAGTTCATTTCTTTTTTTTTTTTTATTTTTGGTTTTTTGAGAGCTCTGGCTGCCCTGGAACTCACTTTGTAGACCAGGCTGGCCTCGAACTCAGAAATCTGCCTGCCTCTGCCTCCCGAGGGCTGGGATTAAAGGCATGCGCCACCACACCCGGCTTCAGTTCATTTCTTATATACAGAAACAAATAGCAGACCTAGCCTCATGGTATTTGTACCATTTGTACCATTTGTATTTTGAAATGCAATTACAGTACTGATTTGCCAGTAAAAATAAAACAATAGGAGTGGATTTGCTCAGTTATTCTTCTTCAACTGGAGGGCAATTTAAATTATAGGGGTTATAAAGAAGGAAAAGTTAGCAAACCCCAAAGTCAGCTATCACTATCCTTCATTTTCTTTTTAAAGTTACTAGTGATTTGTCTACATATTATACAAGCACTTTTATATAACTTGTAAAGTTTGAAAGTTAATTTCCCATCTGGCAAGCTATTAACAATAACTTTCAATTACTGTGCAAGCATGAGAACCTGTCTTTCAATGCCTAGCACCAACAGTTGAGTGTGGTGATGTCAACCTGAAAAACAAAAACGTCTCTGTTTACTTACAAGTTTGTATTCCAAAGGCTAGCAAGCCAGTACAAAGGTGATATCATCTCAGTGGTAACATATTCTGAATATATTTGCAATAAAGCCAATGTCCTTTCTGAATTATTGCGTTATCTGGCATGTACCTATTTTACTAAGTACTTAAGTAGAAACACAAACCTACTAATAAAGCAGGTTGTTTTTCTTGTTTTAGTTACTACAGTTACAATGAGTAATTGCACTGCCATGAAAGCAATTATTCAACCATAGAATAAGATTAGAACCTAATCATGCATTCCACATTACACAGAAAAAAAATGGGAATCATAAATATCTTTAGGAATCTAAATTTCAAAACAAGAGAATGTAAACAGATGTTGTCAGTAATTGGTGCCACCTAGTGCTGGACACGTTGCAATAGCAGTTAATAAAGCTTAGTTTCAAGGAAGGCAACATGAAGAACATGGAGCCACCTAGTGACAATTCTAGCAGTTCAAAATTGTAGTACTTGTTTTAAAATAAATAGTGCTACGTATCGGATTTTCATGAATATAGAATATTTTTAGTTTATCCCATAAATCTTTACTTTTGTCAGAACCGACTCAAGCCTGTAAGCTTAATTCAGTCTGCCATTTGTTTTGGTACAACGTATGATTTAAAAATATTTTTATGTTTGTGTGTATATGTGTATGTGTGTGTGTTTCTCTGTTCGTATGTGTATGTATGAACACTTGTGTGTGGTGTATACATGTGTATGCACATGTTTGTGACTGTGGAGGCAACATGTTCAACATTTTGTATCTTCCTCTTTTACTCTCCATCTTATTTTTTTTTTAGATAGTTTCTCATTGAACCTGGGATTTGACATTTAAGTGAGCCTGACCAGAAAGTCTGGGGATCCTCCTATCTCAACTTCCCAAGAGCTGGGGGCCCAAGCTGACACCACCACAACCAGCCTTTCATATGAATGCTAGGAAACTGAACTCATGTCCTCATGCTTCCACAGCAAGCACTGTATCCACCAACCATCTCCCAGTCTATGTTTTTCATTTTTACAGAATCAAAAATATTTACCAAAGAGGAATAGCATCCGGTGGCATATGAAAACTGTATGGAGTTGTTATTTTACTATCCATAAATAAAATTTAAGTGTAACTATGCCTGTTTGTTTGTATGCTGTGTGTATTTGCTGACAGCCCGCAGTGAAAATATTAAATAGAAGGAATCCTATGTGCAGAGGAAAGTCTGAAATACTTCACAACTGGCCCTTTACAGATAAAGTTTTGCTGACCTCCCTCTAAAATATATTGCAATAAAAGTAGAAAAATATCCTATGAAGAGTATATGGTTTTGTGTATTTTATGATATTTATGTATGTGTATATGTGTGTATAATTGTATCTCTTGTTTTTTAAAATAGCTATCATTTGCTTCATTTACTAAGTTCTAAGTAAACATAATATTCCCCAAATCTAGATATGATTATTTACAGTTTCATTCTGAAGGAGCCTAGGGTAAAAATTTCAAGGTTGATTTCCATTCTTATTTAAAATTTTCCCCTCTTATTATGAATGTAACTTGTATATGAGTTCTTTAAAGGCTCCATGAGATTCGAGCAATCTCTATGTCTCCCTTTGTACTGTCTAAGGGTTGTGGATGGGATGGCCCTGGTGCTGCTTGTATTTTGATGTTAAGTCTGCTTTCCCAGAATGGGTTGTCTGGAATGAGGAATGAGTCACATATTCAGGTGACTTCTTGTGAACCATCCCCTAATGAATAAAGGAACCAATCACTGGACAAAAAAGTGGGACTTCCGAGTTAAATAGGAGAAGAGAGTAGGCAGGAGAGAGATAGGGACTTTTGGACTGGTATAGCATGAGGACAAGATGTAGCTACTAGTGTCTCCCAGGATTCACCACTGGAGGATTTAGAATTGATATGGCTTACAAGATTAAGATTCTAGTTGATCTGCCCAGTGATTGAGTTACCAATGTTTCTGAACTAGGTTTGTGTGGTGTTTTCTTTCACATGCCAGCTTGACTGGGTTCCAGAGAGAAAGGTACAGCATCAAAGTGTGGTTTCACCTGATGTGCACCACAAAATGCCATGGGAGTTTTGAAGCATGGGGCTGACTTGGTAACAACCAGGCAGTGAGAACATAGCAAGCTGGGTGGAGAGATTTTGGAGCTCTGAATCAGAGAGTCTCTACAAGATAAGAACAGGCTGGCCATTGTGTTTCACACAATCTATTTTTTTTAAAGACTCAGAAGTGACAAGAAGTGGTAAATCATCACCTAGGTTTCCAATGAGTTCACAAAAGATATTGAGGACCTTTGATCATTACATGAGGAGGTTAAGGCCAACTCCAAATTCCCTTATCTAGAGATTAAAAGAGCATGATGTCTCTGAAAAGTATAAATAGGCTCCAAGTACTCAAAGATGCTGGTGGTAAAAGCTAAAGCCCATAAGTTTACCCTGAAAAACAGGTATTAGAGCTGTTTTTTCATTGTGAAAATGGAAAGTTAAAACTTACAGGAAAGAGATGAAACATTACTGCTTTAGATACTTTGTTTTATTTTGTTTTATATTGTTTTTCAAGACAGGGTTTCTCCATATAGCCCTGGCTGTCCTGGAACTCACTTTGTACACCAGACTGGCCACAAACTCAGAAATCTGCCTGCCTCTGCCTCCCAAGTGCTGGGATTAAAGGTGTGTGCAACCACTTCCTGGTACTGCTTTAGATATTATTGTGATTGTGAAAAAATAAGTTTGAGAGCAGAGGTGAGCTACACAGTGAGCCCTGATCACCATCATTCAACACAAGTCTCTGCCTGACTTCTAGAGGAGACCTGTATAAGTCAGGGTTCTCTAGAGTCACAGAACTTATAGTGTCTATATAGTAAAGGAATTTATTGATGACTTACAGTCTGTAGTCCAATTCCCAACAATGGTTCAGTAGTAGCTGTGAAGGGAAGTCCAAGGATCTAGCAGTTGCTCAGTCCCACACGGCAAGCAGGCAAAAGAGCGAGAGCGAGACTCCCTTCTTCCAATGTCCTTATATGGTCTCCAGCAGAAGGTGTGACCCAGATTAAAGGTGTGTGCCACCACACCTTTAATCCCAGATGACCTTGAACTCGGAGATCTCCCTGTCTTAATCTTCTGGAATCCATAGCTACTATGCCTCAAGATCTCCATACCAAGATCCAGATCAGAAACTTCTATCTCCCAGACTCCAGATTAGAGTCACTGGTGAGCCTTCCAATTCTGGATTGTAGTTCATTCCAAATATAGTCAAGTTGACAACCAGAAATAGCCATTACAAGGCCTAAGCAGCCCCAGGAGCATTCAGATCCACCTGGGGCACAGCCAGCAGAGATGAACAGTATACTGTTCCCTGAACTCCATTGTCAGGCCCACTGCTCTGCTTGTCTCCCTGAAAATGCCTGTCAGCACACAACAGGGAAAATCAAGTAGCTAAAGGCCAGTATAAGAACAAAATCAACAAGATCCAGGCCAATATGGACCACCAGAGCCCACTTATCCTTCTACAGCAGGCCTTAGATATCATAAAAAATTAGAAGCAAGAAAATGTCCTTAAATCTAATCTTATAAAGATAATAGAGACCATTAAAAAGCAAAAGAATGAATACTTTTAAAAAATACAAGAAAAAAACATCAAACATGTGAAGGAAATGAATAATACTGTTCAAGATCTGAAAACAGAAATAGAAGCAATAAAGAAAACACAAACTGAGGCAATCCCGGGGATGGAAAACATAGGGAAGAAAAGATGAACTACAGACTCAAACATCAGCAACAGACTACAGGAGACAGAAGAGAGAACTTCAGGCATAGGAAATACAATCTAAGAAATCAATATAGCAGTCAAAGAAAATGTTAAATCTAAAAAGATCCTGACACAAAATATCCAAGAAATGTAGAACATAATGAAAAGACCAAAGAATAATAGGAATAGAAGAAGAATCCTAGTTTCAAGGTCCAGAAAATATATTCAATAAAATCATAGAAGAAAATTTCCCAAACCTAAAGAGATGCCTATAAATATATAAGAAGCTTACAGAACACCAAATAGGATAGAACAGAAAAGAAAATCCTTCCATTACATAATAATCAGAACTCTAATATTTAATATTTTCTTTGTTCGGTACGAACAAAGAAAATATTAAAGGCTGCAAGGGTTAAAAGACAAGTAACATATTCAGACAGACCTATCAGAATTATACCATACTCTCAACAGTGACTCTAAAAGAAAGAAGGGCCTGGCCAGATGCTTTCCAGACTCTAAAAAATGACAGACATCTGCCTAGCTGTCTATAACCAAAAAAAAAATTTTTTTCATTATTATAGCTGGAGAAAACAAGATTTTCCATGACAAAGCCAAATTTAAACAATATCTATCCACAACTCCAGCCCTACAGAAGATACTAGAAGGAAAATTCCAACCCATGTTGTTAAAGAAAACACAGGAAATAATTAACTCCACATCATCTAAACAAAATGAAGGGAAACCACCAGCTAAACAAAAGAAGGACTATTAATGCAGGGGACTTGGTAGGCAATTTAAGCTTTAGCAATCATGTTTTGTTTTGTTTTGTTTTGTTTTGTTTTGTTTTGTTTTACTTTGCTTTGCTTTGCTTTGCTTTGCTTTGCTTTGCTTTGCTTTGTTTTGTTTTTTACCAAATGTGGGTGCCCTTTGGGGCATAGATGTTCAGAAATAAGATATCAACCTGGTAGACTTTTTCTTTTATGAGTCTGAAATGTTCTTTTGATTAGTTTGTTACTAAACAGAAGTCATAGAATTTTTATAGAATGCCTATATTCTAACCTCTCTAGGCACATAGAAGCTTTTCCTCACCAATGGTTTTGCCAATATCTGTTAGGAAACAGAAATCACTAGCATTCTAATTTGTATACATACATTTGAGGAAACCCTAATAATTAAGATCACAGTCTTTCATAATCTGATAACTCCTCTAAGCTCCTTGCAAAATGGATGGTTTCCTTTACCAGGAGGGCTTTCCCTTCTCTGAAATAATCTGGGGAGCCCAAGCCCTCAACCCTGGGGAAGATAGAGGGGTTCAACTCTCACCCACCCCCATAAGAACCTGCCCAGCAAGTACCTGGGATATCTGGAATGTCTACATACAAATGAGGCATTCACAGTACCTTAAACTCCAGCCAATGATTTCATTCACACTTAAAACGCTTTCCCACTCTACAGAGTTCACACACACACACACACACACACACACACACACACACACACACACAATGTCGCGTCCAACTTGGCCAGCAAGAAAGACACAACCACCGGTTCTTCTTAAAGCTGTTTTACTCAGGCAGCTTCTTTCTTCAAATCCCCTGCCTCTCTAGTTACAAGTGTTTTTCTCCACGCCAGCCACAACCACGCCCCCACCAATCACCACAGGTCACATCACCTCACCAGGCAGGCTTGCTCAGCCAATCAGGGATTAAAGGTGGGCCATCCACCAAACATGGGCTTGTTTACTGCCTGAAGCAGATTTCCATCCAGCTGGCCTGTTTACAGCCTGGAATAGCTTCACACACACACACACACACACACACACACACACACACACACACACACATAATCCTTTTCCAGTCCCACAAAAAAAATGTGTATACCTACAAGACCACTCCAAATAAAAGTATGTGCACAAGCTAAGGTCATCTAAGAGAGCTCTTTAACTGAAGAATGTCAGAGAAGACCTTCATCTAAAGAGCTGTAACACTAAGATACTTTTCTCCTACTACCCCCTATTCATTCCCAGACCTTACCCATTCCCATCCCAATGTGTCCCATCTGACAGGGAGGACACAGAACCACATCTGGATCCCAACATGCCTACCACATATGGCACCTGGAACAGGGAGCGAACAGCTGGAGGAAGTGCATACCTGATACCACATATCCAAGCACATATCTTTCATTTAAAAAAATAATAGACATCTTAAAAAGTATGAGGTTAAATGTCACTTTTGGTGTTGATTTGCATTGCCCTCATTGTTAGTGCAAAAAACATCACATGCAATCTATAAGCTATAACTCTGAAAAATGGAAAGTAATACAAATATTATTAGATGAGGAAATTAAAATAAGAATGATTACAATATCTGCCCAAACTAAAACTGCTTATATACAGTGATAGTGTATTCTGAATCAAGCTCATTATTTTAACTTAATGAATACAATGCTTGTAGTAGTACTTAATTAAAATCTACTCAAATCAATCCCTGTAGAGGTAGCACATTTTTCATTATCTATCCCAATATTCTGGGTTCTCAAATAAAAGACACATACACACAGCCTTTATATTTTTTATGCCTTAAACAGTTCAATAGCTGGGATACTGCCTAACGTCCACATGGTTAATCTACCTCCAACTGATATTTCCACATTATTAGTTATTACTTACTAAAGTCTCTGTTCCACCTTTGACGCCCTGGACCCAATTAGAGGACCCTCTTGTGTCCATACTTCCCTAACTCCTACATGGCAGCTATGTTATCTATCCCTCAGCTTCTCAGGCATGACATCCTTCTTCTCCTTCTCCTGTCATGGCAGAATTCCTTCTTCCTTCTCTTGGCTGTCTCTAGTCCAGAAATCCTAAAAGTCCCCTCACTGTCTGCCCTGCCCACCCATTGGGTGTTGACAACTTTATTAACTAATCAGAACTATCTGAAGACAGGTTCCCTCAACATCTTATATCCAGGTAACTACAAACAGGTTTTGGGGGAACATAATTAACATGAAAATACAAACAATTACAATTGCTGAGTATCAGTTTCATTTTAATAATGCATTTATTAAAGTAATATGTTGCACTATGTTTGTAAGTATTATGTATAGAATAATTCAAGTACATGTTGTAACAAAAATAGATGAAATGTCTAGGAGTCTACTGGCAAATAATCTCATAGTGATGCTGAGCTGAGGACCAAAAATTACCCTTCTAGACCAACAAAATCTTCCCAAGGATGTAAGGATACAGAAAAGAAAAACATCTTTTATCACTCAAGAGGTGCTAGGCCTAGATCTAAAAGTAGAGAACTGAAAGGTGATCTAGATCATCTGGGATGTGTATGAGTTCAGGACCATAATCCTTTGATTTAAGAGCGAATATACACAGATCTCAAAGTTAAAGAAGGTTCAAAAGTTTACTGGCTCTCAGAGAAGCACAATCAAGATCTGTTGGTCACTATTTTGACTAAACAATAGGCTTTACCAAAGTTTTGTCCTAAATCTGAACTTTAAATTCAAATTTGTCAAGCAATCAAATTTAAAATGCAGAAGTAAAAAACATGTAACTACCCAGATATTGTACCGAAAGACTTTTCCTGGGGAGACAAGGTCCATGTCTGCTAACACCAATTAGGAAGCCCATGTCGGACTGAAGTATGGATATCACCAAAATATGACTTGTTGAACCATTTGTTTTATTTATTAAAGAAATATGGGTGAGGGTTACTTGGAATGACTCAAAGACAGCTGCATCACAAAGGCCACCTCAGTATGGATGAAAACTCACAAACACTGTGATCTTGGGGCACACTGCACAGCCTTCAAGTAGTTCAACATGTTGGAGAGTGCCATTTCCAAGTGATTCAGATAGTCTAAATCTCTTTAATGCAGATAGTCAGGTCACAGACTCTTCCTTATGGCTTGGCTTTTCTGGCAATCTTGTTTGCTTCTTTCAGGCAGTTCAGCTGGTTTCTGATTTTTCCAGGTGGCTGATCTAGTCTCAGGGTTTTCTTTGCTGCTTGTCTTGTCTGGGAGTGACTGTTAGCAATCTTTATTCGTTCTATTGCCTTGTTGAGGAAGGGGGCTAGTGAATCGCCACAGTTTCAGTGATGTCCTGAAGTTATTTTGAGTTGTTTAATCTCTGACTTCAGCTTCTCTGCAGGATTGAATGAATCATAGAGGAAACTGCTACACAACACAAGATGATACCAAATCCTATGGGTGGGAGGTAACAGAGTTCAAGGTAGGAAAAATGCCAAATTAATTTTAGCAAACCATTTAAGAACTTAGAATACTAAATCTAAAAGGAGATGGCCCTCTTAATGAGAATCCTTATACTGTCTTTTAGGAAAGAGGATTTTTTTGTTTGTTTCTTGCATCATTAAAAAAAGGTTTATAAGGAAAAGAACCTTGAGTATTTCAAAGACAAACAGTAATACACTAACGGGTTTATTGCCTTTTCGCTCATTCAGACATCTGGGGGTTCTACTTATCCTGATTCAAATTCTCTTTTATTTCCCTTGTAACTTGCTCTATGCTTCCTGTATGGATATGGGTAAAGTTAACAGAGCATACAATTACTCATGATCTGCTTGATTTAAGAGATTTACTGCTTACCATCTGAGACTGAAAACTATCAATACTCTGTCTTCATACACATGAATGCCGAATGGTAGAAGATAACACCTCAGTCCACGGTCCTTAGATTTATAGAACTCCAAAAGTAAAGGCAAGAAAATTAAAAATAAGCAATTTAAATCATATCAAACATAATGGATTCTATACATATAAAAATGTTCACCAGTGTTAAAACCTAAACTATAGAAGAAAATATTTGCAAGTGACATACCTAGTAAAAGGTTAATATTCAAAGTATATAAGGAAGTAACCCAGTAACAACAAAACAATAAAATATAAAATGGAAATTATATATAAAATATAAATAAATATAACAAGTATATATAGACATTACCAAAAGAATACATGAAATATTTAACATCATAATCATCAAGGAAATTGAAATCAAAATCTCAGGAGGCATCAGTTCACACCAGTTAGAAGGACTGTTATTTAAAAGATGTTGGGAAGATGTCAAGGTATGGGACGAGGAGCCATGAGAGGAAGCCTGGTAAGGTTGAGCTAAGGCTAAAAGCCCTGGAGATCCTGAAGGGAAGGTGGTAGGAACTTTGCCTGCTCCTGGGACCAGACCCCTGTCACATAGCCACAGCCCCCTGCACCGCCACCCCTGAAGAGAGGTTTGTGGCCATCAGTCAAGTAGAGGAAGCATCCAAGTCTCCCTACATATAGATGAGGCATCCCCAACATGTCATACTAAGTCAATAAGAAGTACCTACTCTCAGAACCCAACCCACCCTATAACTGTATGTAAAGATCCTATCTAGAAGGAATAAAGGTGTGTGAGAATTACTCCTTAGTCTGAGAGCTTCTGTCATAAGAGCTGTAACACCACCACCAGGGAAAAAACCTGCTCTCCCAAAACACCACCAGAAATTCCTCTGCACACCCACTGGCTAGTCAGCTTCCTTCCTGCTCAACCCATCCCGAATCAGTGAAGAGCAGCCTGTGCAGAATCTTGGAGCAACAGCAACAAAAGCACCAGCAACAGCAGAGCAGAGGTGGAGTCAGCCGGAGCAGCAGAGGCTGTGGAGGCAATTCCTCCTCCCTGCTCGAGTTCTTTCCCCCTAAACCCTTCTACCTGACCTGGCCAGAGATCTCCGTGGAAAGCCTCCAATACACAGGCTCACATCAAGGAAAGAAAAAGTTTGTATGCACTGCTAGTAAAATGAATGGGATTGAATAGTAGCTACCTTCTAGTGATTCCCACAGTGGAAAACTATAATTTAAAAAGTATGATACGTATAAAAATTGTTTTCTTTACTAAAGGGAAAATGCTACATGACTATGTAACTTCAACATCATTTTAAAAATTAACTTTCAAGACTCTAGACTTGAAACCATATATTTACTTGAAACCATAGATTTATAGCCTAGTATTAAGTAAATCTCCACTTTAGTTTTGTATTAATTACTTTTCTGTAATATTTCTCATGAAACATTATGATAAAAACCACTTTTTTTTAAGTTTCAAGTTTATTTCCTTTTTCTTTTTTCTGTTTGCTATTTAAATACAAAGCTAAGCCACAAACACATACAGCCAAGACATTTTTATCTCACAGTTACACACTCCTGTCAGATCCTCCTCCAAGTCTGACCACTGACTGGGCTAGCAAAGGGTGCGGGAAAGACTTTCTTTTGTAGGTAGCACCATCATGAGCCTGGGAGATGGGGGTGTCGGGGACAAGGGTAGGTTCTTATTCCTGGCTCCTGAACCCCAGGCCCCTGGACTGAAGGTGAATGGTGAGTCCTCTCCAGGGAGGGAGAAGGAAGCCACCTACTCTTGCTCTCTCATCCTGGTTCTCTGCCGGCTATCAAGTACACTAGTGCCAAGCACGGCTGGTGCCTGATGCTCCGGGGTGCTAGACTGACAGCTGACAGCATGTTCATGGGATACCAGGAGTTCTGCCTTGACAGCAGGTAGAGGACTTCCCACGCAGCAGAACTGGGGTTGGGGAGGGGGTGTGGGCTTAGTAATTTCTAGTCCCACTACAAAACCTCACTTTTGATTAAAATAGAGTATCATCTCAAATCTTCTCTACATAAACCACCAACCAAGACAAAAGAGAAAGAATAAACCCCAGAAGAAAAGAAAACCACATTCATTTCACTCCCTTCAAAACCTATATACACGTTAAGTTGTTTTCTGTGTTTTTTTTCCATATTTTCTTTTTTTTTATTTTTAAAAAATGTTTTGTTTTTATTATTTTTTAAAATGAATTGAGTGTTCACATTTCTATAAAGAATTAATGCAGTTTCAGGAGACCTGCCTTTCTTGAGCAGGAGAACAGTGCTTTTCCCGGCCCGCCTCTAGTCTGACTGTCCACCCTGATGCTTCAAGGTGCCTGGAAAAGCAGTAAGCCCGTGGAAGAGGTCTGTTCCTGGCCGGGCCTCCAAGCCCCGGGCTCAGTAAGCTTTGGAGAAAGCAGAGGGGAAGACTATCTTACTGTGAAACTTTTGCTAAAAAAAAACATTCACACACATCAGTGTGTATGCCTGTCAGGATGTTGAGGAGAACAAGAGCTTGGAGACATCCCGTCCAGGCTGTGCGTGGGGGGGGCGGGGAGCAGTGCCCTCACACCTGCCTGTCCTTGGACATGGGGTACGGGGGAGTCCTGGCTTTCATCTTAGGCAGAGCCCGGCTTCCTAGTTCATGTTCAACTCCATTCTCTAAAACCTGTGCCGAGTCTAACACTGCGCAGGAAGCACAAACGTTCAGCTTGTATGCAAAAAGGTACAAAAACAACTAGAATATAAAAGTTTTGGTAATATAAGGCCATCTGTTCAAGTCCAACTTGGAAACCTGTAACAGATATGTAAATACTACATGAAAAGGCATCTTTAATATACTTTTTAAAAACATTTGAAGTAGTTAGCTAAGAGTAAGTGTGTGTGTGTGTGTGTGTGTGTGTGTGTGTGTGTGTGTGAAAATAAATTCATTTCCCTTTGAGGGCACTTTGTCCTTTGAAGGAGACAGGGTGTCAGGGAGGCAGGGAGGTCACGTGGTTAGTGCTTCAGCCAAGGGTAGGCTTCAATAGAAGCCTTGCTTCGGTACCTATAGTACAGGAGCTCCTTCCCAGCTGCGATGTCTCGATGTCTCAGGTGGTGATGACGATGAGGCTAGGCACGCCATCAATGTCGTGCAGTTTGGTCTGGCAGTTCCCACACTTACTGTGACTGATGAGTCTCCCCAGGTGGTTCGTTTCTTGAGTGGCATCCACGCAGTAGGTTTTGCTCAGATACTGAAAATAGTACATGTAGCAGCCCGTGGAGGGGTCCTGTGCATACAGAGCCTCCCGCTTCTTGGCATCAGTGATTTCAATGAGATCCCCATGGTATTCTACCAAAAGTCTCCCCGGGAGAACTCCTTGGTAGTGATCACACCCCTGCCTTTGACATCAATTAGATCGATCTTCATGCCTTCTTCCTTCCCCTCTCAATCAGCTGTCTATTTTCTCCCTTTCTTCAGACTGCAGCTCAGCTTTGCTCTTCCAGGAGCTCCACCACACAGGGTAGAAATCGGTGAGTTTTCTATTCTGCTGGGTTTTCCCTTGAGACTTTTTCCGAGGGGCCTGCTTGCCCTTGAGGGGCTCTTTCAGGGCTTGCTTAGCAGCGACTGCTACATTGGTAGAATCACATGATGGGGGGGGGAGAATTTGGAGGTTCTGCTGCTTCAGATTTTTGGTTTGGAAAAGGCGGCAGGGGACCACTCCTGTTGTCTTTGCTCTTCTGTTCATCTGACTTCACAGTGCTTCAGATAACGTTCCCGGCGTTCCTTTTCTTCTCGCTTCCTGTAGATTCCAGCTAATGGTTTCCCCAGGCATTTGACCTCTTGATGGGCAACCGAGTTCTCTTCCTGAAGTGGAGAGCACATTGCAGAGCACTTGTTCGGCCTCCTGTAGGCATAGATCTTTGACTGCCCAGTAAATATGTTCTCCTGCAGACCGGCTAGGCCCATGACTGCGCGGCCAGCACCCTCGCCCTCACCTCGACCCGGCCACCAACTCTGCCGCCACCTCTGCTACTGCCACCACCTCCGCCATCAGCGCCGCCATGGCGCTCCTGAAAAGGGCCTGCAGTGCCCCACAGCACCTGCTTTGCCCATGGCCGATAGCAGTCCCGGAGCCCATGCTCACCACAGCCCTGTCCCAGAGCAAGGCCAGATAAAGATTACTTATAAAGGAAAGAGTGTATTTTGTCTTATGATCCAGGAAAAGAGTACATCATGGTGAGAAAGACATGACAAGCAGGTAACTAGAGCAGGAAGCTAAGAGATCACATCTCTAGCCACAAACATCAAGCAAAGATACTTAGTGGAAAGGAGCAAGTCTGTTGTGGGGCAGACATACCATATCACCACAGGAATTGGCATAGCCAATGGTGAAGCATGCTCAAATTCAAGAAATTTCCCTCCCTGCTTCTGTGCCTGCCTTAGGGCATATAATTGGGCAACCAGGTGGTGACAAGTAATCAGTCATGTAGCATAACACCTGGATTGCCTCTCCGTTCTTCTGTTTTATTTTGTTTTGTTTTTGTTTTTGTTTTATTTTTGGTGTTGTGCCTCTGGTTTTGTTTTGTTTTTGTTGTTGTTGTTGGTGGTGTTTTTTTTTTTTACATTTTTATTAATTTATTTTAATTAGTTATTTTATTCATTTACATTTGAAATGCTATCCCAAAAGTCCCCCAGACCCTCCCACCCCCACTCCCCTACCCATCCACTCCCACTTCTTGGCCCTGGCTTATCCCCGTACTGAGGCATATAAAGTTGGCAAGACCAAGGGGCCTCTCTTCCCAATGATGGCCCACTAGGCCATCTTCTGATACATATGCCCTAGAGACACGAGCTCCAGGGGTACTGGTTAGTTCATAGTGTTGGCCCACCTATAGGGTTGCAGAAGCCTTTAGCTCCTTGGGTACTTTATCTAGTTCCTCCATTGGGGGACCTGTGCTCCATTCAATAGCTGACTGTGAGCATCCACTTCTGTGTTTGCCAGGCCACAGCATAGCCTCACAAGAGACAGCTATGTCAGGATTCTTTCAGCAAAATCTTGCTAGTGTATGCAATGGTGTCAGCATGTGGAGGCTGATTATGGGATGGATCCCCGAGTATGGCAGTCTCTAGATGGTCCATCCTTTGGTCTCGGCTCAAAACTTTGTCTCTGTAACTCCTTCCATGGGTGTTTTGTTCCCAATTCTAAGAAGGGGCAAAGTGTCCACACTTTGGTCTTTGTTCTTCTTGAGTTTCATGTGTTTTGCAAATTGTATTTGTATCTTAGGTATTCTAAGTTTCTGGGCTAATATCTGCTTATCAGTGAGTACATATCATGTGAGTTCTTTTGTGAATGTGTTACCTCACTCAGTATGATGCCCTCCAGGTCCATCCATTTGCTTAGGAATTTCATAAATTCATTGTTTTTAATAGCTGAGTAGTACTCAATTGTGCAAATGTACCCCATTTTCTGTATCCATTCCTCTGATGAGGGACATCTGGGTTCTTTCCAGCTTCTGGCTATTATAAATTAGGCTGCTATGAACATAGTGGAGCATGTGTCCTTCTTACCAGTTGAAACGTCTTCTAGACATATGCCCAGGAGTGGTATTGTGGGATCTTCCAGTAGTATTATGTCCAATTTTCTGAGGAACCGCCAGACTGATTTCCAGAGTGGTTGTACAAGCTTGCAATCCCACAAACTATGGAGGAGTGTTACTCTTTCTCCACATCCTCACCAGCATCTGCTGTCATCTGGATTTTTGATCTTAGCCATTCTGACTGGTGTGAGGTAGAATCTCAGGGTTGTTTTGATTTGCATTTCCCTGATGATTAAGGATGCTGAACATTTTTTTCTGGTGCTTCTCAGCCATTCAGGGGAGAATCATTTGTTTAGCTCTGAGCCCCATTTTTCATGGGGTTATTTGATATTCTGCAGTCCACCTTCTTGAGTTCTTTATATATATTGAATATTAGTCCCCTATCTGATTTAGGATATCCTTTGCCAATCGGTTGGTGGCCTTTTTTGTCTTATTGATGATGTCTTTTGCCTTACAGAAGCTTTGTAATTTTATGAGGTCCCATTTGTCAATTCTTGATCATACAGCACAAGCCATTGCTGTTCTATTCAGGGATTTTCCCCCTCTGCTCATATCTTCGAGGCTTTTCTCCACTTTCTCTTCTATACGTTTCACTGTCTCTGGTTTTATGTGGAGTTCCTTGATACACTTAGATTTGACTTTAGTACAAGGAGATAGGAATGGATCAATTTGAATTCTTCTACATGATATCCACCAGTTGTGCCAGCACCATTTGTTGAAAATTCTGTCTTTTTTGCACTGGATGGTTTTAGATCCCTTCTCAAAGATCAAGTGACCATAGGTGTGTGGGGTCATTTCTGGGTCTTCAATTCTATTTCATTGGTCTACTTGTCTGTCAGTATGCCAGTACCATGCAGTTTTTATCACAATTGCTCTGTAGTACAGCTTTAGGTCCGGCATGGTGATTCCACCAGAGGTTCTTTTATCATTGAGAAGAGGGAGGTTTTGCTATCCTAGGTTTTGTTATTCCAGATGAATTTGCAAATTGCCCTTTCTAATTTGTTGAAGAAATGAGTTAGAATTTTGATGGGGATTGCATTGAATCTGTAGATTGCTTTTGGCAAGATAGCCATTTTTACTATATTGATTGATCCTGCCAATTCATGAGCATGGGAGATTTTTCCATCTTCTGAGATCTTCTTTAATTTCTTTCTTCAGACACCTGAAGTTCTTATCATACAGATCTTTCACTTCCTTAGTTAGAGGCACACCAGGGTGTTTTATTTTATTTGTGACTACTGTGAAGGGTGTTGTTTCCCCAATTTCTTTCTCAGCCTGATTATCCTTTGTGTAGAGAAAGGCCATTGACTTTTTGAGTTAATTTTATACCCAGCTATTTCACTGAAGCTTTTTATCAGGTTTAGGAGTTCTCTGGTGGAATTTTTAGAGTCACTTATATATACTATTATATCATCTGCACATAGTGATATTTTAACTTCTTCCTTTCCAATTTGTATCCCCTTGATCTTTTGTTGTCTAATTGCACTGGCTAGGACTTTGAATACTCTGTTGAATACATATGGAAAAATGGGCAGCCTTGTCTAGTCCCTGATTTAAGTGGGATTGTTTCTAGCTTCTCACCACTTACTTTGATGTTGGCTAATGGTTTGCTGTAGTTTGCTTTTATCATGTTTAGGTATGGGCCTCCAATTCCTGATCTTTCCAAGACTTTTATCATGAATGGGTGTTGGATTTTGTCAAATGCTTTCTCTGCATCTAACGAGATGATCAAGTGGTTTTTGTCTTTGAGTTTGTTTATTTAGTGGATTATGTTGATGGATTTCTGTATATTAAACCATCCTTGCATCCCTGGAATGAAACCTACTTGGACAGGATGGATGATTTTTTGATGTTTTCTTGGATTCGGTTAGCAAGAATTTTATTGAGTATTTTTGCATTGATATTCATAAGGGAAATTGGTCTCAAGTTCTCTTTCTTTGTTGGTTCTTTCTGTGGTTTAGGATTCAGAGTAATTTTGGCTTCATAACATGAATTGGGTAGAGTATCTTCTGCTTCTATTTTGTGGAATTGTTTGAGAAAAACTAGAATTAGATCTTCTTTGAAGGTCTGATAGAACTCTCCAATAACCCATCTGGTCCTGGGCTTTTTTTTGGGTGGGAGACTATTAATCACTGCTTCTATTTCTTTAGGGGATATAGAACTGTTTAGATCATTAATCTGATCCTGATTTAACTTTGGTACCTGGTATCTGTTTAGAAATTTGTTCATTTCCTCCAGGTTTTCCAATTTTGTTATGTATAGAATTTTGTAGAATGAACTGATGGTGTTTTAGATTTCTTCAGAATCTCTTGTTATGTTTCCCTTTTAATTTCTGATTTTGTTAATTAGGATGCTGTCCCTGTGCCGACTAGTGATTCTGGTAAGGGTTTATCTATCTTGTTGATTTTCTCAAAGTACCAGCTCCTCGTTTGATTGATTCTTTGAATATTTCTTTTTGTTTCCACATGGTTGATTTCACCCCTGACTTTATTTCCTGCTGTCTACTCCTCTTGTGTGAATTTCCTTCCTTTTGTTCTAGAGCTTTTAGTTGTGTTGTCCAACTGCTTGTGTGTGCTCTCTCTAGTTTCTTTTTGGAGGCACTCAGAGCTATGAGTTTTCCTCTTAGAAATGCTTTCATTGTGTCCCATAAGTTTGTGTATGTTGTGGCTTCATTTTCATTACACTCTAAAAAGTCTTTAATTTATTTATTTCTTCCTTGACCAAGATATCATTGAGTAGAGTGTTGTTCAGTTTACATATGAATGTTGGCTTTCTATTGTTTATGGTGTTATTGAAGATCAGCCATAGTCTATGGTGATCTGATAGGACGCATGGGAAAACTTCAATATTTTTGTATCTGTTGAGGCCTGCTTTGTGACCAATTATATTGTCAATTTGGAGAAGGTACCATGAGGTAGTGAGAAGAAGATATATCCTTTTGTTGAGGATAAAATGTTCTGTAGATATCTGTTAAATCCATTTGTTTCATAACTTCTGTTAGTTTCATTTTGTCCTTGTTTAGTTTCTGATTTCATGATCTGTCCATTGATGAAAGTGGTTTGTTGAAGTCTCCCACTATTATTGTGTGAGGTGCAATGTGTGCTTTGAACTTTACTAAAGTTTTTTAATGTATGTGGCTGCCCTTGCACTTGGAGCATAGATATTCAGAATCAAGAGTTCCTCTTGGAAGACTTTACCTTTAATGAATATGGAGTGCCCATCCTTTGTCTTTTTTGATCACTTTTGGTTGGAAGTTGATTTTATTCGATATTAGAATGGCTACTCCTGCTTGTTTCTTCAGACTGTTTTCTTAGAAATTTGTTTTCCAGTCTTTCACTCTGAGGTAGTGTTTGTCTTTTTCCCTGAGATGGGTTTCCTGTAAGTAGCAAACTGTTGGGTCTTGTTTGTGCAGTCTGTTAATCTATGTCTTTTTACTGGGGAATTGAGGCCATTGATATAAAGTAATTGTTGCTTCCTATTATTTTTGTTGTTAGAGTTGGCATTCTGTTCTTATGGCTGTCTTCTTTTAGGTTTTTTGAAGGATTTCTTTCTTGCTTTTTCTAGGGTGTAGTTTCTGTCCTTGTATTTGTTTGTTTGTTTGTTTGTTTGTTATTATCCTTTGAAGGGCTGGACTCTTGGAAAGATATTGTGTGAATTTGTTTTTGTCATGGAATACTTTGGTTTCTCCATCTATGGTAATGGAAAGGTTGGCTGGGTATAGTAGCCTGCTCTGGCATTTGTGTTCTCTTAGTGTCTGTATAACATCTGTCCAGGATCTTCTGGCTTTCATAGTCTCTCGTGAAATGTCTGGTGTATTTCTAATAGGCCTGCCTTTATATGTTACTTTACCTTTTTCCCTTACTGCTTTTAATATTCTATCTTTATTTAGTGCATTTTTTGTTCTGATTAATATGTGTCGGGAGAAATTTCTTTTCTGGTCCAGTCTATTTGAAGTTCTATAGGCTTCTTTTATGTTCATGAGCATCTCTTTCTTTAGGTTTGGGAAGTTTTCTTCTATAATTTTGTAGAAGATATTTGCTGGCCCTTTAAGTTGAAATTTTTCATTCTCATCTACTCCTATTATCCGTAGGTTTGGTCTTTTCATTGTGCCCTGGATTTCCTGGAAGTTTTGAGTTAGGATCTTTTTGCATTTTGCATTTTCTTTGATTGTTGTGCTGACGTTCTCTATGGAATCTTCTGCACCTGAGATTCTCTCTTCCATCTCTTGTACTCTGTTGCTGATGCTCACATCTATTGTTCCAGATTTCTTTCCTAGAATTTCTATCTCCAGAGTTGCCTCACTTTGTGTTTTCTTTATTGTGTCTACTTCCCTTTTTAGGTTATGTATGTTTTTTTTTTCAATTCCATCACCTGTTTGGTTGTGTTTCCTGTTTAAGGAGTTGTACCTCTTTAGAAGTGCCCAGGACTGGATGAGGTGGGAGTGCTGGTTTCTGATGATGGTGAGTGGTCTTGGTTTCTGTTAGTAAGATTCTTACATTTGCCTTAAGCCATCTGGTAATCTCTGGGGTTAGTTGTTATAGTTGTCTCTGGTTAGAGCTTATTCCTCTAGTGATTGTGTTAGCCTCTATCAGTAGAACTGTGAAACTAGCTCTCTCCTAAGTTTCAGTGGTTATATTACTCTCTTCAGGCAAGCTCTCCTCTATCAGGGAAGGTGCACAGATATCTGGCATTTGGACCTGCCTCTTGGCAGAAGATGAAGGCCCGAAATAGGGTCTGTCCCAGAAGCTGTGTTGCTTCTGCCTATCCCAGAAGCTGAGTAGCTTCTGTAGTAGGCACTCTCACCTACACAGTCTAGTCTCTGAGAGATCCCGAACCAGAGATGGCTTTCCTGGTGCTCCAGCAAAGCCCTGCCGGGCGGGGTGGACACTTCTCCTTAGGCAGGGAAGGTGCCCTGATGCCTGGAACCCAAAACGGGGTCTGTCCCAGAAACTGTGTGGCTTCTGCCTGTCCCAGAAGCTGTTAGCTCTGTAGCCAACACTCTCACCTGCTCAGACTAGTCTCTGAGGGATCCGGGAACCAAGATGGCTCCCCCAGGTGCTCAGGAAAAGCCCTTCCAGGCAGGGCAGACACCTCTCCTCTGGTTTTGTTTTTTGAGACAGGATTTCTCTGTGTAACCCTGGCTGTCCTGGAACTCATTCTGTAGACCAGGCTGGCCTTGAACTCATAAATCTGCCTGCCTCTGTCTCCCAAGTGCTGGAAGCCCGGTTCCTCTTCATTCTAATGAGGCATCTCAGTATCTTAATTTTTAGCCAATGACTTTTCCACCTGGCTATTCTCACCCCTGAAACAATATAACCCTTGGTTAACCTCAAATAAAGGATATGCATTTAAACCCTCCCTGAGCAAAGAAATTACCACAAGCTAAGACTGTCTCACAGAGCTGCTTCATTAATGATCATTGGAAATGGCCTTCATCTAAAAGGACACTAACACTAAGGTCTTCTCTCCCAGCCTCTGGTTTCCAACTGGACCAGGATCTTGCTTACCCCAGACTCTAAGTCATCCCCTCCAGGCTTGGAGGGCAGTAGCATCTGATGTCCTAGAGGGAAAAGTTAGACTGCTGACCCTACCTGTTCCAATTTGACACTGTGACCATTTAATAAAATAATGGTAAATGTTTCCACCGTAGGGTACATGACCTCCCAAGCCATTGGCTTTTAACCACATTTATAATACCAGGAATGAAATTTCCTACTGTGAAATATTCCTCAAATTCAACCAGAAATACATTAGTTGCCCTGTAAGACTCATGCCGCTATTGTTCCAATGGGGATATTGTCCCTGATAGGCCAGCAGTTCAGCATGTAAGGTTCATCTGTGGATAAGTCCATTGATGTTGTTTCTTCTTCAGCAACCTATGTATCATTTGATGGCATCATGAAAGTTAGCCAGCAGGGAAAATGTTTACTGCTCTGTTTGAAAATAATTTCTCCATATCTAGCAGACAAAATTTCTGGTGTCTTTTGCTATAGCATCTTATCACAAATATGGAGAAAAACCCAGTTCAGTGCCAGTAGTCTGTGTTATTCTGCTGACTCTTTGGTCCTCTCTGACAAATAACTCATAGGGAGTATCTCATGTCTGGTACTGTGATTGTCATTTAATAAATCATGGATTCTATGAATAGTATTGTACATCCATGCAGGGTAATTTTGTTGAAATGCTTTTAAGTTCAATTTTTAAACTATCTTACTTATGTATTTCTCTGTGGTTTTTTAACCCATTCAATATTCCTTTATTTTCCCCTTCTCCCTTCCCCCTTCTCTGTCCTTACTTAATCGGTAAACACCCAGCATTCCCCTCTACTTCTTCCATTTCACTTTTATTCTTCTTTCTATTCAACTATATTTTTAGCTGGATTGTGAGACAGTAGGCTTTCATGGTATTTTTCATCAACCTTTGTTTGAGTTAGTCATTGCCTCCATATTTTAGCACCCCATTATGCTGAATCCTTGCTGCCTCTTGTAGTCAACCTACTTTCATTCTACTTATAATCTACTATCTTCCCTCCCTTAGAAACTCCACACAAGGCCTCTTTCTGACTTCCTAGCTTCTATTTGTACAAGTTAAACACACAAAAGAACGAAAGCAAGAATCTGTATGAACGACAAAATAAAATCATTTGTCTTTCTATAACTTTTTCCATTAACCTAAAATTTTATTTAATTTTTTAAAGCTTAGTATATCACACTATTTGTATTCACTCATCTGCTAATGAACATTTATGTTGATTATATTTTCTAACTATTATATATTGAGAAGCAATGAACATTAGATTATATGTGTCTCTGTAGGGGAATATAAGAGCCATTGTGTATGTGCAGAAGAAGCGTAAGGCTGGCCCATATGCCAGTTCTATTTCTACCGTTTTTGAGAAACCTCCAGACATATTTCCTAAGTGGCTGCACTATTTTACACTCTGACCAACAGTAAGGAAGAGTTCCTCTTTTACTGCATCTGTCAGCATTTGCTACCATATGCATTCTTGATGGTGATAAAAGTAACAGAAGGCAGTTGTCCTGGATAGCTTTATGTCATAAATTAGAATCATTTTAAAGGACAAAACTTCAAAGAAGAAAATGCCTTCATAGCACTTACATGTGGGCAGTCTATAGGATGGTTTTGTAATTAGTGGTTGATATGGGAGGGCCCAGCTCACTGTGGGTGGTGCTAGCCATGGACTGATATTTCTGAGTTCTATAAGCAAGCAACAGAGACCAAACCAGAAAGCAGAACCTCTTCCTGGTCTCCAAATCAACTCCTGCCTGCAGGTACTTACTTTGATTGAACTTTGGCCCAATTTTTGTGAGCAACAGAATGTGACCTGAAAATTACAAGATGAAATGAAATCTTTCTTTCCCAAGTTGATTTTTAGTTATGGTGTTTTATTATAGATAGCAATAGTAACCCTAACTAAAACAATAATGAGTTTCTAGTATTCATTTGGCAGTTTTATTAACCTTTGTCATTTATTTTTATTGTTTTTTTTTTCCTTAAAGAGGTCATCTACCTCTTGGTTTTTGTTTCTCTAATTCTGAAAATTATAAAATGCATCAATTTATATAGCATAAAGAATATCATGTAATGATTTTAAAATATGCAATGCAATTGTTCATAGTGTATTTTAGAATTCTGTGTAAACATCATCAGTATCTAAATTCAGAATATGTTCTTTATCCCAAAAGAAAACTGAATTCATTAAGCACTCACTTCCATTTCAAATTCCTACCACAATTTATCAACTTCCTGTCTCTCTAAATTTGCCTATTGTGTTCATATCAAATGAAAGTGATAATATACCCCTCACTTACCAAAATGCTTTCAAGTATCATTCTTGCAATTGGATATATCAACATTTGATTCTATTCTGTTTTATGGATATACCACATTTGTTTCCCTGTTAATCAGCAATTGGAGGATGTTTGAATTATTCACAATTTCAGCTATTATGAATAACATTAAAATTTATAGAATAATTTTGTATAATATGTACACAGGGAAACAGAAACCACAGTTCATAGACCCCTGGAAAACAGCTTCACACTGGACAACAGCTTTACTGCTCCTCTAAAATCCAAAAACAGTCTGAAGGCCTCCTAGGAGATCTACTGTAGCTAGGCCAACAAATCAGCAGCTTCTCTGCCCCTCTGAAAACCCCTCAGTTGGAAGACCCCACAGGAGGTCTGTTACATCCAGGGTCACAGTCCTACCAGAAGACCTGAAGCAACCCAGAGACAAAAGAGGCAGGTTCCAGACACCCTGAACAGCAAACAGGAATAACCAGATGGTGATAAGCAAGTGCAATAAGGAACAATAAGCAACAGAAGCCATGTAGGCATCATCAGAACCCAGTTCTCCCACCACAGCAAGCCTTGAATACACCAACACACCTCCAAATCAGGCTTGCTAAAATTCGATAGGGTAGAAGATAATAGAGTCCTTTAAGGAGAATATCAATAACTCACTGAAAGAAATACAAGAAAACACAGGTAAACAGGTAGAATGTCTTAAGAGGAAACAAATAAATCCCTTAAATAAATACAGGAAAACACAATAAAACAGGTAAAGGAATTGAATAAAGCAGTCCAAGACTGAAAAGTGGAAATAAAAACAATCAAGAAAACAAAAATAGAGACAAACCTGGAAATAGAAACCCTAAGAAAGTGTCCAAAAATTGAAGATGTAAGCATCACCAACAGAATACAAGAGATAGAGAGAATCTCAGGTGTAGAAGATACTATAGAAGAGAGTAGAACAACTGTCAAAGAAAATTGAAAACATAAAAATCTCCTTAACCAACATTTCCAGGAAATTCAGGACACAATGAAAATACCAAATGTAAGAATAATTGGAATAGAGGAGAACAAAGATTCCCAGCTTAAAGGACCTGAAATGTCTTCAAAAAATAATAGAAGAAGCCGGGCATGGTCGTGTACACCTTTAATCCCAGCACTTGGGAGGCAGAGGCGGGCAGATTTCTGAGTTCAAGGCCAGCCGGGTCTACAGAGTGAGTTCAAGGAAAGCCAAGGCTACACAGACAAACCCTGTCTCAAAAAACCAAAATTAAAAAAAAAATCATAGAAGAAAATTTCCTCAACCTAAAGAGATATTCATAAAGGTGCAAGAAACCTATAGAACACCAAATAAATGGGACCAGAAAAGCAAATTTTCTTATCACATAATAATCAAAACACTAAATACATAGAACAAAGAAAGAATATTAACAACTGCAAGGTAAAAGGGTCAAGTAACATACAAGGGTAGACCTATGAGAATTATACAAGACTTCTCAACAGAGACTATGAAAGCCAGAAGAGCCTGGTCAGAGGTCATGCATAATCAAAGAGAATACAAATGCCAGTCTAGGCTACTGTACCCAACAAAACTCTCAATCAACATACATGGAAGAACAAAACATTCCAGGACAATACCAAATTCAAACAATATCTATCTACCAATTCAGCCCTATAGAGGATCCTAGAAGGAAAATTCCAACACAAGGAAGCTATCTACACCAAAGAAAGAACAAGATATTAAGCATCTCACAACAAGGCCAAAAAGAGACAACCACAAGCACACAAAGCCACCTACAAAAATAAACATAACAGGTTTGAACAGCCATCTTTCTTTAATATCTCTCAATATTAATGGACTCAACTTACCATAAAAAGACATAAGCTAGCAGACTGGATATGCAAAAAAAGATCCAGCATTTTGCTGCATACAAGACAGACAACTCATTAACAGAGACAGATATTATCTTAGAGTAAAGGGATGAAAAAAAAGGTCTTCCAAGCAAATGGTCCCAAGAAACAAGCTGGAGTTGCCATCTTAATACCCAATAAAATAGACTTTCAACCAAAAGTTATCAAGCACGATAAGGAAGGATACTTCATATTCATCAAAGGGAAAATCCACCAAGGATGTTGGGAGCCGCCCTCACATTTGCCATTATAAGATGGCGCTGACAGCTGTGTTCTAAGTGGTAAACATAATTTGCACACGTGCAGGGGCAGTTTTCCCGCCATGTGTTCTGCCTTTCTCGTGATGACAACTGGGCCATGGGCTGCAGCCAATCAGGGAGTAATACGTCCTAGGCGGAGGATAATTCTCCTTAAAAGGGACGGGGTTTTGCCATTCTTTTTCTCTCTCTTGTTTTCTCATTCTTGCTCTCTTGCTTTTCTTGTTCTTGTTCTTTTTCTTGCTCTTGCTCTCTTGCTCTCTGGCTCCTAAAAATGTAAGCAATAAAGTTTTGCCGCAGAAGATTCCGGTTTGTTGTGTTCTTCCTGGCCGGTTGCGAGAACGCGTGTAAGACAAGAGAAAGTCTCAATTCTGAACATCTATGTCCCAAGTGCAAGGGCACCCACATTCATAAAATAAACTTTACTAAAGCTCAAAACACACACTGAACCCCACACAATAATATTGGGAGACTTCAATATTTCACTCTCACAAAAGGACAGGTCACTGAAACAGAAACTAAACAGAGACACAAGGTGAAACTAATAGAGGTTATGAAACAAATGGATTTAACAGATATCTACAAAACATTTCACCCTAAAACAAAAGAATACACCTTCTTCTCAGCACCTCATGGTACTGTCTCCAAAATTGACCATATAATTGGTCACAAAACAACCCTCAACTGATACAAGAAGATTGAAATAATCCCATGCATCCTATCAGTTCACCATGGCCTAAGTGTGGTCTTTAATAATAGCAAAAAGAACAGAAATTCCACGTACATGTGGAAACTGAACAACTCTCAACTCAATGATAACTTGGTCAAAGAAGAAATAAAGAAATTAAAGACTTCTTGGAATGTAATGAAATATTGACACATCATACCCAAATTTATAGGACACAATGAGAGCAGTGCTAAAATGAAAATCCATAGCACTAAGTGCCCTGGTACAGAAAAGGGAGAAATTTTACACTAGCAACTTAACAGCTCACCCGAGAGCTCTAGAACAAAAAGATGCAAATACAACCAAAAAGAGTAGACAGTACGAAATACTGAAGCTCAGGGCCAAAATCAAACTAATAGAAACAAAGAGAACAATACAAAGGAGCAGAAAAACCAAAAGCTGATTCTTCAAAACAATCAATAAGATACATTAACCCCTAACCAAACTAACTATAGGTCCCAGAGGCAGTATCTAAATGAAAAAAATCAGAAATGAAAAGAGAGATGTAACACAGAAACAGCAGAAATTCAAAAAATCATCAGATTCTGCTACAAAAGTCTTTACTCAATGAAATAGGAAAATCTATATGAAATGGATGATTTTCTGGACAGATACGACATAGCAAAGATAAATCCAGAGCAGGTAAACTATCTAAACAGGCCCATATCCGATAAAGAAATAGAAAAAGTCATTTAACCACCCCCCCCAAAAAAAAAGCCCAGGGCCGGATGGATTTAATGCAGAGTTATACCAGACTTTCAAAGAAGCCCTGATACCAATACTCCTCAAACTGTTCCCTAAAGTAGATACCGAAGGAACTCTACCTAAATCATTCTATGAAGCCACAATTACTCTGATACCTAAACCACACAAGAACCCAACCAAAAAAGAGAACTTTAGAACAATCTTGCTTACACATATCACTGCTAAATACTCAATAAAATTCTTGCAAACCGATTCCAAGAACACATCAAAGCCATCATGCATGACAATCAAGTAGCCTTCATCACAAGGATACAAGGTTGGTTCAATATACAAAAATCTATTAATGTAATAAGTTATATAAACAAACCCAAAGAAAACTCACATGATCATCTCCTTAGATGCAAAAAAGCACTTGACAAAATGCAATACCCCTTCATGTTAAAAGTATTAGAGAGATTAGGAATTCAAAGGTCGTCCCTAAACATAATTAAAGCAATTTACTCCAATAGCCAATATCAAATTAAATGCAGAGATACTTGAAGCAATTCTAATAAAATTAAGGAAAAGACAAGGATGGCCACTCTCCTCATATCTATTGAATATGTACTCAGTGTGCTAGCTAGAACAAAAAGACAATAAAAGCAGATCAAGGGGATCCAAATTGGTAAAGAAGGAATAAATGTATCTCTATTTGCAAATGATATGATAAGATACATAAGTGACCCCAAAAATTCAACCAAAGAACTTCTCCAACTGATAAACAACTTCAACAAAACGGCCTAATATAAAATTAACTCAAATAAATCAGTAGCCTTCCTTTATGCATATGATAAACAGGCTAAGAAATAAATTAGGGAAACAACTCCATTCACAATAGCCACCAATATTATAAAATATCTTTAGGTAACTCTAACCAAACAATTGAAAAACCTGTATGACAATAAAGTCAAGTTGCTAAAGAAATTGAGCTGATGAGGTGATCATGAGATCAAGGCCAAATAGGCCTATACTGCAAGACTCTGCCAGAATTAGTAAAAAGAGAATAAGAAAGAAGGAGAAGGAGGAAAGGTTGTGGAAGTTGTTGATAGAAAAGCGTTCAGTCAATAAATGGCTTTGGAATCAGAATAAGAAACCATTTTAGCCAAAAATAAAAATGCAAAATCAAAATTTGTAGTGATTTCTTCTCCATCTGTCAGGGACCATCCATGAGATATTTCCTTCCTTCCTTCCTTTGCTTTTGCTAATCGATTAACTAGAGGTCTAAGGTAAAAAGGGAAAAAAGAAAAGAGAAGTTGAGCTGGGTATGGTGGCATATGCCTTTAATCCCAGCACTTGGGAGGCAGAGGCAGGCGAATTTCTGAGTTCGAGGCCAGACTGGTCTACAGAGTGAGTTCAAGGACAGCCAGGGCTATATAAAGAAACTCTGTCTTGAAAAGCCAAAAGAAAAGAAAGAAAGAAAGAAAGAAAGAAAGAAAGAAAGAGAGAAAGAAAGAAACAAAGAAACAAAGAGAGAGAGAAAAAGGAAGAAATTGAAAAAAAGAAAGAAAAAAGAAAAATGGGAAAAAGAAAAAAGGAAAGAAATTGAAGATCTCAGAAAATGGAGAGATCTACTATAGTCATAGATTGGCAAAATTAACATAGTAAAAATGGTCATCCTACCAAAGGCAATCTATAGATTCAATGCAGTCCCCATCAAAATCCCAACACAACTTTTCAAAGAGATAGGAAGAGCAATTCTCAAATTCATCTGGAAAGTCAAAAACCCAGAAGAGTGAAAACAGTTTTTAACAATAAGAGAACCCCTGGGGGAATCACCATCCCTGACCTCAAACTTTACCACAGAACAATAGTGATAATAACTGCATGGTATTGGTACAGAGACAGATATGCTGATCAATGGAATAGAATTGAAGACCCAGAAATAAAACCACACACTTGATCTTTGACAAAGACGCCAAAAATATAGACTGGAAAAAAAGAAAGCATCTTCAATAAGTGGTTTTGGTCTAACTAGCTGTTGGTATGTAGTAGAATGAAAATAGACTCATATTTCTCACCATATGGGGAAGAAGAGTTGAAAGGTACCATTTTCACATTCAATATTTATTCTTAATTATATTTAACACTAGATATAATTTTGCCCCACATGGCATTCACACTCTTCTACATAGAGCTTGGAATTTTAAAGACATGGGCATGCCGGTGTACTATTTGCCTAGCAGTAAAGTGAAAACTCCTAGAAAGTGGGCCCATGGTGTAAGGACAGACAATCCTTTGCAGTGTTGTATGAAACAGCTCCATTAGTTCCAATCTAAACAAATATTAGATAATATAAGATTTTTGATAACATCATGTATGCTTCATAAAGATTGAATTAATTGTGCCTTGACTACATTTTGTAAGAAAGTAGTCTAATGAAGAGTTTCAGAAGAGAAACAAGTACACACTCATACATACCCTAAACAATGAATAAAGAAACTTGATTCTAGCCAGGCGGTGGTGGCGCACGCCTTGAATCCCAGCACTTGGGAGGCAGAGGCAGGTGGATTTCTGAGTTCGAGGCCAGCCTGGTCTACAAAGTGAGTTCCAGGATAGCCAGGGCTACACAGAGAAACCCTGTCTCAAAAAAAAAAAAAAACAAACAAACAAAAACAAAAAAACAAAAAAACAACAACAAAAAAAACAAAACAAAAAAAAAAGGAAAAAGAAAACTCGATTCTAAAGAGGATAAAATCAATAATTGTTATTCTTCATGTTTTTATTTATGGGATTAGATAAAATCATGATAGCTTCAAATACTTAAAAGTTTAATCCTTGCTTTTAAACATCTCCTAGATTGGACACTAGTAAATACAGTTAAGGTACCATCAAATGTATTGCTTACAACGTGGTTGTGAATATAAAGTGAGCTAATGCACATAAAAATACTTTGTAGAGAGTGATAGATTCGCTGTATACTAATGAAAAACTTCACTTAAGATGAGAATCTGTGTCTCTTAGAGATGATGCCAGTTTTGACATGAAAGGAAATATGAAAAATGTTCTGCTAACCTATGCCATTAATATTTCTAACCGTGCTTTGAAAGGCTCTATGAAGAAAGAATAAATAAACTTAAATTGGCAGCATAACTTTGGCATTAGAATCTGTTTCCACTTTGCTTAGCTGTCCTGGCTCTAGTCTGCAATATGCATTCTTTCCCATAGTTAACAAACTGAAGATGAAGTTGTCTCAATAGACTCTGAACATGTTTTTCCTGGCAGGCTGTAGCACAGGATTCTTGGCTGTAAACACATAGAATATAGATAGAACACTAGTTGAATCAACTTATGTTGGCTGACTTCATCTTTCCTCGTAGATTTTTGACAACACTCCAATGAAACTATTGCTATAAATTACAATTTGCTGAATGCTACTTTTCAGAGGCAACACTTTAGTCAGAACTAGTAGAGCCAGCTTTTAAAGTAAAGGGAAATAGGATACCTCTCCTTAACCTACACAATAAAAACAGTTAATGAATACTTTAAAATTAGGGTTCACAGAACACCAATGGCTTATGCTTTAAGATTAAGAATCAACACATAGGACCTCATAATATTGCAAAGCTTCTGTAAGGTAAAGGACACTGTTAATAGGACAAAATAGCAACCAACAAATTGGGAAAAGATCCTTACCAATCCTACATCAGATAGAGGGCTAATATCCAGTATAGACAAAGAACTCAAGAAGTTAGACTCCTGAGAATCAAATATCCCTATTTAAAAATGGGGTAAAGTGCTAAACAAAGAATTTTCAGCAGAGGAATATCGAATATCCAAGAAGCACCTAAAGAAATGTTCAACATCCTTAGTCATCAGGGAAATGCAAATCAAAACAACCCTGTTAACTATTCCAGAGGGTGGAATTCCTCTCCTGTTCACCCTTTACCCCAACCACCAAGGTCTAAGGGTATCAAATGCACACCTAAGAAAAAAATTTCTCTCGAGCATATGTAACTTTGTTCTCTACCTCTAATATATGTATGTGTGTTTCAGCATCTAGCCAAGTCCAGGCATTTACTCAAAGTCTACATTCCAGACAGCTCCAGAGAAGCAACACACAGAAGATCCAGCCTATTCTTACAGACACAGATGCGTCTACTGGACCTGCTCCTTCTACCTACAAATGGTTCCACAGATCTTGGACAGAAAGGAAGTAGCCAACTCTCCTAAGACTGGACCAACATCCTCATCCACATTTTCTTAGGTTTCTCAAATACATGCTGCCCCCAAATTAGCAGGAAGTAGTTAAGGATCATGACAACTGTATACCTGCATCAACATTACTTCTAGTTTCACCTATTTTAATTAAACCAAGAGAGAGGGATTTTAGCATTCCTTCTAAGCTTAGCTCAATAGTTACCTGGCATCAGTCAGGTACGCCTGGTTTGCTATAAAAGGGGCTCTTTGGCCCTTCTTCCTTCTCACTGCTCCCCTAACTCTCACTTAATCTTTTATCTCCCTGACACCTTTCTCCCTACGCCCCCTCTCTCTCATCCCTTCTCAACTCCCCTTCCCATGTCCTAAATAAACTCTATTCTAAACTATCCCTGTAATATGACTGGTACATCAGTGGAAAGGGATGCCTCAGCACCCCTCCCACCTCACCATTCTGTGCTCTACAAATCATATCTTTGTCTTTTTATAAAACTCAACAGCCAGTTCTGAGCTCTGCATACTACAGTACTGACTTGCCTAACTACATGTATCCACTGGTGTAATAGTGGCATGTTGGTTATGAGTTAAACACCTACTTTCTGATTATATATGAGGCCTGTTGCACAGCAGGGATTTCACATATACCTCCACTTAGTCAACTTTTCACATCCTTGTGTCAAATTACCTGAAGAAATCTGTATAGATTTATATTGACAAATATGGTACACTGAAAGCACCACACACTATAGCCAAGGTTGTAGAGCAGCAAGGACTGTCATTATTACTGTCAATGATGCAAAATGGCACTTTCAAATAGAAAAAAAGCATAAATTTCACTAATCATAAACCTTAACATTTACCCAGATTGTTAAAATCTTAAGATCACTAGAAAGTGTGCAGAAAATATTTCTAACAACAAAATTCACAATTGCTCATCCTTAGAAGTTAAGGTGTCTTCTAGTAGATGGATAAACTGTGGGTATGTCTGGAGAGTAGAATATGAAGTGGAATATAATTCAAAACCAAAAGAAAGGGAGGTAAGAAGCCATGGAGTGACATAGAATAAAACTAGAATGCATATCACTAAATGAAAGAAACTACCCTGAAATGCCTGCATGCTGAATTATTCAAACTATGTGGCAGTTTTTCTATAGAAAGATTAGAAGAAAAGAAGGAAAATCATGGTTATTCTGTGATTTATGACCAATATCCACTTATAAGTGAGTACATACCATGAGTGTCTTTATAGTTCCATCAATTTGCCCTTAAATTTTCATTATGTTATAGTTTTTTATGGTTGAGTGATCCTAAATTGTGCAATGCACCATATTTTCTTTATCTATTCTTTGGTTGAGAGTCATCTGGGTTGTTTACAGTTTCTGGTTATTATGAATAAAGCTGCTATGAGTGTAGCTGAGCAAGTGCCCCTGTGGTATGGTGGAGCTTCTTTTGGGTATATGGCCAGTAGTGGTCATAAAATATAGGATAACCATGCTAGAAACCAAAGACCCAAATAAGCTAAGTGACAAGGAGGGACCAAGGTACACCCCCAAATCTCACTGAGAAGGGGAAATAGATTATGCATTGGGAGTGGAGGGAAAGAGAGTGTTGAGTGAGAAAGGTATGGAATGGGAACAGGGGGTCTGAGATAGGACAGAACTGAGGGAGAGAGTACTAGGAAAGACAACTGGATTGCAGATGGGGGCATTTCTGGGATGAGCTAGAAACATATGACAGTTAGAACTTCCAGGAATCTGTGAGGGAGAACCAAGCAAAGACTTCTAGCAGTGGAGGATATGGAGCCTGAACTAGTCATCTCTTGAAACCAGGTAAGATTTCCAATGGAGAAATTGGAACACAAGTCCAGTTACAAAACCTTAGACCCACAAATTTTCCTGCCTACAAGATGTGCAGGGATAAAAGATTGAAAGGAATTTTAGGGAACTGACAACTAATGTCTGCCCTAGCTTGAGATCCATACCATGAGAGGGAGACCCCTGACACTATTGATGATATTCTCCTATACATTCAGAAAGAAGACTAGCATATATGTCATCAGAGAAACTTTATGAAGAAATTGCTGGAAGCTCATGCAGAGATCCATAGCCAAACATTGAGTAGAGCTTGCAAAATCCTGTGGAAGACTCAGAAGGATTGAAGGAGCAAGAGATGTAAAAGACACCACAAGGAACCCTACAGAGACAACTAAACTGGCCCCATTAGGGTTCACAAAACTGAATTGTCAACCTGAGAACATGAATGAAATTGACTTACACCCTCTGCACACATGTAGCAGCTGTACAGCTGGCTCTTCATGTGGGAATCCCAGGGGCTGTCTCTCTCTGACTACATTGCCTGCCTTTAAATCCCTTTCCCCTAACTTCTGCCTTATCTAGCCTCAGTGGAAGAAGATGTACCTAGTCTTATTGTGAATTGATATGCCTAGGCTCTTTGATGTCTTTAAGAGGTCCTTGTTTTTCAGGAGAGAAGGGGAGGAGGGAGAGGTAAAGTTAGAGGGAGGAACTTGGAGGAGAGCTGGTGCTGCTAGGGACAACCAGGTAAATTCCTCAAGCCCCAACCCCCAGCCTGTTCAGTCCCCAGCAACAATAGCAGGCTGTCTCCTCTGTGCTCCATCTCTTAGTCCACACCTCTAACCATATTCTCAGATGCATGCAGACATCGGGGAGCATCAGGTGAGATCTCTAGCCAGTTGCCTGCCTAACAGCCCACTGGTCAAACCCACCAGAGGCAAGCTCTGCCCTGCATCCTCTGCACTCCATTTCCCAATACTCAACTCCACCTACATCCCTGAAGGCTTGCTGATACCCAGAACAACAAGCAGCCTGAAGACATTAGGGGCTACCAGCACTGCCTATATCCCTGGAAGCCTGCTGAAACAAGGAAGTAACAATTCTACCTGCAACCCCATAGGTCTGCTGAGGCTGGGACTACCAGGACTTCCAACACTAGTGACACCTAGATGACTAAAGGCCGGCCAAAGAACACAATCAACAAAAAACAATGATTGGTCATAGATATCTCTCAATATCAATGGATTCAATTTCTCAATATAAAGACACAGGGTGACAGAGTGAATACGAAAACATTATCCATTATTCTGCTGCAAGACACCTTAGTAAAAAATATAGGTATTACCTCAGAGTAAAGGGCAGAAAAAAGTTCTCAAAGCAAATGGACCCAAGAAACAAATTGTGGTAGCCATTATAATATCTAATGAAAAGAAATTCAACCAAAAGTAATCAAAAGAGATATAGATGAGCATTTTATACTTATCAAAGCTAAAAATCCACAAAGATGACATATCAGTTATTAATAGTTATGCCCCAAATGCAAGAGCACCACCCACATTTGTAAAAGAATCATTACTAATATTTACATCACACATCAAACCCCATCCATTAACAGTGGGAGACTTTAACACCAACTCTCACCAACTGACAGTTCATCAAGACAGACAGACACTAAACAGAAATGATAAAGTAAGAGAAGTTATGAATCAAATGGACCTAACAGATATCAACAGAACATTTCACTCAAACACAAAATCTTGCGCGCGCCCAACTGGCCAGGAAGAATGACGCTGCAACAGGATCCTTCTGCACACGTTTATTCAGTCCCATTTCTTCTTGTTTATATCTCCCCTGTTCATATCTCCCTTGTTTATATCTCCCTCGTTTATATCTCCCTTGTTTATATCTCCCTTGTTTATATCTCCCTTGTTTATATCTCCCCCAAACCCTGGGCCTCTCACTCTTTTATACTCTCAGTTCTCATCCACGCACAGCAGGCCATGCCACCTCACCAGGCACGCAGCTTCAGCTAATCAGGGCAGCAGGGGCATATCTCCATCAAAATGGATTCACCAGTATCCTGGTACACCTGTGCAGCTCTCAAGATGTTTGTGGCTTATATGAGGAAGTCAGGTGCAAGTCATACGACTTAGCTGCAGTCCCTGGCGCCTTTGGGACTGCTGCCACACCCGCTCCTCACAACAAGACTATACTTTCTTCACAACACTTCATGGAACCTTCTCCAAAATTCATCATGTCACAAAGTTAATGTCAACAGATACAAGAAAATTGAAATAATACCTTGTATTCTATCAGACCACCATGGATTAAAGAGTTCTCACACTAATGATTTAAAAGTACACCTGAAAGCTCTAGGGGAAAAAGTGGCAAACACACCCAAGAGGAGTAGATGGCAGGAAGTAATCAAAGCAGGGCTGAAATCAATCACATATAAGCAAAGAGAACGATAAAAATAATCAACAGAATCAAAAAGTTGATTCTTTGAGAAAATGAAAAAGATAGTCAAACCCTTAGCCAAACTAGTGAAAATTGACAGAGACTGAACCCAAATTAAAAAAATCAGAAATGAAAAGGGAGACATGACAAGAGACACTGTGGAAATTCAAAGGATTGTAAGGCCTTAGAACAAAAGCCTGTACTCCACAAAATTGGAAAATCTAAACAAAGTGGATGATTTTCTAGACACTTAGCAATGTTAAATAATAATGAACTAAACTATCTAAATAGTCCCATAATGCCTAAAGAAATAGAAGCACTCATTAAAAGTCTCCCAACCAAAGCCTAGGTTTTACCATAGAATTCTATTATACATTCAAGGAAGAGCTAATACCTGTATTCCTCAAACTATTCCACAAAATAGAAACAGAAGGAACACTGTCAAAGTTATTCTATGAGGCCACAATCACCCTTTTATCTAAACCACACAAAGACTCAAAAAAAATTTTTTTCAGACCAATTTCCCTTATCAACACTGATGCAAAAATCCTCAATAAAATGCTTCCAAGCTGGATCCAGGAATACATCAAGGACATAGTCCACCATGATCAAGTAGACTTCATACCAGGGATGCATGGGTGATTGTATATATGAAAATCCATCAAAAAAATTCACTGTATAAATAAATTGAAAGGAAAATCCCAAAAGATCATCTTCTTAAATGCTGAAAAATGCCTTTGACAAAATCCAATGTTAAAAGTCTTGGAGAAATCAGGGATACAAGGCACATACCTAAATACAATAAAGGCAATATACAATAGGCCAATAGCCAATATAAAATTAATGGAGAGAAACTTAAAACAACTCCACTAAAATCGGGGTCAAGACACTGAGGAGAAGGGTGATCCTGTAGGAGGACCAGCAGTCTAAATTTAATCTGGAACCCCTAGATCTCTCAAACATTCTATCACCAAACAGACAGCATACACCACCTTATATGAGGCCTCCAACATATATACAGTAGAGAATTTACAGGTCTGTGTTCATTCAGAGTTGATGCACCTAACCCTCAAGAGACTGGAGGCTCCAGGGAGTTTAAAGGTCAGGTGGGGTGGGGGGTCTGGCATCCACATGAAGACAGGGTAGGGTGGGGAGGAGGTGTGGATGGGGGGTGATGAATGGAATATGGAGTGTAAAAATAAATTAAAAATAAAATAAAACTTTTTAAAAGGCAAAGCTATCCACTCACTTTATATCTCTTCAATATAATACTTGAAATCCTAGCTAGAGTAATGAGAAAACTAAAGGAGATCAAGGGGGATATGAATTGGAAAGGAAGAAGTCAAATTTTTGATGTTTACACATGGTATGATAGTATAGAGAAGTGAACCCAAAAATTCTACTAGAAAACTCCTACAGCTAATAAACCCCTTCAGCAAAGTGGTTGTATACAAAATCAACTCAAAGAAATCAGTAAGCTTCCTTTATACAAAATGATAAATGGGCTGAGAAAGAAATAAATGAAACATCTTTTACACTCGCCACGAATAATATAAAAGTAAGTTGGACTAACTCTAACTGAGCATGCGAAAGATCTGTATGACAAGAACTTCAAGTCCCTGAAGAAACAAATTGAAGAAGATATCAGGAGATGAAAAAGTGTCCTATGCTCATGGATTTATAGGGTTAACATAGTGGAAATATTTGCTTACTAAAAGCAATCTACAGATTCAGTGCAATTCCCACCAAAACTCCAACACAGTTCTTTATAGACATTGAAATAACAATTCTCAACTTCATATGGAACAACAAAAAACCCAGGATAGGTAAAACAACCCTGACAATAAAGGAACTTCTAGAGGTGTCACCATCCCTGACTTCAAGTTCTACTACTTAGAAATAGTAATAAAATCTGCATGGTATTGGTACAGAGACAGGCTGATCAAAGGAATCAAATCAAAGACCTAGAAATACATTCCTATGAACACTTGAGTTTTGACAAATAAGCCAAAACCATACAATGAGGGGATCTTCAATAAATACTGCTGGTCTAACTGCATGCCTACACATAGAAAAATGCAAATGGATCCATATCTATCACCCTGCACAAAACTTAAGTCCAAGTGGATTAAAGACCTCAATATAAAACATCAGATACACTAAAATCTAATAGAACAGAAAGTAGGAATATCCTTGGATTCATTGATACAAGAGACCATTTTCTGAACAGAACACCCCTAGCTCAGGCACCAAGATCAACAATTAACAAGTAGAACCTCATGAAACTGAAAACCTTTATAAGGCAAATGACACTGTTCATAAAACAAAACGATAGCATACAGATTTGGAAAATATCATCACCAACCCTACATCTGACAAAAGGCTATTATCTAAAATATATAAAGAACTCAAAAAGTTAGACACCAACAAACCAAATAACCTAGTTTAAAAAATGAGGTAAAGAACTAAACAGAGCTGAGCGTAGTGGCGCATGCCTTTAATCCCAGCACTCAGGAGGCAGAGGCAGGCAGATTTCTGAGTTCAAGGCCAGTTTGGTCTACAAAGTGTGTTCCAGGACAGCCAGGGCTACACAGAAACCCTGTCTCAAAAAAAAAAAAAAAAACAAAAAACAAGAACAGAACTAGACAGAATTTTCAACAGAGAAATCTCTAACGGCCAAGAAATAGTCAATATCCTTAGTCATCAGGAAAATGTAAATCAAAACAAATCTGAGATTCCACCTTACACTGATCAGAATATCTACTATCAGAAATTCAAGGGACAGCACATGCTGGTGAGGACGGGTAGTATTGAGAACACTCCTCCATTTGTGGTGGGAGTGCAAACTTGTACAAGTACTCTTGAATTCAATTTTGAGTTTTCTCAGAAATTGGTAATAGTTCTACCCACCCCTGAGCATATACCCAAGAATGCTCTACTATACCACAAGAACACTTACTCAACTATGTTTATAGCCACTTTATTTGTAATAGCTAGAAACTGGAAATAACTCAGATATACTGCAGATGCAGAATGGATAAAGTAAATGTGCTTCATTCACACAACAGAATATTATTCTCATCCTAAATGAGATAACCCAGACCCAAAATGACATACATAGTATGTACTCACTTCTAAATGGATATTAACCATAAAATACAAGAAAACCAAGCTCTAATTCACAACACCCCCCCCCCAAAAAAGAACAAATAACAAGTATGGCCCAAGGGAGGATGCTTGAATCTTTCTCAGAAGGAGAAATAAAATAGATATTGGAAGTGGGTGAAGGGAGAGAGAGGGGATGGAGAGAGAAACATGACAGAGGGGGAGGGGGAGGGAGAGCAAGGGGGAGAGAAAGGAAACTGGTGGGGGTTAGGGGGAGGGGCATCTCCAGGAAATGCCAGAGACTTGGGATTGGGGGAGGCCCCAGGAAACCTGTGGAGATAACTCTACCTGAGACTCCTAGCAGTGGAAGATATAGAGCCCTAACAGTGTACCTGATGTAGCTAGGCAGGACTCCCATGGAAAGAATAAAAATAGCAACCCACCCAGAGAACCTTCAACCCAAAATGTGCCCTGCCTATGAGATGTACAAAGACAAATATTGAGCAGAGTTAAAGAAAATGGCCAACCAATTACTGACACAAATTGAAACTCATCCCATGGGCAAAATTCAATCCCTGGCACTATTAATAATACTCTACTATGCTTGTAAACAGGAGCTTAGTATAGCTGTCCTCTGAGAGGCTCCACCCAGCAATCTATACAAGCAGATGTAGAGATTCACAGCCAAATATCAGCTACAGCTCAGAAAGGCTTGTGAGTATGTTGGGTGAAGGATAGAGGAGCCGGAAAAGGATAGGAACTTCACAGGAAGACCAACAGAGTCAACTAACCTGGACGCTTGAGGGCTCCCTGGGACTGAACCACCAACCAAAAAGTGAGCATAGACTAGACATAGGCCCTTTGCACATATGTAGCAAATATGCAGCTTGGTCTTCATGAGGGTCCCTCAACAACTGGTATGGAGGCTGTCTCTGAATCTCTTTTCTTTCTGTTGATCTAGTTCCCCTAGCTGGGCCACTTTGACCACAGTAGGAGTGGTCCTGTCGTGACTTGATGTGCCAGGGTAGGGTGATATCCAGGAAAGGGGGATACTCCTTTTCAGAGAAAGGAAAAGGTAATGGGAAAAAGAGCTATGTGAAAGGGTACTGGGAGGTAAGGGGATTGGATATAGAGATGTAAAATAAATAAATAAATAAATAAATAAATAAACTTCAAGAAAGACCTCTATGAGAAGTATTCATGTAGAGCATGTCCTCAAGAATGAAAGGAAGAGGAAGCAAGGTGCAGAAAGAACAAGAACAGGTTCAGAGGCCCCAAGGTAAAAAAGAATGTAGACTCCTGGAGGCAATCAAAATTGATCAGGAATGAGTAGTATATCAAAGATATATCTGGGAAACTGAGTTTAAAAAAAAAGTCTGTAGAGAAGATCAGAACACAGATCCTAGAAGACTTTATAAACATGCTTAGGATTTGAAATATAATTTTGAGTGTAATAAGTTTTTAAGCCTTCAAGATGCCATTTGTTTCCCCCTTTGGGCTTTTTGATTTTGCTTTTTTTTTCTTTTACTTTTTTTGGGGGGGATGGGGGTGGGAGTTTTCTGTTTCATATAGTTAATATATTATTTTTAAACCCAGGCATACCAAACTAGCAGTTTATATGTTTTGTTTTTAAAATTTATTTATTTTTAATTTATGTGTATGAGTGTTTTGCCTGCATGTATAATCTGTTCACTGTGTGCATGTCTGTGCTCACAGAGGTCAAAAGAAAGAGTCAGATCTCTTAAACTAAAGTGCAGTTACAGATGCCTTGAGACTCTATGTAGTGGCTGAGCATTAAACTCAGTCCTACTGAAAAAGCAACAATACTCTCAGCCAGTCTTCCAGCTCTGATAAAAGAAAATACACATTAAGTTTAAGAGATCCTAATGATTACAAGAAATATAGAAAAAGACTTTACTGCTTATTTCTGTTTATCAATTACGTTCACAATGAATTTTAGATAAAAAGCAAAGTCTCAATTATGTTTGAATACAGATTCATTTTTTTAGAAATGGTAATGAAGAGAAAGCCAATTCTATAAAAGAATTATATGAAAAAACTGTCAAAACACCATTGAGAAGGGAGACAGGGACAGCAAATCTGAGAAAGGAGATTCACAAATCTAGACAAATAGTTCAGTCTTTATCTTTTAAAACTCTATTTCCTTGCATTTATTAGTGATGAAAAATCAAAACATGAGCAAATTATTAAATAGATGGTTATCATATGAAATTGCTTTTGTCAAATTTTGGACTAGTGGTAACTGCATCATGGTAGGCATCTCATAAATTGGTCTTTCTTTTTCATGAACATACATAAAGTAGTTTATTTTAATGTAGAATTTCTGATTGTACATGTGCAATGATTATTTGGGGAAAATATTAATTTCTCTTCTTTCTTTTTATTTTCTCTCTAAAAGTATCTACATAAGGGGTTATAAATTTCAATTCTAACATTATTTTGTTGCTTACACATAGATTAAATGCTAGTTTGCTAGAGGGCTGTTGGTTAGGGTACTTTAAGACATATAAGAATGTGTTGATCTAGGGCTCTCTATCTGTCTGTTTCTGCCTCTGAATAATTTACCATAACATAGGACTCCCATATTTTATTATCATAAGTAGAAATCAGACTTCATTATGCCATCATTTCACTCTTAATGTAATGTTTATGGTATGGACTTCAAAAATGAAAATAAATGTTGAACATGATCTCATCTTTATCATCATCATCATCATCATCATCTTACTCTTCCTAATTTTCCTCCTTTTCCTGTTTCTCCTTCTTCCCTCCACCTTCCATTTCTTTCTGAATTATTTTGCTTTTTTGAGACAGCTATCCCAGTATAGCTTTAACCTTGTGATAGGATTGGGTGTATGCCACAATGCCCAAGCAAAATATTCTGTTTCTTCTTGATAAGAAATATTTCCAATAGCTAGCTGTTATCTAATGTCTTAGGGTTTCTGTTGCTGTGAAGAGACACCATGACCACATCAAGAGACATCATGACCAAAGTGACTCTTATAAAGGAAAACATGTCATAGGGGTTAGCTTACAGTTTTAGAGGTTTAGTATATTATCATCATGGTGGAAATGATGGTCATGCAGGCTGACGTGGTACTGGAGAGTTCTATATCTTGATCCCAAAGCAGCAGGCAGAGACCTAGCTTGAGCATCTGAAACCTCAAAGCCCACCTGCCCTAGTGACACATGTCCTCCAACAAAGAGATAGCTATTTCAACCACACCAAAACTAGTTATAGTACTGCTCCTATGGGCCTATGGGGCCATTTTTATTTAAACCACCACATTTCACTCTCTGGCCCCCATAGACTTGTAGCCATATCATAACATAAAATTCATTTAGGCAAACTTGAAAAGTCCCCTTAGTCTATAACAGTCTCAAACCTTTTTAAAAGTCTTCTAAGACTCATGGCAGTCTCTTAACTGTATAAAAACAAAATTAAAAAAGCAGATCACAGACTTCCAGCATAGGATGGCACATGATATACATTGACATTCTAAAAGGGAGCATAGTGAGGAAATACTTGACCAAAACTTAGCTTGGCAAAATCCAAACTCTGCATCTCTGTATGTGATGAAAAACTCTTCAGATCTCCAACTCATTCAACTCTTTTGACTGCAACACACTTCTTTCTTTGGTCTGGTTTCACTTTCTTTTAGCAGCTTTCCTTGGCAGATATCTCATAGCTCTGGTATCTCCAAGGCAACCTAGGCTTCACCTTCACAGCTTCATACAATGCCCTCCGGTTGGCCTCCAGTACAGGGACACACATCATGAAGGTTTGTATATGCTTGGCTCAGGGAGTGGCACTATTAGGAGGTATGACCTTGTTACAGTAGATGTCACTGTGGGTGTGAGCTTAACACCCTCATCCTAGCTGCCTGGAAGTCAGTCTTCCACTAGCAGCCTTCAGATGAAGATATAGAACACTCAGATCTGCCTGCACCATGCCTGCCTAGATGCTGTCATACTCCCACCTTAATGATGGTGGATTGAACTTCTGAATCTGTAAACCAGCCCTAATTAAATGTTGTCCTTTATAAGACTTGTCTTGGTCATGGTGTCTGTTCACAGCAGTAAAACCCTAAGACACCCATGATACATGGCTGGCCAAGTAGCTTTCCTTAGCCACAGAGGAATATTCCATAACCCCTTTCTTCTATTCTTGATTCAACCTGTGGATCTCAATCCCTTTGGAAGTCAAACAACCCTTTCACAGGGGTCACCTAAGGCCATTGAAAAACATAGGTATGTACATTATGATACATAACCTTAGCAAAATTACAATTCTAAAATAATGACAGAGTAATTTTACAGTTGGAGGGTCACAACATAAGGAATTTTATTAATGAGTCACAGCTTTAGAAAGTTTGAAAACCACTGGACTAGAGGAAGACTCCTACCTTCCTGCTTTTTATTGCTAAGCAACTTATACATCTAACTTCATAGAGCTCCTTTATTCATATACAATGCTGTAGGGCAATTTTAGGCATCCATGCTGATACATTTTAACCCCTAGGAGTCCAGGAATGCCAATGATCAAGTTAAATAGACTAGACTCAGATCAATAGGGGAAACTCTAGTCTTTGTGTAACCTGGTAGTAAAAAGCAAACAAAACCATTTTTTCTAGGGAATCTAGAGTCAATTTTCATCTCAAAATAATGTAACTATCCCAATAACTCAAGTTAAATCCATTCTCATACCAGAATATGTTTCTGTCCTTATTTTTGCAACATGCATATACATAGTTGCATGCACAAACACATTGTGTGTGTGTGTGTGTGTGTGTGTGTGTATATATATATATATATATATATATATATATATATACATATATATATATATATATATATACATATATTCTATGTATATGTTATATGAGATAAATAGAACGGTGTAGTGAAGGTCCTGTGTGTGTGTATGTATGTATCTGTGTGTCTGTGTCTATGTGTGTGTGTGAGTGTGTGCACAGTTGTGCTTATCTGAACTCATGTAGGCATCTCTCATGACTCTAGTCAGAAACATTCTATTGTATGTTTTTTTTGTTACTTTTTTGTTTGTTTGTTTTGTTTTGTTTTTTTGTTGAGACAGAGTCTAGATAGGTAGCTCTGGATGGCCTTGAACTTTGTAGACGACACTGGATTTGAACTTAATGAAGGTTCATCTCCCTCTGCCACTCATGTTCTACAATTATAAGCATGTATTGTGTGAAGTTATCTTTGGGAGACAACACATATATATTTCACCTCCCTGACACCAAGGATTACCAATAACAGAGCAAAGAAACAATTTCTTCCAAGTGCAGCTTAGTGAACCAGAGTTTAACTAGGGTTGCTTCCAGAAGCAGGAGTGAGGGTTTATTTATAGGAGCATAGGCAATTTATGAGTAGGTGAGTAGGTACAAGACTGAAGAAAATGTCTCTCACCCTTCCCAAGCAACTTTTAACACCTATATTCCTCAGAAAGGTGAAGGGCCTTGTAGCATACCTCTCCCATTATGAATATTAATGGGGCCAGTCTTGTTCAGGTCTTCTGTGAGAATTATTGGTACTAAGAGTTCAAGAGCACAAAGGCTGTACAGTGCCCAGAGGATGGCATTCCAAAATAATGTACTACTAATCCAATTTTCAGTAGGATTTCTTTCAATGTTTTCTGAAACATTATCCCATCTTTCTGCATATATAGAAAATATAGATGTATCATCTCTTAGGTAGAAATTGGGAGCTGGCTAATTTTGATCAATTCCAAATATTTTTTGGCATTTGAAAGATACTATTGTCTTAAAACTGTCAGTTTTAAAGCATCAGAAAGTATCAATATAAGCATATTTATTCACTCTGGGTGCATTAAATCAAAACCATAAATTATTTTATGTAAATTCAACAAAAACATGCAATAAACTCCAGTGTCTTCATTAGTGTACATGTGTGTTGTATTGCATAATTTTACTGTAGCCTTGCTTCTAAATGCACGGCATGTGCACATGTCATAACAAATGCCATCCTAACAAATAATACCAACAAACACTGCTTGAAAGAACTTGGCTCAGATTTGAGACTACTATATGTTAGGGATTATGTTTTTAAGTGGACATACTAGTTCTACTAGTGTGAAAATATACTTCAAAGAAAACAAAGACGTCCAGTATGTTCTTAATGTCATACCTCAGCATGTAGTTACTAAATTTGTGTGTATCTTTAGATTGTGTTGTTACAAATTGAGTTTCACAGAATATTGTTCAATTAATTTGGGGTTAGAATTAAGACAGAATTTCAGCAATTTCTGAAAGAGCCTGTACTGGATTGATTATGCTTAGATTATGGCAAGTTGAACTCTTAAGAGGTGTGATATTATTGGAATAGGTGTGTCCATTTTGGAGGAAGTGTGGCACTGTGTAGGAGATTCATAGAACAAGCCTATGGGAACAAGGGAGTGGAATGCAGTGGTTTAAATATGCTTGACCCATGGAAAGTGGCACTATTAGGAGGTGGGGCCTTGTTGTAATAGGTGTGGCCTTGTTGCAAAAAGTGTATCACTGTGTATGAGGGCTTTGGGGTCTCTGTTCAAGCTCTTTCCAATGTGGATGAGACCCACCTCCTGGCTAACCTGTAGAAGACAGTCTCCCCCTGGCAGACTTTGGATCAAGACCCCATCTCTTCCAGCATCAAATCTGCTTGCATGCTTCCTGCCATGACGATTATGTACTTAAACTTCTGAAATATAAGCCAGGCCCAATTAAATGCTTTCCTTTACAAGAGTTGCCTTGGTCATGATGTCTCTTCAGAGCAATGAAACCCTAACTAAGACAGAGCCCTAAAATCACTTTTGTCATTTTGTATGACTTATTTCTATAAAGCAGTTATTTCAGTGCTAATAATCATCAAATAAAAATATCAACCAACTTTGAAAATATTCTACATTCTGAGTATCAAACATTCAACAAAGATTTATTCTTTGTAAAGTAGAATCAGTAAATCAATCTCTTTAGTGCACAAGTTTTCTTTCACCTTTGATAGATGCAAATGTAATGCAATGAATTATTTTAAAATAAGTTTTTTGAGGCCAGAGAGATGTCTCAGAAGTTAAATGCACTTGTTACTCTTGGAGAAGACTTAGGTTAAGGTCCCTACACTCACATGGTGGCTCAGAATTATCTATAACTCCAGTACCAGAAGATGTAACACCCTCTTCTGAACTTATCATGGAGTGTACGGTGTACATACATACATGCAGACAAAAACATTTATACACATAAAATAAATATATTTAAAAATGAAGTTATTACAAAAGAAAATGATTGTCTTTCTAATTTATTATCAGGAAATATATGGTCATTAGTTTATATGCCTATGTTATATACTTATACACTCAGGGTCATGTAAATTGTCTCAGGTAAAAGAGGGGACCCATGTGAAAAAATGCTTAAGAACCATAGACACAGGAGAAGTTAAATATGCAAAAAATTAGGCTACTCCACTAAAGATTTTTCTGGAGTGCCTTATCTGGAGCAAAAGAGAAACTAGGAAAAAGACTGTCATTCAAAGTGTCAGCATCTCCCTCAGGAGGCATATGTGATCTCTCCTTAAAATCCCTCCCTAGTAGTATACAAAACCACAACAAAGGGCATAAAATGCATAAGAACAGAAGATAAAGTGAAGGCCAGTGCAACTTCCACAACTGGCACCAACTATAATTAACTATTGTGGGTCACACAAGACTAGCCCTGTTAGCAATCAGTCAAAAAGGGGGGAGGGGATCAGGGTGTCCTGCCACTGAGTACATGAGTACATGAACTCGTGGCTATTGACAAACTCTAGAAAATATAGGAAACTACTCCTTAGTTATGTATCCTCTGTTGAGCCAACCAGGCTCCAATGAATGATAGATAGGAAGGGGGAGGCAAGAATGGTCAATACAGAAGGAGTATCTTTGTGCAACTTTAAAAAATAATAAAAATTAAAAAATATATATATAAGACTGTTGTTCTGGTGCATGTCTTTTGTGCTAGCACTTAGGATGTAGAAGTAGGGTGAGCCCTCAGAGTTGGATTCCAGGCCAGCCAGTGGAGTCTACATAGTGAGTTCCAGGCTAGCCACACAGTGAGACTCTGTCTCAAAAAACTAAAAAATAAAATCACCCCTATTAGACTGGATGCTATTAAAAATCAAAGTGTCAATTTGAGGTACAATAGGAGACACAGTCCAGAACTCCCACAGCAGCCCCTTTCTTACCTTTTAAAGAACCCTGATCAAATAAAGGGGAGGTCCTTGACTTCATAACACACACACACACACACACACACACACACACACACACACACACACAAAGTATCAGTACAATCCAATATGAAGGCAATCTGAATTTTATTAGGAAGAAATTTTAATTTTAAGAACATACAAAATATACTCAGGAAAAAGAACAATAGTCACCCAAGTGTATAAATATGTGTGCATCTCAAATGTGTGCATCTCAAAGAAGTTGTGACAGAGTAGATGAAATTAGAACTATTTATTTTATGGGTCAACCTAGAAGACCAGCATGCAGACTGAGTACAAAGAACAGTTTATAAACCCTGAGAGCATGGCTTTTCCTCTGTTGATTTGTTTGTGCTTTTGTGGATTTGTCTCTACATTTTACATCCTGTTTATGTTAAAGCTTATCAGACACATAACCTTGCAGAATAGCATCTAGGGTTTTTTGTTCACTTAAAGTCTGGAACTTAATCAAACTGCACTAAAAGCTTAGAAAAGATTTCCTATTGCCAGACATTCCAGGACAAACTTGATGTCTCAATGGGCTCCCTGAGTGGAAATAAAATGCTTTAAAGGGCATTACTGGATGCTTGTTCAATTGAATTGAAAGCAAATAATAATTTATAACTAAATAATTTTGTAGTATTATAGGATATAGTTTGTATTATTAAATTATGTGAATTTCTAAAGTAATATCAATTATAATAAAGTATCTTTAACCAATATTCCCTGAAGTATATAAAGGCAAAGGTCATGGCATACAAATTACTCCTAAAAAATAAATGGAAACATGTGTATAGTGATACGTATAGTAAAGCCTTTGTGTCTGTCTTTAATTGAAATGTGTAAGCAAATCTTTGCTATGTTTGGTTTAATTAGTAAATGCCGAGAAACAGTTTTGAGACGGATCCTTGAAGAAATGTTGTCTCTCAAGAGAATCTGTACTTGGTGCTATGTGAGAGCTTGCAGCTGCACCAACCTTGGTCCTGAGGTACTCTTGGAAAACCTGGAGTTCTTATTTTTGATTATGGCTACCATTGTCAAAAGGGACTAAGATTTGCAGGGGTTGCATGCTCCCATGGGCATCAAGGACAAGATAACTTTGGTACTTGAAACCTTTCCCAGCCCCAATTAACCTTGTAAGATGTTTGAATAAAGTAATAGGAGTGAGCTAGTTGGGTGTCAGTCTTTTCTGAGAAGGCTGAACCCCCCTTGATCCTTCAGAAAGTGAAGGCTTAGCATCTTGGTGAGCTTCTGTCTCTACTGTGGAACCTATGAACAACATCAATCAGTAAGAATATGTGTTTATGTGTTTGTAAAGAATTGTTTTGCCCGGCAGTGGTGGCACACGCCTCTAATTACAGCACTTGGGGGTGGGGGGGTAGAGGCAGGCAGATTTCTGAGTTCAAGGCCAGACTGGTCTACAGAGTGAGTTCCAGGGCAGCCAGAGCTACACAAAGAAACCCGGTCTCAAAAAAAAATTGTTTTGAGGAGCTAAAGAGATGGTTCAACAGTTATGACTGCTTGTTACACTTGCAAATAACCCAGGTTCAATTCTTAGCACCCACATGGGGACTAATAACTGCCAGTAACTACAATTTTAAAGGAGAGATCTGAAGCACTTTTTCCAAGTTCTACATGTTCATCAGTTCCAGAATGCGTATGGTGCACATACATAATACACTTAAGCTCACATGCATACACATCAAATATATTTTTATAAAAAGGATATGTTACAAATTGATGGATGTGGGGAAAGGATTTTTGTCAGTCTTTCTTTATAGCCTGTTTGGTTTATATTATCCCTTCAGATTGCTCACAATCATGTGTAACTCCACACCCAGAAATCTGTTGCCTTAGACATTCTTGGGCATCCACACAAGTTACTTTCACAGACATACCCACGTACATATAACTAAAATTAAACTAAAATTTTTCTTTAAACTATCAAACTGAAAAGAAAACCAAGAAAACAGATAGCTGTACCTTGAATTTTAGTTTAAAAATAATAGGGGCATGGAGTCGGCACACACACCCAAGGTCCCCTAGAGGACTCTCCACGAGATCTAAGGACCACCGGTGAGTGGAACACAACTTCTCTTCCAATCAAATCTTGCAGGACCTGAGACAGCATTAAAGACACAGAAAAAACGGCCTGACCAGCGTCCAAATCCCTTCTGGTTGGTGCCAGCACTGGGTCACCTGGGCCCAGAGTTGGCAGACACACCCAATTCCCTAGAGGACAGCTTCTGAGGAAGACCCCATTTCGAGCTCCAGACATCTGGGCACCTTCCCTGCCAGAGGAGAGGTGTCCACCCTGCCTGAGAGGGCTTGGCCAGAGCACCTGGGGGAGCCATCTTGGTTCCTGGATCCCTCAGAGACTAGTCTGCACTGGTGAGAGTGTGGACAACAAAAGCTAACAGCTTCTGTGACAGGTAGAAGGAACATAGCTTCTAGGACAGGTCTTGTTTTGGGCCTTCATCTTCTGCCAGGAGGTAGGTCCAAATGCCAGATATCTGTGCACCTTCCCTGTAAGAGAAGAGCTTGCCTGGAGAGAATGCTATGACCACTAAAAAATAGGGGAGAGATCTAGTCTCGCAGGTCTGCTGATAGAGGCTAACACAATCACAAGAGGAAAAAATCTCTAACCAGAGACAACTATAACTAACTCCAGAGACTACCAGATGGTGAAAGGCAAATGTAAGAATCTTACTAACAGAAACCAAGACCATTTAGCATCATCAAAACATAGCACTCCCACCTCGCCCAGTCCTGGGCAGCCCAACACACCAGAAAATGATGATAGTAGAGTACATCAAGAAGGACTTTAAGAACTTACTCAAAGAAATACAGGAGAACACTGCTAAAGAGTTACAAGTCCTTAAAGAAAAACAGGAAAACACAAACAAACAGGTAGAAGTCCTTAAAGAAAAACAGGAAAACATGTCTAAACAGGAGATATAAATGAACAAATCCATACTAGATCTAAAAAGGAAAGAAGACACAATAAAGAAAAAAATAAACACAAAGGGAGGCAATGATGGAGATAGAAACCCTAGGAAAGAAATCTGGAACCATAGATGCGAGCATCAGCAACAGCATACAAGAGATGAAAGAGAGAATCTCAGCTGCAGAAGATTCCATAGAGAATATCGGGACAACAATCAAAGAAAATGCAAAATGCAAAAAGATCCTAACTCAAAACATCCAGGAAATCCAGGACACAATGAGAAGACCAAACCTACGGATAATAGGAGTGATGAGAATGAAGATTTTCAACATAAAGGGCCAGCAAATATCTTCAACAAAATTATAGAAGAAAAGTTACCAAATCTAAAGGAAGAGATGCCCATGAACATAAAAATAAAAGTCTACAGAACAACAAATAGACTGGACCAGAAAAGAAATTCCTCCTGACACATAATAATCAGAACAACAAATTCACTAAATAAAGAGAGAATATTAAAAGCAGTAAGGGAAAAAGGTCAAGTAACATATAAAGGCAGGTCTATCAGAATTACATCAGACTTTTCATCAGAGACTATGAAAGCCAGAAAATCCTGGACAGATGCTATACAGACAATAAGAGAACACAAATGTCAGCCCAGGCCTCAAGAGCCAGCCAAACTTTCAATTACTATAGATGGAGATATGAAAGTATTCCACGACAAAACCAAATTCACACATAATCTTTCCACAAATCCAGCCCTTCAAAGGATAATAACAGAAAGAAAAAAATAAAATACAAGGATGGAAACCATGCCTTACAAAAGCAAGAAAGAAATCCTTCAACAAACCTAAAAGAACACAGCCACAAGAACAGAATGCCAACTCTAAAAACAAAAATAATAGGAAGGAACAATTACTTTTCCTTAATATCTCTTAATATCAATGGACTCAACTCCCCCAATAAAAAGATATAGACTAACAAACTGGCTACACAAACAGTACAAAACATTTTGCTGCTTACAGGAAGCCCATCTCAGGGGAAAAGACAGATACTACCTCAGAATGAAAGGCTGGAAAACAATTTTCCAAGCAAATGGTATGAATAAACAAGCTGGAGTAGCCATTCTAATATCAAATAAAATAGACTTCCAATGCAAAGTGATCAAAAAAGACAAGGAGTGGTACTTCATATGCATCAAAGGTAAAATCTTCCAAGAGGAACTCTCAGGTCTAAATATCTATGCTCCAAATGCAAGGGTAGGCACATTCATTAAAGAAACTTTAGTAAAACTCAAAGTACACATTTCACCTCACACAATCATAGTGGGAGACTTTAACACACCAATTTCATCAATGGACAGATCATGGAAGCAGAAACAAGGACATAGTGAAACTAACAGAAGTTAATGAAACAAATGTAACAGATATCTACAGAACATTTTATCCTTAAAAAAGGATATACCTTCTTCTCTACACATCATAGTACCTTCTCCAAAATTGACCATATAATTGGTCAAAAAACAGGCCTCAAATGATACAAAAATATTGAAATTGTCCCATGCCTTTTATCAGATCACCATGGACTAAGGCTGATCTTCAATAACAACATAAATAATAGAAAGTCAACATTCACGTGGAAACTGAACAACACTCTTCTCAATTATACCTTGGTCAAGGAAGGAATAAAGAAAGAAATTGAAGACTTTTTAGAGATTAATAAAAATGAAGCTACAACATACCCAAACTTATGGGACACAATGAAAGCATTTCTAAAAGGAAAACTCATAACTCTGAGTGCCTCCAAAAAGAAACTAGAGAAAGCACACACTAGCAGCTTGACAACACACATAAAAGCTCTAGAATAAAAGGAAGCAAATTCACCCAAGAAGCAGAAAATAGTTTCACAAGGCAGCAGGAATTAATCAAACTCAGGGGCGAAATCAACCAAGTGGAACAAGAAGAACTATTCAAAGAATTAACCAAAGGAGGAGCTGGTTCTTTGAGAAAATCAACAAGATAGATAAACCCTTAGCCAGATTCACTAGAGGGCACAGGGACAGCAGCCTAATTAACAAAATCAGAAATTAAAAGAGAAATATAACAACAAATCCTGAAAAAAATCCAAAACACCATCAGATCCTTCTACAAAAGGCTACACTCAACAAAACTGGAAAACCTGGATGAAATGGACAAATTTCTAGACAGATACCAGGTACCAAAGTTAAATCATGATCAGGTTAATGATCTAAACAGTCCTATATCCTCCAAAGAAATAGAAGCAGTCATTAATAGTCTCCCAACGAAAAAAACCCCAGGACCAGATGAGTTTAGTGCAGAGTTCTACCAGACCTTCAAAGAAGATCTAATTCCAATTCTTCACAAACTATTCCAGAAAATCGAAGCAGAAGGCACTCTACCCAATTCATTTTATGAAGCCATAATTATTACTTTGATACCTAAACCACAAAAAAGACCCAACAAAGATAGAGAACTTCAGACCAATTTCCCTTGGGAATATCGATGCAAAAATACTCAATAAAATTCTCGCTAACCGTTCCAAGAACACCAAGTAGGTCTAATTCCAGGCATGCAGGGATGGTTTAATATACGGAAATCCATCAACGTAATCCACTATATAAACAAACTCAAAGACAAAAACAGCATAATCATGTTGTTAGATGCTGAGAAAGCATTTAACAAAATCCAACACCCATTCATGAAAAAAGTCTTAGAAAGATCAGGAATTGGAGGCCCATTCCTAAACGTGGTAATAGCAATCTAGAACAAACCATTAGCCAACATCAAAGTAAATGGTGAGGAGCTAGAGGCAATCCCACTTACATCAGGGACTAGAAAAGGCTGCCCATTTTCTCCATACCTATTCAACATAGTATTCAAAGTCCTAGCCAGAGCAATTAGACAACAAAAGGAGATCAAGGGGATACAAATTAGAAAGGAAGAAATCAAAATATCACTTTTTGCAGATGATATGATATTATATATAAGTGACCCTAAAAATTCCACCAGAGAACTCCTAAACCTGATAAACAGCTTCAGTGAAGAAGCTGGAAGTAAAATTAACTCAAACAAGTCAATGGCCTTTCTCTACACAAAGGATAAACAGGCTGAGAAAGAAATTAGGAAAACAACACCCTTCTCAATAGTCACAAATATTAAAAATTCCTTGGTGTGACTCTAAGGAAGTGAACTATCTGTATGATAAGAATTTCAAGTCTCTGAAGAAAGAAATTAAAGAAGATCTCAGAAGATGGAAAGATCTCCCATGCTCATGGATTGGCAGGATCAATATAGTAAAAATGGCTGTCTTGCCAAAAGCAATCTGCAGATTCAATGCAATCCCCATCAAAATTCCAACTCAATTTTTCAACGAATTGGAAAGGGCAATCTGCAAATTCATCCAGAATAACAAAAAACCTAGAATAGGAAAAACTCTTCTCAATGATAAAAGAACCTCTGGGGAAATCACCATGCCTGATATAAGCTGTACTACAGAGCAATTGTGATAAAAACTCTGTGGAGAGCCATGCTGCGAGCAATCGCTGTGGAGAGCCGGGCGTGATGCGAGCAATCGCCATTATAAGATGGTGCTGGCTTCCACTGCACCTAACTAGTAAACAAGCCTTATGTGCAAGTACAAGAGTGAACTCATGCCTAGTCACTGACCATCTCGGGGCATAGTAATGGGGTGATGGACAAGCAATGAATCAGGAGCTGTCACGCCACATCAGGTGCTGAAACATCACGCTGCGGGCTATATTAGCAGTGCCATTTTCTGGGTTCTGGGGTCTTCCTGAGAAGTAAGCAATAAAAGCTTTTGCCGCAGAAGATTCTGGTTGTCCTGAGTGTGTTCTTGCTGGTGGGGACAAAAGCTCGGGCAATAAGTGGCGCCGAGGAACTCGGGAACTATCTTCACACCTGCGCAAGGGTGATCCCTTGTTCGTGGGGCGGAACCAGAACTGCGGGACAAGTAAGGCTCTGCAAGGTACGTACAGTCTTGAAATTTCTCCAGAGTTAGACGCCCTTTTGATTGTTTGCACGGCGATTGCACTTTTTCTTTTGGTTTCGTTTTGCTTTCACCACTGGAACTGCTGACTGGTTCCCAGTCGCGGTTAGGCCTGGACAGCGCCTGGACAGTGACCAGTTTCAGTCACGGTCAGGCCTGGAAAGCTCCTGGACAGCGACCAGTTTCAGGACTGGACTGTGGCAGTATGGGAATCTCCCATTCTGTAGTAGTGGCATTACAGTCGGTCCTGAAGCAGAGTGGCCTGAAAATCGCCACTAAGACTATAGAGGGATTTGTCAGGGAAATAGACCATGTGGCACCATGGTATAACCTGCCTCATAAGTCATCAACACTTCTCAGGGGTACGTGCTGATTATGCTTGGTTTATCTAACTTGTATTAGGGACTACTTTCAGTGTACATACAAATGGTCATGCATCAGAAGCCAGTTTCCTTTAACAGCACGTTCAATTTTGGTGAGCTAATAAACACTTCAACTTAAATAATGGCATTGTTAAGGATCAAATTCCACTATTAGTTTTGTTAACACCACTGGCACACACACTGCATATGTATATATGTATTATCCTAAAATAAAACTCCTCTCATAATTTCTTTACTTTTTACTATACACCAACTAGTTCATATTTTAGTTTTTTTTTACAAAGAAAATGCTAAGAAAATTATAATCACATAATTCCAGATTTCTTTACACATAAGATGGAATGGTCCAGCAGTTATGTCCACTGTCACAGACTTTAGTTCCGTTCAGTTGATATGTCGCCTCATGGGACAAACTGAAAGGAGATCTAGTTAGGGAACAGCAGAATGGCAAACTTAAAGCAGGGACCATGCCATTGTGGAAACTGGTAAGATCATGCTTAACAGATGAGGATTGTAAGCAAATGGTTGAGGCAGGGCAGAAGATCTGGACGAAATCCAAGACAGTCTATCAGAGGCAGAGCGGGGAGAGAGAGTAAGAGTTGAAATGAAACAAGGTGCACTGAAGAATGAAGGCCTTTCCACGGACCTTGAGCCCGAGGAAAAGATAATGTAGGGAAAGAATGCCCGGGGTGAGTTTAGAAAAGGAGAAAAGAGAAAAACAAAAGATAATATAAAGTATAAAGATACAAAGGATAATATAAAATATAAAGATATAAATGATAATATAAAATATAAAGATACAAAAGATAATATAAGTAATAAAGATACAAAGGATAATATAAATTAAGTCAATTTACCCTCCTCTCGAGGACTTTGACTAAAGAGGCAGCCTTCATTAAAGGCTTAAAGATAGCTCTCAGGGCCACTGTGCCTCCTCTCCATTCTCTGGCAGTATTCCCAGAAGGAGGAGATAAGAAAGTAGAGTCTGAACATGAGAGAGAAAAAATACGTTTTAGAAAAGCAGTTATCCCCTGTTTGGGATCTTTTAGCAAAAAAAGAGAAAAAATGAAAATAAGCTATTTCAGAGCTCTCCTGGGAACAGAAGGAAAATGGGAGACGTCCTACTTCCTCTCTGGCTCCTATGGAGATATTCTTAGCTCTGGTTAGGATATCTGTGTCCCTTTGAGACACCAAGTTCTATTCCCTGTCTGTCTATTTTCTGGTTTTGGTGCACCAAAGCCAATTGTCCATATATCTGTCAATTCATGTTTGTTTTTGTTTGGTTGTTTGAATGATTATTCTGTGTTTCATGTTAAAAATATATATAAATGGTTAAAACTTTATCTGCTGGCTGTCCATCCTTTAACTTGTTTGTAAGTTAGCTGCACTGTGGCTGGGAGCCAAGTACAGCTGAAAAAGCCCTGCTGAGGGCCGATTACAAATGGGACTCTTAAAGGGGCAGACAGCCTTTTGCTTGTAACAGAAAGTTAGCTTATAATTGGGAACTCAAGGTTGGAGTCTTTCTAAACAACATGAACAAACACAAGAAAACAGGTCTTTAAGGATACTTCAACATAGGGATAATCTTTGAGCCAAGACTCTGGCAGAGTGTTCAGATTGACAAAAGTTTGCATTTGGGTTGAGGCTGAGCTCGGAGGGAAGCAGCCTCAGTGCAGCTTGTGTGGCACTTCTTAGAGCCTTATTACAGACCTAGCCAGATGTTGTTCTAAATAAAATTTAAATTCAAAGTGTATAAAAGGTCAATTAGGCTGTGAAATTTATCAATACATTGCGATTTGACTTGCCTACTTTATATAAAGTTATAGTGTACAGAGTTTGCTTACATGTATAAGTGTCTGTTCCTTGTTCCAAATAGCCATTAATTTGGTTATTGCAGAATATTGATGTATTTTGATGCGTGAGCACCCTTTTTATATTCAACATATTAGAGCACATACATCATTACCTGGCACCTATTCAAGGGAAAAATTCCTAAGCTGAAGTTAGCCACTCGCAAGAAAGACTAAACAGATAAGTCCTAGCTGTTTATTTTGTAAATCTAAATAGTATATATGACTGGGCTGAAAAGCCACCCTGGAAACAAATGTTCTGTTCTTGTTAGTCAAAAACATTCATGACCTACACCTGGCATCAAGGCAACCGACTCCCACAGACTATGTCCTGGGGAGGACATGGAATGTATATGAAGGCCTCTATCTCAAACTGGTCATTAGATAATTAGGAGAATTAAAACTTCTTTAAAAATCAAAAACAAAAAGGGGGGATAGAGGCTATGACGCCAAAGATGGCTCTATCCCTTATAATATTTACTCTTAATTTCTTAAAATTGGATAATGCTGGGAGATCACCAGCTGAAAGGCATGGACAATGGCCTCAACCGCTCAATGAAATGGTCAAGTGGAAGAATGTCCTTGATAATAAATGGTATGGCCCGGATCCTATCTTAATCAGATCCCAGGGAGCTATTTGTGTTTTTTCCACAGGGTGAAGAAAATCCACTTTGGGTTCCAACGTGACTGAAAAGGACCGTGAAAGAGCAAGATGAATCTCAAGATGAGCCTGTTATTCTTACTCCTGGTGATTGAGACAGGGATAAGTATACCTTTGTGGGCCATAATAAGATCATGGCCGGTACCTTTACCAGTACATTCCAATTCTTCTACTTTGCCTTTGTTTTTGACAACTGAATATTTTTAAAGAAAAAGATTATCTCTAATTGGACAGATTTCATTAGCCAAAATAAAGTGAGCTCTGGAGTGATATTTAATGCTTTAACGCAAGTTGCTCAAGGAGCACAATCAGGATCAAGTGATGTTGAAAATAATGTAACTTCACCTATAAACATCACCACGATTATGATAAAGAGAAATGCAACTATTCCCAAAAGATCATAATGGCCTGTTGACAGTGCTACTGCTATACGCAGCATGCCTTGGTGTCATCCGGACCTTGCATTTCCTATAGTTTTTTCACCTTGTCAATCAAAAAAATTTTCCTCGGAAAGAAATAGCAAAGGGTTTTGTTTTGTTACCTCCATTGGATTTTGCTATAATGAATGATAAAGGAGATGCTACATAAAAAGAATATATTTGGCCATATTACCAATGGATTCTAATGAGGCAGGTGCTAGTGCCCAGCTGAAGGGAGGGCTGATGATTTTGAATCAGCGCATTGACCTGGCGGAGGAACAGATAGGTGTTCTATACCAGATGGCCCAGTTGGGTTGTGAAAGAAAACTGGAAGCTCTGTGCCTTACCAGTGTCCAATATGAAAGTTTTAGTTATGCAGCTAATCTGTCTAGACAGCTTTCCTTATATCTTAGTCTGAGGGATTCGATGAGACTCTTGAGGCCCTGAGGGTGGCAGTTTTAAAGATCAACTCAAGGAGAGTGGACCTGTCATTGACAGAGGGCCTCCCCTCCTGGATTTCATCTGCATTTTCTTATTTTAAGGAAAGGGTGGGGGTGGGTTTATTTGGTGTTGCCACCTGCTGTGGACTTGTGTTCATGCTCTGGTTGGTTTGCAAGGTCAGAACCCAACAAACATGTGACAAGGTTGTGATAGCTCAAGCACTTGCTGCCATAGAGCGAGGTGCCTTCCCCGAAATTTGGTTATCTATGCTCAAAAATTAGTTGATATCAGTGGCTGGCCTCTTTTGTAGAGTTTGCCCTAGGTCATTTAGTAGTTACTGTCATATAGCACTGAGGTATCCAGGGTTGGGCAACTTTCCTCATGCACAGAACAACCTAAGACACGGGGCCCGGTGGAGATAGGGTTACCCTATGACAGGAAAGGCTGTGACATTGGAGGAACGACCTAAGACAGGAGCCACAGCGGATGGGCATAATTACACAGACCTAGTCCAGCCTCATTTTAATAAAATAAAAAGTGGGAGATGTGGAGATCCATGCCACGAGCAATCGCTGTGGAGAGCCGTGCGTGCCGCAAGCAATCGCCATTATAAGATGGCGCTGGCTTCCACTGCGCCTAACTAGTAAACAAGCCTTATGCGCAAGTGCAAGAGTGAACTCACACCTAGTCACTGCCCAACTCAGGGCGTAGTAATGGGGTGATGGGGGAGCAACGAATCAGGAGCTGTCACGCTACATCAGGTGCTGAAACGTCATGCTGCCGGCTATATAAGCAGTTCCATTTCCTGCGTTCGGGATCTTCCTGAGAAGTAAGCAATAAAAGCTTTTGCCACAGAAGATTCCGGTTGTCCTGAGTATGTTCTTGCCGGTGGGGACAAAAGCTCGGGCAATAAAACTCCATGGCACTGGTATAGCAACCGACAAGTAGACAAATGGAATAGAATCATAGACCCAGAAATGTACCCACACACCTATGGTCACTTGATCTTTGAAAAGGGAGCTAAAACCATCCAGTGGAAAAAAGACAGCATTTTCAACAAATGGTGCTGGCACAACTGGCAGTTATCATGTAGAAGAATGTGAATTGATCCATTCCTATCTCCTTGTACTAAGGTCAGATCTAAGTGGATTAAGAAACTCCACATAAAACCAGGGACAGTGAAACTTATAGAGGAGAAAGTGGGGAAAAGCCTCGAAGATAAGGGCACAGGGGAAAAATTCCTGAATTGAACAGTAATTGCTGGTGCTGTAAGATTGAGAATATGACAAATAGGAGCTCATAAAATTGCAAAGTTTCTGTAAGGCAAAAGACACCATCAATAAGACAAAAAGGCCACCAACATATTGGGGAAGGATATTTACCTATCCTAAAGCAGATACGGGACTAATATCCAATATATATAAAGATCACAAGAAGGTGGACTCCAGAAAAATCAAATAACCCCATTAAAAAATGGGGCTCAGGGCTAAACAAAGAATTCTCACCTGAAGAATACCAAATGGCTGAGAAGCACCTGAAAAATATTCAGCATCCTTAATCATCAGGGAAATACAAATCAAAGCAACCCTGAGGTTCCACCTCACACCAGTCAGAATGGCTAAGATCAAAAACTCAGGTGACAGCAGATTCTGGTGAAGATGTGGAGAAAGAGGAACACTCCTCCATTGTTGGTGGGATTGCAAGCTTGTACAACCACTCTGGAAATCAGTCTGGCGGTTCCTCAGAAAACTGGAAATAATACTACCAGAAGTTCCAGCAATACCTTTCCTGGGTATATATCCAGAAGATATTCCAACTGGTAAGAAGGACACATGCTTTGCTATATTCATAGCAGCCTTATTTATAATAGCCAGAAGCTGTAAAGAACCCAGATGCCCCTCAACAGAGGAATGAACACAGAAAATGGGGTACATTTACACAATGGAGTACTACTCAGCTATTAAAAGGAATGAATTTATGAAATTCCTAGGCAAATGGATGGACCTGGAGGGCATCATCCTGAGTGAGGTAACCCAATAACAAAAGAACTCACATGATATGTACTCATTGATAAGTGGATATTCGCCCAGAAACTTAGAATACCCAAGATACAGGATACAATGTGCAATACACATGAAACTCAAGAAGAACAAAGACCAAAGTGTGGACACTTTGGCCCTTCTTAGAATTGGGAACAAAACACCCATGGAATGAGTTACAGAGACAAAGTTTGGAGCTGAGCCAAAAGGATGGACCATATAGAGACTGTCATACCCGGGGATCCATCCCATAATCAGCCTCCAAACGCTGACATCATTGCATACACTAGCAAGACTTTGCTGAAAGGACCCAGATATAGCTGTCTCTTGTGAGGCTATGTTGGGCCTAGCAAACACAGAAGTAGATGCTCACAGTCAGCTCTTGGATGGATCACAGGGCCCCCAATGAAGGAGCTAGAGAAAGTACCCAAGGAGCTAAAGGGGTCTGCAACCCTATAGGTAGACCAACAATATGAGCTAACCAGTACCCCCCAAAGCTAGTGTTTCTAGCTGCATATGTATCAGAAGATGGCCTACTCGGCCATCATTGGAAAGAGAGGCCCATCTGTCTTGGAAACTGTATATGCCTTAGTACAGGGGAACATCAGGGCCAAGAAGTGGGAGTGGGTAGATAGGGGATTGTGTGGGGGGGAGGATGGGGGACTTTTGGGTTAGCATTTGAAATGGAAATGAAGATAATATCTAATAAATAAATAATAACCATAATTATTTCCTTAAAATTGTCATTGAGCTAAAGCTATGAAAGTTTTCTCATCTTTTATATAAATAATTACATTGTTTTAAGATTTATCTTGTGTTGAAATGAATGACACTGAATCTAACAGTAGTAATTAAGATTTTTATTAATTTTTATATTCTTATAAGTAACTGGTTGACCTCCACATTCTCAATAGTAAATAAATTTAATAACTGTGTATATGATTGTTGATCTTCAAGTTGATAAGATATTTATGCAGGCACAGAAGTTCATTTGAGCTCATTGAGAAATGTTTGTAAACATTACATCTTACATTATAGATAGATATTGTCCAAAAAGATGGTCACATTTAGTGATAACTTCATCATATATATTCCGTTCAATATTTGAAATGAGAGTAAAGTCAAGTAAAATCGAAAATCAGCTAGTCATTTTCATCATCATAATCTTCATCCCTTTGCTGCATGATCAATTCATGTGCTTTGAGTACTCTTGGTATTGGAGTGTTGACAGTGTCATAATTCCATCCTTTCCTCATAAACAACTTCTCCAGGATGGCCGGCATACTGTAGCCTTTGCTTAGGATAAAATCCTTAAAGGCAATTGTTCCGTAAAGATCTTCAATGATGTCTGGTTTACTGTACTTTCCACCTTCAAGTTCAAATAACTCTTCAGGGTCCATCAAAGGCTCATCATTTACTAGCTTTTTCCACAGATATGGCTTCAGGTACCATGCTCCATATCTAATCTTATCCCTGTTGGACTTGTAAGGATCAAACGGTTTTCGGAGTTTCCTTTCAAAGTTTGCCTCCTGTATGGAGAATCTGATCTCTTTCACTTTGCTGAGCCTCCTGCAGAACCTGAGATCTGGAGGAAGCAGGCTGATTTTCTTGATGGCAGAATCAGTATAGACTGGTTTGCACTCATAGCCAATGTCAAATTGCTTCATCATGAAATGTTCATCAATGCCCAAGTCTCCAAATGAGTTTACCCATGCACAGAAGTCATAGACTCCTTTGGGTATGTGGTGGTAATAAAGAGACTGCTTGGCGGGGTTCTTTTTGCGGGGCTTTTTTTCTTGAAGCATACTGTATTTACGTGACCCAGGAAACCTGTGAGGTTCTGGTTCTTCTTTTTCAGAGGATTCCTCAGCCACACTAGGCAGATGAACAGAGTGAATATATTTTCTTCTGTCCTCACAGTGATCCACTTTAGCCTCCAACTTCTGGTCAGTGTCAAGAGCTTCTAGCACATTTTCTAAGAGCTCAATATCGCTAGGAATTCCGTCCTCCAGGGGCCAGAAAACCAAAGGACGCTGGGTCAGTTTTGCTTCTGTTCTCTTCACAAAGGCCTTGCGAGCTTGCTGGGCCAATGACAGAGAGGAAAACAGGCTTAAGTCCTGGCACCGATTTTTCTGACTCTTTCTGGAGCCATGGTGGACTTCATGAGAAATTGTGGGGAGAAAACCGTCTTTGGGACCACGAATGATCATACCTTCACTAGGCGGACAGCCCTTCCTGAAATCATCCAGCCCTTCCTTCACAAACACCCAGCGTCGGCCATCCAGAGAGGTAGGGAACTTATGTTGTTCCTGTTTGTGCTTCGCAAAACACTTAGAAGGCAACCTGTCCTTGAACCAGGGCTTGCAGGTCATTCCCAGAGGCATTGGCTGAAGTACCTGCCGGGGGCGATTCCATGGCAGCCACTGCTCTCCCATGGTACCTCTGGATCTGAGGCAATTGTCACAGCCTTAAAAGTTTGTTTTCCTAGGGCTGCTCAGGTTGCTAAGAGGACCACGTAGCTAAAATTCCACTAGAATGGGCAAAACCAAGTGTTCACCCACCCCTGCCACCCCTTCATTGGCTCCTTCCATTCTGTTGGCCAAAAACTAAATTTACTTCATTGCTCCACTGGACTAGGGGTGGACTTTTCAAGTGTTTTCTTCTTGGACTACTTCACAGAGTGTTTCTGAATATTGTATTCACTTCTTTGTATACACATACTTTCATTTCAACAATACTAGATTTTCTGACTTATGAAAAAGCATTTTTCCATTTGTTTGTGTGTGTGTGTGTGTTTTTCTATTTGTCTTGGTATTATTTTGTTGTTTTTAGTGTATGTCTGTCACAATGTTTTCCTTCTCTGATTTTTTCCAGCTATTTTAAGGTTTTCATGCTGTCATGAGTGACATGGAGAATAAAATTTAAGAACGCATGTACTCTACTACATGATTACTGATGATGAATCTGTCCTTTTCTGAAGAGCAGGGCATTGCCTCATTATGTAGATCAGCCTGACTCAAACTCATTCTTCCTGATGCCTTTTGGCTGGATTTTTATTTTGTTTTGATTGAGCTTTATTAAGGTGCTTTTTTTGTTTTGTTTTGTTTTTGTTTTTGTTTTTTGTTTTTTTCATTTGAGAAGTTTTGCTGTGTGGTAGGCATGACACTTACTCTGTAGCTCATGCCAGCATGAAACTCTTCCTCAAGAAGGCTGATTATAGGTGTGTACTACCACACCTGGCCTTTACTTGTTTTTTTTTTTTTTTTGTTACATAGTCTCTCTTTATTAAAAAAAATATTAAAATCATAAAAATTCTACAGCAATACATTGTTTTTTTTTCTACCAGTGCTTTGTAAAGTCAAATGTACTTTTTTCACACTTGCAATATTTTGGTTTTATTGTCATTTTATTTTATGTTTATCAGTATATAATGTGTGTACCTGGTGTCTGTGGAGTCAAGAAGAAGGTGTCAGATATCCTAGGACTGTAGTTACAAATGGTTGTGAATTGGCATATGGGTACTGGAAAAACCTAGGTCCTCTGGAAAGGCAGCCACTGTTTTAAACCAAACCCTGAGCCATCTCCCCAAGTCCCTCAGTTACCATATTTGGGATGAAAAGTTAAATGCAACTCTGGCTTATGATCTTTGTATACAACTGTGTCATATTTCCTCTGTAAGAATAGTCTTAGAAGCCTTGTATGGATGCAAGATACTGTTGCCTGTTACCTGTTTAGGTGGTGCTTTCCCCAAACCTAGTTTCTATCTTTCTTTCTTTCTATCTATCTATCTATCTATCTATCTATCTATCTATCTATCTATCTATCTATCTATCTATCTATCTGTTCATTTTCATGTCCCTGGTCCCTCCCTCACATAGTGTCTTCTGTATCCCCCCCCTCCTCTGAGAGGGTGAGCCTCATCCTCTTCTCCTCTGAGGGGGTGGCCCCATGGGTATTGTCCCACTCTGGCACATGAAATGTCTGCCAGATTAGGTGCATCCTCTCTCACTGAGGCCAGACAAGACAGCCATGGAGCCTGAGCTCCATATGCCAGTGGCCTTGTTCTATTTCATACACATGTTCTTTGGTTGGTGGCTCAGTATCTAAGAGTTTACGGGGCTCAAGTTAGTTGACTGTTGATCTTCATGTGGAGTTCCTATGCCCTTCTTGGCCTTCAATCCTTCCCCCAACTCTTCCATAATTGTCCTTGACCTCTGTCCAATGCTTGGCTGTGGGTATCTGCATCTGTTTAAGCATGCTGCTGGGTAGAGCCTCTCAGAGAACAGTATTTCTCAGCTCCTGAGTATCAATAATTAAGTCAGGGACTGGTACTTGCCCATGTGATGTGTGTCGAGTTGGGCTGGTTATTGGTTGGTCTTTCCTACAGTCTCTGCTATATCCCGCATATCTTTTAGACAGGACAGATTTGGGGTTGAAAGATTTGTTTGTGTCCTTATCCTTCCAATGGGGCTTCTGCCTGACTATAGTAGGTGGCCTCTTTGGGTTCCATGTACCCACCATTAGGCATCTTGGCTAAAGTCACCCACATTGACTCCTGGGAGCCTCCCTTATCCCAGGTCTCTAGAATTTCCTAGAGATTCTCCTGCTATTCCCAATAGCTGCATATTTTCATTCAAACTCCTGGCCCTCTGGCCCTCTCTCCTGTCTTCCCCCAAACCTGATCCTGCCCCTCTTTCCCCTTCCCACTCCCTATCCTCTTTCCCACCTATTTCCCTTCCTCCCTCTGACTACCATGATTATTTTGTTCCCCGTTCTAAGTGGGATTGAATCATCCTAACTTAGTCCTTCCCTCTTGTTTAACTTCTTTAGACTGTGGGGCATTCCATACTTTAAGATCATGGGTATTCCATAGTTCATGACTAATATGTATTTATCAGTGAGTACATACTATGCATGCCCTTTTGGGTTTGGGTTATATCACTCAGGATATATTATAGTTCTATCCATTTGTCTGCAAAATTTATGATGTCTTTGTTTTTAATAGTGGAATAGTATTCTATTGTGCAAATGAGCCACATTTTCTGGATCCATTCTTTGGTTCAGATACCTCTGTTTCTAGCTTCTAACTATTATAATTAAGGCACTATGAACATAGTGGAGCACATGTCCTTGTGGTATGGTAGAACATCTTTTGGGTGTATAACCAGGAGCGGTATAGCTGTGTCTTCTTGTAGAACTATTTCAAATTTTCCAAGAAATTGCCAGATTGATTTCCAGAATACAAGTCTGCACTCCACCAGGGATGTAGTAGTGTTCCCTTTTCTCCACATACTACCCAGCATGTGCCGCCCCTTGAGTTTTTGCTCTTAGCCATTCTGATTGGTGTAAGGTGGAATCTCAGGGTTATTTGCATTTCCCAGAAGACTATGGAAGTTCAGTATTTCTTCAAGTGCTTCTCTGACATTCAAGATTCCTCTCTTGAGAGTTCTATGTTTAGCTCTGTTCCCCATTTTTTAATTGGGTTATTTGGTTTGTTGAACATAAACTTCTTGAGTTCTATATATATTTCAGATATTATTCCTCAGTCAGATGGAGGGTTAGTGAAGATTTTCCCCAATCTATAGACTGCCATTTCCTCCTGTTGATAATGTTCTTTGCCTTATAGAAGCTTTTCAGATTCATGAGGTCTCATTTGTCAATTGTTGATCTTAGAGCCTGAGGCACTGGTGTTCTGTTCAAGAAATTTCCTTCTGTGCCAATGCATTAAAGGTTATTTCCCATTTTTTCTTCAATTAAATTTAGTGTATCCAGATTTATACTGAGGTATTTGTTACACTTGGACTTGATTTTTGTGGAGGATGATAAATATGGATCTATTTTCATTTTTCTACAAGCAGACATGCAGTTAGACCAGAACCATTTGTTGAAGATTCTTTCTTTTTCTATTGTATGGTTTTAGCTTCTTTGTCGAAAATCATTTGCCCATAGGTGTATGGGTTTATTTCTCAGTCTTCAATTCTATTCTATTGATCAATCAACCTGTCTTTATACCAGTTCCATGTGGCTTTTATGATTATTGCTCTGAAGAACAGCTTGTGGTCAGGGATAGTGATTCCTCCAGAGGTTCTTTTATTGTTAAAGATTGTTTTGGCTATCCTGGATTTTTTGTTTTTCCATATGAAGTTGAGAATTGCTCTTTTAAGATCTGGAAAAAATATATAGGAATAACATTAAATCTGTAGATTACTTTTTCTAAGATGGTCATTTTCATTATGTCATTCATACAAATCTATGAACATGGGAAATTTTTCCATCTTCTGATATGTTTATCAATTTCTTTCTTCAGAGACTTGAAGTTCTTATCATAAAGGTCTTCCATTTACTTGGTTAGAGTTATACCCAGATATTTTATATTACTTGTGGCTATTGTAAATGGTGTATCCCCATAATTTCTTTCTCTGCTCATTTATCATTTTATTTTATTTATTTTATTTTATTTTATTTTATTTTATTTTATTTTATTTTATTTTTTGGTTTTTCAAGACAGGGTTTCTCTGTATAGCCCTGGCTGTCCTGGAATTCACTTTGTAGACCAGGCTGGCATTGAACTCAGAAATGTGCATGCCTCTGCCTCCCAAGTGCTAGGATTAAAGGCATGCACCACCACGCCCGACATTTATCATTTTATAAAGGAGAGCTATACTGTGGGGTGACCTGGTGCTGTTTGTAATCTGATGTTCATTCTGCTGATCAAAAGGGCCTGCCCCGAAAAAAAGTGGATCGCATACTCAGATGACTTCATGTGAACCTTCTCCCTATTTTAATTGGTTAAATAAAGGGTAAAGCCTGTGATTGGGCAGTGGAAGGGAAAGATGGGGCTGGAGATTTTAGAAAGTAGGGGAAGAAAGGGAAGGAAAGAGGATGTAGACAGAGGAAGAGGATAGGGAGAAATCTTGCACCCTTTTCTTGTCCCTGATTTTAGTTGGATTAATTCAAGTTTCTCTTCACTGTATTGTTTTTATTACATTTAGATATATGTTTTCAATGCCTGATCTATCCAAAACTTTAACAGGAAGGGGTATTGGATTTTGTCAAAGGCTTTTTCAGAATCTAATGAGATGGACGTATGAGATTTTTTCTTTTACTTTGGTTATATGGTGGTTTACATTGACAGATTTTCATATGTTGGACCATCCTTGAATCCCTGGGATGAATCCTACTCCATCATGTTGAATGATGCTTTTCATGTGTACTTGAATTCAGTCTGTGAGAATTTTATTGAGTGTTTTTGTGTTGAAGTTCATAGTGAAATGGATTGGAAGTTCTATTTCTTTGTTGGGTGTTTGTGTGTGTTTAGGCATGAGGTTAACTGTAGCCTTATAGAATGGATTAGATAGTGTTTCTTCTGTTTCTCTTTTCTGGAATAGTTTGAGGAGTATTTGTATAAGCTCTTCATTGAAGTTCAGGTAGAATTCTGTCATCTGACTCTGCAGGGGGATTTTTGTTTGTTTGTTCGTTTGTGTGTGTGTGTGTGTGTGTTTTGTTTTATGTTTTTTGTTTGTTTGTTTGTTTGTTTGATGACCCGTCCAGCAGGTCCAGTTATTCGAGGGTCTCGAGGGGACCTTCTCCTAAGAACCAAATGGGGGGATGGAGAGATGAGAACCCTGTGCAATGAACAACACATAGAAGCAGTCTGAGTAGCATCAAGGTCTCACTGTATTAGCAAGGCTCAAGGCTTAAATGAACAAGCAAAAGGGGAAGTACTTTTCAGCAGGAGGGGTGGGGCAGTAGAAATGCACAAGCAAAAATGGGAAGTACAAGTGCTTATCAGCAGGAGGGGTGGGGCAGTGGAAATTTTTCTTTTGGCAGTTACGCAGGGAAGCAGGAACTTGGTGGTATAAGCAGGAACTTGGTGGTATCAGGGTGTGGTCAGGACATCTGGCGCTGACTTAGGGCTGGAACATTCTGTGGTTGTTCTCAGAACGATGTGTCGATGGTCCGCTTTTGACCCCCTTTTCTTCTTGTGGGGGAGAGGCCCAATTCAGAGATCAGGACAATAGCGTTGTCTTAATAGCTCCCAACAGTTTGAGAGACTTTTAGTGACTGTTTCTAGTTCCTTAGTGGCTTTGGGAAAGTTTAGATTGTTTAAATGATCTTTATTTAACTTCAGTATGCTGTGTCTGCCTAGAAATTGATCCATATCAAGTAGATTTCCCAGTTTTGTGGAATACAGGCTTCTGAAATAAGTCCTAATGATTTTTTTTTATTTCCTCAGTTTCTATTGTTATGGCTCCCTTTTTATCTCCAATTATGTTAATTTGGATACTGCCTCTGCCTTTTGTTTAGCTAATTGGTTGTCTATCTTATTTTCTAAAACAAATACGAGGTCTTGGTTTTGTTTATTCTTTGTTTCTAATTGGTTAATTTATGTCTTTAGTTTGATTATTTCCTGCTGTCTACTCCTCTTCAATGTGAGTGCTTCTCTTCATTTTAGAGCATTCAGGTGTGCTATTTAGTTGCTTGTATAAGATCTTTCCATTTTCTTTATGAAGACACTTGGTGCTATGAATTTTCCTCTTAACACAATAGGGGGAGGTGCTATTTCCCTAATTGGTTCTTGATTTGGTCTATAAAGAAAATGGAAGCTAATTGTGGGGCAAAGGGTAAAGATAGGACTTCCAGGTTTCAGGAGGAGGAAGAGCAGACACAGGGGGAGAAAAGGGATGTCTTCCGGCCAGGCATTGAAATAAGAAGGACTCACAACCATGTAAGGTCTTGGAGCAGCCAAAACGGGTGGCCTCCACCACCAGCAGAGGATGGCTGATATAGGCTAACTGATAAGGTAAGAAAAAGAGATTTCTGAGCCCAGCAATTGTGTTATTTATCTAGTTCTAAAATAATAAAGCTGTCTGGAGTATTTCTCATCCATGGACAAAGTCAGAGCAATAGCTGGAAGTTTAGTGAAACTAGTTGGGAGGAACAAAAGAAAAGTCAACAGGGAAACTGTGGAGTGTGGACAACAGCTCCCAATTCCCGGTTTGGTTCTATCCTGGGCTAAGCCTAATGGAACAAAGGAAACCAGGAGAGGTGGGAGACTAGGCCAAGCTCCTCGGAAGGATGAAGTGTGACTTTTAAAATTGCATGCAACATAACACTGCTTTTATTGTGTCTTATGAGTTTCAGTATGTTGCACTTTCATTTTCATTGAATTCTAGAAAGTCTTTAATTTTTTTATTTCTTCCCTGACCCAGTAGTCCTTATATTCTCTTGGTCTTATATGTTTGTAGTTCCTGTTCTCTTTTCTAGGATTTTCATTGCCAGGGTTGCCTCCATTTCATTTCCCTTATTGCTTCTATTTCCATTTTTAACTCTTGGGCCTTTTTATTAACATCTTTCTCCTGCTTGATTGTATTTTCCTGTATTTCTTTAAGGGATTTATTTGTTTCCTCTTAAGGGTTTCTACCTGTTTGATTGTGGTTTTCTGTATTTAATTAAGGGAATTATTTCTAGTCTCTTTAAAGGACTCTATCATCTTCATCACATGGAATTTAAGGTCACAGTCTTGCTCTTCAGGTGTGTTAGGATATCCAGATATTGCTGTAGTAGGTGAACAACTGGATTCTGATGGTGCCATACAGTATTGGCTTCTGTTGATTATGTCCTTGTACTTGCCTTTTGCCATCTGGTTGTCTCTGGTATTGGCTGACCTGGGTGTCCTAAGTTGGATCAGGCCTTTAGAAAGGAAAGTGGAGCTGTGTATGTGTGGTTAGATCCAGCTTCAAGTGATACAGTCGCCAGCAAGGAGATCTGTGGGGTGGGGCACAGTGTACTGATCCTCTACTGCTGCAGGTGGTACAAACCCTGGAATCTCAGCAGGTGGGGGAGGGAGGATTTGGTCAAGGGACTATCTTATCTGTGTTCTATGTGTTGTCTTCCTGAGAAGCAAGTGGAACTGTGGGGTGGAGTCATGTGCACTAATCAGCAACTGCTGCAAGTGCGGGATAACACACACCTATCAAGAGATATCGGAAGTAGAATCTCTGTGAATTCAAGGTCATAGCAAGCTCTAGGACTACATAGAGAGGGACTGACAGAAAAGAAAAGAAAAGAAAAGAAAAGAAAAGAGAAGAGAAGAGAAGAGAAGAGAAGAGAAGAGAAGAGAAGAGAAGAGAAGAGAAGACAAGGGAAGAGAAGAGAAGAGAAGAGAAGAGAAGAGAAGAGAAGAGAAGAGAAGAGAAGAGAAGAAAAATATGGTTAGCTACAGATAATGAATTTATGCTTTCATATATCCTCCCAAGTTCCTGACCCCTCAAAGCAAAATAAGTGCACATGTACTGCCTATAGATGGCAATATAAAACTTGTAGTTTTTGTTTTGCAGAGACCATGAACCTAGAAACCTTGCTTAGTTAATTCAGTGGGTCATGTTCTCCTAGCGTCCTCAACTCCTCTGGCTCTTAAAATCCTTCCTTTTCCCTCATCTGGAGGGTTCTGCTACTGCTCACATTAGCAGCTAGAGGAATCCTCTCTAATAATGATTGGGCCAGGCACCAATCTGAGTATAGCAGTCTATAATAAAAAATAATTCCATTTATCTATCTATCTATCTATCTATCTATCTATCTATCTATCTATTCATTCATTTATTATTTATTTTTTGTGGGGGTTGGTGGTATTTGGTTCTATCCTAAATCTCTGGGGCCATTAAGTTTGAGGTTCCTTAGCTATCAAGGCAGTGTCAGGAATAGGCTCCTTCTAAGTGGCTGTGTATCAAGCTAGTCAAGTCATTGGTTGACCAATCCCACAAGCTCTGAGCCACTAACTACTAAGTGCCCCAGGACATTTTGCAGACAGGACAGGTTGTGGGTTGAAGGTTTTGTGGCTTGCTTGGCATCTCTGTCCCACTACTGGTTAACTTATCTGGTTACAGAAGATAGCCAGCTCAGTCTCCATATCCTCATTTATTAAGGCCTTCCTATAATAACTGTAATAGGTACCAGGAAGTCTCCACTGCACTAAGTTTCCAATTTGCCCTCCCCAAATGCCACCCAATTCCAGCCATTTCTCTGTCCCTTCCCAACATAATCTGTCGTGTTCCCATAACTACATGCCTCAAATCCATCTGCAATATCTATTTCATTTCCCCTTCTCAGGGATGCTACATCCACTCTAGTAGTGACCCATGTGACAGGCTCAAAATCCTGGACAAGGTCCTGAGACGAAAAGTTCATGGAAACTTGGTCTCCTGGAACCGTGGCATCCTGTGTAATGCTCCAATGTCCTTGCTTTAGTCAGTAAACAGATCTGTGTGCTTTACCTTAATATTGCTTTATTATAAGAGCCTCTAAGGATTGATTTTGAAATATAGCTAAGTTAGATTCCTCACCAGTCCTAGGCAGTCCTTGAGCTGACCATGGGCTTTGAATTCAGTAAGAATGTCGCCTATTCAGTGACATTCAGAATTGCTTCTAGTATTGTAAGAGAGATAGTGAAAGAAATCAGGCATTACTATCTACTACACAAAGTTAGAAATCTCAGAGCACCCTACTCCCATATGCAGGAATTTACCATTATCTAGAAAGAAGGAAGTTTGTGATCTAAGGAGGAACCAGAGTAGATACTTAGAACTATAGATAGCTGAGTTACACCCATACACAGGAATTTGCAATGTCCTAGGGGGAAGGTGGACTATAGGATAGACTAGAATAGGAACTAAGACAAGGGCACAAAGCCCTTGCTCCTGATTTCTAAGATTAAGGTGACCTTAGGTGAGGCTGCTTTTGATCCAAGTTGTTAGCAATGAATTTTATTCAAGTTGGTTCCTGTCAGTCCTTTATAGGCATTCCTCTGTTTTGTGTAAAAGTCATTTATAAGACATGTGCTCACTTTGAGACAAATTACATTCAGATCCACACTCTCTTGTGTCATGCCTATTTGTCACCCCATTTTCATTGCCAACTCCATTGCCCACCTGTCTGGAACCCTGAGTTCTCCTGCAAAGGGGGAGAGAATGAGGGGGGTGCGACTGAGGCCAGTCTGCTGCAAGGGAGACTCATGGGTTGCAACTAGAGCCTTCCTTATTCCTTAAACTCTCTGGGGATGTGGATTGCAGCATGGTTATCCTTTGGTTAAAAACTAATATATATGATAAATTGACATATCATATTTGCCTTTCTGGGTTTGGGTTGCCTTTCTCAGAATGATGTTTTGTTTTGTTTTGTTTTGTTTTTTCTAATTCCATACTTTTGCCTGCAAATTTATGTCATTTTTAACACCTGAGTATACTTCATTGTGTAAATGTACCATATTTTCTTTTTAAAAATATTTTTATTAGGTATTTTCTACATTTACATTTCAAATTCTATCCTAAAAGTCCCCATACCCTCCCCCCACTCCCCTACCCACCCACTCCCACTTCTTGGCCCTGTGTGTTCCCCTGTACTGAGGCATATAAAGTTTACAAGACCAAGGGGACTCTCTTCCCAATGATGGCCCACTAGGCCATCTTCAGCTACATATGAGCTAGAGACATGAGCTCTGGGGGTACTGGTTAGTTCATATTGTTGTTCTACCTACAGGGATGCAGACCCCTTTAGCTCCTTGGGTACTTTCTCTAGCTCCTCCATTGGGAGTCCTGTATTCCATCCAATAGCTGACTGTGTGCATATACTTCTGTGTTTGCCAGGCACTGGCATAGCATCAAAAGAGACAGCTATATCAGGGTCCTTTCACCAAAATCTTGCTGGCATATGCGATGGTGTCTGCGTTTGGAGGCTGATTATGAATAGGATCTCCAGGTGCGGCAGTCTCTAGATAGCCCATTGCCACGGACCAGGCCTAATTGCCCCCCCCCCAACCCGTGGGAATCAGGGGTTTGGACAGATGGGCATAGAGTCAGTGGGAATTAACAGACAGACACAGACACTGTGTGCTGGATCTGAATGTAATTTGTCAAATCGAGCATCAAACTTTTTATACAGAAGAAAATAGGGAAGTCAGGTGACACACTGACAAGGTACAAAGAGGTTACTGGATTCTTACACAAAACAAAGGACTACAAACATGGAAGAACTGGCAGGAACCAACTGGGGTAAAACTCAGTGTTAACAACTCGGATCAAAAACAGCTCCACCTAAGGTCCACTTAATCTTAGAAGCCAGGGGCAAGGGCTTCATGCCCTTGCCATAGTTCCTACTCTAGTCTATTATATAGTCCCTCTTCCCACTAGGCCATTGTAAATACTTGTTTGTGTATGGGTGTAACTCAGCTACCTATAGTTCTAAGTATCTACTCTGGTTCCTCTTTAGGTCACAGACTTCCTTTTTTCCTAGATAATGGTAAATTTCTGTGTAGGGCAGTGACTTAGCTATCCATATCCAAGGTCAGATCAAGGACTGCCTAGAATCTAACTTAGCTATATGTCAAAATATCAATCCTTAGGATCACTTGTAATAAAGCAATATTAAGGGAAAGCACACAGATCTGTTTCCATCAGCTTTTTGCCTCGGGACAGCACCCAGGTTTTTGGGGGCCTGTCACTCTTGTTACTACTGGAGTAGATGTAGCAATCCATCCTTTCATCTCAGCTCCAAACTTTGTCTTGAAAGACTCTGAGAGGAGCCCCTCATTCAGGCCTCTGGACAATAGCGGGCACCCAAGAACTCACAAGAGACCAAGCTTGTTGCAAATTACATGAGGCTTTATTCTGGGAAATCCAGAGCTCTGGGAATGACTCATATCCCACGTAGGGGTAGAGGAGTCGACCTCGAGGGGAAAGAGATCCCAGTTTTTATAGGCCTCAGGAGAAGAGGGGAGTAGGGGATTTCCAGAGCTAAACAATGCCTATTCTAAAATGATTGATTCCTCAAGAAATGGGTATGGGAGGGAAACAAGGAAGGAGTCTAATGAAGGTGCTGCAACTCCGGATTGGCCCCAAATATGGTTGCTGGGGAGATATTCCGACTCTTTCCCAGCAACAAATATAGCAACCAATATCACAAACACCTGCAAGTGAGGTTCAGAAATGGGCACACAACTGGTCAGAACATTGGCAAATACACAGGTTCAAGGAGCGACCAGAGCATTGTGCACCTCTATTTTTCTTAATCAGTGAAGCTAGTTCTACTAACAATGAAATCTATTTTGTCAATTTCAGGGCTTCTGTGACCTTTTACATTCTGTCAGGATCTTTCAGTCTCTGTAACTCATTCCATGGGTGTTTTGTTCCCAATTCTAAGAAGGGGCAAAGTGACCACACTTTGGTCTTCATTCTTCTTGGGTTTCATGTGTTTTCAAACTTGTAACTTGGGTATTCTAAGTTTCTGGGCTAATATCCACATATAAGTGAGTACATATCATGTGAGTTCTTTTGTGATTAGGTTACTTCACTCAGGATGATACCCTCCAAGTCCATCCATTTGCCTAGGAATTTCATAAATTCATTCTTTTTAATAACTGAGTAGTAATCAATTGTGTAAATGTACCATATTTTCTGTATCCATTCCTCTGATGAGGGGCATCTGGGTTCTTTCCAGCTTCTGGCTATTATAAACATAGTGGAGCATGTGTCCTTCTTACTAGTTGGAACATCTTCTAAATATATGCCCAGGAGAGGTTTTGAGGGATTCTCTGGTAGTATTATGTCCAGTTTTCTGAGGAACCACAAGACTGATTTCCAGAGTGGTTGTACAAGCTTGCAATCCCACCAAAAATGGAGGAGTGTTCTTCTTTCTCCACATCCTTGCCAGCATCTGCTATCACCTGAATTTTTTATCTTAGCCATTCTGACTGACGTGAGGTGGAATCTCAGGGTTGTTTTGATTTGCATTTCCCTGATGATTAAGGATGTTGAACATTTTTTCAGGTGCCTCTCAGCCATTCAGGGGAGAATTAAATGTTTAGCTCTGATCCCCATTTTTTTAATGGGATTATTTGATTTTCTGGAGTCCACCTTCTTGAGTACTTTATATATATTGGATGTTAGTCCCCTATCTAATTTAGGATAGGTAAAGATCCTTTCCCATTCGGTTGGTGGCCTTTTTGTCTTATTGACAGTGTCTTTTGCCTTACAGAAGCTTTGTAATTTTAGGAAGTCCCATTTGTTGATTCTCGATCTTACAGCACAAGCCATTGCTGTTCTATTCAGGAATTTTTCCCCTGTGCCCATATCTTCAGAGCTTTTCCCCACTTTCTCCTCTATATGTTTCACTGTTTCTGTTTTTCTGTGGAGTTCCTTGATCAACGTATGTTTGACCTTATTACAAAAGAATAAGAATGGATCAGTTTGCATTCTTCTACATGATAACCTCCAGTTGTGCCTGCCCCATTTGTTGAAAATGCTGTCATTTTTTCACTGGAAGGTTTTAGATCCTTTGTCAAAGATCAAGTGACCATAGGTGTGTGGGGTCATTTCTGGGTCTTCAATTCTATTTCATTGTTCTACTTGTCTGTCGCTATACCAGTACCATGCAGTTTTTTATCACAATTGCTCTGAGTACAGCTTTAGGTCAGGCATGGTGATTCCACCGGAGATTCTTTTATCATTGAGAAGAGTTTTTGATATCCTAGGCTTTTAGGTATTCCAGACAAATCAGCAAATTTCCCTCTCTAATTCGTTGAAGAATTGAGTTGGAATTATGATGGGGATTGCATTGAATCTGTTGATTGCTTTTGGCAAGATAGCCACTTTTACTATATTGATCCTGCCAATTCATGAGCATGGGAGATCTTTCCATCTTCTGAGATCTTTGATTTCTTTCTTCAGAGACTTGAAGTTCTTATCATACAGATCTTTCACTTCCTTAGTTAGAGTCACACTGGGTATTTTATATTATTTGTGACTATTGTGAAGGGAGTTGCTTCCCTAATTTCTTTCTCATCTTGTCTATCCTTTGTTTAGAGAAAGGCCATTGACTTCTTTGAGTTAATTATATATCCAGCTACCTCACTGAAACTAAACTTTATCAGGTTTAGGAGTTCTCTGGTGAAATATTTAGGGTTATTATTATATACTATCATATCATCTTCAAATAGTGGTATTTTGACTTCTTCCTTTCCAATTTGTATCCCCTTGATCTCCTTTTCTTGTCAAATTGCTCTAGCTAGGACTTCAAGTACTATATTGAATAGGTAGGGAGAAAGTGGGCAGCCTTGTCTAGTCCCTGATTTTAGTGGGATTACTTCCAGCTTCTCACCATTTACTTTGATGTTGGCTGCTGGTTTGGTGTAGATTGCTTTTATCATGTTTAGGTATGAAGTTGTATTCCTAATCTTTCCAAGACTTTTATCATGACTGGGTGTTGGATGATTTCTTACTATCTAACAAGATGATCATGTTGTTTTTGTCTTTGAGTTTGTTTATAAGGTGGATTACTTTGATGGATTTCCATATATTAAACCATCCCTGCATCCCTGGAATGAAAAGTACTTGGTCAGGATGGAAGATTGTTTTGGTGTGTTCTTGGATTCAGTTACCGAGAATATTATTGAGTATTTTTGCATTGATATTCATAAGGGAAATTGGTCTGAAATTCTCTATCTTTGTTGAGTCTTTCTGTGATTTAGGTATCAGAGAAACTGTGTCTTCATAGAATGAATTGGGTAGAGAACCTTCTGTTTCTATTTTGTAGAATACTTTAAGAAGAACTAGAATTAGATCTTCTTTGAAGGTCTGATAGAACTCTACACTAAACCCATCTGGTCTTGGGCTTTTTTTTGGTTGGGAGAGTATTAATGACTTCTCCTATTACTTTAGGGGATATAGGACTACTTAGGTCATTACTCTGATCCTGATTTAACTTTGGTACCTGGTATTTGTCTATAAATTTGTTCATTTCATCCAGGTTTTCCAGTTTTGTTGAGTATAGCCTTTTGTAGAAGGATCTGATGGTGTTATAGATTTCTTCAGGATCTGTTGTTATGTCTCCCTTTTCATTTCTTAATTTGTTAATTAGGATGCTGTCCCTGTACCCTCTAGTGAGTCTGTCTAAGGATTTATCTATCTTGTTGATTTTCTCAAAGTACCAGCTCCTCATTTGATTGATTCTTTGAATAGTTCTTCTTGTTTCCACTTTGTTGATTTTGCCCCTGAGTTTGATTTTTTCCCACTGTCTACTCCTCTTGGGTGAATTTGCTTCCTTTTGTTCTAGAGCTTTTAAGTGTGTTGTCAAGCTGCTAGTGTGTTCTCTCTCTTGTTTCTTTTTGGAGGCACTCTGAGTTATGAGTTTTCCTCTAAGAAATGCTTTCATTGTTTCCCATAAGTTTGGCTATGTTGTGGCTTCATTTTCAGTAAACTCTAAAAAGTCTTTAATTTCTTTCTTTAGTTCTTCCTTGACCAAGGTATCATTGAGAATAGTGTTGTTCAGTCTCCACCCAAATGTTGGCTTTATATTAATCACCTTAGTCTATGGTGATCTGATAGGATCCTTGGGATAATTTCAATATTTTTGTATCTGCTGAGGTAGGTTTTGTGACCAATTATATGGTCAATTTTGGAGGAGGTACCATGAGGTGCTGAGAAGAAGGTATATCCTTTTGTTTTAGGATAAAATGTTTTGTAGATATCTGTTAAATCCAATTTTTTTCATACCTTCTCTTAGTTTCACTGTGTCTCTGTTTAGTTTCTGTTTCCACTATCTCTCCCTTGATGAAAGTGGTGTGTTGAAGTTTCCCACTATTATTGTGTGAGGTGCAATGTGTGCTTTGTGCTTTACTAAGGTTTCTTTAATGAATGTGGCTGCCCTTGCCTTTGGAGCATAGATATTCAGAATTGAGAGTTCCTCTTCATCAGGCCAGGTTTTCTGCTTCCCTAATCCTATATTTTCTTTATCCATTTTTTGTTGAAGAACATCTAGGTTGTTTCCAATTCCTGGCTATTATTGTGCCAGGAAATGTTTGTGAACCTCAAAAGACCACTAAGGAGCTTCATCTATGCAATAGCATTAGTGTCTCTTTTATTCAAGTTTGAGTTTGGGCTTCCTACCATCCCTGACACAGCAAGAAGTTAGGGCCCTGAGCCTAGTTTCAGGCAAGCAATTAAAGAAGCAAGAAGTGGGTATTTAGCCTGGTACACATCTAATTGGGGGGGGGTCATTATGGCCATTAACATAATTGGATGGTCCTGGGAGCCAAATCATAACCTTAACTTCTGCTTTCCTTCTGATTGGTGGTTGTTAGGCAGGGGTGGGCTTGTTACCTGGGGGTGCACATTTGTTGGGAAACTGGTGCTAGGGACAGGTCCTGTTGAGGGAAACTGGTGCTAGTGAAAGACCAGGAAAAATCCAGACCCCCTAGCAAACAGAGTAGAGCCAAGATTGTAGGTTAACCAGTTCACTGACTCTGTTCCAGGAACTTGAATACCCATAAGAACAGATAATTACACAAGCCAGTTTGGTGACCCTGTTCCAGGAACTGGATGACCACAAAAGTCAGATCCCCTTATGATTTTTCACTGGTATTTTCAGTATTTTCTAATGACGCCCTCCCTACCCCCTTGGATTGAGATTTCTTCCCTTAAATACCCCTTCTCCAAGCTACTCAGGGTTGAACTCCTCAACCTCTGCATGGGATACGAGTCGGCTCCAGCACACTGGTTCCTGTCAATAAACCTCGTGCGATTGCAGCAAGGACGGTCTCTCGTGAGTTCTTGGGGGGTCACACCATCCCAAGACTTGAGTGAGGGTCTCCCCTCTTTGGGAGTCTTTTAATAGGTACTGACCTGTTCGTTAACTTAAGTTCAGCCTTAGGTCAGGTTCTCTAAGATAGAGTCTGAACCCAAAAGATATGGTCTCTCATTCCCCCCTTTCTCTGGTACTTGAAGACCCAATCATGGAGCTTCCAGAAGTTATTATGATATTTTAGAGGGGGTCACCAATACTCGTGGTGTCCCTGGGGGTTGGGTAGGGACCCCATCACTGGCAGACAGGAGGGAGTCCTGAGGCTGAGTTTCCCCCCACTGGTCTGGGTCATCTTCAACTGCAAGTGGGTCTGTGATTCCATATTGTAATCCTGTCGACCTCCAGGGCAATGAGAGAGACAATTTTTAATGATGCTCTAATGACATCTAGCTGGAGGGGGACCTGTTTTATAGAGAATATGAAGTTTAAGCCAAACATGTTTATGAGCCCATTGGATACCTTCAAGATCATCTAGCAATTGGCAATCCTCAAACTCAGCAATGACCTCTGCCTTCATGCTATGAACAATGGGGGCAGGTTATCCCAAACATGATTTCGAAAGGGTTGAGTCCCATCTGCTAAGGGGAGTTTCATACACCTGGTAGAGAGTAAACAGAAGGAAAGTTAACTCAGTCATTGCCAGTCTCTTAGGTCAATTTAGTTAAGGTCTCTTTTAGGGTTTTGTTTATTCTCTCTATCTGTCCTAAACTCTGGGGTCTATATATACAAAAAGTTTCCAATCAATCTCCAGAATATTGGTTAGTCTCTGACTTACCTGGAATACAAAAGCTGTTCCATTGTCTGACTCTAAAGTCTGAGAAAGTCCCTACCTTGGCAGTATGTCCTTTTATAGCTGCTTTGTCACAATGATTATAGTTTTATGTTTAGTGGGAAAGCTTCTGTCCAACCTGAAAAAATATCTATAAACATCAGTAAATATTTATGTCTAAATTTTTCTGCCTTTTCCTCTGTGAAGTCTGTCTCCCAGTAGACCCTAGCCTTTTGCCTCTGAACTTATTACCAGAGTTCTTCTCATTCACCACTGTATTAGTTAGCTGGCATGCTTTACTTTTCTTGATAATCTTTGAGTTGGCATCTCTAATCCTGATATCAAATCCTGCATTCACTATATGTCCATAGGAACAGTGGTGGATCTTCTGAAGTATATGTATAGTCTCATTTCTTCTGGCATCATATGTTTGTAATCTGCTGTTCTCTACCATCTGTCATAACATTGGTACATAGGCATATTTATAGTCTAGGTTATGTCATCTTTTGAATACATAGGATGGCTGGGGAGTATAACATCCCCTAGAATCGGAGAAGTCAGAAGCAAGAGAAGTCTGATTTCTAGGGCAGTGTGACAGGATGCTTAATCTGCCCCATTGTTGCCCTCTGAAACTGATCCTTTCTTTTCTGGTGCCTAAAGTAGTGAATGATAGCCAGCATTTTAGGCCCCCACATAACCCTTACTAGGGAGAAGATTTCTTCTTTATTTTTGATAGTCTTTCCTTCTCCTGTCAGAAGGCCTCTTTATCTATAAATAGCCCCCATGTACATGAGTGGTAGCAAAGACACATTAGGTATCTGTGTCTCTTGATTTTTCTCAGCTCTAACACCTTGGTCAGAGCTACCAGTTCAGCTTTCTTGGTTGACATTCCTTCCAGAAATGGACCTGCCTATATGATCTCAGAGTTTGAGACCACCATTGCCCCAGCATAGTTCTGTCAGTTCTGAATAATGCTGTTGTCATTGGTGAACAGTGTTACCTCTGCATCCATCAAGGGGGTATCAAGAAGGTCTAGTCTGGTCCCATGGATCTGAGCCAAAATCTGTGAGCAGTCATGTAGATGCCCACCTAGATCTGGGTCAAGCAGAAGGGTAGCTAGGCTTAGGGCAGCTGGCACCTAACAAGTTATCCTGGGTGCATTTAAGAGGAGAGACTTGTGATGAGGCATTATGGCATTGGTGATGGTCAGGCTTTGGCCCAGTCACAGTTTTTCAGCATCCTTAACCAGAACTGTCCTTATAGTAGAATTGAGCATCTTTTGGGTATATGCTCAATAGTAGTATAGCTAGGTCTTGATTTAGATTATTTCCTAATTTTCTGAGAAACAATCATATTGAAAAGTAAATAAAAAAACTTAAAACTATTTCTCAAGGTATGCATACAAAGCCTAAGAGGTATTACTCTACACTTAAGAGCCCACCTATGTACAGAAAAAGCTGTTGCTCACATTTCAGCAGTAACTACGTCTGCCAAAGAGCCTTTTTGACCTCTACCAGAGGGAACAAGCTATAAAAAGAAAATAACTGCCTGTCATTACTTTCTTTTTCTTTTTCTTTTTCATTTTTCTTCTTTTCTTTTTTTCTTTTTTGTTTGTTTGTTTGTGTTTGTTTTTGTTTTTGTGTTTGTTTTTGTTTTTGTTTTTGTTTTTGTTTTTCGAGACAGGGTTTCTCTGTATAGCCCTGGTTGTCCTGGAACTCACTTTGTAGACCAGGCTGGCCTCAATCTCAGAAATCCACCTGCCTCTGCCTCCCAAGTGCTAGGATTAAAGGAGTGCGCCACCACCGCCCGGCCTGTCATTACTTTCGATACTGCTATTCCGATAGGAGGTATCTTCCTAGACCTCTGAGATGAAACTATTGCAGAAGATTATATGGGCTCTCTGGATTCCTAAGAACTGATGGGTATCAGAGTGAGTCTGTGTTTGTTCCCCACTCCAATTGCTGCTTAGGTGCAGTGAATTCTGGAGTCACTGTCTCCAGAATTCTTTGGAAACAAAGAAAGAGGTGAGACTCCATCTTCCTAGATTTTACTTCCTGGATTTTATAAGTGATGTTAGTACCAGTATGTGGGAACTGGGATCCAGGAGGAGAAAGAGGAAAAGGAGGAGGAGGAGGAGGAGGAGGAGGAGGATGAGGAGGAGGAGGAGGCAAAGTAACAAACCTGGGAAACAGACTTCAGAGGCCAACATACAGGTTAAGATCTTTTTATACAACAGCAAGCCTTTTTATACAGCCTTTGGAACAGTGGGGAATCAACATGAGCTTTGGAATAGCCAACCTTCCCACTAGTACTATATGGAGGTGCCAGGCTGCCAGCATCTGAAGGGACTTTTTTAAAGATGGTGAAGCAGCCACTGCCCTGTTCCTTGTGTATACTGAGGTTCTACTAGTTTGGTAGGTTCCTCTATCTTGTGGCAATGGGTATTGCACTGGACATGGGTGCTCATACTTTTCAAGCAGTGGTAAAACCTCCCTCATAGTCCAAAGGGCCCAACCCAGGAGCCACAGCATCCTCATCTCTCCCTTTCCTGTTTTTTTAAAAAGGAGCTGTGTTATCATAGGTATCTTTGGTAAACTTTAGGACCACTGTCTTAGTCAGGGTTTCTATTCCTGCACAAACATCATGACCAAGAAGCAAGTTGGGGAGGAAAGGGTTTATTCAGCTTACAATTCCCTACTGCTGTTTATCACCAAGGAAGTGAGGACTGGAACTCAAACAGGTCAGGAAGCAGGAGCTGATGCAGAGACCATGGAGGGATGTTCTTTACTGGCTTGCTTCCCCTGGCTTGCTCAGCCTGCTCTCTTATTGAACCAAGACTACCAGCCCAGAGATGGTCCCACCCACAAGGGGCCTTTCCCCCTTGATCACTAATTAAGAAAATGCCTTACAGTTGGATCTCATGGAGGCATTTCCTCAACTGAAGCTCCTTTCTCTATGATTACTCCAGCTATGTCAAGTTGACACAAAACTAGCCAGTACAGACCACTATGGTAGAAACTTGTCACTGTACTAACTGGAATAGTTGGGGGTAAATATCATGATGCTGCATAGAGCAAGCATAGGAATCAACACATGTTATATCTAGGTAAGGTTTTGATAATGGTTTTGGAACCAGGTAATGGTTTTGGAACCAGGACATTGGCTCAGATTGTTGCTACCAAGTAAGCAATTTTGTGTATTGAAAGTTTCATTTGATTCAACAATATTTTATTCATTAACATAAAAGCAACATTCCCCTACCACAATACAAGTCCGTCACATTAACCAATTATCAGACCTAGGGTTTTCCTATTTTTCAACACCATTCCAGCTAGTAAGTTTGTCTGGTGCTGGAGTGTCTCTAGGCTTTCCATTCTTAGTACCATGTCTTGGTTGAGTTTGTCCCTGAAGTCTGCAGCCAGGTAATGGGTCTGTATGAGGGCCAATTCAGAGGCCCCTGCAGACCCCATGGAGAAGATAAGTTTGATCCCCACCAGCAAAGGAACAAAGATCTCTCTTGGTGTGATTTTAGAGCAAAAAATGCCATGTCTTCAGGCTCATATAGGAAGAACTGCAGAATAAGAACTAGGACATAGGGAGAGGAAGAAGAGGAAGCATTCATGGAGACAGACAAGAGGCCCCCACACCAGAGGAGGAAGTAAGGGAATTCACACATTAATTTTGTCATAGTGGTGTTAATGAGACACGGTCTATCCACATGTTTAGCCCATTTTAAACAGATGGGGTACTCCAGCCTAATCAAACAGGGGGCTATCATGTAACTCTGAGTGGATACCATTTCCAGCTAGGTGGTGAGTTATTGAAGCATTAGCTGGCAAGGCTACCAACAGTGGGCAAGTATTGGAAGCACAAATGAAGCATTGGGAGCTATTACAAATCGTAAAAGGCAAAATATCCACATATTGGATGTATTGGTTTCAGGAAAACATTGCCTAAATCTATGCATGTTTTCCCCCTTAGAAAGAGCCTTATGGTTTGTCTGCTCTGTTTGGTTAGGCAGGACTAAAGACCTGGAAATATGGATAGTACCCCTAGGGTAGCAGCTGTTGGTCTTGTATATTTTTCCCATGACTCCTAGATTCCTGTCATCCTTGACAACCCCAGGATTCAGCATTTTCTTAGACAAGAGAAGCAAAGATGAGCCCCGGGAACAGGGGCAAAAGGGCAAGTCAAGTTTGGCCAAGCCAACACTACAAGAAGAGGGGAAGGCCAACCGGCACCAGAGCCTTTGGTGGTCTAGACCTCTGGTGTCTTTTCCTGGCAGTAGACCCAGGGATGTGACTGAGCAGAATCTTTCACCTCTTCATCAGAGCCACAAGCCAAGAAATTCTCTCCAGTGCAGGGTAAATCCTTGTTAGCTTCACTTTGTGAGAGGAGCATCTCGATTCTCAGGAGGGTTCTGGAGGAGTCTTGTCCTCTTCAGACTTTACATATCCTTTAACTAGAGGAGGACCCAGCTCAGGGTGTGTCTGAGAACATGCTTTTGAATTCTCATGCATTTTTGGACCCTCAAGCTTGCTCAGGAGGGCCTTTTGTGACTGCAGTGCCCAGCCTCTGAGACAGCCAAGTTCAGTGGCAGTGACCAGGGAAAAAATAGGGCAGAAGCTCATCCTCAAACTCTTTTTTTCTGGGCCTTGTGGATTATCTATTCCCAAGTGTTTTCATCCCAGACCTGTCCTACTAGAAGCCAGGGGCAGAGGTCTATGTCTTTATCATAAAAAGTATTAAGCTGTTTAGTAAAAATCTTCCTCTGGCTACTCTCGTTGACTCCCCTCAGAATTTGAGCTGACTGCTCCATCTGTGAGATGGAGTATTGCCTATTTTCATAGAGGTCCACTTATCTCAGCAGATTGCAAGGATCTTCTCAAGGGACCCTGTTGGTGGCTCAGATATAGGGACTGATATACAGTCAGTAGAGTGTTATTAGACGCGTTCTCACGACCGGCCAGGAAAGACGCAACAAACCAGAATCTTCTGCGGCAAAACTTTATTGCTTACATCTTTGGGAGCCAGGATGCAAGAAGCAAGAGAGCAAGAAGCAAGAGAGAGCGAGAAAACGAAACCCCGTCCCTATTAAAGAGAATTCTCCTTCGCCTAGGACGTGTCACTCCCTGATTGGCTGCAGCCCATCGGCCGAGTTGACGTCACGGGGAAGGCAGAGCACATGGAGTGAAGAACCACCCTCGGCATATGCGCAGATTATTTGTTTACCACTTAGAACACAGCTGTCAGCGCCATCTTGTAACGGCGAATGTGGGCGCGGCTCCCAACATCTCCCCCTTTCCTTTTAATAAGAGCAAATAGGCCACCCATATTAATGAGAGTGGAGATAGAGGTCAAATCCCCAGTGTGTAGGTAAAGGAGCCATGTACAGGATTAGCTCTTAGGCTCACAGGCTTTTACCCAGAGCAACCCTGACCTGCTCCCGTGTCGTTTTGCCTGGGGGAAGGGAACTAGGACACTGAACCTTCATGAAAGATGACATGTCTCCCTAGAATAGGCTCATATATGCCGCAGAGCCTTTCCATTGCAGTGCTTAGCCGTGCAACTCTCTCGGGCTGCTGAAGCACACTCACTCTATCCCGTGCAATGAGACTAGCCTCGTGGGATATAAGAGCTGAGTGGCCAGCGACCTATTGCCTAAGCATAGATAACCATATATCAGGGGGAGCACTATGTTCTAGAGCTGCAAGCGCCTGGGCAATAACCACCTTGTCTCTCCTAGTTTGGGCCTTAAGCTTACAGACCAATCAAAGAAGCAACACTAATCCACAGCAAAGTGTATCTCCAAATAATATTAATCCCACCCATTTTTTAAAGAAAGAAAATGCTGAGGAGATCCAATTGGGTAATCCTTTGGTCAGGGACAGGTCCAAGCGCGTGGAGTTGACCTGAAGTCTCAATTCCCGAAGGATCTGTTCAAATTCAGCCATCCAATTCTGTAACATATACTGAAAAAGACTTTTTGACAAATTAGCTGCCCTAGTAAATTTAACATACTGAATGGAAATAACACACAATCCCGGAAACTTTTGTTCACATCCCTGCTGAGTTATTTGTCATAATACATCTAGTTGTATCTGGACAAGATCTATGAGTTGATTAACCAGCATGAGACCTCTCTGTATCTTGACATTAGCTGAGGCCTGTTTATCTATGACTGTAGTCACTGAGGCTGACAAAGTGTTAATGGTGTCAGTCGTCTGGACCTGTCCAGACAGAGCCAAGGCTGTCTGAATCAAGGCTAAACCCAGTTCCTAGTTAGTGGTAAAAAAGCAGGAGAATACTTGAGCATTATACATCACCGTCATTGGGAGTGGAAATGTCGACATTATCCCCCAACGCTGCTCTCTCTTTATTATTGACGCCCTGGACATCACCAAGACGAGGGACATTAGTATTCCCTTGGTCAGTCTGGATTTTTCGGGTGAGTCTTTCTGGTAACCAAAATGGGTTGTCTTCATTCTGTGGGAAAACACAGATAGCTCCCCTGGATCTTATCAAAATAGGATCCGGGCCATACCATTTATTATCAAGGACATTTTTCCATTTAACCATCTCATTGGGCCTATCTGGCTCTGAACAATGACGTTCAGCCGCAGTATGGCCATGAGCATCAATATTTAAAAAATTGAGTGTAAAGAGTGCCAAAGACACAGACACTCTTGGTGCTCGGGGTACAGTCTCCTCAAAAGTTCCCCTCTTCTGTTTTATAAGATAGGCTTTGAGGGTGCGATGCGCACGCTCAACAATACCCTGTCCTTGAGGGTTGTATGGAAGTCCAGTCAGGTGGGTCACGTCCATCTGACGGCAGAACTGTTGGAATTTTTGAGACGTATAAGCTGGTCCATTATCAGTCTTAAGGAGTCTGGGTTTCCCCCAAGCACTCCATGTCTCAAGACCATGTTGAATCACATGTGAGGCTTTTTCTCCGGTTAACGGAGAAGCAAACATGATGCCAGAACATGTGTCAATGGACACATGGAGATATTGAAGTTTTCCAAAGGAAGAAACATGTGTAACATCCATTTGCCAGACCTGTAGAGGTCGAATACCGCGTGGGTTAATTCCCACATGAGGAACTGGCAAGAACTCACAGCAGCTTTGACATTGAGTAACAATGTCACGGGCTTCTTTTCTTGTCAAGGAGAAACGACTGCGTAATGTTTCAGCCGTCACATGAAAATTGTTATGAAAATTTCTTGCAGCCTCTACCGGGGATGATAGGGCAGCAGCCATCACTTTAGTGGCCTTATCTGCCAAATCATTTCCCAGAGCCATGGGGCCAGGTAGGCCTGAATGGGCTCTAACATGAGTAATATAAACAGGAAACCTTCTAGATAACAAAACTAATTGTATCTGCTGAAAAATATTGGCAACTCTACTGGAAGGCTTAATCACTCCAGCCACTTCTAAAAGATTTACTGCATTAACCACATAACAGGAATCTGACACAATATTAAGGGGTTCTAAAAAGGTTTTTAAAACTTCTAAGACCACTAAACATTCTACCACTTGAGGTGAATTTTCATTATACTGTTTGGATACCACTTTACCATTAGCCACATAGGCACCTATGCCAGTTTTTGATCCATCAGTATATACCACAATCCCATTTTTAAGTGGGTTTCTTACTGTTATTTGTGGAAACACAACAGATTGATTTTGGGCAAACTGTAAGATTGGATGCTTTGGATAATGGTTATCTATTTTTCCTGAAAAGGAGGTAACTAAAACTGCCCAATCATTAGATGTGGCTGCCAAGGTTTGAACCTGTGCAGCGGTATAAGGTACAATTAAAAGATATGGACTTTGCCCAAAGTGGGTGATTGCTGCTTTTAGACCTTTAAGGGCAAGCTGTGCAATTGCATCAGGATACCAATCTATTATTTTAGCTGGGGATACGTTTGGATGGATCCACAACAATGGCCCATTCTGCCACAAAACTGCAGTTGGCAATTGTGCTGTCTTAAAGACACACAAACTGAAAGGTTGCGAATCCTCAATACGTTGTAATTGTGCATTCTGTAAGGCATTTTCCACTTTTTGTAAGGCCTGGTTAGCAGCTAGAGTAAGAGTCCTAGGGGAGGAGATATGAGGATCTCCTTCTAAAATACTAAACAAAGGCCTTAACTCAGCGGAAGGAATCTTTAAAAAAGGTCTGAGCCAATTAATATCTCCCAACAGCTTTTGAAAATCATTTAAGGTATGGAGGTGATCTCTTCTTATCTCTACCTTTTGGGGCACAATCTTATCTGGGGACACCACAGAGCCCAAGAATTGTCCTGTATCAGAAATTTGGACCTTTTCTGTGGCTATCTGTAAACCCCACTGACTTAAAGTTTTAAGTAGAAAAGGATATGCCTTTTGTAGCATGGTAAGGTCTTTATGGCACAGGAGGATGTCATCCATGTAAAGGAGCAAAATTAAAGAGGTGAATTGTTCCCTCACTGGCAAAAGAGCTTCTTGCACATAAAGTTGGCACATTGTAGGACTATTGGACATTCCCTGTGGTAAGACCTTCCATTGATACCTCTTATCAGGTTCCATGTGATTAATAGAGGGGATGGTAAAGGCAAATCTGGGCCTATCCCTTGGACACAAAGGTATAGAAAAGAAACAATCTTTAATATCTATAATAATTAAATTCCAGCCACGTGGTAAGGCGGAAAGTACAGGGAGACCCCTCTGTACTGGGCCAAATAAGTTCATTTGCTCATTAATGGCTCTGAGGTCATGGAGCAGTCTCCACTTTCCTGACTTTTTCTTAATTACAAAAATTGGAGTATTCCAAGGTGAGGTAGAGGGTTCAATATGGCCTAATTTTAATTGTTCCTCTACCAGTTGAATCACAGCTTCTAGTTTTTCAGAGGATAGGTGCCATTGAGGAACCCACACTGGGTCCCCTGTTTTCCATGGTATGGGTCGTGCTGCCCCAATGGCCGCTAAGGAAAACCCAGACCCTGTCTGTCTTGGTTTCCATTAGGTGAGATGGGCTCTATCCTTCCCTGTTCTTGATGTCCTAACCCTTTTCCTTCTTTATAACCCATCTTTGCCATGATATTTTTTGCTTTAGCTGAATACCCTCCCGATGGGGCGTTTTCATTGGACAAAATAAGGCCCAAATGCTGCATAATATCCCTTCCCCAGAGGTTAACCGGGAGTGGGAGCACATAAGGTATGAATTTCCCTTGCTGTCCTTCAGAGGATTCCCACGTCAAGGCAATGGAGCTTATAGTGGGACATGATTGATATCCTAGGCCCTGTAATGAATGAGATGACTCTGTGGTGGGCCATGCTTTGGGCCACCAATGTGTAGAAATTATACTTTTATCTGCTCCGGTATCAAGGATGCCTTCAAACTCTTTTCCGTTGATCTTAAGGCAGAGCTTAGGTCTATTATTCAAAGATACAACCAAATAGGCAGAATCATTTCCTGAGGAGCCCATTTTCTTTATCTCAGGTCCTGCAGATTTTTCCCTGGTATTATCAGGGAGGAGCAGCAGCTGAGCTATCCTATCTCCTTTACTAATAGAAAAAACGCCTTTAGGGCTTGAGCACAGGACCTGTATTTCAGGGGAATGTTGACAATCCATGACTCCAGGGTGGACTACTAAGCCCTGCAAGGTGAGTGAACCCTGGCCGAGAATAAGGCCCATGGTTCCCAGGGGCAAGGATGGTATAGGCTCCACTGGCACCGGCTGAATACTCATTTGAGGCATTAATAGGAAGTCGGAGGCGGCACGCAGGTCCACCCTTGTGGGTCTTCCTGGGTCGCCTCTCTGACTGCTTCCTGGGTCCTGACAAACCGGTTCCCATATCTTTGAGGGCCCTGGGACCGAGGGCCCGATGACCCGTTTTTTGGCACATCAGTTGATTGACTATCAGGTGGGGGAAGGACTCTGCCCTTTATATCCCTCACAGAGCGACACTGGTCAGCTCTATGATAACCCTTGCCACACTTAGAGCAAAGAGTGAGAGTCCCTCCCTGTTTATCTGGAGCTCTGCAATCTTTCTTAAAATGCCCAGGCTTTCCGCAGTTAAAACATGTCCTCTGATTATTTCTGCCCATGGAGCGGTTTTGGGATTGAAGGATGGCAGCCGCTAAACCTGCATTGCTGAGAGGTCCCCCAAGCTCTCGACAGACCCTGAGCCAGTCTTGTAAGCCTTTGTTCTTTCTTGGGGCTATGGCCGCTCGGCACTCCTTTGTGGCTTGCTCATAGATTAGCTGTTCTATCAGAGGCGCAGCTTGCTCTGACTCTCCAAAAATACGCTCTGCTGCCTCTGTCATTCTGGCCACAAAATCTGAGAAGGATTCCTGAGGTCCCTGGATTATCTTTGTTAACTGACCAGTGGTTTCACCTGCTCGAGAGAGCGCCTTCCAGGCCCTAATAGCCGTGGAAGAAATCTGGGCATAAGCTCCCCAATGGTAGTTTGTCTGATCAGCAGAATAAGCTCCCTGACCCGTTAACAAGTCAAAAGTCCAATCTCTCTGCTCTGGAGTCAAAGCAGCTGCGTTTGCTCGGGCCTGCGCTTGTGCAGCTTCGTGCCAAAGCGCTCTCCATTCCATATATTTGCCCATACTAGGGAGAGCGGCTTTTACAACCGTTTGCCAGTCGGCAGGAGTTAGTGCCATGCCGGCGAGCCTGTCTAACTGCACCAAGGTAAAATTAGCATTGGTTCCGTATTTACGGACCGACTCGGCAATTTCTTTAATTTGTAAGTATTCTACCGGAGCGTGGACACGCCCACCCTCGGCTCCTTCAAAGACCGGAAATGCCTGTTGTATTTTCCTTTGTTCCTCTCTGGGAATGAATGAGTCTGCGCACTGCCTCTCTGCGCACTGCCTCTCTGCGCATTGCTGACGCACTACGCAGGGCGGGGACTCCGCATAGGGCGGACCTTGAAGCCGACTGCCCTGAGGCCAATCAGCAAACTGGCCTTCGCCAGCCGCTTTTGGCTTCCTTAACTGATTAGCTAGCACTTTACCTGGCTGGTACCCTTTTTTCTCATAATGAGCTGCTTCTTCCTCCCAGTCTGTTTCCTCAGAGGAGAATTCTTCATCTGCTTCAGAACTACTAAGAGCTGGCTTCCTGAGCTCATCTAGTGACGAGTATCTCCTAGAGACCTCCGCTAATTGATCTTTCTTCTTTTCCCTTTTTCCTCTTTTTCTTCTAATCTCTCTCCAGGTATTCCTACCTAACCTTAACTTTTCCTCGGGTTCAAGACCCTTGGAAAGGCCTGTATACTTATTTTGTGTACCATATTTTCTCTTTGCTCCTACTCTCTCTCCCCACTTTACTTCTGATAGCTTGTCCTGAATTTCATCTAGAATCCGCCCTGCCTTAACCACTTGATAACATGTGAAAAGGAACAAAAGGGCTTCTAACACTAGAAAAAATTCAAGGCCAAACATATTCCACTTTACTTCTGATAGACTGTCTTGAATTTCCTTAGAAAGTTCAAGGCCAGGCTTACCTCGTAAAGCTGTACTCACTGGTACTCTCGTTCCCCAGCTGAAAAGTTCTGAATTCATACAGTTGAATCCTTCTTAACAGTCTGCTTTACGGGAACCTTTATTACCGCGACCCGCAGTTCTGGTTCTGGAATGAGGGATCTTCCTTGCGCCAGTCCCGAGTTTTTTTCTCGTCCCGGAATTCGGCACCAATTGTTATTAGACGCGTTCTCACGACCGGCCAGGAAAGACGCAACAAACCAGAATCTTCTGCGGCAAAACTTTATTGCTTACATCTTTGGGAGCCAGGATGCAAGAAGCAAGAGAGCAAGAAGCAAGAGAGAGCGAGAAAACGAAACCCCGTCCCTATTAAAGAGAATTCTCCTTCGCCTAGGACGTGTCACTCCCTGATTGGCTGCAGCCCATCGGCCGAGTTGACGTCACGGGGAAGGCAGAGCACATGGAGTGAAGAACCACCCTCGGCATATGCGCAGATTATTTGTTTACCACTTAGAACACAGCTGTCAGCGCCATCTTGTAACGGCGAATGTGGGCGCGGCTCCCAACAGTAGAGGATGACAGGATGACAGAGGCGGAGTCACAAATCTGGGAAACAGACTCCAGAGATCAGGATGGAGCTTCAGATCTCATTTTTTTTCTGTTTGGTTTCTTTTTGATGTTTTGTTGTTGTTGTTGTTGTTTTGGTTTTTTATACAGCCTTTGGATCAATGGGGAATTGACAGGTGCTTTGGAATACCCAACCATCCCAGTAGCACTATGTGGCGGTGTCAGGCTGCCAGCACCTGAGGGAACTTTCGTAAAAATGTGGAAACAGCCACTATCCTGTTCTGGGCCCATTCTGAAGTTCCACTATGTTGCTAGGCACCTCTATTTTGTGTCACTGGGTATGCCAATGGACATGGGCACTCATACTATTCACCTCCTTCACAGTCTACTGGGTCCCACTCAGGGAACACAGTGCCCATACAACATAAAGTTCCTGTCCTAGCTTGTCATCAATACCAGACTAATCATGAGGAAAGCACTTTTGATTTTGATGTCTGGATCACCTTTAAAAATTCCAATAGGCCTAGAATGATGCTTTGTCTTCCAACAGAATGTCCCATTGCCAAAGTTGCTCATAGCTTGGATTCTGTATCTAATTGCTTCTCCCTGGAATTACCCACTGCCAGAGAGACATCTTAGAACACTATAATGATTAAAACATATCAGTTTTTATAGCTTTCTCTTGTGAGGTTATGCCAGTGCCTGGCAGGTACAGAAGTGAATGCTCATAGTCATCTATTGGATGGAACATAGGGACCCCCAGTAGAGGAACTAGAGAAAGACCCAAGGAGCTGAAGGGGTCTATAACCCTGTAGGTGGAACAACAATATGAACTAACCAGTATCCCCAGAGCTTGTGTCTCTAGCTGCATGTGTAGCAGATGATGGCCTAGTTGGCCATCAATGGGAAAAGAGGCCCCTTGGTTTTGCAAACTTCATATGCCCCAGTACAGAGGAATGCCAGGGCCAAGAAGTGGAAGTGAGTGGTTATGGGAGCAGGGTGGGGGGAGGGTATAGGGGACTTTCAGGATAACATTTGAAATGTAAATGAAGAAAATATCTAATAAAAAAATGAAAAAATGTGGCAGTTTATGAAGGATGAAATCCAGCAAACCTCATATTAATAGTCTGCAAATCTTCTGGCCAGAAACAGATATGGGCATGAATTTGAAGTTGGGTACTTATTGGATGGCAATGAGAACCAAGGTGTGTTCATTGTTAGGCTACACCAGCTTTGTGTGGTCTTTAAAGCTAACCTTGGGCAAGAATTCAGTGAGTACTTTTTATACAACCTTAGGCACTCTAGAGGAGGCAGTATAGTGCTATGGTATCATAATTTCCAGAAGGGAGCACTGATAGCTACAGAAGCAATTGGAGATGCACTGCAATTATTTTGAAACAAAGAAATAGGCAATGTGACCCATTATATCTAAGAAAAAAAAAAAAGCAACCTAGGAAGCTCAGAGTACACACCAAGATTGTCAGTACAATGGAGTGTAGGGAGGAGGGCAGTGCTTTTGGCAATCTCTGACAGTCTTTTTTCCTCTATACCCATATAACCATGTTGAATATACATAGTAACATCAGCCACCTGCTGAAAAATACAAGTTGACATGACCAAAGCATATTATCAACATTTGAAAAGCCAATGAGCTTGTACTTTTTTTTTTCTTCAGTTTTGTCCTTAATGTGTCGACTTCTGTCTGCTATAACCAGAGTTTTAGGGGGAAAAGCCTCATTTCCACTAGTCCAAACAGACTAGGCTAGACTACTTATCCCTGCATGTCAGTTAGAGTAAGCTGTGAGGGTCAGAGAAAGAAGATGGATAAACATGGCAAACTTGGGAAGAACAACTAAAGAGGTTCAATGACAAACCTACCCTGAAGGTGCTTACAGGAACCTGAGATTTTATACAAAAAGAAAAAAAAAAATAAGGAAAAGCCAGGGCTATTCATAGTTGGGAGAGCAAGTAATCTTGATGAAGTTAGTGGTCTAATTGATCAATATCTCAGTTCATGTTCCACTAGGTACTCTCTCAAGAATGTTATCGCCATGATCACTTGAACAGAGGAATCTCATCATGTTCCCATGAGAAGGGTTCCAGTGCTCTTGGTTGCATCCCCTTGTTATGAGTAATTGCATTCACTTGGGGAATGATCTGTCCTCAAAGGTTTGCTGCTGCTTGGAGGGTAGTTTTATTTCCTTCTGTCATAAAGATGTTTATCATTCACTCATGTAATTCTGGAATCCAAGGTAACTGTAGAAGAGAATGGCCCAGAAGGAAGAAATTGAAAAGACAAAAATAGAATTAGTAAAGGACAAAATGAAGTGGATTAGATCTGTGGCTGGTACCTTCCTTCAGTCTTTATCACTTCATGTATGCCACAGATTCTAATAGTAGGAAACGTGTATAATATTATCTTTTTAAAACAAAAAGAATAAAAGAAATAGATGAGAAGAGATAATATTATCTTTTTAAAACAAAAAGAATAAAAGAAATAGATGAGAAGATGATGCATTTGTCAGTATTATGGGTCATTCACTTTTATCTTCATGTGGCTGTCAGTATTGAATTCAATTCAAGAAGTTGTTTGTGTTTTGCTTTAAATTAAGTTTGTTTATATCAATATGAGAGTTTTTATTATTCTCAAATTAGATATTCAAAATATTTCTAAGGTCTAGAGAGATGGCTTAGCAGTCAAGAGTACATACTGCTTTTCCAGAGGACTTAGACTCAGTTTCCAGCACACATATCAGGCACTTAGAAATTGCCTGTAACTAAATCAAGCTTCAGGAGACACAAACTCCACTTGTGACCTCTGTGAGCACATGCACACATAAGCACACACATATACATACACATAAATTAATAATAAAAATAAATTTAATTCATGAATATGAATGTTGTGTCTGAGTATGCATCTGTGATTGTACCATGTAAGTATAGAAACCTGTAAAAGTCTCTTTTACAAGTAGGTATTTCTTAGTGGGGTGTTAGGATATCCTCCCACAGAATTGGAGTTTCACCACTTGTAAACCTATGTGGGTACTGAGAATTGAACTCCAGTCCTCTGTATGACCAGTAAGTTGTCTTAACTGCCGAGCCATATATCCAGCCAATGATACAATAGCTCTAAGCATGGAAAAAATGCTAAAAATGTAATTTAATGGCTAAGAGTGTGTGCAGCTCTTGTGAAGGACCTCAGTTCATTTTCTAGGACCTATGTCAAGCAGATCATAACTATATTTTTCACAGGCTCCAAGGGATCCAATATCTCTGTCTTCAGTGGGATACTGTACATACATGACATTCACTCATACATACAAATAAATAAACTGAAAAAATAAAAATCTTAAAAAATGCAACTGAGGTCAGTATTATATGTCTGCAAGAAATTATCTTATACACATTTATTAATAAAGGACACAATCTTGAACCATTTCTCTTTCTAGCTTTCTGATTTTCCCTTTTTTAGAAATAAGTTTTCTCCCTATTGTGTATACCAAGCTGCCTTGAACTCATGGTCTTTTTCCATCGTTTCTCAACAACTAGAAATGTTGACTTGAATCAGCATTCCTGCAGTCTTTGAGATTATCTTAATCTTTTTGAATATCTTAAAAATATAAAAGGAATAAAGTATATTTTATGACTGCATGGTCCAAAATAATATAAATCATAAAATTTTGAGAAATCTTTATGGACAGATGAATATGGAAATATCATCTTAATTATGTGTAAATCAGAAATAAAGAACTTTAACCACCCAACAAGAACAGGATGGCTTTGCTTATTCCTTTGATGTAAGCATACTTTCAAGGAAATGAAGAAAATATTTAGATAAATTTCTCCCATTTGTTATGGAGGGCTTTGTTTCAAAGAAAACTGAAGCTGACCTACTCAATATTAAGCTTTTACTTAATTCACCCAAACTCAAGGCTCCCTAGAGGGACATAAGTAAGTTCCCTTAAAATCAGGATTATTTTTATTTTTATTTTCCATTCCAAGGTCTGATGAAATACCATATGAGAAACAGAGATTGTCTGTACAAACGCTCTGGCCTAGGGCACCAAAAGAGTACAAAAACTTCAAAAAGCCAGTTTTATTCCCTGGCATAGCTCCCCAAATCAATTAACTGGAACCAACAGCTAAATTTACATACACCCACCTCCTGACTTTTGTTCTATTTCTCTATAAATTGTACATTTTATGAAGCAGAAGGGAAAAGACTGGAATGGTCAAGGCTTGGGGCCATAACTAGAAATAAATTATTTTTTTCATGTTTTTGTCTGTTTGTTTGTCTAAGAGAAGTCATTGGCTGTGTCCAGAGCCAGGACTCTATGGTAAAAACTGAAGTAGGCCTAGGAGGAGATAGGGGAATCCTACACTTAATTTTTATTTTAATGAGGCATTTCTTTTGTTTGAAAGATTAATATTTTTTCTTTTTTTCCATTTTTATTAGGTATTTAGCTCATTTACATTTCCAATGCTATACCAAAGATTAATATTTTGAGTTATATGAGTACACTGTAGCTGTCTTCAGACACACCAGAAGAGGGCATCAGATCCTATACAGATGGTTGCTGGGAACTGAACTCAGCACCTCTGGAAGATCAGTCAGTGCTCTTAACTGGTGAGCCATCTCTCCATCCCCTAATCAGGCATTTATACATTAAGTATTTGTTTTTATTTCTCCATCAATACTATTGAATGAGACCCTTCTTAGTTTCTATTTCAGTTGTTATCATCTGGCCTCTTCATGAGTTTTTAAAGTTTAAGTTATTTTTAAAAAGCAGTATCTTGTTTTGAAAAATGTTACATTACATGGGCCCTCCCACTAAGACCTTGTATACTCATTTGATTACATTAAAGGCCTACTATAATTTCCTTTATTATATATAAAGGTAGTTTATAAATAACTTATCACTAGCTTATAAATGGCTTATAAGCAATAACATGCTTTGGTGAACAGACTCCTGGTCTTGGTACTAAAAATATTATAGAACTCTTAACATATTTCAATATTTATCAACTATTTGCTTTCCCATCAACATTGTGTCTCAGTTACTGATGGTCTGTCTTTCATTTAACCATGTAAATATGCCATAAAAAATCAATTGGTATTTTGAGAAAGAAAATATATTGAAAAATCAGTATCATAGCAAACGACATTTTGTCAGTTTCAAAATAACTTTAAAAATAATCTGATTAGGATCACACATGGTAGCATATACCTTTGATCCCAGTACTCAGGAAGCAGAGGCAGGAGAATCTCTATGAATTCAAGGCCAGGCTGGTCTTCATAGCAAGCTCCAGAACAATATAGAGAGACTCTTATTTTAAAAATCATAAAAAAAAAATCGGGTTGGTTAAAGGTAAATAAATTTATGGTTTCAAATATCCTCCCAGGTTCCTGATTCCTCAAAACAAAATAAGTGTACATTTACTGGCTATACATGGCAATCTAAAATTTGTAGTTTTGTTTTGCAGAGATCATGAGTATTTGAGAATGTAACATTACTGTCAAGGATTGAATGAAGATTCCCCATACCTAATCCAATGTTTCAGTTTTGACAAGATCTTGACTTCCTAACAGATTGAGGAGTAAGATAGTCTAGAGAAATCAATCTATCCCAAAGAAACAAACAGATAAAATTGTTCTCTAATTATCTTTATTTACACATGTAGAAAAGTACTTGGAGGACTGATGAGATGACTCATGGATAAAACTACTTGCTGCTAAGCCCAAAACCCTGAGTTAGATTCACAGGGCCCACATGGTAAAAGGAGAGAACAGACTCCCCAAAATTATCCCCTGACTCCTATGCACCTGTATGTGAAAAATGCACACACATGCACCACACAAAATAAATAAGTTAAAATGTAATAACAATTTTAGAAATTATAAAAAAGAAAATTCTAGGAATCTTTAAGAATCATTTACAGAAATCTCAGAGACTGACAGAAAGAAGTCCCTCTTGGTCTTCAGCATTTAAGTCATTCTCATGTAAATATTTGACAGCTAGACTTTTTATTGGATACTACTATCATTTCCCTTTCACTAGACAATGAATGCCTTACAGCAAGAACTGTGCCTCAACCTTCAAATGCCTTATTATACCTAGCAAGAAACATTTGATAAAACTCTACAATAAGAATACCGCAGAGATGCTATGCAAGTATAGTGCCAGAGACATGTTAGTGAACCTCCAAAAACAGACAAGAGCAGATCTGATCACAACAGGGCCTTTATTCATAAGCTTGTGCTTGGGCTCCCCAGCTTACAACCCTGACATAGCAGGACAGCTTTGATGGAGAGAAGGCAGGATTATCTATGTGGTAGACAAGCATTTAATTGAAGAGCTACTATGTCCATTAACATAATTAACATAATTGGCTGGTGTTGGGAGTCAAAATATAAACTTTAATTTCTGCTGTCCTCTGCATTGGTAGTAGTTAGGCAGGGGGCAAGTCTGTTAGTAATTAACTTGGAAACACTGGATTTGTTGAGGTTGGCCTAGAAACTGGACCTAGGTTCAGGTTTTGCTTGGGGATAACTTTGAAACCAATGTTGACACATGGGTGAGGACACACTTGCGTTTTCCCACAGGGAGGGAGCAGACCAATATGGGTGCCAGCTAGAGACATGGGACCAGCAATGGACCAAGGATACTTTGCTGCCTTTACCATTCTGGTTTTGAGTACAGTGGGGGGGGGGGTGGCTTCAGCTGAGAATCTGTGGGCCCTTGTCCCTATGCCCCTCCTCCTCACAAGACTAGTTTTGTGAAGATTTACATCTAACAACATCTCTGAGGCCACTCCTTACTTGTATAGATATCCTTTTAAATCTTCCATCAAAAGTGTTATGAGAAATTGGCACCTCTGCAGCTCATCTCATTTTTTGGATTTAAAACAACTGATAGTTTTGGATGAAGGAAGCATCTTTATTGGAACCTATATGCATACGTATTCTTCCTATGCTGCTTCTGATTGTGGGCATGCAACACATTGGGAGGGAGGGAAGGGAAGAGAGAGTAAATGTGACCCAGAAAAGTGAGATTACCTGGTTGAGGACCCCTGCTTGTGTTAGACCACCTTTTTCTTTTTGGTGACTAATACATTTTTGTCTAACAACCCCCTTAACTGTCCTTATGAAAGATAACATTTAATGGCTTGTTTGTTTGACTATTCTCAATCAGCCAATGTAGTAAAGGATCCTGCTGTCACCTGGTTCTCAGTCAGCAATACCACCCACTTCCATGCTGTTACATTGACAGTGAGGACCCAGTTAGAAGAAATTAAAAGAGTTAAGAGAGACTTTTGGAACATGGCTGCAATAATCATGGCAATAGTAATTGGTATGGTGGGAGGAGGGCAGCTGCAGTTGCCATAGTCTAACCCAAACAGCTGGCACTGCAGAAACTTTAAATTTAGGTATTGTCAAATCAGCTGAGGCCCTATACTCTCAGGAATCAATTAACCAACATCTGTACCAAGTCATCCATATCTTACAACAACAAATCAATCTCCTGGCTAAGGAATTGGCCTTAGTTAGGGATATGTCCTTGTTGACATGTGAACCCAGATACCAAACAATCTGTCTCACTCCCTACCAGGACTACAATGCATCTTATGAGAGGAGGTAATTAGAACAGTTTATCAAAGGCACATGGTCTGATAGATTCCTTAACTATTCTATACTATTGAGAGAGCAGATTCATCAATTAAACATGACCATAACTTCAATTATGACACTGGATTCCAGTTTCCTAGTCAAAATATGGAGTAACATAAAAAAGATTACTGGATCACTCCTGGATTGTTACCTATGTAGTTCTGGGAGGTGTGATACTGTTGTTGGTCATATTAACAAAATGTTTTATACAGGAGGTCTTTCCACAGCATTCTATAAACAAGGCAACACTGCAAGTGCTCAAGGCCCTAGAGTGGCCCAACCATGGTCCACCCAAAGAGGACATACAGGCCTGACTAGCTGATGTACAGAAAAAAAAATGTAGTCCCTAAGAAACCTATGTACTCTCCAGGGTAGCCTCCCTTTGAGGACTGGAAAGTCAATGATGGCTAAGAACCTGTTTTGACAGGTCGACCTAAGACAAGCACAGTCCAATAAACTGGGGGCCCCTGAGGTGGGATCAACAACATCAGAGCAAAGAACTCTGGTTAACATTGAGCTGCAAAATAAACCAAAAGGGTGAATATGTAGGAGATGTAAGGCTAGGCCTCAGGAAGAGATGGCATGCATGCGTGGTGGAACTTCCACAGAGTGCCTAGAAACACAGGACACCACGGGCAGGAAGAGACAGAGCCAATGAAGAAAGACCACGATGATCATCTGACAAGCTGGGGCCAATGGGGAGTGAGCATCAGATAGTTAGGCTCCCTTCTGATTACAATAACGACGAGCTTACTTGCCTACCACACAGTGAGTCTACCAGAGACTGTGTCCTTGCCTTTGGGCCTACTCTTTCCCTGTCCCCAAAGGGCAGTGGGTCACCGCTACAGTCTCTCACAAGTAACATCCAGGGGAAAATATTTACATTTGGTTGGAATTGATGATAACTTCACTTATGATCTTATTCGTAGCTTTATTTTTCTGTGGAAACTATGGTTCTGATGATTGTCATGGCTTGTCAACTTAACTGTACTAAGAGATGGCTAGGACTGATGAAACACTCCCATGTATCTATGGGGGTGTTGTCAGAAAGAAGTGACATATCAATCAGTGACTAGATTGGCAAACTCTGCCTCTAATGTCAGTAGCATCTTCCAAAGGCTCGTCTCCCAGATGTAAGAAGTCAGAGGAAGATGAAAAGAATATAAACGCAAGTGTCTTGCTTTCTGAATAAGTTTTCTTTTTTCTTTTTTCTTTTTTTTTTTTAATTGCTGCTGTCACAGGAATGGAACACCAGCAACTCTTTAAGGGAGTTACAGGAATTCAACACTATTGGGGCTGCTAAGGCATTCAGTACTTGGTTTTCTGCCACTTCTGCATGGAGACAGGTGGCATTTATCGGATTACCTAACCCCTGTCACACAGCAATCCAAGAACTTTGTTTTAATGAAATCTACATATGTTCTGTTGGTTCTTTTCCTTTAGAGAATCCTGACTAATTCAATTGCAAATAAAACATTTTCCTTGTCTATTGAAGATAATCATGAGTTATTAGTATACATATAAGCTAAAACATTACATGCTTTCTTTTATTTTACTGTAATAAAAAACATGACTAAATGCAACTTGAGGAGGGAAGAGTTTGTTTCATCATATGCTTCCAGGTCATCACTGAAAGAAGCCAGGACAGGAACTCAAGTAAGATCTGTAGCAGAAACCACACAGGAACATTGTTTATCTGCTCACTTCCTAGCTCACTTACAAACTCAAATAGGTCTCTTGTACAGCCCCAGGCCATTTTCTCAGAGATATTACCCAAAGTCAAGTAGGCTCTTCTACACAAATCATCAATCAATATAGGGTCTCATGGACATGCCCATGGACCAGTCTGATTGGGACAATACTTCATTTGAGGTTCCCTCTTCCAAGGTTGCTATAGGTTGTGTCAAGTTGACAATTAGTGCTAACCAAGACATATGCTCTATCTCTGTGCTTGCCAATATGGCTATCTTTTTCAAATCAAAGTTGTTATGTGGGGTTGATGAGATGGCTCAATCGATGAAGTGCCTGCCACACATCCCAGTTCCCGATGTTTGCTTAATCGATGTTTGCTTAAGCACTTTACTGATTGAACCATCTTCTCCATCCTTCCTTAATTGAATTAAGTATCACTTAGTTATATATTTAATATGAGTAAATCTCATTTTCTAAATACCAGACTTCAACTATTGTTATGGTTTATATATGTTTGGCCTAGGGAGCTGCACTATTAGGAGGTGTGGCTTCGTTGGAGTAGGTGTATCACTGTGGGCATGAGCATAAGACCATCATCCTAGCTGCCTGGAAGGCAGTATTCTACTAGCAGCCTTTAGAGTAAGATGTATAACTCTCAGCTCCTCCTGCCCCTTTCCTGCCTGGATGCTGCCATGTTCCTGCCTTGATGACAATGGAATGAACCTGTGAACCTATAAGCCAGCCCCAATCAAGTATTGTCCTTAAAACAGTTGCCTATGTCATGGTGTCTGTTCAAAGCAGTAAAAACCTAAGGCACCTACTGACTTGCCAATTAGCTGTTTTCTGATCCTTGCTGTGTTCCACAAAAACAAACAAAAACATGGAGCTAATGGAAACATAACTGACCTTTTCCTGCTCCTGTGCTTGGTGATGCTGATCAACTAGTAACCTTAGTGGTACAAAAAACTGTAACGTTTTCATTCCAGTAATGCCATGCTTCCCTCTGCCCCACTTCCAGTAGACCAGTCTAAGAAGTTGAAGGCTAGGCCAGAAAATATTTACTCAGAATTGTAGGCCTCTCAGCCTCCCTTTTCTTTGTTTAAACTAACCAACCATAAATTAGGAAAAGACACCCACTTCAGCCTACCAAAGACCCCTAAAACTCCAGCCCTAGAGGAAAATCCAGACTTTGGCTTCCTGAGTCAATCTTCTGTTTACTATGGAGTCTTTTCTCTAGGTTCCTTACTGTGTAGTGTGTGTACACATTTACTTCTTCACCTTTGATAAAAGTATTTCCACCTGATAATTTTGATTACTGTGTATAGATTTTTTTCCCTGCTACTACCTATTTATTGTACTGGATATCGTTTTTCCTGCCTTTTAATACTTTAGCTGGCAGAGAAGACAAATCTGTTCTAGGTCCACAGACAGTAAAACCCTCACTTAGGAGAGAGAACGACTCCAGGATGTCAACGAAGAGTGAGGCCTACAGATTTTCATTTAGGTCCATGCCTTTTGTGTGCCCATAGAGCTGTGTGGTGGATGAAGACTTCCAGAACTATCTGGAACAATGAAACCACTTTTATCGGTCGCATAGAAGCTCACATAATAGATGACAAGGTTCTTAAGTAAGATCATTCAAATGGGGAGGACAGACTGAATTTGAGTGATATCTTAGAGGATAGGTAGAACTTATATTTCATGGAATGTATAGACATCTTTGACTTGGTGGTTCAGTGGGTCTTAGGAATGCATGAAGGATTCTCAGTTATGGAGACTATACAGCCAGAAGAAAGTATTTTACCTCTGGGAATGACAATTCATGGATAACAGGTCCACACTTGAATTCAACAGGATTTGTAGAAGTCATTCATAGCATGTTAGAGGATGAAAAAGAAAGAGATTACTGCTTCCAGAAGAAAAAAAAATTTGAGGAATAAAGAAAGAAGAAGAAAAACATGTAGGAACACACACACACATACATACACACGCACTATCTATCTATATATATTCTGAGTAAATATTTTCTGGCCTAGCCTTGAACTTGTTAGACTGGTCTGCTGGAAACAGGGCGGGGGGCGGGGCATGGCATTACTGGAAGGGAAAAATACCCTGCCAGGACTTAGTCTCAGAATATATATATATATATATATATATATATATATATATATATATATATAATTATAATTATTTAATTATTAATATATATTTTATTATATATATATATATTCTGCTTGTCTAAATTGGTTGATACTGACATGTAGAAAAGTATTAGAACCTTTTCAAACCAGAGGCCTCTAAGTGAAACTATGTATCTATCATCATCCAAGCATTCCAGATCACCTTTATCATACTGAAACACTAGAAACCCACTGTGAGATATCTACATTCCATATCTGAGATTACTGATGAAGGCTGCTAGCTTCTACTCTCCAGAACCCCTAGCTCTAGGATCTGCCCGATTCACTGTTACTTGGGTGAGAAGAGGAGTATAAAAGAGTGATTTATTCTGTGTATGTTTCTTATAACTTTAAGTATAACTATAGAAAATTAGATAGACACTCTAATTTGATTATTTTTATTTCTCTCTTTTATTTTGTATATTTGTTTTGTATTTTTCTTTATTATTTATTTATTAACTTTATAGCCTGATCTTAGTTCCCTCTCCCACAGTCCCTCTCCCCATCACCCTACTACCACTTCTCCTCTGAAAGGTTGGGTAACCCCTAAGTAACCACCTTACCCTGGTATACCAAGTATCTGCAGGGTCAGGCACATCTTTTCTTGCTTAAGCCAGACAAGGCAGCACAGATAGGAGAAGAGATTGCCCAAACAAGGCAGCTCAGCTAAAAGAACATATCCCACATACAGGCAACAGCTTTAGGGAAAGTCTCCTCTCCAGTTGTTCATGACCCATGTTAAAATCAAGTTTGTCAAACAGAGCCCTTTTTCGGCATCTAATGAAATGAACATATGACTTTTTTCTTTCCGTTTATTTATATGGTGGATGGATATTCATATATTCAACCACAGCATCCCTAGGATGAAGCTACTTGAATATGGTAGATTATGTTTTTGATGTTTTCCAGGATTCAGTTTGTGACTATTTTATTGTGAGTTTTTGCATCAATTTTTAGAAGAGAAATTACTCTGAAATTTACTTTCTTTGTTGACCTTGTGTGATTTAGGTATCAGGGAGACTGTGGCTTCATAGAATAGGTTTGGAAGTGTTTCTTCTGCTTCTGTTTTGTGGAATAGTTTGGTTGCATTCTGCATTAAACCCATCTGGCCCTGCACATTTTTGGTTGGAAGAATTTTAATGAGTCCTTCTATTTTCTTGGAGTTATAGGGCTGTTTAGTTTATCTGACCTTGATTTAAGTTTGTTAAGTGGTATCTAGTAAATCATCCATTTCATTTAAATTTTCCTTTTATTTTGAGTGTAGGCTTTTGAAGAAAGACCTAATGATTTATTTTTAATTTTCTCAGTTTCTGGGTTATGTCTACCCTTTCATTTCTGATTTTGTTATTTTAGGTTCTGTCTCTGTCTTTTGGTTAGTTTGGCTGAAGGATTGTCTATCTTGTTAATTTTCTCAAAGAACTAGCTCTTGGTTTTGTTGCTTGTATTGTTTTCTTTGTTTCAAGTTGATTGATTTCAGCACTGATTTTGCTTATTTTCTGCAGTCTACTCCACTTAGGTCCTTCCTTCCTTCCTTCTTCCCTTCCTTCCTTCCTTCCTTCCTTCCTTCCTTCCTTCCTTTCTTTCTTTCTTTCTTTCTTTCTTTCTATCTTTCTCCTAGAGATTTTGGGTGTACATTTAAATGATCATGTGAGAACTTCTTAATTTCTTTATGAAGGCACTTAGTGCTATGAACTTTCCTCTTAGCAGTGCTTTCCTTGTGTCCCATAAATTTCGGTATGTTGTACCTTCATTTTCATTGAATTCTAGAAAGTCTTTAATTTCTTTATTTATTTTCTGTTCCATGGATCATTGAGTAGTTGTTCAGTTTCCATCAGTATGTAGACTTTCTGTTGTTTCTATTGTTGTTGAAGACCAACTTTAATCCATGATGGTCTGATAGAATACAAGGTGTTATCTCAATCTTCTTCTCTATTGACACTAGCTTTGTGGCCCAGTCTATGGTGAATTTTGGAGTAGGCTCCATGAGGTGGTGAGAAGGTATACTTGTTTTTGTTTGGGTAAAATGTTCTTTCTATAGGTATCTGTTAGGTCCACTTGATTCATAACCTCTGTTTCCTCATTTGGCTGTTTAGTGTCTGTCTCAAAGAACTTTTAATTCGTGAAGAGTGTGATATTGAATTCTTCTGCCATTGATGTGTGGGATTTGATGTGCAATTTAAGCTTTAGCAATGTTTCTTTTACAAAGGTGGGTACACATGTGTCTGGGACATAGTTATTCAGAATTGATATATCATCTTAGTGGATTTTTCCTTTGATGAGTATATTTCTTTTGATTACTTTTAGTTTTTATTCCTTATTCCCTGTTTATTTCTATTAATTTGACTTGAAAGCACATTTTACTAGTTATTAGAATGGCTACCCTGTCTTGCTTCTTGCATCAATTTGCTTGGAAAACTTTTAACCAATCCTTTACTCTGCAGTAATGTCTATCTTTACTGCTGGTTTGTGTTTCTTGTATGCAGCAGAATGATGGATACTGTTTTTACATCCATTCTGTTAGCCTGTTTCTTTGGGGGGAAATTGAGTCCTTTGATATTGAGAGATATTAATGAATACTGAGTGTTGCTTCCTGTTATTTTGGTGTTGGTGGTGTTCATGTTTGTCAATGTTTGTGTGTGCTTCTCTTGTTTTATCTCATATGGAGTTATTTATTTCCTGTGTTTTCTTGAATGTAGTATCATCCTCCCTGGGTTGGGATTTTCCTTCTAGTATATTCTGTAGGTATGGTTTTGTGTCTAGATAGTATTTAGATTTGGATTTGTCTTGAAATATCTTGTTTTCTCTATCGGTGGTGATTGAATGTTTTGCTGAATATAGTTGTCTAATTTGGCATCTGTGGTCTTGTAGAGATTGCAAGATATCTGTTCAGGCCCTTCTACCTTTTAGACTTTCTGTTGAGTTGTGTGTAATTCTGATAGGTCCACTTTTGTATGTCACTTGTACTTTTTCCCTTGCAGCTTTTATTATTCTTTTTGTTGTTGTTCTATAGATTTTGTGTTTTGGTTATTATATGGTGGGAAGATTTTCTTTTCTGGTCCAGTGTAATTGATGTTTTATAAGCTTCTTGTGTGTTTATATGGGCATCACACTTCAGGTTGGTAAACTTTTCTTCTAAGATTTTGTTCATGTTTGCTGTCACTTTGACCTGAAAATCTTTTTTCTTCTATTCCTATTAATATTAGGTTTGGTCTTTTCAAAGTTTCCCAGATTTCCTGGATGTTTTGAGTCATGAATGTTTTCTATTTTGTATTTTCTTTGGCTGATATATTGATTTTTTCTATTGTGTTGTCTACACCTGAGATTCTTTCTTCCATTCCCTGTATTCTCTTGGTGATGCTTATGTCTGTACTTCCTGTTTTCCTCCCTAGGTTTTCCATCTCCAGGATTGCCTCAGTTTGTGTTTTTCTTTATTGCTTCCATTTCACTTTTCATGTCTTAGATTTAATCATATCCTTCACCTTTTTAATTTTATTTTCCTGTATTTCTTTATACTTATTTGCTTCTGGTTTTAATACCTCTACATGTTTGAATGCATTTTCCTGTATTTCCTTAAGGGATTTATTTATTCATGTCCTCTTTAAAGTCCTTTATTGTCTTTATAAGATTGGATTTAAGATCCTCTTCTTGTGCTTCAGTTTCTGTAGGAAACCCAGGGTTTGTAGCAGGATAGCTGGACTCTGGTGGTGCCTTATGACCCTGGGTATTGTTGATTTTTCTTATGCTATCTTAGGCTTCTGGTTCTCAATGATATGAGCTGGATAATCCTGATGGCAGAAGGAATTCTCAGAAAAGTGGGGTAAGCCATGGGCTAGGGAGATCAGGGTACCTGATTCTGTTGGTCTTGCCTCAGGCTGACACCACTCTGCAGACTGTGTCCCACTCAGACCCAGTTGGGGTGGCAGGGAGGTCCAGCTAGGATAGGTCGTCAGGTGATGTTCCAAGCTGGTTAGGTTTGGAGCCCCAGAAGGTTTAGACATGGAGATAAGATGCTCTTGAGGTACCAAAAGTCTCCTCCAGAGCAGGGAGCCAGACCAGAATCTGGACAAAGGTGCTACAGGGAATGTTCTTGCTGCTACTCAAATTTGCTGGCTACATAGAAATTCCAGTTGTTGTAGGGATACAATTAGCATCTTTTTAACCCACTAAATCCAAATAATGCTGCCAGTATGTGTATGAACATGGGGCTACCTCCTAGAACATGGGCAACCTACCAGGACAAAAATCAATCTTCTTATGTTTATAATGTTCCTATGTTTTTTATAAGGTTTTGGCATACCATTCTATAAAAGACCTTCAACAATAAATACATATTAAGATGTGTTTCATATATAGCAAATTTACTAAAACTACTAAATTTAAATGCATTTTCCCTATGACCAGATTTCATTTTAAGCAAGTATTTTATAAATTCAACTGGGTTATCAGTGTACTATGCATACATTATATAGACTACATATTTGGCTTATATCAGAAGTAGATTTGTGTAAATTAAACTTTCTAACCAGATAATGTATTTTAAAATGCTATATAAAACTTTATTTTGATTTTAAATTGTAGAGATTTTTTTCTGCCTTTCTGCTAGTAAAGTACATTTTAATATAAGATTCGTTTTGTTTTTAATTGTATGTATAAAGGTGTATGCTTGTGGCGAGGATGTCTTAGTCACTATTTTCTATTTCTCTGGAAAGACACCATAAACACATAAATACTTATAAAGGAAAATATTTAACTAGGACTGGCTTACAGTTCTAGAGGTTTAGTTCATCATGACAGGAAGCATAGTAGCACACAGGCAGACATGGTCCTGGATAGGTAGCTAAGAGTTCTATGTCTGGATCAACAGGCAGCTGGAATATAAAAAGAAACACTGAGCCTGGCTTGGGAATTTGAAACCCCAAAGTTCACCCCCAATGACACACTACTTCCAACAAGGTAGTCTGGCAAGGATCTCCTAATCTCTGTCAAGCAGTGCCACTCTCTAATGAACACGCATTCAAATATAGGTGTCTATGGGAGCATTTGTATTCAAAGTAACAAATTCCACTCCCTAGACCTAGGCTTGTAGCCCTAACATAATGCAAAATTTCATTCAGTCCAACTTCAAAATTCCTCATGCATAGTCTAATATTCTCTCAATGCTATTTAAAAGTCCAATGTTTCTTCTGAGACCTATGGCAACCTCTTAACTGTAATCTCTTTAAAATCAAAATCAAAAAGTACATCACATATTTCCAACATATAATGGCCCAGAATATCAGAATATATACTGCAATTCCAAAAGGGAGGAAAGGGAGCATAGTGTAGAAATAGTAGATGAAAGCAAGACCTAAAATTAATAGGACAAACTCCAAATTCCACGTCTCCATGTCTGATGTCAAAAGTCTTTTCAGGTTTCCATTCCCTTTTGGTTTTGTTGCCTGCAATTCATTACTTTCATTTGGGCTAGTTTTACATTCAGTCAACAGCTATCTTTGGCAGGTATTCCATGACTCTGAACTCTCCAACATTTTAGAGACTTCAAAGCAATCGAGGCTTCCCCTTCACAGCGTCATACATTGGTCACTCTGGGCATCCATATAGGGGCACCCCAGACATGCTTTGCCTGAGTGGCTTTCCTTAGTCATGGAAGGAGATTCTATTACAACTGTCTTCGAACCTTGACTTTCAAGCCAGAGCCATGTGGCCAATGTTGCCAAGTTCTCCTGATTGTTGGAGCTGGAATATGGCCTTCTTGCTTACTACATCTGTATCAGATCTAATTCTGTTTTCAATGGTTTCCTTCATTGCTTAAGGATGTCTTTAGTTTCTTTTAACAAATTAAAAGCTTAGTAGGGTGGGATCTTGTCCTGAGGTTACCACTACCTTTATTCTATTAAGTATAAAGCTTTTCTTTAAAGTTTTTCTCTTCTTGAGCACAGAAGAAATATTGCACCCAAAAAGGACCAAAGAATCAACAAGAATAATAACAATTTTAGGAATTCTGGAACATGATTAAGAATCCAACCCTAAGAATTTCTGGTACAAAGGAGAGAACTGACCATTAACAAACAACATGTAAAATATAATCAGTAAAATTATAAAGAAAAGACTACCAAATGTAGAGACATGAACATCTAAGCACAAAAAGTATTTAGATTTACAAATGGACATGACCAGAGAAGAACTCCCACAATACACATAGTCAGAATGTCAAACATCCAAAGCAAAATATATAAAAACGCCATGTGAGAAAAGTGATACTTCACATACAAAGGAAAATACATCACTATGACAACAGGCCTCTCAGCAAAATCTTTAAAAGGCAGGAAAATCTGTTATGGTATATATCAAACTCTGGAACTAAATAACTGCCAACTATGTCTAGAAAGTTAACTTTTAATACCAATGGAAACATAAAGATATTCCAAGATAAATATGAACTTAAGGAAGCCATGTCTGTTAAACCATCTCAGTAAAACAAATATTTTATACTTTTTCTCATATGCACATTCTAGTTTTTTTCCAAAAACCATGAAAAGAAATGTTTTTTGGGAAAGAGAAAAGGACACAGTATAAGAGAGGAGGTGGACAAAATAGAGTAAAGAAGAAAATTAAGAGCAAAATACATAATGCTCCTGTAAGAAATCTTACCCAAAAAATCCTTATTACTTGTACAACAGATATACTTTAATGTAATAACATATAGAAAAATTATAATTCTAATAGCTGAATAATTTCCTAATTTTACCTTAAACACACTCAAACATAATCCTTCAAGTTTAGAATAGCTTAAGTAAAGTCTGGAGAGTCAACTCAATTGAAAAGAGCTCTTGTTTTCTTGCAGAGGACTAAGGCTTAATTCTCCAGCACCTACATGGAGGGTCACAGACATCTGTAATTCCAGTTCTAGGAGGTCTGGTGCCCTCTACTAACCGCTGAGGTCACCATGCATGCATGTGGTACACATACATACATATATACATGCAGACAAAATACTCACACAAAAAATGAATAGCAGAGCATAGTGACACATGCCTTTAATTACAACATTGGCGACACAGAGGAAGGCAGATCTCTGAGATCAAGGGTAATCAAGACAGCCATTTTATGTATGAAGAGAAACAAACACTATCTTAAAATTAATTAATTAATTAAGTGAACAAATCTAATTTTAAAAACAACAAAGTTAAAACAAAACAAAACAACTAATTACACATACACACACACACACACACACACACACACACACACACACATACACACACACCATGTTACTCTAGGTCAAGGTTGAAAAGTTTTAGGTACTAAATATTTCAGTCCTTTCAGGACAATGATGTTATCATTACTAAAAGCTCCTGTGGGCAAAAATAATTCCAGAGAATTTTTTTAAATCAATATGTGCTCATTCTAGTAAAACTTTTTCTATGGACATAAATATCGGTTGTTCCATTTTCAAAAAGGAATAAGTTCAAATGTTTGTCATTAATAAACCCTTAAAATTTACCCAAATATCTTGATACTTAGCCAAAATTACAAAATCAATAAAAACTTTGTTTCTGAACTTTTAAAATATTCTTATTTGTTGACAAATTCATAAATGCAAAGAATTATAATTATATTCACTCATATTTTCCAAACTTTGTAATTTCTATTATCTGTGTTGCTGAAGTGAATATTTGTTTCTAAACTTCAAATTTATCTGTTTGCTGTCAAAATCCTACAGAATATTTTCAATATTTTTTTTAAAAACAAGGCAGTTCAATACATTAAAGTCCATCCTAGATTGATCTGATTCTTCAGTTGCAACTGCTGTGAATGACCTTAAGTAACCCTGGTCAGTTGGCCGTGCATACTTTTCCAGTATACTATAAATAAAGAAAACCATTAGTGTTCTGTGAAGTTTTACAACCAGACTTCCAGCACCTCCTGAAATCTTTCAGATTAGGTTGAGTAAAACCAGGAACAATCTGGCATGCATGAAGCCTATCCATTCTATAGACCGTGTTCTTCTGACACAAATTGTGGAGATTCACAACTCTTCCTTCTACCCTTGACCATGCTTCTGTCTTCATGTCCCCAGTAAGTTGAATTATGTGGAAGCCTTGATCTAGATGCCTTAATTTGTCTCTCATCTTCATCTACCTATAGTGCCCAGTTCTTAAACATACTGATACCATATCTCAGCCCCAAGAAATTCTGATTTATGAAATATAGTACTTGGCCTATAAAAACATTCCTCAGCATGTATTCACCAAACCATGCATGGAGACACTTGTTAAACCTGGAAAACAGTGAAAGAATCCAACTACTCTGTGCACAAGTTGGATAACTCAACATAACGATACCGATTTTTCTGAAATTGATCTTCAGATTTAATTTTATCACCAATAAAATTCTGTTAACAGCAAAAAAGTATTTTATAGTTTGACATTACATAGATCAAAGAAAATATAAGCTTAAATTTCATTGTTTACATGGAAAAATACTCTATTACTATTGTACAGGATATACTACAGTAAAGAAAATATAAAAAGCAACCACATTGTAATGAAAGAACCTAGTGGGGAAATCCCCACTCAACTCCCAATTCGGCGTGCACCCAAGAATCACGAACAGAACAAAACGCCTTGATGTAAAAACACGAGGTAGTTTAATGGCAGAGCTCCATGTTGAAATGTATCTCACACAGGAGACAGTGGATTCGACCACGAGGCTCTGAAGCTAGGGTGTTTTATGGGGTAAGGGGCTTAGGGGTGTGGAATTCAGCGTAACGACACACTATTGGCTTATTCAAACATTAACAGAAAGATTACATGTCAGCAAAAGGGCATCAGGACTTTGTTCCTGTGGGCTCGGGGCTTATCTTTGTTCACATAGCAACCAGTTGATGTATGACTTTACCCAGTGTCAAGGGGCAGTAGACAGAGGGGAGGTTCCGGCCAGGTGGTATTGACTCAGACAAAATAACCATGCTTGTGTCCTTGCATTCTTTTTCATCTTTACAGCCAAGCTGTTCTTAGGAATGTCTTAACAACAGCCCTGCCTGTTCTGCTTTGTTCTCGGTCCCAGGCCGCGGGCTCATAGACAACTCTTTTACATGAATCACAAGTTACAAAATCTCATTTTCCTTCAGTAACACAATAACACTTCAGTAAAGATTAAACATACTCCAAACAATTCTACATTAAATGAATGCTGAAAGACTGATAAACAGATATGTTTAAAGGTCTTGATCATTGCTGAGGAGGAAGCAATTTGGATGATGTCACTGAAGAATACACATAAAAATGCTTTTAACCTAAGAATATGTAATTTCCTTTTCCCTTTTTATTTTCAATGACAAGGGGAAATCAAAGATCTTCAAGACATTTGGCTAAAGTACAGCCTCCACCACTATTGTGTTGTTGTTGTTGTTGTTGTTGTTGTTGTTGTTTTATCTTTAGTAGGATTTTGTTAAATCTGCAAATCAGGTTATATTAATCACACATCCAAGGTGTGAAGGTCTTACGTTTTATACAGAATAAAATAATGGTGGTAAATAATTCATTACTGTTTATAAGTGTATATTTCCAAAATTAGAATGTATTCACAATAGAAAATAATGGAGTTCAATGTGACACTTGCATATTATATATCATGTACTCTTATCATGTTCACTCTAACCTCCTCTTGTTACTACTCTCTCTGGCTCTGTTCCTCTTTCCAACTCATCAAATGCTGACCTTAATCTTTTATAGGGCTACCAAGATTGCTCAGCAGGTAACAGTTCTTCTCATCAATCTAAGCCTGAAGACCTGGGATCTAGCCACAGAACTCATGTGGTATAGGGATAGAATCGACTCTCATAGGTAGCCTCCTGATTTACATACACAGGAACACACACAAAATAGATGAATGAAATACAAACTTATACACATATACAGGATCTGCATATGAGAATATATGCACTATTAGCCTTTGTAAAACTGGCATATTTTAATTAATATGATGATCACCAGGTCTGTCTATTTTCCTGCAAATAATATAAATTTTCCTTTATGTCTGAAGAAAATTCCATTGTGTATTTGTGGCATTTTTTTTCTGTATCTGGTTTTCTTTGATGTACATCTTGGCCGATTACATAACAAAGTTAACTATTGTGAATAGTGCCAGCAAACATGTGCACTCAATCACCTCAACTTTATGCTGATTTAGATGTCCAAGGAATCTTTTGTATTGAAAATTCTAACAACATATTTTACTTAAGGTCTTTTATTTTCTTTCTTTTTTTTTAACCATGTATATATGTTCATGGGAGAGTACTATTCATGAGTTTGGTGTTCCAGGAGGCCAGATTTTCTAGAGCTAGAGTTACACGTGCTTGTACTGTGCAATATGGGTACTGAGAATGGAACTCAAATCCTCTGGAAGGGCAATATCAACCCTTATCCACTAAGACTCCAAGATTCTTCCTTTTCTTTTTTTTTCCATTTTTATTAGGTATTTAGCTCATTTACATTTCCAATGCTATACCAAAAGTCCCCCATACCCACCCACCCCCACTCCCCTACCCACCCACTCCCCCTTTTTGGCCCTGGCATTCCCCTGTACTGGGGCATATAAAGTTTGCGTGTCCAATGGGCCTCTCTTTCCAGTGATGGCCGACTAGGCCATCTTTTGATACATATGCAGCTAGAGTCAAGAGCTCCGGGGTACTGGTTAGTTCATAATGTTGTTCCGCCTATAGGGTTGCAGATCCCTTTAGCTCCTTGGCTAATTTCTCTAGCTCCTCCATTGGGAGCCCTGTGATCCATCCATTAGCTGACTGTGAGCATCCACTTCTGTGTTTGCTAGGCCCCGGCATAGTCTCACAAGAGACAGCTACATCTGGGTCCTTTCGATAAAATCTTGCTAGTGTATGCAATGGTGTCAGCGTTTGGATGCTGATTATGGAGTGGATCCCTGGATATGGAAGTCTCTACATGGACCATCCTTTCATCTCAGCTCCAAACTTTGTCTCTGTAACTCCTTCCAAGGGTGTTTTGTTCCCAATTCTAAGGAGGGGCATAGTGTCCACACTTTAGTCTTCATTTTTCTTGAGTTTCATGTGTTTAGGAAATTGTATCTTATATCTTGGGTATCCTAGGTTTTGGGCTAATATCCACTTATCAGTGAGTACATATTGTGTGAGTTCCTTTGTGAATGTGTTACCTCACTCAGGATGATGCCCTCCAGGTCCATCCATTTGGCTAGGAATTTCATAAATTCATTCTTTTTAATAGCTGAGTAGTACTCCATTGTGTAGATGTACCACATTTTCTGTATCCATTCCTCTGTTGAGGGGCATCTGGGTTCTTTCCAGCTTCTGGCTATTATAAATAAGGCTGCTATGAACATAGTGGAGCATGTGTCCTTCTTACCAGTTGGGGCATCTTCTGGATATATGCCCAGGAGAGGTATTGCTGGATCCTCCGGTAGTACTATGTCCAATTTCCTAAGGATCCGCCAGACTGATTTCCAGAGTGGTTGTACAAGCCTGCAATCCCACCAACAATGGAGGAGTGTTCCTCTTTCTCCACATCCTTGCCAGCATCTGCTGTCACCTGAATTTTTGATCTTAGCCATTCTGACTGGTGTGAGGTGGAATCTCAGGGTTGTTTTGATTTGCATTTCCCTGATGATTAAGGATGTTGAACATTTTTTCAGGTGCTTCTCTGCCATTCGGTATTCCTCAGGTGAGAATTCTTTGTTCAGTTCTGAGCCCCATTTTTTAATGGGGTTATTTGATTTTCTGAAGTCCACCTTCTTGAGTTCTGTATATATGTTGGATATTAGTCCCCTATCTGATTTAGGATAGGTAAAGATCCTTTCCCAATCTGTTGGTGGTCTTTTTGTCTTATTGACGGTGTCTTTTGCCTTGCAGAAACTTTGGAGTTTCATTAGGTCCCATTTGTCAATTCTCGATCTTACAGCACAAGCCATTGCTGTTCTGTTCAGGAATTTTTCCCCTGTGCCCATATCTTCAAGGCTTTTCCCCACTTTCTCCTCTATAAGTTTCAGTGTCTCTGGTTTTATGTGAAGTTCCTTGATCCACTTAGATTTGACCTTAGTACAAGGAGATAAGTATGGATTGATTTGCATTCTTCTACACTATAACAACCAGTTGTGCCAGCACCAATTGTTGAAAATGCTGTCTTTCTTCCACTGGATGGTTTTAGCTCCCTTGTCGAAGATCAAGTGACCATAGGTGTGTGGGTTCATTTCTGGGTCTTCAATTCTATTCCATTGGTCTACTGGTCTGTCTCTATACCAGTACCATGCAGTTTTTATCACAATTGCTCTGTAGTAAAGCTTTAGGTCAGGCATGGTGATTCCACCAGAGGTTCTTTTATCCTTGAGAAGAGTTTTTGCTATCCTAGGTTTTTTGTTATTCCAGATGAATTTGCAAATTGCTCCTTCTAATTCGTTGAAGAATTGAGTTGGAATTTTGATGGGGATTGCATTGAATCTGTAGATTGCTTTTGGCAAGATAGCCATTTTTACAATGTTGATCCTGCCAATCCATGAGCATGGGAGATCTTTCCATCTTCTGAGATCTTCTTTAATTTCTTTCTTCAGAGATTTGAAGTTTTTATCATATAGATCTTTTACTTCCTTAGTTAGAGTCACGCCAAGATATTTTATATTATTTGTGACTATTGAGAAGGGTGTTATTTCCCTAATTTCTTTCTCAGCCTGTTTATTCTTTGTATAGAGAAAGGCCATTGACTTGTTTGAGTTTATTTTATATCCAGCTACTTAACCGAAGCTGTTTATCAGGTTTAGGAGTTCTCTGATAGAATTTTTAGGGTCACTTATATATACTATCATATCATCCCCTCCAGAGCTTGTGTCTCTAGTTGCATATGTAGCAGAGTTAGCCATCAATGGGAGAAGCCCTTGGTCTTGCAAAAATTATATGCCCCAGTATAGGGGAATGCCAGGGCCAGGAACCAAGAGTGAGTGGGTTGGGGAGCAGGGCAGGGGAGAGGGTATAGGTAATTTTATGAGTGGATATTTTGACTTCCTCTTTTCCAATTTGTATCCCCTTGATCTCCTTTTGTTGTCGAATTGCTCTGGCTAATACTTCAAGTACTATGTTGAAAAGGTAGGGAGAAAGTGGGCAGCCTTGTCTAGTCCCTGATTTTAGAGGGATTGCTTCCAGCTTCTCTCCATTTACTTTGATGTTGGCTACTGGTTTGCTGTAAATTGCTTTTATCATGTTTAGGTATGGGCCTTGAATTCCTGATCTTTCCAACACTTTTATCATGAATGGGTGTTGGATCTTGTCAAATGCTTTTTCTGCATCTAACGAGATGATCATGTGGTTTTTGTCTTCAAGTTGGTTTATATATTGGATTACATTGATGGATTTCTGTATATTAAGTAGAGACTGAGTAATGAGCACCTTAAAAACAAAAATGCCTGCATCCACCCGGGGATCCATCCCATAAACAACCACCAAACCCAGACACTATTGCATATGCCAGAAATATTTTACTGACAAGCCCCTGACATAGCTCTCTCTGGTGAGGCTATGCCAATGCCTTGTAAATACAGAAGTGGATGCTCACAATCATCTATTGGATGGAATACAGGGCCCCCAATGAAGGAGGTAGAGAAAGTACCCAAGGAGCTAAAGGGGTCTTCAACCCTATAGGAGGGACAACAATATGAACTACGCAGTACCCTCCCCACTCCAGAGCTTGTGTCTCTAGTTGCATATGTAGCAGAGTTAGCCATCAATGGGAGAAGCCCTTGGTCTTGCAAAAATTATATGCCCCAGTATAGGGGAATGCCAGGGCCAGGAACCAAGAGTGAGTGGGTTGGGGAGCAGGGCAGGGGAGAGGGTATAGGGAATTTTATGAGTGGAAACTAGGAAAGGGGATAGCATTTGAAATGTAAATGAAGAAAATATCTAATAAAGAATGTGTACACAATTAATTAATGGAGCATATATGTAATTAAAAAGAAAAACAAAATGTGCTCACACTCCACTTCCAGCTTACACTGTGCTTCTTTATTCTGCTCCTTCAATTGACAATGGCCTCGGCTGGTTTTGCTGGCAACAACACCCACTGGGCAGTGTTCCTTTCCATCATCATGCACCCCGACATCAGGGCATCATGGTGGGCATGGGTCAGAAAGACTCCTAAGAGGGTGATGAGGCCCAGAGCAAGAGGGGTATCCTGATCATGAAGTATCCTATCTAGCATGGAATTGTCACCAGATGGGATTAAATGGAGAAGATCTGACACCACACCTTCTACAATGAGCTGTGTGTGGCCCTGTGCTTCTGACCAAGGCCCTCTTGAACCCCAAAGAGAGAAGATGATGCAGATAATGTTTGAAACCTTCAGTACCCAAGCCATGTACGTGGCCATTCAGGCAGTGCTGTCTTTGTATTCATCTGGGCGCACCAGGGGAATTGTCATGGACTCTGGTGATGGAGTCACACACACAGTGCCCATATAAGAGGGCTATACCCTTCCTCATACCATCTTGTTTCTGGACCTGGCTGGCCGGGACATAACAGACTACCTCATGAAGATCCCACTGCTGAGAAAGAAACTGTTCATGACATAAAGGAGAAGCTGTGCTATGTTGCCATGGATTTTGAGCAAGAAATGGCTACTGCTGCATCATATTCCTCCTTGGAGAAAAGTTATGAGCTTCCTGATGGGCAGGTGATCACCACTGGCAATGAGCAGTTCAGGTGTTCTATGGCATCCATGAGACCACCTTCAACTCCATCATGAAGTGTGATGTGGACATCCACAAAGACCTGTATGCCAATACAGTTTTGTCTGGTGGTACCACCGGGTATCCAGGCATTGCTGACAAGATACAGAAGGAGATCACAGCCCTAGCACTCAACACAATGAAGATTAAGATCATTGCTCCCCCTGAGCGCAGGTACTCAGTCTGGATTGGTGGCTCCATCCTGGTTTCACTGTCCACCTTCCAGCAGATATGGATCAGCAAGCAGGAGTACGATGAGTCAGGCCCCTCTATCGTCCACTGCAAAAGCTTCTAGATGGACTGAGCATTTTCCAGGCAACTGCATGAGCTGATTCTGAAGTATCACTTTTTCCTGGCAAATGTACACACCTTATGCTAGCCTCATAAGACTGGAATAAGCCTTTGAAAAGAAATTTGTCCTTGAAGCTTGTATCTGATATCAGCACTGGATCATAGAACTTGTTGCTGATTTTTAACCTTGTATTCAAGCTAACTGTTCCCTTTGTATATGTTTAATATCCTGTGCATATCTTGATTTAGTCCTTAGTTCATGTGGCTTGGTCACTTGGTGGCTGGGTAGAGCACACTGCGGAAGAGTAATTCCCAGCCTAGTGGATCTCCGTGAGCACCACATAGTGATCTGTGCAGGGTATTAAGTGACAGCAGATATCCAGGATTTCCCGAAGCTGGAAAGGGTTCCTGAAGCAGTTACCACTTCTTTTTTGCCAGTCTAACAGGGTGAGAAAGTCTGAGCCTTAGGACCCAGTTTACTGTTCTGGTTATTTCCCTCCTGACCACCATGGGTTTTTACTTACCCTGAGTTGGAAACGTTTGCATCTACACCTGTATATGTATTCACCCTTTTAATTTATGTAAGAATTTTTGTACTCAAATCTTTAAGAAGTGACAATTTTTTTTTTTTTTTACTGTTCACTGAGAATGTTAGGCCCTAGCAACACATCATTGTGTAAAGAAAAATAAAAGTGCTATGGTTACAAAACATGCAAAGTGTTTCTTTAAAGAATAGTGGAAACTATGACCAAACATACAATGCCTATTAGTCATATTACATAAGTGAAAACCTTTAAGCTTATAAAGACTAGACTCACAATCATTCTTAAACTACCATACATGAGTGATACCTGGGATAGATAATTTATAACTTCAGGTGTTAAGTTGGGATTTGTGTCTCGGGTCTTTAATGCCAAGGATGGTCTTGAATTCCTGATGCTCCTGTGCCATCAAGGTCAACTCCTCTTAGGTTTTTGTTTGTTTTTTAATTGATTCATTTGCATAACTACTTCCACCTATAATATGCCAAACAGTTCAGACTCACAAAAAGATAACACCTTGCAACAGTCTGAGGACATTAACACTTTAATCAACTAAAAACAAATGTTAAAAATTTTCCACAAATCCAAATTTCCTAAGGCTTTCCAAGAGCCAAGCTACCATTCTTAAGAATAGTAATTTGAGACCTGCTACATTAACTGAGTGTTTTTGTACAGACACTTTTATTAAGAATAAAGAAAATCAAATCAAAAATTTTAAAGGGTAAAAAGAGTAGGTGAAACTACCAAGGTGACCTCTATTAAGGCAAAGCAGGATCTTTGCATTAAAGTCCAAAAGACTGATTACTAACACATGGTTCAGGAGACTAAGCTTGACAGCTATTAATGTGAAAAAAAAAAAAAAAACCAAGGGGTTTGTTGATCAATATCAATTAATAGTGTTAACTGAGCCATCAAAAAACTAATAAAATCTTACTCTGATTTGATATAAGTATTGTGTATAGATCAATAGAGTTAAAACTCTCAATGTAGTAGTATGAAATGCTCAAACATCTTTGGGCAAATATATATCTTTATAAGGTTATCATTCTGATCCAAGGAATACGTAGTTTATGCAATATAAGTGGCTAGGCTGGTCATGGCATCTGATATGTATTTACATTGGTTGAATAAGGTTTTAAAATTTGTGGTTATTTATTCATTTGGTCTTGATTTTGAAGACTAGGGACCAATACTGACAGATTTAGAGAATCAAAATCAGAATCAATCATAACAAAAAGCAAATAAAAAGGACCCACTATGAAATTAGCTGATTTGAACTGGGAAGTTACTTTCCAATATTGGACATATACACGAGACTGCATTTATCTTTAGACTGGAAAAGCAAATGAGCCCAAATAACTCCAGATTCTCTGTTACTGAACTTAGAGATAGCAATCTGTAATGCAAGGTATGTCTGAACACCTGTCCTCAATAAGCCAGTTACCAAATGAGCCAAAGAAATTCAGTAGTGCCCCCTTGGTCTGTCTTGTCCCTCTTTCAAATGAATACCCCATTTCCTCCCCAAATGGCATGCCCTCTGATTTGCTCCAAAATTAGGTCAAGTCCAATCTCAGGCTAGACTATAAAAATAGAAAGATTTCTGGTGATTAAATAAAAGTCACCATACCTCAGGAACTTGTGAAATGAAATTTCTTCAAGCTACCCTCTCCTCCAACAAAGGAGTCATTTTTCTTCCCTCCAGCAAAAGGGGACATTTGACTTTTCATTCATATATACTTGTGGCAGCTATCAGAATATCCAAGTTCATACTAGCCTCCAGGCTTCCTTGATCCCTATTTACAAGTGCACTTTATGTGTTTCAAAGTCTATCCTGGCCTCTCTTTTCCTTACCTCTACCCTAAAACTCCCAGACTGGTTCAGTTCACACTCCTCCCCAGTGATGTGTCCTTTCTCTTTATAACTCTAGAGATTTTTTCCCCATCACTTCTCTCTGCTATCCCCAAGAGAAAACCTTGGCTGTTAGGAATAAACTTTCTCTTTACCACCCATGAAATGGCCATTTCGGTTACTTTAGTGTGCCCTGCTCATGCATTTGCACAGTGACAAAACTGAGTAAATCTCCTTCTTGGATTTCTACTTTTAAATTGACTCTTTCAATTCACTTATTTAGGATGGCGAGACCTGACATGGGGCACAGGTTGCAAACCAAAGTTTAATAACATAACAACAATATAAAAATCAGAAACCTATGGATCTATTAACTTGAGACTTTTCCATTAACGTATCTTCTCTATCTTATGTATTAATACTCAAAGGAAAAGTGACCTTCGATCAATGTTTCAAAATTTATGGTGAGTGACACATCATGTACTGTAAGAAAGATCACAAATACTGTGAACTTGTTTCACTGTATTTCTTCATATAGAAAGGCTCTAGATTTGGACACAAAATTTTTACATTGTAATAGTCATTCTTGAAGTTCATAGTAGAATTAATCATTAAGATTAATTTGTTATAAACATCCAGAACCTCAAAGAAGTACTGGGTTTCCTTTTACATATTATTTAAAATGATACCAAGAAGTTCCACAAAATAATTCTCATATGTTTTGCAAATATGTTGACTTTCAGAAAACCTTGTTAAAAGCAAATACCATCTCAGAATAGAACTGCTTTAGTTACAATCACATAAACTAGGCATCTCTAAAGTTTTTATGCTGTGTGTACATCAGTAAAAAGGTATTTAAGAGTAGTCTGCACAGGTGAGAGTGTATACTACAGAAGCTAACAGTTTCTGGGACAGGCAGGAGCCACAGAGCTTCAGAGGCAACCCCCTTTTTGGGCTCCAGACATCTGGCCACGTTCCTGGCCACAGGACAGGTGTCCGCCCGGCCCAGGAGGGCTTTGCCTCAGCATCTGCAGGAGCCATCTTGGTTCCAGGACTCCACCAAAAGTAATCTGCACAGGTGAGAGTGTGAACTACAGAAGCTAACAGCTTCTGGGACAGGCAGAAGCCACAGAGCTTCTCAGGCAGCACCCTTTTTGGGCTCTAGACATCCGGCCACCTTCCTGGCCAGAGAATAGGTGTCCACCCAGCCCAGGAGGGCTTTGCCTCAGCATCTTCAGGAGCCATCTTGGTCCCGAGACTCCACCAAAAATAGTCTGCACAGGTGAGAGTGTGGACTATAGAAGCTAACCACTTCGGTGATAGGCCAAAGCAACACAGCTTCTGGGAAAGGTCCTGTTTTGGGCCTTCATCGTCAGCCAGGAGGGAGGTCTGAACGCCAGATATCTGTGCACCTTCCCTGTAAGAGGAGAGCTTGCCTGCAGAGAGTGCTCTGACCACTGAAACTCAGAGGAGAGAGCTAGTCTCCCAGGTCTGCTGATAGAGGGTAACAGAATCACCAGAGGAAAAATCTTTAAACAGAGACAACTATAAAAACTAACTCCAGAGATTACCAGATGGAGAAAGGTAAAGGTAAAAATCTTACTAACAGAAACCAAGAACACTTATCATCATCAGAACCCAGCACTCCCACTTCGCCCAGTCCAGGACACCCCAACACACCTGAAAAGCTAGACCCGGATTTAAAAGCATATCTCATGATAATGGTAGAGGACAGGAAGGACTTTAATAACTCACTTAAAGAAATACCGGAGAACACTGCTAAACAGGTAGAAGACATTAAAGAGGAAGCACAAAAATCGCTTAAAGAATTGCAGGAAAACAAAACCAAACAGGTGATGGAATTGAATAAAACCATCCAAGACCTAAAAAGGGAAGTAGACACAATAAAGAAAACCCAAAGTGAGGCAACGCTGGAGATAGAAACCCTAGGAAAGAAATCTGGAAATAGATGAGAGCATCAGCAATAGAACACAAGAGATGTAAGAGAGAATCTTAGGTACAGAAGATTCCATAAAGAACATCGGCACAAAAATCAAAGAAAATGGAAAATGCATAAAGATCCTAACTCAAAACATCCAGGAAATCCAGGACACAATGCAAAGACCAAACCTATGGATAATAGGAGTAGATGAGAATGAAGATTTTCAACTCAAAGGAACGGCAAATATCTTCAACAAAAATATAGAAGAAAACTTCCCAAACCTAAAGAAAGAGATGCCCGTGAACATACAAGAAGCCTACAGAATGCACCACAGAACCGGACAGCTTCTGGGACAGGCAGAGCCACAGAGCCGCTGAGGCAGCACACTTTTCGGGCCGCAGACAGCCAGCCACCGTCCCGACCAGAGGACAGATGTCCGCCTGGCTCGGAAGGCCTCATCCTCAGGAGCAGTGGGCGCCACCTTGGTTCCGGGACTCCGCCGAACTTAGGAAATTAGTCTGCACAGGTGAGAGTCTGCACCACAGAAGCTGACAGCTTCTGGGACCTGCCAAAGCAACACAGCTTCTGAAAAAAGTCCTGTTTTGGGCCTTCTTCTTCGGCCAGGAGGAAGTCCAAACACAAGATATCTGCGCACCTTCCCTGTAAGAGAGCTTTCCAGCAGAGAGTGCTCTGAGCACTAAAACTCAGAGGAGAGAATCTGTCTCCCAGGTCTGCTGATAGACGGTAACAGAATCACCAGAAGAACAATCTCTAAACAGAGTCAACTATAACAACTAACTCCAGAGATTACCAGATGGTGAAAGGTAAACGTAGGAATCTTACTAACACGAACCAAGACCACTCACCATCATCAGAACCCAGCACTCCCACTTCGCCCAGTCCAGGGCACCCCAACACACCCGAAACCTAGACCCAGACTTAAAAGCATATCTCATGATGATGGTAGAGGACATCAAGATGGACTTTAATAACTCACTTAAAGAAATACAGGAGAACACTGCTAAAGAGTTACAAGTCCTTAAAGAAAAACAGGAAAACACAATCAAACAGGTAGAAGTCCTTACAGAAAAAGGAAAAAACATCCAAACAGGTGATGGAAATGAACAAAACCATACTAGACCTGAAAATGGAAGTAGACACAATAAAGAAAACTCAAAGTGAGGCAACACTGGAGATAGAAACCCTAGGAAAGAAATCTGGAACCATAGATTCAAGCATCAGCAACAGAATGCAAGAGATGGAAGAGAGAATCTCGGGTGTAGAAGATTCCATAGAGAATATCGGCACAACAATCAAAGAAAATGGAAAATGCAAAAAGATCCTAACTCAAAATATCCAGGAAATCCAGGACACAATGAGAAGACCAAACCTACGGATAATAGGAGTGGATGAGAATGAAGATTTTCAACTCAAAGGACCAGCAAACATCTTCACCAAAATTATTGAAGAAAACTTTCCAAATCTAAAGAAAGAGATGCCCATGAACATACAAGAAGCCTACAGAACTCCAAATAGACTGGACCAGAAAAGAAATTCCTCCCGACACATAATAATCAGAACAACAAATACACTAAATAAAGATAGAATACTAAAAGCAGTAAGGGAAAAAGGTCAAGTAACATATAAAGGCAAGCCTATCAGAATTACTCCAGATTTTTCACCAGAGACTATGAAAGCCAGAAGAGCCTGGACAAATGTTATACAGACACTAAGTGAACACAAATTCCAGCCCAGGCTACTATACCCAGCCAAACTCTCAATTACCATAGATGGAGAAACCAAAGTATTCCACGACAAAACCAAATTCACCCATTATCTCTCCACGAATCCAGCCCTTCAAAGGATAATAACAGAAAAAAACCAATACAAGGACGGGAACAACGCCCTAGAAAAAACAAGAAGGTAATCCCTCAACAAACCTAAAAGAAGACAGCCAAAAGAACAGAATGCCAACTTTAACAACAAAAATAACAGGAAGCAACAATTACTTTTCCTTAATATCTCTTAATATCAATGGTCTCAACTCCCCAATAAAAAGACAGCATTTTCAACAAATGGTGCTGGCACAACTGGTGGTTATCATGTAGTAGAATGCGATTTGATCCATTCCTATCTCTTTGTACTAAGGTCAAATCCAAGTGGATTAAGGAACACCACATAAAACCAGAGACACTGAAAATTTTAGAGGAGAAAGTAGGGAAAAGACTCAAAGATATGGGTACAGGGGAAAAATTCCTGAATAGAACAGCAATGGCTTGTGCTGTAAGATTGAAAATCAATAATTGGGACCTCATAAAGTTGCAAAGCTTCTGCAAGGCAAAAGACACCATCAATAAGACCAAAAGACCACCAACAGATTGGGAAAGGGTCTTTACCTATCCTAAATCAGATAGGGGACTAATATCCAATATATATAAAGAACTCAAGAAGGTGGACTCCAGAAAATCAAATAACCCCATTAAAAAATAGGGCTCAGAGCTAAACAAGGAATTCTCACCTGAGGAATACCAAATGGCTGAAAAGCACCTGAAAAAAATGTTCAACATCCTTAATCATCAGGGAAATGCAAATCAAAACAACCTTGAGATTCCACTTCACTCCAGTCAGAATGGCTAAGATCAAAAATTCAGGTGACAGCAGATGCTGGCAAGGATGTGGAGAAAGAGGGACACTCCTCCATTGTTGGTGGGATTGCAGGCTTGTACAACCACTCTGGAAATCAGTCTGGCGGATCCTTAGGAAATTGGACATAGTACTACAGGAGGATACCTCAATACCTCTCCTGGGCATATATCCAGAAGATGTTCCAACCGGTAAGAAGGACACATGCTCCACTATGTTCATAACAGCCTTATTTATAATAGCCAAACCTGGAAATAACCCAGATGCCCCTCAACAGAGGAATGGATACAGAAAATAGGGTACATTTACAAAATGTTGTACTACTCAGCTATTAAAAGGAATTAATTTATGAAATTCCAAGGCAAATGGTTGGACCTGGAGGGCATCATCCTGAGTGAGGTAACCCAATCACAAAGGAACTCACACAATATGTACTCACTGATAAGTGGATATTAGCCCAGAAACTTAGGATACCCAAGATATAAGATACAATTTGCTAAATGCATGAAACTCAAGAAGAACGAAGACCAAAGTGTGGACACTTTGCCCCTTCTTAGAATTGGAAACAAAACACCCATGGAAGGAGTTACAGAGACAAAGTTTGGAGCTGTGACAAAAGAATGGACCATCTAGAGGCTGCCATATTCCGGGATCCATCCCATAATCTGCTTCCAAATGCTGACACCATTGCATACACTAGCAAGATTTTGCTGAAAGGACCCAGATATAGCTGTCTCTTGTGAGACTATGCCAGGGCCTAGAAAACACAGAAGTGGATACTCACAGTCAGCTATTGGATGGATCACAGGGCGCTAGAGAAAGTACCCAAAGTGCTAAAGCGATCTGCAACCTTATAGGTCGAACTACATTATGAACTAACCAGTACCTAGGAGCTCTTGACTCTAGTTGCATATGTATTAAAAGATGGCCTAGTTGGCCATCATTGAAAAGAGAGGCCCTTTGGACTTGCAAACTTTATATGCCCCAGTACAGGGGAACTCCAGGGCCAAAAAGTGGGAGTGTGTGGGTAGGGGAGTGGGGGGAGGGTATGGGGAACTTTTGGGATAGCATTGGAAATGTAAATGAGGAAAATACCTAATAAAAATATTTTTTAAAAAGGTATTTAAATGTGTATCTCCAGTATGTACCTCTCCATTTATTTACATGCATTTTCAACTTCTTTGACTAGTTCTCATTCAAAGGTTCTTCATTAAAATAACTTTAAGTCCAGTCACATCCTTTTTTTTTTTCTTTTTTGCTTATTTTGCAGGCTTGCTTACTGTAAGTTTGAGTTGGAAAAAACTAACAGCTATGCTGATGACTCTTTTTAAATTCTTGCTATAAACTTCAAAGGGGCCCTTTCTCTGTTGCCAGCTACTTTCCCATTTCAATTGTACTGAGAGGCCCTTAGAACTTTAAAAAGGAATTAACTAGCTCTTAGAACTTCATCTATACACCCTGCAGCCTGTAGACCACATATTCTATTATCTGGTCTGTTAATAAATGTTGAAAATAAATTATACTAAAAGTGAATTTCTGATACTGTCATCAAAATCTCTTCTACCATGTCCTTGTTTCTATTTCAACCTATGTTCCCATTGCTACCATTAGAAGCTTTGGAACAGTGCTCATATTTCTTTCTTTATATCTATTAGAGAATTCTCCTTGTTTTATCTTATAAGCACAGTATGATCTCCTTTGTTATGATATGGTATTGATATGTTATCACACAGTAATATTATCCAAGATGCCTAGATCACATTAATCATCTATTTGATATCCTCATTTCTATTGTTGTTCTCTTGACATCTATTTTCAATCTACCACTAAGAGCACTGTTGATAGAAAGTATTATATGTTACTGAACCAAAAAGATCACCAATTACAAGAAAATCTTGCTATATGCATAATTTATATTACTGAATTTGGTGTATCACACCCTGTGCCTCAAGCCAGGATCAGGCTGCTTGTCCTCAGGAAACCAACAAAATTTTGATAAATCACATCATTTCAGCCAAATTATTAGAGGAAATCAGAAAAGATTTATTCAATGTAACCACACTGGGAAGAGGGACAAAGAGTTACAGTGATTCCCCAAGTCTGTCTTCAGGGTCTTAAAGGGGAATTAAGGTTAATTACGGGCAAAGGATATGCACCTACAAGGGGTCTTGCCTTTAGTGTGCTCCCACCCACCTTTGAACCATCATAATCTGGGGTTCAGTCTCATCCTGAATGGTGACCTGACAAATTGTCAGAACTCTGTAAAATCTCCTTCTAGGAGAGAAATTCTCACTCTGGCTGGCACCTTTTCTTTCTCCCAGCCTGAGATTCCTGGGAAAATTCTCATTTCTTTGGAACCCATTGTTTCTAATAGTCTGATAGTCACTCTGAGATACATAAGTGTCTCCTTAGAATATTTTCATTTCTCCCTTGCTAGTTATGGTAATGTTATCATGAACTAAACTGTGATATTTACTTTAATAAAGTCCTGTGCAAAACACCATTTCATCACTTCAGAATCTGTCTGTTCTCAAAAATACTTCTGTCAGTACCAGGATATTTGACAGTTTTTATTTTGTCAAATTGCATTGTCTGATATAATTTATCATCAATACTTCCACACATGTATTCAGAAGTAAAGAGAAGAATGTAAGTCCATTTGTCCCAGGTTCTTCTCTTTCTATCTTTTAAACACTAAGTTTTTTCCTTACATAAAAGTATTGACAATGGACAAGTCATTTCAGGATTATCACATTTATAATGCTTTGTTGCCTTTAAAACTTTCAATTTAACTTTTTAGTACCAAATAGTTTTATACCTTTTTAGAAGGCCTTAAAATAATAAATTATCTTGGAAAGTACAGAGCTCGCATTAATCCAAGGAATGAAGAATGCCCTTTATCAAGTTTCTGTACAGTGAAGCAAAAACACCTACATATAAATAGACATATAGCAGACATTTATTATAAGGAGGTTTTATGAAGAGATCCTTGTAGCCTCCCTTAAGCCTGAAACAGGCTAAGCCAGAACTCAAAATCTCTGCCACTAGGGAGATTATCTAGGGTGGATCCTTCCTCCCTAGATCACTCTATTGTTCTGCCACTGCTGCTGTTCCTCTTCAATATACTGCTACCTGCTGAGAGGGCCCAGAGCTATTCTGGAAACTACACCCTATTATGCATGTCATCACCTGCAGCTGGTTCCAGGCTCCAAGATGAATCAGCAGGAATGGACTCTTCTCCCCCTCTATTTTTTTTTTTTTTATAAAGCGTGTCTGCCATTAAAAATTTGAACCTTGAACAGACAGACTAGCATGTCTTGGTTCCATTGTTTCTCAACCCGCCTAGGCTCCCTCTTTTCTTCCAGTTCCAAGATGCTTTCCAGGCTCGAACCCAGACATGTGAGCCGCAGGCTGGCTCCCAACAGACCCTGATAACTAAGATGATGTAAAATGTGCAACTTGGAACAGGCAACATTTGATAAGTCACATCATCTCTTTTCTATATTTTATCATGTTCTATAAGATGCTGTTTTCAACAAGAAGAGTTTTATAATATATTTGGAAGAAGTTAGATTTGAAATATAGATACAGACACTTATTTTGTTGGATTTCAAAGACATAGTTTTGTGCTTCATAGTCCTACATGTAGATAAGTTATAAATTTTCCAAATATATGGAATTAGTTTTAGAAATTCTCTCACTCATACTGGGCATGTAATTAGGACAAGAAAGAAAGGCCAGTAATAATAGGAATATGTGCTAAGTATCCAGTACCTGTAAACATGCAGTTAGAGTGTTAAGACAGAAGCTAGACTGTGAAAAAAAGTATTCTCATCATTAGATATAAATCCTTAAACAGAGCAGTTGGTTCACATCCATTTCTATCTAACTGGAAGTCCTTTCCTATAAGAAAGAAATCTAAAATTCCATATAAATGTGGGATTGCGAAAGGCAGCCTGTGTTGTATGCCCGCCTTCGGCCTACTTGAACCGGGTACACCTGGGAGGCAGTCTGGAGTTGAAAGAGACTTAGATGGCGAGAGATTAATGGAGAACAAGACATGATTCTTTTTTTTCCCATTTTTTATTAGGTATTTAGCTCATTTACATTTCCAATGCTGTACCAAAAGTCTCCCATACTCACCCCCCACTCCCCTACCCACCCACTCTCCCTTTTTGGCCCTGGCGTTCCCCTGTACTGGGGAATATAAAGTTTGCAAGTCCAATGGGCCTCTCTTTGCAGTGATGGCTGACTAGGCCATCTTTTGATACATATGCAGCTAGAGACAAGAGCTCCTGGGTACTGCTTAGTTCATATTGTTGTTCCACCTATAGGGTTGCAGTTCCCTTTAGTTCCTTGGGTGCTTTCTCTAGTTCCTCCATTGGGGGCCCTGTGGTCCATTCAATAGCTGACTGTGAGCATCCACTTCTGTGTTTGTTAGGCCCTGGCATAGTCTCACAAGAGACAGCTATATCTGGGTCCTTTCAATAAAATCTTGCTAGTGTATGCAATGGTGTCAGCGTTTGGAAGCTGATCATGGGATGGATCTCTGGATATGGCAATCACTAGATGGTCCATCCTTTCATCACACTTCCAAATTTTGTCTCTGTAACTCCTTCCATGGGTGTTTTGTTTCCTATTCTAAGAAGGGGCAAAGTGTCCACACTTTGGTCTTCGTTCTCTTGAATTTAATGTGTTTAGCAAATTGTATCTTATATCTTGGGTATCCTAAGTTTCTGGGCTAATATCCACTTATCAGTGAGTACATATTGTGAGAGTTCCTTTGTGATTGGGTTACCTCACTCAGGATGATACCCTCCAGGTAAATCCATTTGCTTAGGAATTTAATAAATTCATTCTTTTTAATAGCTGAGTAGTACTCCAGAAGCTTCTCCACAGGTCACAGTGTCTTGCAGAGAACAGTGGCAGATGACAAAACAAAAGAGCCATCTAGGACAGAAGGCTCCAACCCTAGGTAGTCTCCTTCTCAGTGGCAGCAAGGTCAAAGTCTGGATCAGCCTGCTTCAGAGCTGAGGGAGGCTACAAGCCTATTTTCTGGTTGAGCTAGATTTAAAACCCTAGTGACTCAGCAAGGGACTGCAGGCATTTGCAACATGCTCCTAGACACCAGGCTCTTGACATGAGGCCGAAGCTGTCCACTCCATAGTTCTGTGGCTAATCGTCACATAGGGTAACACCCCAAGCCCCTCCACAGGTATAGGACATAATTAGATGTCACATAGCCTCAAGACAGATCTCCATTTTAATGAGGTACCTAAAGGCCTAAAGGACTTAGCCAGTTAAGCTCTCCTTCCCAGACATTCCTCCCTGCACAAACATATATAATTCATTCCATAAAAGGTATTTTTGTTGGTTGCAGAAAATAGCATTTTTTGCAGGTGACTATAAAATATATGACTAAGTGTGGACTGATGATGGCTTCAATAAGATTCAGCATGGTAAACTTTTTGGCTATTTGAGACAAAATGTTGTTTAGCTAAAAGAAATTTCCCCTGTAGGCAGGGAGGGTGAAGTTTCAAGAACTTTTTTAGGTGCAATCTGTAAAACGCAAGAAACTTTGTACAAGCTTCTCTGAGGCTGCTTTAAGCTTTGTATTAACCCAAATGTATATATTTTTTAATTTGAGCATCTTGCCCTCCTGCAATGAGGACAGATTCTAAAGGAGCAATTTAACTGTTTGTCCATGCCTCTGATTTTGGACAATCTTTCTTAAGATGACTTATACCTTAAACATTTTCTTTTATGACCTTTTATGGTCCTACAAGGCCGCAGCCATAGTCAAATTGATTGTGTGAGGGTCTAATTTCTGTACAAAGATGAATATATCTAGTTAATTCTGTTTTGCTTTGTATGGCTGAATGGCCCAAGTGAGCAGCATTAGCTCTCTTATAAGTTGATTATTCTAGTAATAATCTTAATTATGGGTGAGTTAAAAGTCTTAAGCTTTTGATTAAACTGCAAACTGCAGTCAATGGGACACTGGCAATTTTAACCAGAATTTTTAAGTTTTTGTTGCAATATTAGAACATATCTATAACTTTTGGAAAGCAAGACCCAATTTTAAACAATTTATTCTCCTTAAAATCAATACTAAAAACATCACTACCACGTTACAAAAGTTGGCTGTTAATTTATTAATGTATGACAGTTTAGATTTTAATGTTTCATTAAAGATACATTATCTTTAAAGATAAGAATTACATAAAATGTTATCTCAATTTAGAAGTATCTTTAGAGGACTAGTTTTCCGGGCTGATTTATGTCAGGTGCTTTTGTTTGAAAATGACTCTATCTTTGAGTTACTACTTTTAAGTTAACTTTGTAACTAGTGTTACATCTTTTTAATTATACCCAAATAACTTATAAACCAATTCTCTATGACCAAGACATGTTAGATCATATTTATACCTTTAAGACCAATCAAAAACCAAATGAAGTGGCTACATGAATCTTATGAATTTAGATCAATCAAAGAATTTTACCTTTTATAGCTATATTTTTAAGATAAAAAAGCAATTTGTTATTTGCTAAACACAATGATCACAAACTTGCAGAGAAAGTTTTAGGAAAAAACAACTATCAGCTTATTTGCCTTAGAACTAAGAGGTTGCAGATTCCTTTTCTTTAAAAACAGTTTCTAGCAGGGCCTCTCTTGCAGTGCTTGATTTATGGCTATAGTGAAGGCTCTTTCTCAGCCTCCTTTGTGCAAACTGAGAGTGAATCAGCAGGTAAAGTTTTAACCATTATTTTTGTTTTATTTTTTTCAACATGAAACATAAAACAGTCATTCAGACAATGACACAATCATTCAGACAATGAAACAAAAGAGATATACATGAATTGACATGATTGGTGTACCGAACATTAGACAACACATATAGTGGGTAAAGAATTTCTCCTGTAGGGGCCAGAGAGAATGAAACAGGGCGTCCCCCGATTTCTCTCTGTCTCTGGGAGAATTCTAAAATCCATTTTCTTTTATCCCTTTCTTTTCCTTTCCTGCTTGTAAGAGACAGGTTGTCAAATCAAGATTAAAATCAAAAATTTTCTAACAGCTCTGGCAAGCATCCAAACTTCTAATTTATTTAATCTGAGGGCAAATTTTTGAGAAAACACACAATCTCTATAGAGATTGGTTTTTGATTGGTCTTAAAGGTATAAATATGATCTAACATGTCTTGGTCATAGAGAATTGGTTTATAAGTTATTTGGGTATAATTAAAAAGATGTAACACTAGTTACAAAGTTAACTTAAAAGTAGTAACTCAAAGATAGAGTCATTTTCAAACAAAAGCACCTGACATAAATCAGCCCAGAAAACTAGTCCTCTAAAGATACTTCTAAATTGAGATAACATTTTATGTAATTCTTATCTTTAAAGATAATGTATCTTTAATGAAACATTAAAATCTAAACTGTCATACATTAAAAATTAACAGCCAACTTTTGTAACGTGGTAGTGACGTTTTTAGTATTGATTTTAAGGAGAATAAATTGTTTAAAATTGGGTCTTGCTTTCCAAAAGTTATAGATATGTTCTAATATTGCAACAAAAACTTAAAAATTCTGGTTAAAATTGCCAGTGTCCCATTGACTGCAGTTTGCAGTTTAATCAAAAGCTTAAGACTTTTAACTCACCCATAATTAAGATTATTACTAGAATAATCAACTTATAAGAGAGCTAATGCTGCTCACTTGGGCCATTCAGCCATACAAAGCAAAACAGAATTAACTAGATATATTCATCTTTGTACAGAAATTAGACCCTCACACAATCAATTTGACTATGGCTGCGGCCTTGTAGGACCATAAAAGGTCATAAAAGAAAATGTTTAAGGTATAAGTCATCTTAAGAAAGATTGTCCAAAATCAGAGGCATGGACAAACAGTTAAATTGCTCCTTTAGAATCTGTCCTCATTGCAGGAGGGCAAGATGCTCAAATTAAAAAATATATACATTTGGGTTAATACAAAGCTTAAAGCAGCCTCAGAGAAGCTTGTACAAAGTTTCTTGCGTTTTACAGATTGCACCTAAAAAAGTTCTTGAAACTTCACCCTCCCTGCCTACAGGGGAAATTTCTTTTAGCTAAACAACATTTTTTCTTTTCAGTTCTACCCAAGTGTTGTTCATGATTAAGTCTAAACTCAAGATTTATAAAAAGTCAATCAGGCTATAAAACTTAAAAGGCATTACAAAATAACTTGCCTACTTCATGTAAAATTATTATAGATTTAAAAGTCTATTTTTTCCATTTATAAAGAGTTTACTTCTAGTGAACTGGTAACCATTAAAGGTTTTTACCCCTAGGTACGGCTATTATAGTCTTATATTATGTAAGAAATTTTCATTGTCCAGGCTTCAATACAAAAAACAAAAAGTTTAAATCTTTCAGTATATATTGTTTCCTAAGTGGAAAGTATTTTATTAACTAATGTCTCTAAAGAGAAGTTTAAAGTTCTGGAAAATAGTTGTTGCTTCATAAGATTCAGAGGCAATGTCTTTTTTAATATCTAGGGTTTTAGTTATATTAAAAAATTGGTACAAATTTACTTCAAAATTTTATTTTCAAAAAGCTTCCAGGAGATGTTAATTGACTAAGACCTCACCTTAAATTCACCACAGGAGAACCTAAGCCTTTGTTAGGTACTATCAAGTGAGATTCAAATTAACTGGAGAGAACTAAAAAAGCTTTAACAGAAAGTAGAGAAAACTTCTATAATATATTGATATCGATTGTAATTGATGGTAATCAAATATTAGCTACATATTCTAGTTATTGTTATTAAATGTGTCCACAGATATTCTTTAACAAGAGAAAACATTAATGTAAAATTATCCTTCTTCACCTTAAAGTTTTAACATCCTATTATATATAAGGCTGCTGTGGTACTAATTAAGAATTAAAAATTCTTTTTTCCAAACAGCTATTAGTTATTACAAAATATTGATATTTGACCTATTGCATACCATCATTTTAAATAAAATTAATATTCATCTTAAAAATAAGCTAATTGCTTATTATACATACTTTTGTAAATTCATACATACATGCATCCCATTTACTGTATTTAAAAACAACCTTTCTATGGAAAGAAAAATATATGTAAATTGGATCACATGTTTATTCTTTTGAGTTTCTGCCTACTTTAGCACAGATAATTAAATTATGTGCTGTAGATAGTGTTTTGAAATGTTAAAGATTGCCTAGTAAAAACCTCTTAAGGCAATGCCACACCAGGTAAATTATAGATCTTATACAAAAATAATTGCCATATAATCTCATTCTTTACATCATCATAATAGTAATGGCTCAAAATAATAATTTGGTATTTTAAATTAATTAATTAATTAATTAATTAATTAATTAATGTGCATGTCATATTGTAAAGATTTGATCTCAGTGTCCTCAGTTTCTACCTGTTCCACACATTGGTATTAATTCTTGAGGACGTATACTTAATCAATTATTACAAATAGATACTTTTTAATTTTACAAAAATAAAATATGCACATGTGACTATTGATAACTTTTTAATCTTTCTAATTACAACTACTCTAATAAAAATAGCAACTAAAAGTATAGTTGCCTATGTTGATTTTTTTACTTAGTGTTCCAAATCAATTAAAACTGGCTATTATAGCCAAGCATTTGAGATGTTTTATCAACAATTTAATGTTATCCATGTTACTGAGATTTTTATTATTCCCAAGGAAACAGTACTGTGGAACTTTAAATCTATATCTTTTAAAAATTTAGATGTCAAAAATCTCTCTAAGTGTCTATGGCACCCTACAATCAGACATACTCATGAGATAAAGGGATCCACTTATTGGCACATGGCATGATCCTGTTCAGATACTTAATATGGGGGAAAGGGGGCAATATTTCTGTTTTTTCCACAGAATGCTACAAGAGCGTGCTAGCTCCCAGAATGATTCATGTGACAGGCTGACCTGTGAGTTCCTGAGTGCCCTGACAGTGGTGACCAGAAAGCTGTATTGAGTGCACAGAGGAAAAAGAAATCAGTCACTCACAAGCAAAATAAAGAAACTCTTCCTATCTCGGCCATGGACTACAACAAGGAGAGCAGACCTGGTGTCAACTTGGAAACAACTAAAAAAGCTGACTCGTGAGGCGCAAAGACTGCTACAAAGTATTGGACAAGATTTCATCAGAGACTGTTTTTGGCCATTCAGGCCAACTCCCCTATAGTTGTAAAAGCTTGTGTACCTTACCTGTATGCTTATTGTTAAATAATTTTAAGAGTTAATATCACCAATCTTGACAAGTCTTTTTATATACATTGTAATTCCTGTCAATTAACTAATTGTGTAGAACCTAGTTTAGACAAGGAATCTGCTATTACTGCCTGTAGAGTTAGGAAACGATCCTTGGTTTGAGAATTCAGGATTACAAGCTTTAAAAAGACTAAACGAACTTATTAGACCTAAGAGATTTGTAGAAACTTTGATTTTTAGAAATAACTGCTTTAATTGCCATATTAACCTTTACAATATCTACCACAGCCTTAGTACAGCAACAACATACTGCTCACTTTGTTAATGACATGCATAAGAATATCTCTGTAGCTTTGTCAGAGCTGTATTTTATAGATTAAAAAATTAGAAGCAAAGGTTAACGCCCTAGAAGAAGTCGTGCTGGCAATAGGGCAAGATATTGCTAATATCAAGACCAGGTTAGCTACTAAATGTCATGCTTCTTTCCAATACATTTGTGTCACTCCATTACCTTACAACGCCACGACTGACTGGGAAAAGACAAAAACTCATTTACAGGGTATATGGAAAGATACTGATATTTCTCATGACTTAGAACAGTTAAAGGTAAAAATTTCAGATATTAGTAAAAGCCATCTGGACACTTGGAACATTGATGAATTGGCTAGAGATTTAAAGAACAACTTAAGTGCATTAAACCCTCTGGATTGGGTTCAATATATTATCCTACTTGTTATTATTTTTGGCATTACTATATTAGTAATCATTGTGTTTCCACTCATCTTTAGAGTGCTCCTGAGATCTGTAGCTACGACGAAGCGGGACATCCTGGAACTTCGGCTGAGAAATAAAGATAAATTATCAATTATTAAAAAAAAAAAAGGGTGGAATGCCAGGGACTCTGGTGGAGTCAGCTTGACAAAGCGAAAGCTGGGAAGCTGGTTCATGAAGCAAAGAGTTTCAAGGAAACTCCCTTCCCGGGGGCCTGGCATTTTCTCCCTAATCTATATAAACCATAAAATTAATTTTTCCATTCCCACATTAGTCTAGTGTATAGATCCACGTGCACTCTATATAGCATTACCTTATAGTAAATGCCTTTTAAGATTGTATTCTAACATAGCTAAAGCCTTTTTCCAGTGTTCTTAGATTCCAGATAGCAGCAAGGAGCTTAACCTATTCAGTAACTAATTAAGCTGCATCATAAAACAATATAAACATCTGTCATTTACTCAACTGTCTGTAGATAGAGACTAAAAGTCTCACTGAGATAGAAATCTTTTACTACAGGCTGCATTCTATGTCAAGTATAAGTTGATATACTACCCTGATAAGGGGAAACTCTCCAGACAAGATAGTTTTACTAGACCTAAGAATTTAGAGCTCTGTGATAGCGCATTACTCTTAAGGCCTGTCAAGAGTTAACAACCCCCTGATGCTTTTAACCTTAAAGTGTGAAATTCTTGCCTGGCATTAGGCTGATCCTAGGCAGGGCTTGTTATCCCTAATGTAAACATTTAATTAGTCCCTGTAAATTCCTTTCTGCTGTAACTGGTGAATTTCAGTGTATCTTGTCTTTTTGTGATTTGTATCCTCTGATAATTCGTTGTTATATAAGTCTGAAGCTCAACCAGAACAATACATTCAGATTCAACACACCTCTCGTGTAGTCTGTCTGTCATTTTCATCCAAATTCTTTGCCCATCTGCCTAAGAAATCCCGTTCTTCACAGACCAGGGACCCAGAGAGTCTGTGGCAGACTACCTCTTCTCATCCAGATGTGCTGTGCTGGAGCAATGGAGCAGATCTTCCTCTAAAGAGCTGTGTCTAATCTCCCACAAGAGGCCTCCCTTCACTCTCAGCCATGGTTTCCACCAAGCCAAGCCACCTGCCTGAACAAGCCTAGGACACTCTCACCCACAAAGGACCCAGTTAGAGCTCTCCTCCCCACAGTTTTCCCTCCAGCCTTGGGCTAATGCTGGCCCAAGAGCCCACACTCTATTTTCAACTCTTCCATGGCATGCAGTGGTGTACAGCCCAGAGACCCATGAGCCAACTCCAGGAGGTTCCCCAGGGACCTCAGACTGTACTTTCCCACCCCCAGAGCAGGATCTGCAGCTTCTCACAGCCTAACACACACTCGAATTGGGTGCACGCCATCAAACTTCCCACATCTACCTCCATGAGCGGCCTGTGGTGAGCAGGACGCAGGACAACACCATTTTAATCCACATATAAGCACTGAATCATGGGAATATGGTATAGCTGAGTTGGTAAAGGATTTGCTTAATATTCACAAAACCTTGAATTTGGTCTCCAGCACTGAATAAAATGTTCGTGGTGGAACATGCCTGCAGTTCTAGCACTCAGGAGATGGGGGCAGCAGAATCAAAAGATCAAAGTCATCCATGGCTACTTTTCTAAAAAAAAAAAAAAAAAAAAGCAAACCAGGAAGGGACTGAAGGAAGCTAGGAGTACCTGGAGGCCAAGGCTGCTTTGGTATGTAAAATATGCACATATGTCACTTGTCCCTGGGTCTAAAACCAAACATCAGGCACACTGGGACACACTACAGCTTCCAAGACAAAATGAGATGTTCCCTATGCTTTATTTTGTAGTTGTATGTTTATACTTTTCTATGTTTTATTGGAGGGGTTTGCAAGGAAGAGGGGCAGATATGAGGGTGTGAGGAGATGAGCAAGACTCAGAAGCATGATATGAAACTCACAAAGAATCAATAAAAAGTTTAAAAACTTGAGAAATACCATATACACATCAAAATCCTGAAGTATGAGTCAGTGCTTAATTTGCAGACAGGAGTCTCCAGTTCCATCTCTCTTCACAATGCCCAAAATGTCTTTTCTCTTTTCTCTCCCATCTGACCAACACATACTCATACCACATTTTGATGCCTCCATCTTTGTGCTGGCCATATGGCTGGTGGACCTCTGCACAACATCCTCCATCCATGCTGTTTGGCATGCAGGGTGACAAGTAGGTGTCTATGACCCATGCACTGGAGGACACGTCTGTGGGTGACATTGCAGTCTGTAGGTCTCTGTCTACCTTCCTCCCCCTGGGCTATGCTGCCTGGATTTGATTTGATTTGATTTGATTTGATTTGATTTGATTTGATAATTATGAGTTCAACACATAAGACAGCTTTGGCCACCAAGCCAGGCCTCAAGCTAGGATAAACAAAGGACTGCCATCTGATCTGCCTCCTACTAATATAAGAAGAAAACTATTAACAAGGTATCACTTAACCTTGAGATTCCACTTCACACCAGTCAGAATGACTAACATCAAAATCTGAGGTGACAGCACAGGCTGGAAAGGATGTGGAGAAAGAAGAACACTCCTCCATTGTTGGTGGGATTGCAAGCTGGAAAATCAGTTTGGCGATTCCTCAGAAAATTGGACATAGTATCACCTGGGGACCCAGCTATGCTACTCCTGAGCATATATCCAGAAGATACACCAACATATAACAAGGGAACATGCTCCACTATGTTCACAGCAGCCTTATTTATAATTGTCAGAAGCTGGAAACAACCCAGATGTCCTGCAGCAGAGGAATGGATACAGAAAATGTGGTATGTTAACACAATGGAGTACTAAACAGCTATTAAAAACAATAACTTCATGAAATTATTAAGCAAATTGTTGGAATTAGAAAATATCATACTGAGTGAGGCTATACAGTCACAAAAGAACACACATGGTATGCACTCATTGATTAGTGGATATTTGCCCAAAAGCTCAGAATACCCAAGATACATTTCACAGACCACATGAAGCTCAAGAAGGAATACCAAAGTGTGAATTCTTCGGTCCTTCTTAGAAGGGGTAACAAAATACTCATGGGAGGAAATATGGAGACAAAATGTGGAGCAGAGAGTGAAGGAAATGCAACCACTATTGTGGATGCCAACACGTACATGCTGACAGGAGCCTGATATAGCTGTCTCCTGAGAGACCACTCTGGAAATCATTTCAGCAGTTTCTCAAAATATTGGACATAGTACTACCTGAGGACACAGCAATAATACTCCTGGGAATTCACCCAGAAGATGTTCCAACTTGTAATAAGGACACATGCTCCATTATGTCCATAGCAGCCTTATTTATAATAGCCAGAAGTTGGAAAGAACACAGATGTCCCTCAACAAAGGAATGGATACAGAAAATGTGGTACATTTACACAATGCAGTACTACTCAGCAATGAAAAACAATGAATTCATGAAATTCTTAGGCAAATGGATGCATCTGGAGGATATCATCCTAAGTGAGGTAACCCAATCACAAAAGAACACACATGATATGTACTCACTGATAAGCAGATATTAGCTCAAAACTTAGAATATCCAAAATACAATTTGTGAAACACATGAAACTCAAGAAGAAGGAAGACCAAAGTGTGGATACTTTGCTCCTTCTTAGAATGGGGAACAAAATACCAATGGAAGGAGTTACAGAGACAAAGTTCAGAGCTGAGATGGAAGGAAAGACCATCCAGAGACTGCCCCACCCAGGGATCCATCCCGTATACAACCACCAAACCCAGATACTATTGCATATGCCAGAAATATTTTGATGGCAGGACCCTGATATAGCTCTCTCTTGTGAGTCTATGCCATGCCTGGCAAAGACAGAAGTGGATGCTCACAGTCATCTATTGGATGGAACACAGGATCCCTAATGAAGGAGCTAGAGAAAGTCCCCAAGGAGCTAAAGGGGTCTGCAAACCCATAGGAGGAACATCAATACAAAGTAACCAGTTACCCCCCTCCCCCAGAGCTGTGTCTCTAGTTGCATATGTAGCAGAGGATGGCCTAGTCAGCCATCAGTGGGAGGAGAGACCCTTGGTCTTGCTAAGATTATATGCCCCAGTACAGGGGAATGCCAGGGCCAGGAAGTGGGAGTGGATGGGTTTGGGAGCAGTGTGGGAGGAAGACATTTGGGGGCTTTGGGGATAGCATTTGAAATGTAAATGAACAAAATATCTAATAAAAATACTAAAAATGAGTTATAAAATGGAAATTTCTTGTTTCTTTGGATACTCATTTAGGTCATACAATGTTTTGCTGGGGCAGACAGGTGAAAGAATGTTTGGCTAAAGAAAACAAATGAAAGAATGTTTTGCTGAAGCACACAGAGGTGAGGTGATTTTTCCTGAAAACATTCATGTGAAATGATATGTGATATTTAGGAAAAAATATAAATATGACCACAGATAGTAGTACAAACTTGTGCTTTGGTTCGCCTTGCACAGATGACACTCTGACACTACTTGGCCTTGTACCGCCTCTTGATCTTCCCTGGTCATGACTTTGTAGAGAGTAACTCAGCAAAAATCTCTCATGATATTCTTGTGAGTTCTTGCTGCTTCCATGGATTCATGCTGGCACTGTGGTTTATTCTCACAGAGCTGCTGCTGATTCATATGCAGCGTTCACCAAGTGGACTGGACTGAAGTTGCTGATTGATGTTTGGTAGCTTGCTAGTAGACTCAACTGCTTATATCCTGACAACAAAGATTAGAACGCCCCCAACGAATGGTCTATAAATAGGTCCACTTCCCTAAAGTCCTAATAACTTTTGTTTTCCACTCCCTCTGGTGGGTGGTGGGTTAGAAGGGAGGTTAAACCATTTAAGAACCCTGATTAAAGTAGGTTTTGAAAAATATAAGCCAACAGAGTTGCCTTGGTCATGATGTCTCTTCACAACAATAAAACACCAACTAAGACATCCTCCATTGACATATAGAGTTGTGGGTTCCTACTGTAGAAAATAGGAAGATTTTTCCAGTTGAACGGCTGCATGGCAAAAGTCAGATGATGCCTTCAGTGAAGCTTCTCAAAAGTTTATCTCTTACTACATAAAACCAGAGTACATTATTTTGGTCATTATTTTGATGAGTTTTTAAAAATAAGTAAAACAGAAAGCCCTGATACTGTTAACATTGAACAAAAGCCAGACATTGAAAATGGTAAGTTTTGAGCTTCCTTTTTTGCTTGAATGATATTTTTGATTGATGAGTGATGATTGATTTTCTATATTGATATGATACAGAAGCTTCAAGGCTACATTTATAACAAGATCTTTACACTGATTTAGCTTATGCCTCAGAGTAATGAAGCTCTAATCACTTCAAACAACACTGATTGGGAAAATGCCAAAGAGACAATACGTGACATAGGAAACCCATTTGTGCTTACTTAGGGCCAGAATGACATGCAACCTCAACTTCAGCACTCATTTCTCATCTGTCAATTTAAATAGCACTCTCAACTTTGTCTACAAAGGAAAACTGATCTTCTGAACTTGTAGACTACACCCTTTGAACAGTGTTTGATAAAAGGGAGTCTGGAGACCTTTAAGAATGGAACTAAAGTCTACTAAAATTAAAACATGCAAACATATGTATGTATTATACACACACACACACATATGTATCTATGTATGTGTATGTGTGTGTGTGTGGAGAGAGAGAGAGAGACAGACACACACACACACACACACACACACAGAGAGAGAGAGAGAGAGAGAGAGAGAGAGAGAGAGAGAGAGAGAGAGAGAGAGATCCATTGTAAAGCCACTTAACTGTTCTTAAGATCCTATCTTTAAAAATCCATAACAATGTTTGGGTGTATCTTATTTGTTCCCTGACAGCACCTCTCTTTATGTTGACCCTGTAATTAAAACTCATGTTGAAAATGTCTTTTTATAAAGTCCAATTCTGAGTCATAATGGCTCATTCTAAAATTCTTTTTTGTAGTGAAGCCAGGAATCCTAGGTTTACTTGAGTGAAAGTCCCTAAAGGAGAAAGGAACTTCTTAGGCTACTGCCAGAGACAGCTCATTGTTTCCATCCCTGATACCCATGACAAACTCACAGAATACAGACAACCACCATGCTTATGATTAGTGGGTCCTTGTAAAGGATATCATAAATGATACTGATATAAAAAAATCAGATGAAGTAATGTATATATGTCTGTCTGTTTGTATGTATGTAGAAGCAGAGTTTGGTATATCACCTTTCTAGCGCCTTTGATGTTTAGAAAACCAAAAACTCATGAAAATTCCCAGGGCTTTTTAAAATTAGTTTATTTCTTTATTTATATTCTGAAATCAGCTTCCCTCTACCCTCTCCTTCCAGTCTCACCCTTTCCCCCCCACATCTGCCCTCCTCCCTTTCTCCTCAGAAAAGGGGAGGCCTCCCATGGATATCAACAAGCCTTAGAATATCAAGTTGCAGTAGGTCTAGGCACATATCCCCCTAGTAATGCCAGACAAGGCAGCCCAGCAGCTAGGGGAAAGGAATTTAAAGGCAGGCAACAAAGTCAGAGACAGACCCTGCTCTTGCTCTTAGGGATGTCATGTGAACACCAAGCTGCCCATCTGTTACATATGGGCAAAAGAACTAGATTCATCACACTCATGCTCCATGTTTGGTTGTTCAGCCTCTGTAAGACCCTATAGACCCAGGTTAGTTGATTCTGTAGGTTTTCTTGTGGTGTTCTTGACCTCTCTGGCTTGGCATTTCCCTCCTTTGAAACTAGTGTGCCCCAGGTAAAAAAAAAGGCAGGAGTAAGTTCAAGGAGAGTTTTATGGGGGCATTTTGAAGATGTTTTTCTTTGAGAGACAGACTTTAAGGAGTATGTGGATCACTATTGCGGTCATGATTTGCCTCTGGATTTATCAGGATGCATTGCAACTTCTCTGTTGACAGTAAACTGGGGCATACTAGATTTGTTACTATCCTGGAATCATGAAAGATATTGTGAAGAAAACATAATGCTCTTCCCCCTTGGTTATCAGAATATTGAAACAATGGTTCCCAAGAATGGAATTTGGGGCTAGAGAAATGATTTAGTGGTTAATAGCTTTGCTGTGATCCTTCCCTACCCTTACCCTTCCCCTACAGGGAAACACTAACACCAGGCACCAAGGCTGCGCTGGAGCAGCTGGAGCCTCAGCTGCAGTTAGCCCCACCCCACCCCACCCCTGTGTCCAGGGCTAGTGTTCCTGATTGTGACATCACACCTACCCCTTGACCATGAAACTTGTCACTAGGAAGAAAGACTCAGTTGGAGAACAGCCAACAAGATGAGATACTCATAGCATCTCCTGTGTGACACTGAGCAGAGGCATCAGTGGCTTGGATCCTTGTCAACAGAAAACCTGCCCTCATCACTTAGAAGGACCTAGTTTTCAGTGATGAGACATGGGGTATGATGTAACCCATTTCCAGGAGTTCATTGATGAGGACCTTATCTGCCCTATTTGCAGTGGAGTCTTGGAGGATCCAGTACAGGCACCTAATTGTGAGCATACCTTCTGCAATGCCTGCATCATCTAATGGTTTTCTCAGCAGAAAACATGTCCGGTAGACCATAGCTTTGTCACGGTTGCCCACCTGTGCCCAGTACTTCGGATCATGCTAAGCATGTTGTCAAAGCTAGAGACTGCCTGTGACAACACTGTGTTTGGCTGCAGTGCTCGTGTCAGACTTAACAACCTAATGTCACACCTCAGTGTCTGTGAGTACATCCTGAACAGCCTTTGACCTGTGAGCAGGGCTCTGGTCTGGAGATACCCAAAGATGAACTGCCAAACCATAATTGCATCAAGCACCTGTGCTCCATGTTCCAGCAGCAACAGACACTCATCTCAGATTTGGAGAAAACATCTGCTGAACACAAGCACCAACTGTCAGAACAGAAGCATGAAATTCAGCTGATGAAGGCATATATGCGAAACATCCACAGGGTCAACCCCAACCTTCAGAACCTAGAGGAGATAATCGAGTACAATGAGATCCTCGAGTGGCTCAACTCCCCACAACCACCAGCAACTGAGACCCTCTGGGGAGGGATGATCTCCTCTCCTGACACTGTGCTCCAGACTGTAATCAACCACTCCACTGTGGAAAGTGGCAGCCCAACCTTTCCTGGCAATGAGCTGAGTGAAAATGTCCATGAATACAGCGAGTCCCAGGGTGTGGCCACATTAGAGACAAGACAGACGAACCAGCGCTACTATGAAAACTACATGACAAGGACGCTCCTGACAATCAGGCTATAGTCGTGATGGCCTGCGAGAACCAGCACATGAATGACAATATGGTGCAGGAACCAGAGCTCATCATGATATTTGCTCATGGTTCAGATGAGATATAAGAGCATAACTGGATATCAGGAAGAGTTAAAGTTGGAAAATCCCATTGCTCCAGCAGCTGAAACCTGACTTCTCCCACAACCATTATGTAATAGCTTGTACTTGATTCATGTACTCCCTGCTTTTCTGGAATGAAGAACCTGGGGCATTTTGCTTAGCTATTCAGCAGGGAACCCCAATTCTTGCCTTTTGCTATATTCTTTCCCCTACAAGATCTATAAAAATTTCAGTCAGTGTGGAAAAATCCCAATTTTGTATTTTCCTGACTAAGAACACAAGTTTCCAAATATTTGCAGAAGATACAAAGAAATTTGTTTTCCCTAAAGGATCAGGGTGGATTGAGGATTTTTTTTTACTTTTATTGTTTTTTATTAGATATTTTCTTTACTTATATTTCAAAAGTTATCCTCTTTCCTGGATACCTCTCTGAAAACTGCCTATCTCCTCCCCCTTACCCTGCTCTTCAATCCACCCACTTCTGCTTACTGACCCTGGCATTACCCTACAATGAGTCATAGAGCCTTCACCGAAGAAAGGACCTCTCCTTCCATTGATGACCAATAAGGCCATCCTCTGCTACATATGCAGCTGGAGCCATGGGTCCCTCCAAGTGTGCTCTTTGGTTGGTGGTGTAGTCCCTAAGAGTTCTGAGGGTACTAGTTGGTTCATATTGTTGTTCCTCCTGAGGGGCTACACAACCCCTTCAGCTCCTTGGGTCCTTTCTCTAGTTCCTCCAATGAGGACCCTGTGCTCAATCCAATGTTTGGCTGAGAGCATCCACCTATGTATTTGTCAGGCACTGGTAGAGCCCCTCAGGAGACAGCTATATCAGGCCACTGTTAGGAAGCACTTGTTGGCATCCACAATAGTGTCTTTGCTTGGTGACTGTGTATGGGATGGGTCGCCAGGTGGGGCAGTCTCTGGATGGCCTTTCCTTCGATCTCTGCTCCACACTTCATCTCTGTAATTCCTTCCATAGGTATTTTGTTCCCTCGTCTAAGAAGAACTGAAGTATCTGCACTTTGGTCTTCCTTCATGAGCTTCATGTGGTCTGTGAATTGCATCTTGGGTATTCCAAGCTTCTGGTCTAATATTCTTTTGTGATTGGGTTACCTCACTCAGGATGATATCCTCCAAATCCATCCATTTGTCTATGAATTTCATAAATTCATTGTTTTTAATAGCTGAGTAGTACTTCATTGTGCAAATGTACAACATTTTGAGCATCCCTTCCTCTATTGTGGGACATCTGTGTTCTTTCCAGCTTCTGGATATTATAAATAAGGCTGCAATGAACATAGTGGAGCATGTGCATTTATTACCCGGTGAAGCATCTTCTGTGTATATGCCCAGGAGTGGTATTTCAGGATATTGCATAGGTGGTACTATGTCCAATTTTCTGAGGAACTGCTAAACTGATTTCCAGTGTGGTTGTACCAGTTTTCAATCCCACCAATAATGGAGGAATGTTCCTCTTTCTCCACATCCTCACCATCATCTGTCACCTGAGTTTTTGATCTTAGCTATTCTGACTGGTGTGAGGTAGGATCTCAGGGTTGTTTTGATTTACATTTCCCTGATGACTAAGGATGTTGAACATTTCTGTAGGTGCTTCTCAGCCATTCCAAGTTCCTCAGTTAAGAATTCTTTGTATAGCTCTGTATCCCATTTTAATAGGGTTATTTGAATCTCTGGAGTCTATCTTCTTGAGTTTTTTGTATATATTGGATATTAGCTCTCTGTCAGATGTAGGGTTGGTAAAAATCTTTTCCCAATCAGTTCATTGCCGTTTTGTCCTATTGACAGTGTTCATTGCCTTAAAGAAACTTTGCAATTTTATGAGGTTCCATTTGTCAATTCTTAGAGCTTAAGCTATTGGTGTTCTGTTAAAAATTTTCCGCTGTGACTATATCCTTGAGGTTCTACCCCACTTCCTTTTCTATTAGTTTTAGTGTGTGTGGTTTTATGTGAAAATCCTTGATCCACTTGGACTTGAGCTTTGTCCAAGAAAATAAGAATGGGTTTATTTGCATTCTTCTACATGCTGACCACCAGTTGAACTGGCACCATTTGTTGAAAATTCTGTATTTTTTCCACTGTATGGTTTTAGCTCCTTTGTCAAGGATCAATAAGTGTGTGGGTTCATTTCTGGGACTTCAATTCTATTCCATTGAGCTACCTTCCTGTCAATATACCAATACCATGCAGTTTTTATCGCTATTGCTCTCTAATACAGCTTGAGGTCAGGCATGGTGATTTCACCAGAAGTTCTTTTTACTGTTTTTTTTATTAGATATTTTCTTTATATACATTTCAAATGCTATCCTGAAAGTTCCCTATACCCTCCCCCCACCTTGCTCCCCTACCCACCCACTCCTGCTTCTTGGCCCTGGCATTCTCCTGTACTAGGGCATATAAAGTTTGCAATACCAAGGGGCCTCTCTTCCAAGTGATGGCCAACTAGGCCATCTTCTGCTACATATCCAGCTAGAGATAACAAACACTGGGAGTACTGGTTAGTACATATTGTTATTCCACGTATAGGGTTGCAGACCCCTTCAGCTCCTTGGGTGCTTTCTCTAGCTTCTACATTGGGAGCCCTGTGTTGCATCTTATAGATGACTGTGAGCATCCACTTCTGTATTTGCCAGGCACTGGCATAGCCTCACAGGAGTCAGCTATAACAGGGTCCCTTCAGCAAAATCTTTCTGGCATATGCAATAGTGTCTGGGTTTGGTGGCTGATTATGGGATAGATTCCCGGGTGGGGTAGTCTCTGGATAGTCCATCCTTTTGTCTTAGCTCCAAACTTTGTCTCTGTAACTCCTTTCATGGGTATTTTCTTCCCTTTTCTAAGAAGGAATGAAGTAGTCACCCATTGGTCCTCCCTGTTCTTGATTTTCTTCTGTTTTGTGAATTGTATCTTGGGTGTTCTATGTTTCTGTGCTAATATCCACTTATCACTGAGTGTATAACTACTGACTCCTTTTGTGATTGTGTTACCTCACTAAGGATGATATCTTCCAGATACATCCGTTTGTCCAAGAATTTCATAAATCCATTGTTTTTAATAGCTGAGTAGTACTCCATTGTGTAAATGTACCACATTTTCTGTAACCATTCTTCTGTTGAGGGACATCTGGGTTCTTTCCAGCTTCTGGCTCTTATAAATATGGCTGCTATGAACTTAATGGAGCATATGTACTTATTAGTTTTCCTTATCCTAGATTTTTTGTTTTTGTTTGTTTATTTTTGCTATTTTAGGTGAATTTGAAAATTGAGCTTTCTAACTCTATAAAAAATGAAGTTGGAATTTTGATGCGGATTGCAGTGAATCTGCAGATTGCTTTCAGCAAGGTGGCCATTTTTACCATATTATTCCTGCCCATCCATGACCATAGGAGATCTTTCCATCTTTTGAGATCTTCTTTAATTTCTTTCTTCAGAGACTTAAAGTTCTTATCATACACATCTTTCACTTCCTTAGTTAGAGTCATACCAAGGTATTTTATATTATTTGTGACTATTGTCAAGGGTGTTTCCCTAATTTCTTTCTCAGCCTTTGTGTAGAGAAAGGCCACTGATTTGTTTGAGTTAATTTTATATCCAGCTACATCACTGAAGTTGTTTATCAGGTCTAGGAGTTCTCTGGTGGAATTTTTGGGGTCACTTAAATATACTATCATATCATCTGCAAATAGTGATATGTTGACTTCTTCCTTTCCAATTTGTATTCCTTTGATCTCCTTCTGTTTTCTAATTATCCTGGCTAGGACTTCAAGTACTGTATTGAATAGGTAGGGAGAGAGTGGGCAGCCTTGTTTAGTCCCTGATTTTAGTGGGACTGCTTCCAGTTTCTCACCATTTAGTTTGATGTTGGCTACTGGTTTGCTGCATATTGCTTTTGCTATGTTTAGGTATGACATGGAATTCCTGATCTTTTCAAGTCTTTTATCATGAATGGGTGTTGGATTTTGTCAAATGCCTTCTCAGAATCTAACAAGATGATCATTTTTTTTTCCTTTGAGTTTGTTTATATACTGGATTGCATTGATGGATTTCTGCATATTGAACAATCCCTGCATCCCTGGAATGGATCCTACTTGATCATGGTGAATGATCATTTTGAAGTGTTCTTGGATTCGGGTTTCAATAATTTTATTGAGTATTTTTTGCATCAATATTCATAAGGGAAATTGGTCTGAAGTTCTCTTTCTTTGTTGGGCCTTTGTGTGGTTTAGGTATCAGAGTAATTTTGGCTTCATAGAATGAACTGGGTAGAGTTCCTTCTGTTTATATTTTGTGGAATAGTTTGAGGGTTACTGGTGTTAGGTCTTCCTTGGATGTCGGATAGAACTCTGCACTAAACCTATCTGGTCCTGGGGTTTTTTGGTTGGGAGACTATTATTGACTGTTTCTATATTTTTAGGGGATATAGGATTGTTGAGAACATTTATCTGATCCTGATTTAACTTTGATACCTGGTATCTGTCTAGAAAATTGTCCATTTCATACAGATTTTCCAGTTTTGTTGCGTATAGGCTTTTGTACTAGGATTTGAGGATTTTTTTTTTTATTATTTCCTTGGTTTCTGTTGTTGAGAGATATCTCCCTTTTCATTTCTGATTTTGTTAGTTCAAGTACTGTTTCTGTGCCTCCTGGTTAGTCTGGCCCTCTAATGAGTCTGGCTAAGGGTTTATCTATATTTTCGATTTTCTCAAAGAACCAACTCTTGGTTTTGTTGATTCTTTGTATATTTCTTTTTGTTTATACTTGATTGATTTCAGCTCACAATGTCCCATCCTTACTGTGAAATGATTGATGATTCAGAAGCTTTCATACCCTTTGCACTGGTGTCTGCAGCTCTCTGGTTGTGCTGTGTGCTGTACATTGTGTTCACTTCACTAATAAATCTCTCACTCAACTCAAAAAAAAAAAAAGAGCTTTGCTGTTCTTGCAAAAGACCCAGGATTATCTTCCAGTACCCAAATGGTAGTTCACAGCCATTAATGATACCAGTTTCAAGAGATTTGATGCCATTTTTGGGCTTCTGTGGGCACAGAACACATGGGTGGTGCACAGATATAGATGTAAACAAAATGCTCACACATAGAATACAAATAAACTTAAAAAGAAAAGAATAGAATTTCCCCAGGAACCCCATACTGGGAAATGGACAAGCCTGACACCTTATATCAGAAGCTTTTATCCTGGAAAATATTTCTCATAGTTCTGACAACTCATCATGCCACCTTACATTAGATACTGGAGCCAAGACAATGATGGGTCAGTAATAACAAGGAACATTCCTAGACCTGGACTACTTAGTGCTGAATATCTGTTGTCTTGTACTTGAACATAAACTTCATGTCAGAAATCTAAAGATGGACTTGAGGAGATCTAGTCACTGATCTTTGTTCCTCTTCCCAATGTGGGCACATTGAAAGAAATCTCTTTTTTTCTACTTCTTGCTATTATTTGTCTCTTTAATTGGTCTCAAAGATGGTTAGCAGTATCTGAACCTAAAAATTCTGACAACAGATACACTCACTCATCTGATCCCGTGGATTTTTTCTTCTCTATTTCTCTGACTTTCTCTTCCAAGATTTTCCTATATTGTACTACTGTACCATCTACATATCTCTGCTCAGATATGTAGACACCCACAACTTCTAATCAGTATGTTGGTACTCCCTGTTTACTCTCTGGCTACTTTGCACTCTAAAGTGAGAGGATAACCTGAGTCCAGTTGTTCCTGGCCTAGTTGGAAAACCTGCTGAGAGTACATCTCAATAAAGGAATAAACTTAGAGACTTTATAAAATGAGCACATTTTAATTTCACACACACACACACACACACACACACATGCACACACACACACACACACACACACACACACACACACACACACACACACGGGGCAGGAATTCTTTCTCTTTTATGTTTTGTTTTTTCCATAGCCCTTTAAGAGTATTTTAACATTACACCATAGTGTTCTTCATTACTTGTTGACTGTCTGAAATCCCTAGGATTCCCATCTCAAGGATGGGAAGGACCTGATTTGTGCATTGCATATGGTTTTTGTTTGTTTGTTTGTTTGGGGTGTTTTTTGTTTGCTTTTGTTTGTTTGTTTGTTTGTTTTGCTCTTATTCAAGCTACTGGATTATCACAAAGGAATAGAGCCAAGAAGGAAATTCTTACAGACCTTGCAGAACAGTATATAGTATGTCTATTGTCCTGGTGTGATAATCAGTTATGCCATTTAGCTACCCAGAGTGTTGGATGATTTATGCTCACCATGCAACAACAAAGACATTCTAGATAAATGTTGTTTTTCAGTTGAGAGTCTGTTCTTGCCACAGTAGAGTCTTCCTCACTTTGGTTCAGTCAGTTCTAGGAAAAAAAGAAAATACTCACCCATGTCACACAACCAAGACTGGGAAATGTTAGTAAAGACAAGATGCATCTGCAAAGTCAGTCTTTTGACTATATTCCTGCAATATCTGATAGTCAGGTAACAAAGTCCAAATCTCTAACATAGAGTTCAGTAGAGTGACAATCCTGTAAGGAGAATTAGGAGCTAGTTAGACAAGAACAGAAATTCTGGATTAATTCAAGATGTAAATCCAGTTTTATTAGATGATGCTAAAGGTAGAAACAGTCAGGTAATCACAAGTTTCATTTGAAATTGAAAGAAAGGGCACGAAATCAAGAGCTTAGTTATCTGAGAGGGGAAAGAATATGATCACAATATATAACATAAACTTTAAAAATGACTTATTTTTCAAAAGTACATATAACAAAATGGATTATTGTGCAACTGTGAATATAGCTCAATAGGTTTGACATCTAGCACCAAATATAGCTGGACATGGTGACATATGCCTACTATCCCAACATTTGGGAAGTAGAAGCTGGATGATCAGAACTCTTCAGCTACATAATGACTTCAAGGCCAACCTGCGATACTCAAGACCATGCATTAAATCAGTAAGTAAAGTATTAGAAAGGATTGATAATGTCTTACCATCTTGAACAAACATTTAAAATCTTTTACTTATATTCAAAAGCAAACTTTTTAAAATATGGCGTGTGTGTGTGTGTATGCCACATGCGTGCAAGTGCCCATGGGTGACAAAAAAATGACATGATCACCTGGAGCTGGAGTTACAGATGGGTGTGAGATGCAAACTGAACTTGAGTTCTTTGGACTAACTTTTTTTTCACAGTATATTTTTTAAATTAACTAATTTATTTTTTACCCCCCATCCACCCTCCACAACCCATGCCTCCTCCCTACCCCCTGTCTCCATATGGATGTCCCCAACCCCCACCCCACATGCCCTCCATACTCCCTAGGGCCTCCAGTCTCTTGAGGATTAGGTGCATCATCTCTGAATGAACACAGACCCAGCAGTCCTCTAGTGTGTGTGTGTTGGGGAACCTCATATTAGCTGGTGTATGCTGCCTGTTTGGTGATCCAGTGTTTGAGACATCTCGATGGTCCAGATTAATTGAAACTGCTGGTACTCCTACAGGATAGCTCTTCTCCTCAGCTTCTTTCAGCCTTCCCTATTCAACAACAGGAGACATTTACCTATGTCCATTGATTTGTTGCAAACATCTGCCTCCAACTCTTTCAGCTGCTTGTTGGGTCTTTCTGAGGGCAGTCATGATAGGTACCTTTTTGTGAGTGCTCCATAGCCTAATAGTGTCAGGCCTTGAGACCTCCCCGTGAGCTGGATCCCACTTTGGGCCTGTAGCTAGACCTTCTTCTCTTCAGGCTCCTCTCCATTTCCATCCCTGCAGTTCATTTGGACAGAAACAATTATGGATCAGAGATGTGACTGTGGGATGGCAACCTCATTTCTCATTAGAGGTCCTGTCTTCCTGCTGGAGGTGGCTCTATAAGTTCTCTCTACCTACTTTAGGACCTTTCATCTAAGGTCTCTGGTGCATTATGGAGGGTCCCCAAAACCTCCTATTTCCCAAGGTTGCCTGTTTCCATGATTTCTGCTGGCCCTCAGTGATTCAGTGTTTTTCCCTCACCCAATACCAGATCAGATTCCCCTATCCCCCTAAACCCTCTCTTGTCCACATTCCCTCCCAGGCCCCTCCCTCCCTCCCCACTTATGATTGCTTTCTTCTGTCTCCCAATTGGGACTGACGCTTCCTCATTTGGGGACTTCAGCTTGTTGACCTTCTTGAAATTTATCTTGGGTATTCTGTACTTTTATTTGTGGCTAATATCCACTTATTAGGGACTACATACCATGCTTCTCCTTTTGGGTCTGAGTTACCTCACTCAGAATGATATTTTCTAGTTCCATCCACTTGCCTGCAAACCTCAGGATGTCCTCATTCTTAATTACTGAGAAGTACTCCATTATATAAATAAACCACATTTTCTGTGTCCATTCTTCTGTTGTGGTACATCTAGGTTATTTCTAGCTTCTGGGTATCACAAATAAGGGCAATATGAACTTAGCGGAGAATGTGCCCCTATGCCATGGTGGGGCATCTTTTGAGTATATTCACAAGAGTGGTATAGATGAGTCTTGATTTAACTTTGGTAAGAGGCATCTGTCTAGAAAACCATCCATTTCATCTAGATTTTCTAGTTTTGATTAGTATAGGCTTTTATAATAGGATCATATGATTTTTTGAATTTCCTCCATTTCTGTTGTTATGTCTCCCTTTCTTTTTTTTAAATTGGGTATTTATTTCATTTACATTTCCAATGCTATCCCAAAAGGCCCAACATCCTCCCCCACCCACCCATCCCATGTCTTGGCCCTGTTGTTCCCCCTGTACTGAGGCATATAAAGTTTTCCCGACCACTGGGCCTCTCTTTCCACTGATGGCCGAATAGGCCATCTTCTGATCCATATGCAGCTAGAGACACAAGCTCTGGAGGGGGGGAGAGGAGCTTGATTAGTCCATATTGTTGTTCCACCTATAGGATTGTGGATCCCTTTAGCTCCTTGGGTACTTTCTATAGATCCTCCATTGGGGGCCCTGTGATCCATCCAATATCTGACTGTGAGCATCCACTTCTGTGTTTGCTAGGCGCCTGCATAGTCTCACAAGAGACAGCTATATCTGGGTCCTTTCAGCAAAATCTTGCTAGTGTATGCAATGGTGTCAGCGTTTGGAGGCTGATTATGGGATGGATCCCCGGATATGACAGTCTCTAGATGATCCATCCTTTCGTCAAAGCTCCTAACTTTGTCTCTGTAACTCCTTCCATGGGTGTTTTGTTCCCAATTCTAAGAAGGTGCAAAGTAACCACACTTTGGTCTTCGTTCTTCCTGAGTTTCATGCGTTTAGCAAATTGTATCTTATATCTTGGGTAACCTAAGTTTCTGGGCTAATATCCACTTATCAGTGAGTACATATCATGTGAGTTCCTTTGTGATTGGGTTACCTCACTCAGTATGATGCCCTCCAGGTCCATCGATTTGCCTAGGAATTTCATAAATTCATTCTTTTTAATAGCTGAGTAGTACTCCATTGTGTAAATGTACCACATTTTCTGTATCCATCCCTCTGTTGAGGGGCATCTGGGTTCTTTCCAGCTTCTGGCTATTATAAATAAGGCAGCTATGAACATAGTGGAGCAAGTTTCCTTCTTACCGGTTGGAACATCTTCTGGATATATGCCCAGGAAAGGTATTGCTGGATCCTCCAGTAGGACTATGTCCAATTTTCTGAGGAACTGCCAGACTGATTTCCGGAGTGGTTGTACAAGCTTGCAATCCCACAAACAAAGGAGGAATGTTCCTTTTTCTCCACATCCTCACCAGCATCTGCTATCACCTGAATTTTTGATCTTAGCCATTCTGACTGGTGTGAGGTGGAATCTCAGGGTTGTTTTGATTTGCATTTCCCTGATGATTTCAGGTGCATTTCAGCCATTTGGTATTCCCCGGGTGAGAATTATTTATTTAGCTCTGAGCCCCATTTTTTAATGGGGTTATTTGTTTTTCTGAGGTCCACATTCTTGAGTTCTTTATATATATTGGATATTAGTCCCCTATCTGATTTAGGATAGGTAAAGATCCTTTCCCAAACTGTTGGTGATCTTTTGGTCTTATTGGCTGTGTCTTTTGCCTTGTAGAAGCTTTGCAATTTTATGAGGTCCCATTTGTCATTTCTTGATCTTATAGCACAAGCCATTGCTTTTCTATTCAGGAATTTTTCCCCTGTAACCATATCTTCAAGACTTTTCCCTACTTTCTCCTCTATAAGTTTCAGTGTCTCTGGTTTTATGTTGAGTTCCTTAATCCACTTGGATTTGACCTTAGTACAAAGAGATAGGAATGGATCAATTCGCATTCTTCTACATGATAACTGCCAGTTGTGCCACCACCATTTGTTGAAAAGGTTGTCTTTCTTCCACTGGATGGTTTTAGCTCCCTTGTCGAAGATCAAGTGACCATAGGTGTGTGGGTTCATTTCTGGATCTTCAATTCAATTCCGTTGTTCTACTTGTCTGTCGCTATACCAGTACCATGCAGGTTTTATCACAATTCCTCTGTAGTACAGCTTTAGGTCAGGCATGGTGATTTCACCAGAGGTTCTTTTATCCTTGAGAAGAGTTTTTGCCATCCTAGGCTTTTTGTTACTCCAGATGAATTTCCAGATTGCCCTTTCTTTTTTTTTTTTTTTTTTTTTTTTTTTCCATTTTTTATTAGGTATTTCGCTCATTTACATTTGCAATGCTATACCAAAAGTCCCCCATAGCCACCCACCCCTTCTCCCCTACCCACCCACTCCCCTTTTATGGCCCTGGTGTTCCCCTGTACTGGGGCATATAAAGTTTGCGTGTCCAATGGGCCTCTCTTTCCAGTGATGGCCGACTAGGCCATCTTTTGATGCATATGCAGCTAGAGTCAAGAGCTCCGGGGTACTGGTTAGTTCATAATGTTGTTCCACCTATAGGGTTGCAGATCCCTTTAGCTTCTTTGGTACTTTCTCTAGCTCCTTCATTGGGGGCCATGTGATCCATCCAATAGCCGACTGTGAGCATCCACTTCTATGTTTGCTAGGCCCAGGCATACTCTGACAAGAGACAGCTATATCAGGGTCCTTTCAGCATAATCTTGCTAGTGTATGCAATGGTGTCAGCATTTGGAAGCTGATTATGGGATGGATCCCCGGATATGGTAGTGTCTACATGGTCCATCCTTTTATCTCAACTCCAAACTTTGTCTCTGTAACTCCTTCCAAGGGTGTTTTGCTCCCACTTCTAAGGAGGGGCATAGTGTTCACACTTCAGTCTTCATTTTTCTTGAGTTTCATGTGTTTAGGAAATTGTATCTTATATCTTGGGTATCTTAGGTTTTGGGCTAATATCCACTTATCAGTGAGTACATATTGTCAGATTGCCCTTTCTAATTCGTTGAAGAATTGAGTTGGAATTTTGATGGGGATTGCATTGAATCTGTAGGTTGCTTTTGGCAAGATAGCCATTTTTACTATATTGATCCTGTCAATCCATGAGCATGGAAGATCTTTCCATCTTCTGAGATCTTCTTAATTTCTTTCTTCAGAGACTTGAAGTTTTTATCATACAGATCTTTCACTTCCTTGGTTAGAGTCACATATTATTATATTATATTATTTGTGACTATTGAAAAGGTTGTCCTTTCCCTAATTTCTTTCTCAGCCTGCTTATCCTTTGTGTACCGAAAAGCCATTGACTTGTTTGAGTTAATTTTATATCCAGCCACTTCAATGAAGCTGTTTATCAGGATTAGGAGATCTCTGATGGAATTTTAGGGTCATTTATATATACTATCATATCATCTGCAAAAAAGTGATATTTTCACTTCTTCCTTTTTAATTTGTATACACTTGATCTCCTTTTGTTGTCGAATTGCTCTGGCTTGGACTTCAAGTACAATGTTGAATAGGTAGGGAGAAAGTGGGCAGCCTTTTCTAGTCCCTGATTTTAGTGGGATTACTTCCACCTTCTCACCATTTACTTTGATGTTGGCTACTGGTTTGCTATAGATTGCTTTCATCATGTTTAGGTATGGGTCTTAAATTATTGATCTTTCCAAGACTTTTATCATGAATGGTTGTTGGATTTTTCAAATGCTTTCTCCGAATCTAACGAGATGATCATGTGGTTTTTGTCTTTGAGTTTGTTTATATACTGGATTATGTTGATGGATTTCTTAATATTGAACCATCCCTGCATCCCTGGGATGAATCCTACTTGGTTAGGATGGATGATTGTTTTGATGTGTTCTTGGATTCGGTTAGCAAGAACTTTATTAAGGATTTTTACATCGATATTCATAAGGGAAATTGTTCTGAAGTTCTCTATCTTTGTTGGGTCTTTTTGTGGTTTAGGTATCAGAGTAATTGTGGCTTCATAGAATGTGTTGTATAAGGTACCTTCTGCTTCTATTTTGTGGAATAGTGAAGAACTGGGATTAGATCTTCTTTGAAGGTCTGATAGAACTCTGCACTAAACCCAGCTGGTCCTGGGCTTTTTTTTTGTTGTTGTTGTTGTTGTTGGGAGAATATTATTGACTGCTTCTATATCGTTAGGGGATATAGGACTGTTTAGATCATTAACCTGATCTTGATTTAACTTTGGTACCTGGTATCTGTCTAGAAACTTGTCCATTTCATCCAAGTTCTTCAGTTTTGTTGAGTATAGCATTTTGTAGAAGGATCTGATGGTGTTTTGGATTCTTCAAGATCTGTTGTTATGTCTCACTTTTCCTTTCTGATTTTGTTAATTAGGATGCTTTCCCTGTGCCCTCTAATGAGTCTGGCTAAGGGTTTATCTATCTTGTTGATTTTCTCAAAGAACCAGCTCCTCGATTGGTTGATTCTTTGAATAGTTCTTCTTGTTTCCACTTGGTTGATTTAGCCCCTGAGTTTGAATATTTCCTGCTGTCTCCTCCTCTTGGATGAATTTGCTTCCCTTTGTTGTAGAGCTTTTAAGTGTGTTGTAAAGCTGCTAATGTGTGCTCGCTCTAGTTTTTTTTTTTTTTTTTTTTTTTTTTTTTTTTTTTGAGGCACTCAGAGCTATGAGTTTCCCTCTTAGAAATGCTTTCATTGTGTCCCTTAAGTTTGTGTATGTTGTGGTTTCATTTTCATTAAACTCCAAACGTCCTTAATTTCTTTCTTTATTCCTTCCTTGACCAAGGTATCATTGAGAAGGGTGTTGTTCAGTTTCCATGTAAAAGTTGGCTTTCTTTTATTTATTTTGTTATTGAAGATCAGCCTTAGTCCATGTGATCTGATAGAATGCATGGGACAATTTCAATATTTTTGTATATGTTGAGGCTTGTTTTGTGACCAATTATGTGGTCAATTTTGGAGTAGGTACCATGAGGTGCTGAGAAGAAGGTATATCCTTTTGTCTTAGGTTAAAATGTTCTGTAGATATCTGTTAGAGCCATTTGTTTCATAACTTCTGTTAATTTCACTGTGTCCTTGTTTAGTGTCTGTTTGAATGTTCTGTCCATTGGTGAAAATGGTGTGTTGAAGTCTCCCACTCTTATTGTGTGAGGTGCAATGTGTGCTTTGGGCTTTAATAAAGTTTCTGTAATGAATGTGGCTGCCCTTGCATTTGGAGCATAGATATTCAGAATTGAGAGTTACTATTGGAAGATTTTTAACTTTGATGATTATGAAGTGCCCCTCCTTGTCTTTTTTGGTGACTTTGGGTTGGACATAGATTTTATTAGTTATTAGAATGGTTACTCCAGCTTGTTTCTTCAGACCATTTGCTTGGAAAATTGTTTTCCAGCCTTTCATTCTGAGCTAGAGTCTATCTCTTTCCCTGAGATGATTTTCCTGTAAGCAGCAAACTGTTGGGTCCTGTTTGTATAGCCAGTCTTTTAGTCAATGTCTTTTTATTTGGGAGTTGAGTCCATTGATATTAAGAGATATTAAGGAAAAGTAATTGTTGCTTCCTATTATTTTTGTTGTTAAAGTTGGCATTCTGTTCTTGTGGCTGTGTTCTTTTAGGTTTGTTTAGGGATTAACTTCTTGCTTTTTCTAGGACGTGGTTTCCTCCCTTCTATTGTTTTTTTTTTTTTTTTTTTTTCTGTTATTATCCTTTGAAGGTTGGGATTCGTGGAAAGATGATGTGTTAATTTGGTCTTGTCATGTAATACTTTCGTTTCTCCATTCAAGGTAATTGAAAGTTTTGCTGGCATAGTAGCCTGGTATGGCATTTGTATTCTCTTAGTGTCTGTATAACATCTGTCCAGGCTCTTCTGGCTTTCATAGTCTCTGGTGAAAAATCTGGTGTAATTCTGATAGGCTTGCCTTTATATGTTACTTGACCTTTTTCCTGTACTGCTTTTAATATTCTATCTTTATTTAGTGCATTTGTTGTTGTGATTATTATGTGTCAGGAGCAATTTCTTTTCTGGTCCAGTCTATTTGGAGTTCTGTAGGCTTCTTGTATGTTCACGGGCATCTCTTTCTTTAGGTTTGGGAAGTTTTCTTCAATAATTTTGTTGAAGATATTTGCTGGCCTTTTGAGTTGAAAATCTTCATTCTCATCTACTCCTATTATCCATAGGTTTGGTCTTCTCATTGTGTCCTGGATTTCCTGGATATTTTGAGTTAGGATCTTTTTGCATTTTCCATTTTCTTTGATTGTTGTGCTGATGTTCTCTATGGGATCTACTGCACCTGAGATTCTCTCATCCATCTCTTGTATTCTATTACTGATGCTCGCATCTATGGTTCCAGATTTCTTTCCTAGGTTTTCTATCTCTAGCGTTGCCTCACTTTGGGTTTTCTTTATTGTGTCTACTTCCCTTTTTAGGTCTTGGATGGTTTTATTCAATTCCATCACCTGTTTGGTTTTGTTTTCCTGCAATTCTTTAAAGGATTTTTGTGCTTCCTCTTTAATGTCTTCTACCTGTTTAGCAGTGTTCTCTTGTATTTCTTTAAGTGAGTTATTAAAGTCATTCTTGATGTCCTCTACCATCATCATGAGATATGGTTTTCAATCCGGGTCTAGCTTTTTGGGTGTGTTGGGGTGCCCTGGACTGGGTGAGGTGGGAGTGCTGGCTTCTGATGATTGTGAGTGATCTTGCTTTCTGTTAGTAAGATTCTTACTTTTACCCTTGCCATCTGGTAATCTCTAGAGTTACTTGTTGTAGTTGTCTCTGGTTAGAGATTGTTCCTCTCATGATTCTGTTAGCCTCTATCAGCAGACCTGGGATACTAGCTCTCTCCTCTGATTTTCAGTGGTCAGAACACTCTCTGCAGGCAAGCTCTCCTCTTACAGGGAAGGTGCACAGATATCTGGCATTTGGACCTTCCTCCTTGGGGAAGATGAAGGCCCAAAACAGGACCTGTCCCAGAAGCTGTGTTGCTTTGGCCTGTCACAGAAGCTGTTAGCTTTTGTAGTCCACACTCTCACCTGCACAGACTAGTCTCGGAGGGATCCGGGAAACAAGATGTCTCCCACATGTGCTCCTGCAAAGCCCTCCTGGGCTGGGCAGACACCTATCCTCTAGTGGGGAAAGTGGCCGGATGTCTAGAGCCCAAAAAGTTGGCTGCCTCAGAAGCTCTGAGGCTCCCGCCTGTCCCAGAAGCTGTTAGCTTCTGCAGTCCATACTCTCACCTATGCAGACTACTTTTGTCGGAGTCCAGGATCCAAGATGTCTCCCACCGATTCTGAGGCCATGTCTCCCTTTTCATTTATGATTTTGTTAATTTGGATACTGCTTCTTGACTTTTTAGTTAGTTTGCCTAGGGGTTTATCTATCTTGTTGATTTTTTCAAAAACAAAAAACAAAACAACAACAATAAAAAAACGGCTTTGGTTTTGCTAATTCTTTTTATTGTTTTCTTTGTTTCTATTTGCTTCATTTTGGCTCTGAGTTTGACTATTTCCTGCCTTCCACTCCTCTTAGGTGAGTTTTTCTTTTTGTTCTAGGGCTCTCAGGTATTCTGTTAAGTTATTAGTGTAAGATCTCTCCAGTTTCTTTACCAGGGCACTTAGTGCTGTGAACTTTCCCCTTAGCACTGCTTTTCTTGTATCCCTTAAGTTTTCATATGATGTGTCAACATTTTCATTAAATTCCAGGAAGTTTTTAATTTCTTTCTTTATTACTTCCTTGAGCAAGTTATTATTGACTAAAGAGTTGTTCAGTTTCCACATGTATGTGGGCTTTTTCACGTTTTTGTTGTTATTGAAGACCAGCCTTAGACCATGGCGATTTGACATGAAGCATGTTATTATTTCAATCTCCTTGGTTGAGAGTTGTTTTCTGACCAATTACATAGTCAGTTTTGGAGAAGGTACCATGAGGTACTGAGAAGAAGGTATATTCTTTTGTTTTATGGTGAAATGTTAATAGATAAGCTAGTTCTCCAGTTTCACCTCCCTCTTGACTACTTATGCAACCTACAACATGTTATCTCAAAATAGGAGATTTGGTAATTTAAGAAAGCAGAAGAAGTAAGCAATATATATTAGAAACTAGAAAGACTTTCTAGTTTCTAGGAGACTACTGTTCTCTGAATGAATCCATAAAAACTAGTTGACTTTCTCCTGAAAATAAGTCATAAGACTCTCATTCCAAAGACAATTTGCTCTATACCCAGAGGAAATGAATGCCACACAAGGGAGCCAAGAAGAATCACAAGAGCTTTTGGTAACTTAACTCTGCTCCATCTTATATCCACTTCACCATACTCTTATTTCACTCAGTCATGTTTTGCCACAATTATGCGTGTCTTCAGCAAAGAAGCAGAAAGGGCACAGTTCTCCCTGGGGGTTCTAGGGGTTCATTTCTGAACACTTTCATGCAACACAATACATTACATACATTTGGGAACATGGTTCAGTGATGAAGCATTTGCCTAGCATTTACATGGCTCTAGATTAAATAAATCTGCATAATGTCCTTGTCTTATTTTTTTCTGTTATAGCACTCTAATTCATAAAAATTGTGAGGTTTTGTTCTTCTTTATACTTCTATTTACCTTTTCAACGTTCCTCAACATATATAAATACAAATACCTTTTGAAATATGTGCTTCATTTCATTTTTACTTTAGTTTCTATGACTATCCTAAGAAAAAGCTACAAACTTTGCTGCTACAAACACAAACTGGACATATTACAATCTGTTCGGTCGGTCAAAAGCATAAATTGAGGGTGAAGATACAAGGTTCATTAGTAGAATGCTGGCCTGACATTAACAACCCTGCATTTGATCCCTAGTACTGAAAAGAAAAGAAAAAAGAAAAGAAAACGAAAAAAAAAAGAAAGGAATTGTACATTAGGTCAGCAAGTTTCTCTGTTTAGAGAAAGAAAACAAACAAACTAACTAACTAAAACCAAAGTACTGGCTGTCTTCTACAATTCTCTGGATATTTTGGGAATTATTCTCTATCCCAGTTTAATCAGACTTTCAACAAAATTCAGTTCTATGCTGTTGTAGGCTTGAGTGCCTTATTTTAATTTATGCTGCATGTTATCCAGAAATCATTCTCCAATTTTTGAGGCTGATTGAACCACATGATCTGTGGTCCCCTTCATATTTAAAGCCAGGGGCAGTAGGTTGTATTTTTCTAGAACTTTGAATTTCCCCTAATTTCTTTTCTACCATAACTCCCCTCAGCAAGATGTGTATCCTGGCTCTGTTTCCTACTTGGCATCTTCCTACCAGACTTTACTGCTTTCTCTTCTGTTTTTTTTTTTTTTTTCTGGGCTCATCTTATTCCATTGGACTTGAAGAATGTTCTCCTAAAGTTAATCAGTTTCTCATTGTAACTATGTTTTTTAAAGTCCCTTCACAGAAGTACCTACATGAATATTTGATTGAGTTACCAGAAAAGGATATGCTGGAGCTGTAAGGTACCTTTAGATTACTATCTACAATATTTCCCTGTTTTATAGGATATATACTTTTCAAAATTGCCTTTCAAAATTTTTATAGTCAGCTGCTTGAGGTTTCTTTTCTTGCTTTTGAGTCTTAATGTTTTACTGTCTTGCAGCAACCAAATTTAGCCTATAAAAGTGGGAGATGGTTGGTCAAAGTATTTGGACTTAAAGAATAAAAGAAGAGGATAAAATCATAGGATGAAAACTGAGGTATGATTTTTACTACCAAAAGATCTAATAAATATAAAAACCATACAGTGGAAAAACAATTTCCTGGTCTCTTATTTGTAAGATAGAATAAATTGTTGCATTATGAGAATCATGCTAAGGAAATGCCAGCACAAGCATATTGTTATCAAAACTGTACATCCAAAAAAATAAAGCAGGAAGATTCTATGAAGTTAAGATTCAATAGATAAGAATTGCTTGAAGGTGAATAGGGTTGATCCTCATGTAGCAACTTTGCATGGAACTAGAAAAGGGGCAGTTTTTCAAGTGAGATTCTTAAAAGTACCAGCACCTGCATTACCTGGGCAGTTGTTATGAATGAAAAAGCTAGAGCTCCAACTTTTGTTAACTGATTCAGAATCTGTAATGTGGCCAACCACACTCTGTTTCTTTTTTTTTTTTTCCATTTTTTATTAGGTATTTAGCTCATTTACATTTCCAATGCTATACCAAAAGTCCCCCATACCCACCCACCCCCAACCCCCTACCCACCCACTCCCCCTTATTGGCCCTGGCGTTCCCCTGTACTGGGGCATATAAAGTGTGCGTGTCCAATGGGCCTCTCTTTCCAGTGATGGCCGACTAGGCCATCTTCTGATACATATGCAGCTAGAGTCAAGAGCTCCGGGGTACTGGTTAGTTCATAATGTTGTTCCACCTGTAGGGTTGCAAATCCCTTTAGCTCCTTGGCTACTTTCTCTAGCTCCTCCATTGGGAGCCCTGTGATCCATCCATTAGCTGACTGTGAGCATCCACTTCTGTGTTTGCTAGGCCTCGGCATAGTCTCACAAGAGACAGCTACATCTGAGTTCTTTCAATAAAAGTTTGCTAGTGTATGCAATGGTGTCAGCGTTTGGATGCTGATTATGGGGTGGATCCCTGGATATGGCAGTCTCTACATGGTCCATCATTTCATCTCAGCTCCAAACTTTGTCTCTGTAACTCCTTCCATGGGTGTTTTGTTCCCAATTCTAAGGAGGGGCATAGTGTCCACACTTCAGTCTTCATTCTTCTTGAGTTTCATGTGTTTAGCAAATTGTATCTTATATCTTGGGTATCCTAGGTTTGGGGCTAATATCCACTTATCAGTGAGTACATATTGTGTGAGTTCCTTTGTGAATGTGTTACCTCACTCAGTATGATGCCCTCCAGGTCCATCCATTTGGCTAGGAATTTCATAAATTCATTCTTTTTAATAGCTGAGTACTACTCCATTGTGTAGATGTACCACATTTTCTGTATCCATTCCTCCGTTAAGGGGCATCTTGGTTCTTTCCAGCTTCTGGCTATTATAAATAAGGCTGCTATGAACATAGTGGAGCATGTGTCCTTCTTACCAGTTGGGGCATCTTCTGGATATATGCCCAGGAGAGGTATTGCTGGATCCTCCGGTAGTACTATGTCCAATTTTCTGAGGAACCGCCAGACTGATTTCCAGAGTGGTTGTACAAGCCTGCAATCCCACCAACAATGGAGGAGTGTTCCTCTTTCTCCACATCCACGCCAGCATCTGCTGTCACCTGAATTTTTGATCTTAGCCATTTTGACTGCAGTGAGGTAGAATCTCAAGGATGTTTTGATTTGCATTTCCCTGATGATTAAGGATGTTGAACATTTTTTCAGGTGCTTCTCTGCCATTCGGTATTCCTCAGGTGAGAATTCTTTGTTCAGTTCTGAGCCCCATTTTTTAATGGGGTTATTTGATTTTCTGAAGTCTACCTTCTTGAGTTCTTTCTATATGTTGGATATTAGTCCCCTATCTGATTTAGGATAGGTAAAGATCCTTTCCCAATCTGTTGGTGGTCTTTTTGTCTTAATGACGGTGTCTTTTGCCTTGCAGAAGCTTTGGAGTTTCATGAGGTCCCATTTGTAAATTCTCGATCTTACAGTACAAGCCATTGCTGTTCTGTTCAGGAATGTTTCCCCTGTGCCCATATCTTCAAGGCTTTTCCCCACTTTCTCCTCTATAAGTTTCAGTGTCTCTGGTTTTATGTGAAGTTCCTTGATCCACTTAGATTTGACCTTAGTACAAGGAGATAAGTATGGATTGATTTGCATTCTTCTACACTATAACAACCAGTTGTGCCAGCACCAATTGTTGAAAATGCTGTCTTTCTTCCACTGGATGGTTTTAGCTCCCTTGTCGAAGATCAAGTGACCATAGGTGTGTGGGTTCATTTCTGGATCTTCAATTCTATTCCATTGGTCTACTTGTCTGTCTCTCTACCAGTACCATGCAGTTTTTATCACAATTGCTCTGTAGTAAAGCTTTAGGTCAGGCATGGTGATTCCACCAGAGGTTCTTTTATCCTTGAGAAGAGTTTTTGCTATCCTAGGTTTTTTGTTATTCCAGATGAATTTGCAAATTGCTCCTTCTAATTCGTTGAAGAATTGAGTTGGAATTTTGATGGGGATTGCATTGAATCTGTAGATTGCTTTTGGCAAGATAGCCATTTTTACAATGTTGATCCTGCCAATCCATGAGCATGGGAGATCTTTCCATCTTCTGAGATCTTCTTTAATTTCTTTCTTCAGAGATTTGAAGTTTTTATCATACAGATCTTTCACTTCCTTAGTTAGAGTCACGCCAATATATTTTATATTATTTGTGACTATTGAGAAGGGTGTTGTTTCCCTAATTTCTTTCTCAGCCTGTTTATTCTTTGTATAGAGAAAGGCCATTGACTTGTTTGAGTTTATTTTATATCCAGCTACTTCACCGAAGCTGATTATCAGGTTTAGGAGTTCTCTGGTAGAATTTTTAGGGTCACTTATATATACTATCATATCATCTGCAAAAAGTGATATTTTGACTTCCTCTTTTCCAATTTGTATCCCCTTGATCTCCTTTTGTTGTCGAATTGCTCTGGCTAATACTTCAAGTACTATGTTGAAAAGGTAGGGAGAAAGTGGGCAGCCTTGTCTAGTCCCTGATTTTAGTGGGATTGCTTCCAGCTTCTCTCCATTTACTTTGATGTTGGCTACTGGTTTGCTGTAGATTGTTTTTATCATGTTTAGGTATGGGCCTTGAATTCCTGATCTTTCCAAAACTTTTATCATGAATGGGTGTTGTATCTTGTCAAATGTTTTTTCTGCATCTAATGAGATGATCATGTGGTTTTTGTCCTTGAGTTTGTTTGTATAATGGATTATATTGATGGATTTTCGTATATTAAACCATCCCTTCATCCCTGAAATAAAACCTACTTGGTCAGGATGGATGATTGCTTTAATATGTTCTTGGATTCGGTTAGCGAGAATTTTATTGAGGATTTTTGCATCGATATTCATAAGAGAAATTGGTCTGAAGTTCTCTATCTTTGTTGGGTCTTTCTGTGGTTAAGTATCAGAGTAATAGTGGCTTCATAAAATGAGTTGGGTAGAGTACCTTCTACTTCTGTTTTGTGAAATAGTTTGTGCAGAACTGGAATTAGATCTTCTTTGAAGGTCTGATAGAACTCTGCACTAAACCCATCTGGTCCTGGGCTTTTTTTGGCTGGGAGACTATTAATAACTTCTTCTATTTCTTTAGGTGATATGGGACTGTTTAGATGGTCAACTTGATCCTGATTCAACTTTGGTACCTGGTATCTGTCCAGAAATTTGTCCATTTCGTCCAGGTTTTCCAGTTTTGTTGATCATAGCCTTTTGTAGAAGGATCTCATGGTGTTTTGGATTTCTCCAGGATCTGTTGTTATGTCTCCCTTTTCATTTCTGATTTTGTGAATTAGGATGTTGTCCCTGTGCCCTCTAGTGAGTCTAGCTAAGGGTTTATCTATCTTGTTGATTTTCTCAAAGAACCAACTCCTGGTTTGGTTAATTCTTTGAATAGTTCTTCTTGTTTCCACTTGGTTGATTTCACCCCTGATTTTGATTATTTCCTGCCATCCTCTTGGGTGAATTTCACTCCTCTTGGGTGAATTTGCTTCCTTTTTTTCTAGAGCTTTTTGATATGTTGTCAAGCTGCTAGTATGTGCTCTCTCCCATTTCTTCTTGGAGGCACTCAGAGCTATGAGTTTCCCTTTTAGAAATGCTTTCATTGTGTCCCATAGGTTTGGGTACGTTGTGGCTTCATTTTCATTAAACTCTAAAAAGTCTTTAATTTCTTTCTTTATTACTTCCTTAACCAAGGTATCATTGAGAAGAGTGTTGTTCAGTTTCCACGTGAATGTTAACTTTCCATTATTTATGTTGTTATTGAAGATAAGTCTTAGGCCATGGTGGTCTGATAGGATACATGGGACAATTTCAATATTTTTGTATCTGTTGAGGCCTGTTTTGTGACCAATTATATGGTCAATTTTGGAGAAGGATCCGTGAGGTGCTGAGAAGAAGGTATATCCTTTTGTTTTAGGATAAAATGTTCTGTAGATATCTGTAAGGTCCATTTGTTTCATAACTTCTGTTAGTTTCACTGTGTCCCTGTTTATTTTCTGTTTCCACGATCTGTCCATTGATGAAAGTGGTGTGTTGAAGTCTCCCACTATTATTGTGTGAGGTGCAACGTGTGCTTTGAGCTTTACTAAAGTGTCTTTAATGAATGTGGCTTCCCTTGCATTTGGAGCGTAGATATTCAGAATTGTGAGTTCCTCTTGGAGGATTTTACCTTTGATGAGTATGAAGTGTCCCTCCTTGTCTTTTTTGATAACTTTGGGTTGGAAGTCGATTTTATCCAATATTACAATGGCTACTCCAGCTTGTTTCTTCAGACCATTTGCTTGGAAAATTGTTTTCCAGCCTTTCACTCTGAGGTAGTGTCTGTCTTTTTCCCTGAGATGGGTTTCCTGTAAGCAGCAGAATGTTGGGTCCTGTTTGTGTAGCCAGTCTGTTAGTCTATGTCTTTTTATTGGGGAGTTGAGACCATTGATATTAAGAGATATTAAGGAAAAGTAATTGTTGCTTCCTGTTATTTTTGTTGTTAAAGTTGGCATTCTGTTCTTGTGGCTGTCTTCTTTTAGGTTTGTTGAGGGATTATCTTCTTGTTTTTTTCTAGGGCGTGGTTCCAGTCCTTGTATTGGTTTTTTTCTGTTATTATCCTTTGAAGGGCTGGATTTGTGGAGAGATAATGGGTGAATTTAGTTTTGTCGTGGAATACTTTGGTTTCTCCATCTATGGTAATTGAGAGTTTGGCTGGGTATAGTAGTCTGGGCTGGAATTTGTGTTCTCTTAGTGTCTGTATAACATCTGTCCAGGCTCTTCTGACTTTCATAGTCTCTGGTGAAAATCTGGTGTAATTCTGATAGGCTTGCCTTTATATGTTACTTGACCTTTTTCCCTTACTGCTTTTCGTATTCTATCTTAATTTAGTGCATTTGATGTTCTGATTATTATGTGTCGGGAGGAATTTCTTTTCTGGTCCAGTCTATTTGGAGTTCTGTAGGCTTCTTGTATGTTCATGGGCATCTCTTTCTTTAGATTTGGGAAGTTTTCTTCAATAATTTTGTTGAAGATGTTTGCTGGTCCTTTGAGTTGAAAATCTTCATTCTCATCCACTCCTATTATCCGTAGGTTTGGGCTTCTCATTGTGTCCTGTATTTCCTGGATGTTTTGAGTTAGGATCTTTTTGCATTTTCCATTTTCTTTGATTATTGTGCCGATGTTCTCTATGGAATCTTCTGCACCTGAGATTCTCTCTCCCATCTCTTGTATTCTGTTGCTGATGCTGGCATCTATGGTTCCAGATTTCTTTCCTAGGGTTTCTATCTCCAGAGTTGCCTCACTTTGGGTTTCTTTATTGTGTCTACTTCCCTTTTTAGGTCTAGTATGGTTTTGTTCATTTCTATCACCTGTTTGGATGTGTTTTCCTGTTTTTCTATAAGGAGTTCTATCTGTTTGGTTGCGTTTTCCTGTTTTTCTTTAAGGACTTGTAACTCTTTAGCAGTGTTCTCCTGTATTTCTTTAAGTGAGTTATTAAATTCCTTCTTTATGTCCTCTACCATCATCATGAGAAATGCTTTTAAATCCAGGTCTACCTTTTCAGGTGTGTTAGGATGCCCTGGACTGGGCGAAGTGGGAGTGCTGGGTTCTGATGATGGTGAGTGGTCTTGGTTCCTGTTAGTAGGATTCTTACGTTTACCTTTCGCCATCTGGCAATCTCTGGAGTTAGTTGTTATAGTTGTATTTGTTTAGAGATTGTTCCTCTGTTGATTTTGTTACCCTCTATCAGCAGACGTGGGAGACAAGCTCCTCTGAGTTTCAGTGGTCAGAGCAGTCTCTGCAGGCAAGCTCTCCTCTTTCAGGGAAGGTGCACAGTTATCTGGTGTTTGGACCTCCTCCTGGCTGAAGATGAAGGCCCAAAACCGGATCTTTCTCAGAAGCTGTGTTGCTTTGGCCAGGAAGGTGGCCGGTTGTCTGGAGCCGAAGATGGCGCTGCCTCAGAAGCTCTCTGGCACTCGCCTGTCCCAGAAACGGCTGGCCTCTGTATTCCACACTGTCACCCGTGCAGCCTGCCCTCCGCGGAGTCCCGGAGCCAAGGAGGCTCCCGCCGGGGCCTGAGGCACAAACCTCTCCGGCTGGCGGACCCCTGTGCACTCACCAGGAAGGTGGCCGGTTGTTTGGAGCCGAAGATGGCGCCGCCTCAGAAGCTCTCTGGCACTCGCCTGTCCCAGAAACGGCTGGCCTCTGTATTCCACACCGTCACTAGTGCAGCCTGCCCTCCGCCAGGTCCCGGAGCCAAGGAGGCTCCCGCTGGGGCCTGAGCCACAAACCTCTCGGGCTGGTGGACCCCTGTGCTCTCACCAGGAAGGTGGCCGGTTGTCTCGCACACTCTGTTTCAAGATGCTCTCTAGATTGTCCTAATGCAGGTTAATGTGATTAACCTTTTTATTAGGTTCTCGTTGTATATTAGTTAAGGAAGAAAAGGGAAACACAGATATTATTTGTTTTAGATTATCTGTCTATTAAATCACTATTGCACAATAAATTGAGACACCTATACTGAAGAAGATAAAGATATAATATAAAGACATTACATTTTTAGTTGCCTTTTATACAGGAACACTGTTAGTGATTTTTCGTGTGTGTGTCTCTGTGTGAATGTCTTTGCATAAGTCTCTTTGTGTGTGTGTTGTATATGTGTCTGTTTTACACAGATATAAGTATGCACATGTGCATTGTATATGTGTCTGTTTTATACATGCATATGTATGGGCATGTGAAGCCCAGGATTGGGTGTCCTGTTTTATCACTCTCCATTACCTTGAGGGAATCACACCATGATTCATTGTCTCTTGCTGAATCTTCCTAAAGCCAGTAAGCAGTCCCCCTGTCTCTGCTCTTTGCTTCCCTACCCTCCAGAACTAGAGTTAGAGAATATATGAGCACATACATTTTTTTATGTGGGTTCTGGGAATGTCAACTCAAGCTGTTATACTTATTCAGTGAGCACACTTGCCTACTGAGCCATCTCCCCACCCTTCATTAGTGAGTTGGGTTTTTGGTTTTTTGTTTGTTTGTTTGTTTTGTTTTGTTCTGTTCTGTTTTGTTTTTCTTGTTTTTTGAGGTCTGGATACAGAATTTAAACAGACATAGTCTTCTAGTACTAGGTGACAACATTTACTCTAAAACAGGAGTGTTTACTATGCAAAGGTCCTGTGAACGTTTTCAAACTACAATGAATCAAGTCTACACTGTTCTGATTTCCAGTAACATCATTCAGCTTCTGAAGCCCTTGAGATTGAAAGAAGTCCAGTCATTAATCTAACTGACTCCAGGTTTGTTTTCCTCTGAGTTCTTTCTTCAGTTTTTCCGACAGTTTAGGGACCAGAGTCTGAGAGACAAACAGTCTGCAAAACAAAGATTTTCCACTTTCATGATCACAGGACTAGGGGATAAAGTTTGAGAAGCAAATGAAGATTTCAACTTAAGCTGCAATAAGTTCCTTGTCACCCTTAAGACTGTGGTACTCAAGCCTCCTCAACTCTTATCCTTTTGCTCTCCTCTTCTATAGACCTCAAATCCACTATTTCTGCATTCATGACTACCCATACTCCCATGTGGTAACACTGAAACTGGACTACTTTTTTTTTCCTGTTTATCCTTTGACTTCTATTTCTCTGCTCTTTTGAAAAGTCTGTGGGCTTAAGTCATTATGACTCAGAACTTTTGTCTTAGGAACTCAGTATCAAGATCTGCCACAGTTTCCCTTTGCTGAGTCTGGCATGGCCTTGCTATGGACAGAATGGCATGGCTCCTGCCCCAGGGCTGGGCCAGCAGGCATACACCTCCACAACTGTAGATGGCTGCTGTGGGCATAAGGCTTGTTTGTGTAATAATGTACATATTTTCACGTTCCTCTGAAGAATGTCTTCTCTGCTTTCGTTAATGACTCAATGATAATCAGAGACAGCATGAGTCTGGGAGGCGAAGTTGTGGCTAATGTCTCACCAAAATGGTAAATTCTGGGGCCTTCAGGACAGCTCTTACGGCTATGGGAAAGAAATCTAAAAACATGAATTCAAAAATATACAATTTCTCAACTATGCAAAAAAATAAAGATGCAATATGAATTATATAAGGGGTTCACAAATCTAAAGGAATGAGCCAGATACATTATGAGCCAGCTTGTCAGGAAGGTACAAAGACTGGCAAACACACAAGCAGCGAGATTCCTGAGTTCAAGGTCAGCCTAGGACACAATGAGTCCAGTTCTAAGAATGGTCAGAAGAGTAATACCATACCAAGGTGAAGTCCCACCCTGCTAGCTTGTAGTCTGAGCTTAACAGAGGAAAGAAGATCTCTGAATTCTTTTGCAATGTTAAAAAAATAAGTGTGTTCAAGTCGCAGGATGCTGATTCATAGGCTAATCAAAAGGGAACTTGGAATAAATGACTGAATTGATTTCTAAATAAAAAACTGGCAGAAAGTGATAGCAGTTCTTTAGATTTTTTTTTTCTAGAGACAGCTGAGCTCTATGGAGATCTCTGGAGAACAGAGAGCAAAAGCAGCTCTTCAAGAATTTTTTCTAACAGAATTTCTGAATTTAGTTGGAAAATCCATCAAGAGTGAATACAGATCTTTTAGAGTTTTTCATAGCTCATTTAGAGTTTTTTTAATAGGATTTCTGACCTATTTCAGAAATCCTAAGAATTAAAGAACTGACTGAGCTCTATCCAAAGAAGGCTGTCTGAAGAGCAAACACAGCTCTTAGATTTGGAGTGGGGTAATTTTTTATTTCAATTAGAAAACCTAAAACTTATTTTTAGAGTTTTTCTAACAGGATTTCTGACTTGGTTGGAAGAGCCAAGATTTTTTTTATAGCAGCTGTTCTGACTGGTCAGAAAAACTCACGAGCTATCCAGAGAGCTTTTAGAATTTTTATTAGCAGAGAAAGTTGTTTCAAGCAAAAAGCTAGCTCTCTTAACCATAGAGTTTTTAGAATTGCAAGAAAAAGCTGCCTAGATCAGAGAAGAACACAGAGAGCAGTCTGAACAGTCATCTCGGCATAACTTTGGCTGCCAGCATGGACCCACGATTTGACTTTGAGTCCTTTGTTTTCACTTCTACCAAACACCCTTTTTTCAGAACATGGACCTAGCTGAGGCTGGTACTTCATAGACTTTATAACTTAAGGTATGAAAAATCAGTTTATCTATATATAAATTCAAGTCCAGGTTAGGATTGAATGTATACATGGCAAGTGAGACCTGTCTTGGTATACTAAATTATTCCTTTAGCTTAATTTGTATGTGGTGGACAAATTTACAGTGAGTGAGTCAATATAGCAAGCAGTGACAGTGTGTGTGAAGTAGGCTCAAGTGGCCACTAAAAAGAGAGGAATGAAATATGCTTAAAGGGATTGAGACTTTAATCTCTTTCTCCTTCCTTGATAAATATTGGCACACTTTCCACTAAAACTATATGCTTCTGCTTTGTATTTTGATCTATTTTTGATCTGGAAGTTCTGAGATCAAAAGACATTGACTTTCCTGATATTTTACAAGCAGTGACTCTGAATTATGTTCGTCGAGAGCTGCTTGACCCTTTTATGATGTTGCCAAACGGTAAGCTTAGAAAGTCACATCGTCTCTCAGCATCTCATCTCCAAATTATAGCAGTTCTTCCCCCATGGCATTATTTTAACAATTATATGAGTTCACATTGGGAGCATAGACACACAGCATATGGAAATTAATATTGCTGATGCAGTAATTGTCTCCTTTGTCTCAATTTGCCATGTCTTACTTTTCTATCTTCACTCAATTCATACCACAAGTCTAGAGATTGCAATTAGGGGAAAAGTTAGAGGGTTTTTAAAAATATATATATTTATTTATTTTAATTTAGATGTAAGTGTTTTGCCTTCATGCATGTCTGTGCATCACATGTGTGCCTGGTGCCTAAGGATGTCAGAAGGAGTGTTGGAACTCCTGGAACAAGAGTTATGGGTGGTTGTGAGATACTATGTAAGTGCTGGGAATTAAATCTGGTTTCTTTGCAAAAGCAACAAGCTCATTTAAACACTGAGACATTTCTGCAGCCCTGTCTTCTCTCACTGACCATGAGACCATTAATGAAATGACAGCAAATCAAAATGATAGTTTTAAATTACTGTGATGGCTCAGAAATTTCCTGTTAGAGGTTATAAATGCAAAAGATAGATATTCCCAAATATACTTCCTAAATAATTTATATATTTTATTTATCTACTGGGGGATGCATATGCCCACTATGGTTGGCTTGTGTGGAAGTCAGAGGACAGCTTATGGGAGTTCTTTCTCTCTTCTTCTATGTGTATTCCAAGGATTTAACTATAGGCAGCAGATTTGGCAATAAGAACCTTTACACATTGAGCCATCTCATTGGATCTTAGATCATTTCAATATATTATGTATACTATATAAGGTAGAATGGAGTCCTTTGGCTGGGGCTCAAGAAATCAGCTCTGAAAAAAAATGTTCATGTACTATCATAGAAGCCTGGGACCATAATGAACATACAGAAATAAAGGCTTATTTATATATTTTCTTTAATAAACAATTTGTTTATAAATTGTTTTAATTTTAAATATGTTAAATAAACAAATGAAAGCTACAAACTATTACATCAATACACATAGACAAAAGATTTTTATACTATGCAATTACTACTTCTAATAGCACCTTCTGTAAAACTGAAAAAAAGAAAATCTCAATATACTGAATCCATCACTGAAAACCCTAGAACTAATATCATAAATAATGATGGAAGTTCAAATCTTTTATTATGGGAAAAGTAATAAGACCTCTCATTGCTTTTATTCATCATTAAGAAGAAACTAAATATGAAACTCAGAAAAGGCACGGTGGTTTAAAATGGTAATTCTTTATAAAGTACTGATATTACAAAAATAATAAATAATGCACAAATAAAAAACTACAGTTTCTTTAAATTGATAGAGAAACCTGAAGAGCTTACCTTATGTCATAAAATAGTGAACCCATAGCAAATACATTTTATTAATGAAACACAGTTGTGGTTTATTAAAAAAAGATTTTAATATAGATTTAAGAATGCAAAGTATATAAAAAAGTGGTTCTTAGGAAAAGAACAGTACACAGTCTTGTGCTGTTCAAGAGACAGTTCTGTCCGAAAATCTACTTTTAATTAACCAAAGCACTTTAGATGCAATATCATTTTAACATAATACAATGTTATTTTAACATAATATAATGGGCAGGAAAGATGTCTCAGCAGCTAAGAGCACTGGCTGCTCTTCCAGAGGTCTTGAGTTCAATTACCAGCAATCACATGGTGGTTTACAACTATCTGAAAATTGGATCCAATAGCCTTTTCTGGTGTGTCTGAAGACAGCAACAGGGTTCTCTCTGTCTCTCTCTCTCTTTCTCTCTCCCTCTCACTCTCTACATATATATTATATATGTAAATAAATCTTTAAAAAAGAAGACATTACTTAAAACTGAACAAAATCAAACTAGAAATGAAAGTGATAATAAAATACAAAATTATGCAATTAATATGTTAACTCAGATAATACATATTTCTGTCATATACACTATGATGTTTTAAAATATACATTGTAGAAAAGTTACATCTATCTAATTAACAAACCTATCACTTCACATGCTTATCCTTTTTTATAGTTTAATGTATTTTAATAACAAACTTACAGGAACAGCACAGAAGACTGACAACATTAAAAACATGTACTTGTATGTAGGACAACTCTGTTAGAAAAGTATAGTGAATGGATGGAATCTACTGTGTGATAAAAATGTTACAAACACCATTTAGTTGCTATCAATAAGAAATTTACTTATTAAAAAAAATCCAAATGCTGGCATTGTCCAGAAATTTTTATCAGGTTTATTTTATTTATAATTGTTATAAAGTTGAACTGTTGAAATGTGTTCACTGAAACATTTTGCTTGCATTAATGCTTTACATCGTGCATTTATATTAAAAATTCACACACAAATGAATGTGAAGAAACACCAATACCTGATTCTGTCCCCTATGTTTCTACTGGCAATCATATACTTAGGTACCTTTGACCCCATGGAAAAAATATCTAACATTCAGATCTACTGATAACAGGAAGAAGAGGAAAAAAAAAATTTTTTTTGAGAATAAAATGTTTCCCCTCATAGTGGACTCTTAAGCACGTTCTCCGCGTATGCAGTGTGCTAGCTGGATATATTTTGGCATAATTGTTACACGTTTGGCAGGGATAGCACACAGGTTGGTATCTTCAAAAAGGCCAACCAGATAGGCCTCACTTGCCTCCTACAAAGCACCAATAGCTGCACTCTGGAAGCGCAGATCTGTTTTGAGGTCCTGAGCAATTTCTCGCACCAGACGCTGAAAGGGGAGCTTGCAGATCAGAAGTTCAGTACCAGGCCTGTAACGATGAGGTTTCTTCACCCCTCCATTAGAGGGTGCACTCTTGTGAGCGGCTTTTGTAGCCAGTTGTTTCCTGGGTGCTTTACCACCGGTGGATTTGTGGGCAGTCTGCTTTGTACGAGCCATGGTATGGACACCTCCTTACTTACCCCCCTTCTCCTTCGGATGGAGCCCGGCAAGCAAGAGGTGGCGCTCACTTATCATTTTTATAGTGGTAGCACATACCAACAATTCCCAAGCATATAATATGTGGCCATTAATTTGGTTTTGTTAGGAACGGTATTGGCTCAAGACCCCTCACGACCAAGTTATCAAGCCCAAAGGAGAATTATTTGCCCCAGAACAGAGGGATGGGAATAAGAGACAAAGACAGGAGAAAATAAGAGGGAGAAGTGGAAGAAGACAAAGGAGAAGGGAGAAAGTGGGCAAGGGAGTGGATTAAGGGCCCAAATGGAACAAAGATTGTTTCTGAATAGAGAGGAGATAGATGTGGCACATATAGAGAAATTGAGGTTTATAAAGGTACAAGGAGAAACTCTGCATTAGGCTGAGATATTTTCTTTTTTGTTGGACAGGTTAATTAGGTAAGCCAATGAGAATTTTTGACTGATGGACTTCAATACATTAATAGCTGGACCTTGGTAGTCAGCCTCAGGAGAAGGAAGTAGCCAAATAAGGGAGCAGACCTTGATGGCTAACTTAAGGAATATAATAATCTAACACTTTTTAGCAAGGCAGAGGGAAGTGAAAAGAAAAGCAAGGCCTGTCAGTGCTTTGCTTAGCATGCTCAGGCTGGCCAGAGTCCCTTCAGGATTAGCTTACCATACAATGGATTTGGTGAAATTTATTTTTTTCTGCTTTCATAACCCTATTTAGGAGGAATCAGGAAAAGAAGAGTCAGTGGTATAGTACTTTAGCCTTCTCCTGAGAAATAAGCTTTATATGCATATGTCTATGTTACAGTTACTATTATTATGGCACAGAAAAAAAATGACGCATGACTATATCCTAGAAATAAGTCACTTTTACTCACATTCCTTTGGCTAAAGCAAGTCAAATGTCTGTGCTTAATTTCTGTAGGAGAATGAAAATGGCCAATGTTACCAAGTGCTACTACCCACAAAAAGAGATATGGAAAGACTACACAGATAAATTTATATAGCTTTTTGTTTATACTTAGATGGAGAAAGATATCATACAGTTGATATCATCCTTCCTTGTCCTATAGGGTAACAGTACTAACTTTTACTCAGTTTCATTGAAAAAGTAGTCAATGTTGAGATCCCATCCTGAAATACATTAAGTTTACATTCATTATGAAAGGGGTGTATGAATGAATACATGTGATTAGACTGAAAGTGTTTTAACTTCCCAAGAGGATAGAGCACCTTATTGTTACACTGTTCCCTTTAAAGGAAAAGAAAATGTTTCAACAAAAAGCTGTTGTACCAAGTGTTCTCAGGATCAAGGGCCTTTCCTCCCATTGATGTCCAACAAGGCCATCCTCTGCTACATATGCAGCTGGAGCCATGGGTCCCTCCATGTGTACTCTTGTTGGTGGTTTAGCCCCTGGGAGCTCTGGAATGCCAGGACTGGGAAGCAGGATTGAGTGGGTTGGTAAGCAGTATGGGGGGATGGGATATAGGTTTTAGGAAGGGAAACCAGGAAAGGGGATAACATTTGAAATGTAAATAAAGAAACTATCTAATAAAAAAAGGGGGCTGTTGAATAATACTTTCCATCGAGATCAAAACACTCCATCTTGCAGGGAAGCTTCTTAAGCCAAAGGTAAATAATTCAAAATTAGTTTCAGGAAATCTGGTTGAGCTACCTGCAGGCATGAAATGTGTTACAGGTTCCCAGTTTTTGTGAACTGTCACCAGTGCTGGGGTGGGCCTTGTGCTAGAGCTATCTTTGATATATTTTTGCTCTTGTAAGTAATCCCTTTCCCATATACCTGTAAGTAACCCTAGTAAAAGTCATTGGTTCGCCAAGTTGGACATTGGTGTTAGGCCATATTGTGTTTTGTCATGTGGGGTGAAAATGGGTTTATGTTATGGCTTCCCAGGAAATGTCTTGTCACATAATAAGGCTTCAAAAATATTTTAATAACTTAGACTTACTTTAAAATTTTTTATTACTTTACTAAAGACACTGTATCTTTGACTGCAGGGCATAGAGCCATCAAAGTCTAACTGACCAGGAAATGTCCTCCCTCGTGTTTTGTTTTCATAGGCTGCAGGGGTGGAAAGACATAACTAGTCTTGCCCAGCACTAGACTTTGCATCTTTTGATATTTACCTGCCAAGGGAGATGTGCCTCTTGCTTCAATAATGGCATGCCTATTATGGAGTAACTTAACTTCTTGCTAATGAGATTTGAGGCCTGCTCCACAGGAGCTAATTCTATGACTAACATGATAAATCTGTTCAAAAACCTATGCCTTCCCTTGGCATAGGTTTTAGTGTAGATCTTGCTTTTGTTATTTTGCTGAATGTTCACGTTGTCAAACAACTTTCTAAACCTTTTTATTTGTACGTATAGATAAACTGGCCAACACCCCAGCACAGATGAAAAAGGTGATCGCAGTTTCTATGCTTCACTGAGAAGCTGATGGTTGCTGGTAATTGCTGAGAGAGATGAGAATTATTCTCTTTGAAGGTGTGGTCACTGTCAGATTCCAGTGCTCCAATGAATGGCCCCTCACCCAAATATAAATTATTAGTACTAATTGGACTTAGTAATTTACAAAACAGAACAAAAACAAAAACAAGGTGACATGAACTTAGAAAGGGAAGTACTGGGAGGATTTGGAACAATAGAGTAGATTTAATTATATATATGAAATTCTCAAAAATAAAAGAAAAAAATTTTTAAAAAGATAGTATAATTGATTTGGGTAAGAGTCAAAAGAAAAACATAACTAAGAATACTTAGAATTACTAGAGGGATGTGGAAGTAAAAGAAGAAGGGTAAAAAAATCTTGGGCTCAAATTCAGTGGACAGTCCCACTATCCCAAAGGACTCTCCACCCCACAGGCGCCCTAGCATACCCAGGATCTTAGAATCACTAGTGAGTGGAACACAACATTTGTTCCAACAGAACCAGCATGCCTGGAGACAACTGGAGCACAGACACAGGAACCCCTCCCAATCAGTGGCTCAGGTTCCTTCAGGTCAGCACTGGTCTACCTTGGTTTAGAACTCATTGAGCCAGCACCATTTGTTGAAAATGCTGTCTTTTTTTTCCACTGGGTGGTTTTAGCTCCCTTGTCAAAGATCAAGTGACGATAGATGTGTGGGTTTATTTTTGGGTCTTCGATTCTATTCCATTGATCTACCTGTCTGTCACTGTACCACTACCATGAAGTTTTATCAAAATTGCTCTGTGGTACAGCTTGAGGTCAGGCATAGTGATTCTACCAGTTTCTTTTATTGTTGAGAATAGTTGTTGCTATCCTAGGTTTCTTGTTATTCCAGATGAATTTTGCAAATTGCCCTTTCTAACTCTGTGAAGAATTTAGTTGGAATTTTGATGGGGATTGCATTGAATCTGTAGATTGCTTTCATCAAGATAGCCACTTTTTACTATATTAATCCAGCCCATCCATGACCATAGGAGATCTTTCCACCTTTTGAGATCATCTTTAATTTCTTTCTTCAGAGACTTGAAGTTCTTGTCATACAGATTTTTCACTTCCTTAGTTAGAGTCACACCAAGGTATTTTATATTATTTGTGACTATTGTCGATGGTGTTGTTTCCCTAATTTCTTTCTCAGCCTGTTTATCATTTGTGTAGAGAAAGGCCACTGATTTGTTTGAGTTAATTTTATATCCACCTACTGCACTGAAGCTGTTTATCATGTTTAGGAGTTCTCTGGTAGAATGTTTAGGGTCACTTATAAATACTATCATATCATCTGCAAAGAGTGATATTTTGATTTCTTCCTTTCCAATTTGTATCCCCTTGATCTCTTTTTGTTGTCTAATTCCTCTGGCTAGGATATCAAGTAATATTTTGAAGAGGGAGGGAGAGATTGGGCAGCCTTGTCTAGTCCCTGATTTTAGTGGGATTACTTCCAGTTTCTCTCCATTTAATTAAATGTTGGCTACTGGTTTGCTGTATATCGCTTTTATTATATTTAGGTATGGGCATTGAATTGCTGATCTTTCCAAGACTTTTATCATGAATGGGTGTTGGATTTTGTAAAGTGCTTTCTCAGCATCTAACAAGATGATCATGTGCTTTTTATCTTTGAGTTTGTTTATGTAGTGGATTATGTTGATGGATTTCCGTATAATACCATCCGTGCATCCCTGGGATGAAGCCTAGGAAACTGTCCAGTTCATCCAGGTTTTTCAGTTTTCTTGAGTATAGCCTTTTGTTGTAGGATGTGATGATGTTTTGGTTGATTTCAGTCCTGAGTTTGATTATTTCCTGCCATCCATTCCTCTTGGGTGAGTTTGTTTCCTTTTGTTCTAGAGTTTTTAGGTGTGCTGTCAAGCTGCTAGTGTGTGCTCTCTCTAGTCTCTTTTTGTGTGCTCTGTACAGTTTTTTTTGGAGGCACTCAGAGCTATGAGTTTCCCTCTTAGAAATGCTTTTATTGTATCCCATAAGTTTGGGTATGTTGTGTCTTCATTTTCATTAAACTACAAAAAGTCTTTAATTTCTTTCTTTATTCCTTCCTTGACCATTGAGAAGAGTGTTGTTCAGCTTCCACGTGTATGTGGGCTTTCCATTATTTATGTTGTTATTGAAGTTCAGCCTTAGTCCATGGTGATCTGATAGGATGCATAGGATAATTTCCATATTATATCTGTTAAATCCATTTGTTTAATAAGTTCTGTTATTTTCATTGTGTCTCTGTTTAGTTTCTGTTTCCAGGATCTGTCCATTAATAAGAATAGGGTGTTAAATTCTCCCACTAATATTGTGTATGGTGCAATGTGTGCTTTCAGCTTTACTAAAGTTTCTTTAATTAATGTGGATGCCCTTGCATTTGTAGCATAGATATTCAGAATTGAGAGTTCCTCTTGGAAGATTTTACCTTTGATGAGTATGAAGTGCCTCTCCTTGTCTTTTTTGATAGCTTTGGGCTGAAAGTTAATTTTATTCAATATTAGAATGGCTACTCCAGCATGTTTCTTCAGACCTTTTGCTTTGAAAATTGTTTTCCAGCCTTTCACTCTGAGGTAGTGTCTGTCATTGTCCCTGAATTGGGTTTCCTGTATACAGCAAATTGTTGGGTCTTGTATGTGTACCCAGTCGGTTAGTCTATGTCATTTTATTAGGGAATTGAGTGTGTTGATATTAAGAGATGTTAAAGAAAAGTAATCGTTGTTTCCTGTTATTTTTGTTGTTAGAACTGCAATTCTGTTCTTGTGGCTATCTTCTTTTAGGTTTGTTGAAGAATTGCTTTCTTGCTTTTTATAGGGTATAGTTTCCATCCTTTTCTTTGTTTTTGTTTTGTTTTTGTTTTGGTTTTGGTTTTTGTTTTTGTTTTTCAAGACAGAGTTTCTCTGTATAGCCCTTGCTGTCCTGGAACCCACTTTCTAGACTAGGTGCCTCAAACTCATAAATCTGCCTGCCTCTGCCTCCCACATGCTGGGATTGATGGCATGTGCCACCACCACCCAGCTATAGTTTCCATCCTTGTGTTGGTGTTTTCCCTTTATTATCCTTTGAAGGGCTGGATTCGTGGAAATACATTGTGTGAATTTCGTTTTGTCATGGAATACTTTGGTTTCTCCATCTATGGTAATTGAGAATTTTGCTGGGTATAGTAGCCTCGGCTGGCATTTGTGTTCTCTTAAGGTCGGTATAACATGTGTCCAGGATCTTCTGGCTTTCGTTGTCTCTGGTGAGAAGTCTGGTGTAATTCTGATAGGTCTGCCTTTATATGTTACTTGACCTTTTTCCCTTAATGCTCTTAATATTCTATCTTTATTTAGTGCATTTGTTGTTCTGATTATTATGTGTCAGGAAGAATTTCTTTTCTGGTCCAGTCTATTTGGAGTTCTGTAGGCTTCTTGTATGTTCATGGGCATCTTTCTTTAGGTTAGGGAAGTTTTCTTCTATAATTTTGTTGAAGACAATTACTAGCCCTTTAAGTTGAAAATCTTCATTCTCATCTACTCCTATTGTCCATATGTTTGGTCTTCTCATTGTGTCCTGGATTTCCTGGATGTTTTCACTTAGGATCTTTTTGCATTTTGTATTTTCTTTGATTGTTGTGTCCATGTTTTCTATGGAATCTTCTCTGTACTTGAAATTCTGTCTTCCATCTCTTGTATTCTGTTGCTGTTGCTTGCATCTATAGTTCCTGATTTCATTCCTAGGATTTCTGTCTACAGAGTTGTCTCCCTTTATGATTTCTTTATTGTTTCTGTTCCATTTTTAGATCCTGCATTGTTCTGTTCAATTCTTTCACCTGTTTTATAGTCTTTTCCAGTAACTCTTTAAGGGTTTTTTGTGTTTCCTCTTTAGGGGCTTTTAGTTGTTTACCTGTATTCTCCTGTATTTCTTTAAGGGAGTTTTTTATTCCCTTCGTAAAATCCTCCATTATCAACATGGGAGGTGTCGGTAGATCCATATCTTGCTTTTCTGGTGTGATGGTGTATCCAGTACTTACTATGGTGGAAGAGTTTGGTTCTGATTATGCCAAGTAACCTTGGTTTCTGAATCTTCTGTTCTTATGCTTGCCTCATGCCATCTGATTATCTCAAGTGCTTTCTACCCCCAATTTATCTGATTGGAGCCTGTCCTTCCTATAATTTCGGTGGATTCAGGTCTTCTCAGATTCCAGCTTTTTCTGTAATCCTATGATTCTTGGATCCTGTGAACCTGAGATTATGGGTGTGTCAGAGTTCTTGGCAGTCAAGCTTCCTCTGAGCCCCTGAGATCCTGGTGTGACCAAACTCCTGGTATCCTGGTATCTTCGAATCCTAAGATCCTGGGCATGTTACAGTGCTTGGAAATGGTGTCTTCGGTGGGTATTGTGGGACTGTATGGAGTGTTCAAAACCAAGTATACCAGCACCAATCAGAAGGAACCAAAGCCGCTGGTCATGCAGGGCTCCTGTCTTCTTGCTCCTGCTTACACAGGCCCATCACGAATGGTTTGGAACAGATGTTGTGCTCTACTCACCAGTGATCCTAAGATCCTGGGCGTGCTAAGGTGTCCTGAAGTGTGGAGAGTCCTCTGGGCACAGTGGGACCATCCACCGAGTTCGTGCCCAAGGTGGCCTTGGGCTGGCTCTGACTGGAAGACTTAATCGAAAATTTAAAGCCAGAAGGACTAGAAAGATGTACTTCAAGTCCTGAAAGACCATAACTGTCAACCCAGATTATTATACCCAGCAAAGGTATCTATAAATTGAAGGATAGTAAAAAACTTTATATAATAAAAGCAGGTTAAAGGAATTTGTGCCTACAAAGACAGCTCTACAGGGGATACTGAAAAAATATTTCAGACTAAACACATTCAAGGGACCTCCACAGATAAATTAACCATCATGAAGTACACAGGATATGGGAAAATGAGGGGATGGTAAAAGGTGTAACCAAAATGAAGAATATAAAGAAAATTCCTATGAAAATCTGAAATCTCCCAACCTAAGGAACAACAACAGGAATGTACTTGGAGGGAATAGTACAACACAAGCGGCATGGAGTAGGAGTACTTTTTAGGATTAAAGGTTAAAGTGGAAATGGGTATACTGTAAGTGGTAGGATAGCCCAAAATAAGAAAATGTAATACGGTTTACAGAACAGAAAGTTTTTATCTACTAGAGATGTCGGAGAAGCTACCCATGACGTCTTATCAGCATAACTGCTTAAATAAAACCTAAACAAAGGCAACACAAGTGGACATTGTAACACGAAATAGAATTTCTTAGACAAAGAACTACAGGCATCTGAAGGATGCTGAGATTGGAAAAAATTAGTCTTCCATAAGGAAAATCCCCTCAATTAGTCATCCATATCATTTACATATAGATATATGAATAACTAAATATAAATATATCACAACAACTAAAATAAGAGGGCCATGAATTTTGAGAAAAAGCTGGTGGGATAAATACACTGGAAGGAGGAGAGGGGAAATTATACAGTTAGGTTTAACTTATTTAATTTCAAAAACTAAAATAAAAATATAAAGTACATTGTATAAGTATATAAAACTGTCAAAGAAGAAACATAGATACTGTTTTGTTTTGCTTTGTTTTTTAAAGAATACATTTATCAAGATTGTCTGTTGAATGGCAGGTAGGCTACCACTCTTCCCAGAACTTTTAAATGTCACTCAGTGTACCCAACCTACCTAAACAATGTTCATTTAATTGTTTTTTACTTTTAATTATTCATTTGTGTGCAAAGAGCTTAGGGTGGATATATATGTCAGAGTTCATATGTGGAGGTCAGAGGGCAACTGGCACAAATCAGTTTTCCTTTTTATCATGTGGGTTTCAGGGATTGCTCTCAGGATTGCAAGTGCCATTTACCCACAGAGATATCGGGCCAATCTTAAACATTGTTCTTAATACTGAAATCTTGCTTGTCTTTTGGGAGTCTGGTATTTTGATATATGACAAGTAGAGAATATCTACTTGGAAAAGTATTGGTAAAAGTCCTGGGTACTTTCTATGCCAGGATTCTTTTAGCAGAATCTCATTGCAAAAATTGCTGAGTGTTTGTTGATGATAAAAGAATATATCCTGTGTTATCTCTCTGAGAAAGGGAGAAGGAAAGAGAGGGAAGAGGAGAGAGAGGGTGGAGAGAGAGGAGAGGATAAGGGAAAGAAAGAGAGAGATGGAGGGAAGGAGGGAGGGAGGGAGAGAAGAGAGAACATGAAGATCTGTACACAATTTTGTGATCTACATTCAGTTTTAATCATGTGCACTGAGTCTTGTGAGCCTTTCAGGTGACTCTCCATATGTAAGGGTGATTGTGGAGACCTTTGCCAGAAACAGTTTTGTTAGCATGCTACAATTCCATGAGTACCATAAATGGCATTGAGTGCTTAATATGCTTTATTACAGAATTATTGAATGACTTGCATTTGGCACCTGTACTGAAGAGAGAAATAAAATGCTTCTTTACAGTGTGTGTTTCAGTAACTTAGGAGCAAACATTTTATGTGATAAGGAACTCTGGAAGGAAAGCAGAAAGGCAGCAAATGCACAAAGAAGAAACAATGATGCACTTTTAAATCAAATGAAGCACAACTGTCATTGTTCCATCAGCCTTGGGGCACAATTATTCTTTGTTCTGAGAACTGCGAGAAATAATCTAAGAAGCCATGCAAAGATCTGCTGTGAACATGAAAAACTAGCTGTGGAAGGATAAAATGGAAAGAAATAGAGAGGGGTCATGTTATTATGAATGTCATCTTTCAAAACTTGAAAAAAATGGCCTGTGTCACAATACTGATGTGCTTTTTCAGCTTTTCTTTTTAGCTGCTGAGTCGCCATTAACTATTTAGGAGGCAAAAAGAAGGGAAAACCTCCACATGTGTGTTTTGAATTTTAATTGAAAGCAAAAGAAGAAAGCGAGTATTCACAGAGATCATCACATTCAAGACATCTGCTCTTACCATGAGATCAAAATAAAAAGCAAGTCCAATAAACAGTGTCCCAAAGAGATACTGCAACATAATAAAAAGTGGTAAAAAGCAATAATCCCCTGAACATCTTCTCTGTAACATCCATTTAAACAATGTGAATTGCTTGTAAAAGCATAAGCTGCAATGTTGTGACAGTTAAACATATTTCATGTTATTTCCTAATGTTTCCAGAAAATCATTTAAGAGAGGGTAATCATTTGAGAGGGAGGGAGAATCTATTAAGACTGAGACTACAGTTTCTTCTACCTTTATTCAAGATTGTTCTGACATATATGCATCCTCAGTGTGTGTTCCTCCCTACTTTTTAACCGTCCCACCAATTTTTTTCCTGTGTAAACTAATGGAAAACTTAACTTAATAGTATCTAGAAGACTGCCCCTAAAGGGAAATGAGGGTTGGAAGATAACGCAAAATACAATAATACCGGATTGGAAAAAGAAAGAAAATATGAATAATGAATAGTTTGAGAAATACAGAGGTTTTTTATCCTAAGTATAAAGTAATTGTCATTATACCCCTATAAATATCATCTGTCATTAAAATAGAAATTTTGGACCAGATTTGAAGGCTGATCACATTGACACATGACTTTAATCGCAGCACTAGGGAGGCAGAGGCAGGAGAATCTCTGTGACTCCAAAGCCAACCTGAACTACATAGTCTGAGGACATCCAGGTCTACATATTGAGACCATGTTTCACAAAAAGCTAAATTTGCTGTGGTTTCGGTTTTTGTTGTATTTGTTGGTAGTGGTTTTGTTTTTAGTTAGGAGTACTGTGTAATGATCTCAGATTAGTCCAAATATCATGATTTGGCAATATTTTAAAATTCAGTTCTTTCTCATTGAGATGTGTTAATTTGTGGGTCAGTAGTTAGCTATCATATTGAAGAACACTTATAAAAAGAATTGGTTGAACTCTTCCTAACTTTCCTTCTTAGTGTCACTTCAATTTCCAATTCTCTTTGCTTTTCAGAACTATGTGCTGTGGGTCTTTAGAGCAGAATGGGTTTTATATCAGAGTTATAGTTACATGGTGTATGACTTCTTTCTATTGTATACTATTAAGCTACAAAAGTAGCACTTACACTCTGATGCTTATTTTGTCTTCAATATTTATCTGTTTTATTTATTCTTCTATGTCTCTAGATCACAATTTTGGATTATTTATCCACTTTTGAGTTATTTTCTCTGTTGGAAATAAAACATATAAAAATTCTATAGCTCAACATAATTTCTCATATTACAACTTTAAGTGAACTTTGTAAACAAATCTAAAGTTTTCTAGGTGTTTTTGCTTATGTGATGTTATAATAAAACCATTTAAGCAATTTCACCAATAAACATGAACCTACCAAAGATCCTCTTTAAATAAGTGTTTAATGTAAAGAGTTTATCTTATGACTTTGCAAAGTTAGGTGTCAGCCTACAATGGCTCACTGAGGCAGAGAAAAATCTCAATAACCATTAACACTGTCCTTACTGCTTCTTCCTTTCCATGTCATCAGAGTATGTTCTCACCTTTCTCTCTATTATTTGTTTGCCATTTTATCTACAAAAACAACCTGTGTGTAAGTATACTCAATTTCTGTATTGGCTAGTCTTATGTCTACTTCACACATAAACTAGAGATACACAAATTTCCTTCCTAACTTGTACTTTGGTCATGGTGTTTCATTGCATCAATTGTAACCCTAACTAAGACAGAAGTTGGTACCAGTGTAGTGGGGTATTGCTGTGATAGGTCTGAACATATTATTTGGAAGGAACATGAAAGTACTTTGGAACTTTGGGCAAGAGAAGTCATTGAGTGTTGAGAACTCATTGGGATGTTCTGTGGGAGGATAAGACCCAAATTGTGAGATTTCAAAGAGAAGGTTAAAGACTCTCAGGCTGTTTGCTCTTTTCATTTATGATTTTGTCATTTTGGATAGCTGAGGCTGAAGAATCAGCTGTGGTTAACAAGTTACCAGAACTACTAGAGTGAAACCTTTGCTTTGTTGGGATACTTAGTGCTGGTTATCTGGAGCTGAGAAATTATTGGTGAGTATAAAGAGACTACAATTATTGACATGGAAAGCAGCTGAGGCTTGAGCACTATGAGAGGCAAAAGAGGCTATCAGTGAAGTGTCTGCCTCAGTAGCAGTTGAAGGCCCAAGACTGAAGGGGTCATGCAGAGAAGTTGAAGCTTGGCACTATGAAGAGAGCCTATAATAAAAATGCAGCCCAGTTGTAGCCAAAACCCTAGCAGGAGTGAGTTGGTTGGTGAGCAGGGGGAGGTGAAGGAGATAGGGGAATTACAGAGAGGAAACTAGGAAAGGGAATAACATTTGAAATGTAAATAAAGGAAATATCTAATAAAAAAGAAAGGAAATTTTATGGGATAATAACCTTTTTTATTCTCTTTCTCTGTATGTGTGGGGGGAGAAGAAGAAGAAGAAGAAGAAGAAGAAGAAGAAGAAGAAGAAGAAGAAGAAGAAGAAGAAGTCGTCAAGAAGTCAGTTGTACTAACTAGTCTTGTTTCAACTTAATACAAAAACTAGAGACTTCAGAAAGGAGGGAACCTTAATTGAGAAAATGCCTCCATAAGGTCCAGCTGTAAGGCATTTTTAAAATTTATGATTGTTAGGGGAGGAGTAGCCCATTGTGAGTGGTGTCACCCTGCGCTGCTAGTCATGGGTTCTATAAGAAAACAGTCTGAGTGAGCAATAGGAAGCAAGTCAGTGTGCAGCATCCACTTATGGGCTCCTCATCAGCTTTTGCCTCCAGATTCCTGCCCTGTTTGAGTTCCTGTCCTGACTTCATTCGATCATGAACAGTAACGTGAAAGTATAAAACAAATAAATGTTTTCCTCCCCAACTTACTTTTTGGTCATGGTGTTTTGTGGCACCAATAGAAACTCTAACTAACACAATGTATTAAGAACAATTTACTGGAAAACTTATCAGATTCATGACCTTGTAAGAAAGTTTGGCTATTAGTAATTTTCCAATATAAATTAAGATTGAGTAGGGTTACAAGGGTAAGCACACATAGCCAAACTAGCAGTCATTAGCAGGAGTTAAGGAGTTTTTATTCATTTATAGCCCAAAGGGGTACAAAAAAACCTTTGGAAATGAGCCATCAAATATTATTTCTAACAATTACCTTTTTCAATTAAGTATCTGTTTCAATTTAGCAATGACAATAAAGAAAAACATACACCTCAGAGACTAGTTTGCACAGGTCAGAGTGTGGACTACAGAAGGTAACAGCTTCTGGGACAGGCAGAAGCCACACAACTTCTGGGGCAGACCCAGTTTTGGTCTCCAGACATCCGGGTACCTTCCCTGCCAGAGGAGAGTTGTCCGCCCTGCCTGGGAGGGCTTTGCCTGAGCACCTGGGGGAGCCATCTTGGTTCCTGGATCCCTCAGAGATTAGTCTGCACAGGGGAGAGTGTGCAATACAGAAGCTAACAGCTTCTGGGACAGGCAGAAGCCACACAGCTTCTGGGGCAGACCCTGTTTCAGGCTCCAGGCATCTGGGCACCTTCTCTGCCAGAGGAGAAGTGTCCGCCCCATCCGGGAGGTCTTTGCCAGGGCACCTGGGGAAGCCATCTCTGGTCCAGGAACTATCAGAGACTAGACTTTGTAGATGAGAGTGCCAAATACAGAAGGTACACAGCTTCTAGGACAGGCAGAAGCAACTCAGCTTCTGGGACAGGCCCTGTTTCAGGCCTTCATCTTCTGCCAGGAGGCAGGTCCAAATGCCAGATATCTGTGCACCTTCCCTGCAAGAGGAGAGCTTACCTGCTGAGAGTACTCTGACCACTGAAACACAGGAGAGAGCTAGTCTCCCATTTCAGCTGATAGAGGCTAACAGAATCACAGGAGGAACAAGCTTTAAACAGAGAAAACTATAACAACTAAATCCAGAGATTACCAGATGGCTAAAGGAAAATGTAAGAATCTAATTAACAACACCGGCAAGGTACCCACAGAACACGCCACAGGATCTTAAAACCTCTGGTAAGTGGAACAAAGCTGTTGCTCCAATCCAATCGCACGGGGCCTGAGACTGCATTAATTAGGGAAGCAGAAAACCCGGCCTGATCAGGGGCACAAATCCCTTCTGGTCCCCACCAGCACCAGGGTACCTTGAGCACGGAGTCTGCAGACACCTGCAAGGTACCCACAGGACCCTCCATGGGATCTTAAGACCTCAGTGAGTGGATCACAACTTCTGCCAGAAGGCAGGTTCAAACACCAGATATCTGGGCACTTTCCATGCAAGAGGAGAGCTTGCCTGCAGAGAGTACTCTGAACACTAAAACTCAGGAGAGATCTAGTCTCTCAGGTCTGCTGATAGAGGCTAACATAATGCCCTGAGGAACAAGCTCTAACCAGAGATTACCAGATAGCAATAGGCAAACAAAAGAATCTAAATAACAGAAACCAAGACTACTCACCATCATCAGAACGCAGCACTCCCACCCCACCCAGTCCTGGGCACCCCAAAACACCCAAAAAGATAGGCAATGATTTAAAAGCATATCTCATAATGATGGTAGAGGACATCAAGAAGGAATTTAATAGCTCACTTAAAGAAATACAGGAGAACACTGCTAAACAGGTAGAAGACCTTAAAGAGGAAGCACAAAAATCCCTTAAAGTATTGCAAGAAAACACGACCAAAGAGGTGATGGAATTGAATAAAACCATCCAAGACCTAAAAAGGGAAGTAGCCACAATAAAGAAAACCTAAAGTGAGGCAACGCTGGAGATAGAAAACCTAGGACAGAAATCTGGAACTATAGATGCGAGCATCAGTACCAGAATAAAAGAGAAGGAAGAGAGAATCTCAGGTGCAGAAGATTCCATAGAGAACATCGGCACAACAATCAAAGAAAATACAAAATGCAAAAAGATCCTAACTCAAAACATCCAGGAAATCCAGGACACAATGAGAAGACCGAACCTACGGATAATAGGAGTGGATGAGAATGAAGATTTTCAAATTAAAGAGCCAGCAAATATCATCAACAAAATGATAGAAGAAAACTTCCCTAACCTAAAGAAAGAGATACCCATGACATACAAGAAGCCTACAGAACTCCAAATAGACTGGACCAGAAAAGAAATTCCTCCCAACAAATAATAATCAGAACAACAACTGCACTAAATAAAGATAGAATATTAAAAGCAGTAAGGGAAAAAGGTTAAGTAACATATAAAGGCAAGCCTATCAGAATTACACCAGAGTTTTCACCAGAGACTATGAAAGCCAGAAGATCCTGGACAGATGTTATAGAGACCCTAAGAGAACACAAATGCCAGCTCAGGCTACTATACCGAGCCAAACTCGCAATTACCATAGATGGAGAAAACAAAGTATTCCACGACAAAACCAAATTCACACATTATCTTTCCAGGAATCCAGCCCTTCAAAGGATAATAACAGAAAAAAACCAATACAAGGATGGAAACCATGCCCTAGAAAAAGCAAGAAAGTAATCCCTCAACAAACCAAAAAGAAGACAGCCACAAGAACAGAATGCCAACTCTAAAAAAACAAATAATAGGAAGCAACAATTACTTTTCCTTAATATCTCTTAATATCAATGGACTCAATTCCCCAATAAAAAGACATAGACTAACAGAGTGGCTACACAAACACGACCCAACATTTTGCTGCTTACAGGAAACACATCTCAGGGAAAAAGACAGACACTACCTCAGAGTGAAAGGCTGGAAAACAATTTTCCATGCAAATGTTATGAAGAAACAAGCTGAAGTAGCCACTCTAATATCGAATAAAATCGACTTCCAACCCAAAGTTATCAAAAAAGACAAGGAGGGACACTTCATACACATCAAAGATAAAATCCTCCGAGAGGAACTCTCAATTATGAATATCTATGCTCCAAATGCAAGGGCAGCCACATTCATTAAAGAAACTTTAGTAAAGCTCAAAGCACATGTTGCACCTCACACAATAATAGTGGGAGACTTCAACACACCACTTTCATCAATGGACAGATCGTGGAAACAGAAACTTAACAGGGACACAGTGAAACTATCAGAAGTGATGAAACAAATGGACTTAACAAATATCTACATAACATTTTATCCTAAAACAAAAGGATATACCTTCTTCTCAGCACATCATGGTACCTTCTCCAAAATTGACCATACAATTGGTCACAAAACAGGCCTCAACAGATACAAAAATATTGAAATTATCCCATGCATCCTATCAGACCACCATGGACTAAGGCTGATCTTCAATAACAACATAAATAATGGAATGCCAACATTCATATGGAAAATGAACAACACTCGTCTCAATGATACCTTGGTCAAGGAAGGAATAAAGAAAGAAATTTAAAAAGGTTTAGAGTTTAATGAAAATGAAGCCACAATATACCCAAACATATGGGACAGTATAAAAGCATTTCTAAGATGGGAACTCATAGCTCTGAGTGCCTCCAAAAAGAAAGTACAGAGAGTACACACTAGCAGCTTGACAACACACCTAAAAGCTCTAGAAAAAAAAGGAAACATATTCACCCAAGAGGAGTAGACGGCAGGAAATTATGAAACTCAGGGGTGAAATCAACCAAGTGGAAACAATAAGAATTATTCAAAGAATCAACCAAACAAGGAGCTGGATCTTTGAGAAAATCAACAAGATAGGTAAACCCTTAGCCAGACTCACTAGAGGGCACATGGAAAGCCTCCTAATTAACAAAATCAGAAATGAAAATGGAGACATAACAACAGATCCTGAAGAAATCCAAAACACCATCAGATCCTTCTACAAAAGGCTATAATCAACAAAACTGGAGAACCTGGATGAAATGGACAAGATTCTAGACAGATACCAGGTACCAAAGTTAAACCAGGATGAAGTTAATTATCCAAACAGTCCCATATATCTTAAAGAAATAGAAGCAGTCATTAATAGTCTCCCAGCCAAAAAAAGCCCAGGAGCAGATGGGTTTAGTGCAGAGTTCTACCAGACCATCAAAGAAGATCTAATTCCAGTTCTGCAAAAACTTTTCCACAAAATAGAAACAGAAGGTACTCTACCCAACTCATTCTATGAAGCCACGATTATTCTGATACCTAAATCACAGAAAGATCCCACAAAGATAGAGAACTTCAGACCAATTTCCCTTATGAATATCGATGCGAAAATACTCAATAAAATTCTCACTAACTGAATCCAAGAACACATTAAAGCAATCATCCATCCTGACCAAGTAGTTTTTATTCCAGAGATACAGGGATGGTTTAATACATGGAAATCCATCAACTTAATCCTTTATAATAACAAACTGAAGACAAAAACCACATTATCATCTCGTTAGATGCAGAGAGAGCATTTGACAAAATCCCACACCCATTCATGATAAAAGTATTGGAAAGATCAGGAATTCAAGGCCCATACCTAAACATGATAAAAGCAATCTACAGCAAACCAGTAGCCAAGATCAAAGTAAATGGTGAGAAGCTGGAAGCAATCCCACTAAAATCAGGGACTAAGCAAGGCTGCTTACTTTCTCCCTACCTATTCAACATTGTACTTGAAGTCCTAGCCGGAGTAATTCGACAACAAAAGGAGATAAAGGGGATGCAAATTGGAAAAGAAGTCAAAATATCATGTTTTGCAGATGATATGATAGTATATATAAGTGACCCTAAAAATTCCGCCAGAGAACTACTAAACTTGATAAACATCTTCCGTGAATTAGCTGGATATAAAATTAACTCAAACAAGTCAGTGCCCTTTCTCTACACAAAGAATAAACAGGCTGAAAAAGAAATTAGGGAAACAACACCCTTCTCAATAGTCACAAATAATATAAAATATCTCCGCGTGACTCTAGCTAAGGAAGTGAAAGATCTGTATGATAAGAACTTCAAGTCTCTGAAGAAAGAAATTAAAGAAGATCTCAGAAGATGGAAAGATCTCCCATGCTCATGGATTGGCAGGATCAACATTGTAAAAATGGCTATCTTGCCAAAAGCAATCTACAGATTCAATGCAATCCCCATCAAAATTCCAACTCAATTCTTCAAAGAATTAGAAAGAGCAATCTGCAAATTTATCTGGAATAACAAAAAAACCTAGGATAGCAAAAACTCTTCTCAAGGATAAAAGAACCTCTGGTGGAATCACCATGCCTGACCTAAAGCTGTACTACAGAGCAATTGTGATTAAAAAAAAAACAAAAACAAAACAAAACAAAACAAAAAAAACAGCATGGTACTATAATAGCGACAGACAAGTAGACCAATGGAATAGAATTGAAGACCCAGAAATGAACCCACACACCTATGGTCACTTGATCTTCCACAAGGGAGCTCAAACCATCCAGTGGAAAAAAGACAGCATTTTCAACAAATGGTGCAGGCACAACTGTTGGCTATCATGTAGAAGAATGAGAATTGATCCATTCCTATCTCCTTGTACTAAGGTCAAATCTAAGTGGATCCAGGACCTCCACATAAAACCAGAGACTTTGAAACTTATAGAGGAGAAAGTGGGGAAAAGCCTCGAAGATATGGGCACAGGGGAAAAATTCCTGCATAGAGCAGCAATGGCTTGTGCTGTAAGATCGAGAATTGACAAATGGGACCTCATGAAACTGCAAAGCTTCTGTCAGGCAAAAGACACAGTCAATAAGACAAAAAGGCCACCAACAGATTGGGACAAAATCATTTCCAATCCTAATTCAGACACGGGACTAATATCCAATATATATAAAGTACTCAAGAAGGTGGACTCCAGAAAATCAAATAACCCCATTAAAAAAATAGGGCTCAAAGCTAAACAAATAATTCTCCCCTGGATGGCTGAGAAGCACCTGAAAAAATGTTCAGCATCCTTAATCATCAGGGAAATGCAAATCAAAACAACCCTGAGATTCCACCTTGTACCAGTCAGAATGGCTAAGATCAAAAATTCAGGTGACAGCAGATGCTTCACTCCTGTTCCCTACCCCCTAAACCAATACCTGGTCATGTTCCCTTTTTCCATCCCCCTCCCTAACCCACGTCCTACCTCCCCCAACCCCATGGTAGATTTCTTCTCTCCCCGAAGTAGGATTGAAGCATCCTCACTTGGGCCCTACAGCTAGTGAACTTTCTTGAGTTGTGTGTATTGTATCCTTATGAGTGTTCTGCTGCATATACATCCTCAGTCCAGAAGAGGGCACTGGATACACTTATAGGTTGCTGTGAGCCACCATATGGTTGCTGGGAATTGAACTCAGGACCTCTGGAAGAGCAGCTATGTCTTAACAACAGAGCCATTTCACCAGATAGGAATTATTAAATTTAAATTTAGTGTGGGATGTGTGTGTGTGTGTGTGTGTGTGTTTTGCCAGATGAACCATTTCACCAGTCTCTACCCTTATATACACACAGTAGAATTTTAGTCAGTCCTAAATTGATTGTAGTAATTTAAATGAAAGTGGCCCTCATAGAATCATAAGCAGTGGTACTATGGAGTAGGTGTGGGTTTGTTGGAGGAAGTGGGTCACTGGGGACTGGGGACACTTTGAAGTTTCAGATGCTCAAGCCAGGCCAAGTATTTTACTCCTTTCCTGCAGCCTGCCCATCCAGATATAGATCTCTTGGCTGGCTCTTTCTCCAGCACCATGTCTGCCTTTGTACTGCCATGCTTCCTTCCATAATGAAAATGTGTTAAACTTTCTTAACTGTAAACCCAGTGAATTGTTTTCTTTTATAAGATTTGCCACGGTCTTGTGTCTTTTCACAGCAATAGAACACTGGCTAAGACTGAAATAAGAGACATGTTCCCAGGTGTACAATAATAGGAGAAGGCAATCAATTAGTTAGCACAAATTAGTTTTTAGTATTAATTGATTTGATTGCTGTTAAGTAAACAATGATGAGAGGAATTAATTTTTACACAGGTATCTTAGTGTTTTTATTGCTGTGAAAAATACTATGAGCAAAAGCAATTGGGGCGGGGCATATTTCTGCTTACAGTTTACAGTTTACAGTCTAACATGAAAGGATGTCAGGGCAGGAACTGAAGGCAGGAACCTGGCAGTACGAACTGAAGCAGAGGTCAAGGAGGGACAATGCTTACTGGCTTGCTCTCCATGGCTAGCTTAGGCTACTTTCTTATACCATTCAAGACCACCATTCCAGAGGTGGTGCCAACCCACAGTGGGCTGGGCACACCCACATCAGTCATTAAATGAGAAAATGCAATACAGACTTGCCTAAAGTCCAATCTCTTTTTCTTAAACAATGTTTAATTAGATGTTTTCTTCATTTACATGTCAAATATTATCCCAAAAGTACCCTATACCCACCCCACGCCCTGCTCCCCAAACCACCCACTCCCACTTCCTGGCCCTGGCATTCCCCTGTACTGGGGCATACAAAGTTTGCAAGACCAAGAGGCCTCTCTTCCTAATGATGGCCTACTAGGCAATTTTCTACAACATATGCAGCTAGAGCCACGAGCACTGGAGGTGCTGGTGAGTTCATATTGTTGTTCCACCTCTAGGGTTGCAGACCCCTTCAGCTCCTTGGCTACTTCCTCTAGCTCCTCCATTGGGGGCTCAGTGTTCCATCCAATAGATGACTGTGAGCATCCATTTATGTATTTGCCAGGCACTGGCAAAATCTCAAAGACAGCTATATCAGGGACCTGTCAACAAAATCTTGCTGGCATATGCAGTAGTGTCTGTGTTTGGTGGCTGATTATAGGATAGATCCCCAGATGGGGCAGTATCTGGATGGTCCATCCTTCCGTCTCAGCTCAAAACTTTGTCTCTGTAATTCCTTCCATGGGTATTTTGTTCCCTATTCTAAGGAGGAATGAAGTATTCATTCAAAGGTCTTCCTTTTTCTTGATTTTCATGTGTTTTGCAAATTGTATCTTGGGTATTCTAAGATTCTGGGCTAATATCCACTTATCAGTAAGTTGCATATCATGTGATTTCTTTTGTGATTGGGTTATCTCACTCTGGATGATATCCTCCAGATCCATCCACTTGCCTAAGAACTTTATAAATTCATTGTTTTAATAGCTGAGTATTGTGTAAATGTACCACATTTTCTGTATCCATTCCTCTGTTGAGGGACATCTGGGTTCTTTCCAGCTTCTGGCTATTATAAGTAAGGCTGCTATGAACATAGTGGGCTATTATAAATAAGGATTCTATAAACATAGTGGAGTATGTGTCCATATTACAAGTTGGAACATCCGGGTATATGCCCAGGAAAGGTATTACTGGATCTTCCAGTAGTACTATGTCCAATATTCTGAGGAACTGCCAGAATGATTTCTAGAGTGGTTGTATAGCAATGGAGGAGTGTTTCTTTCTCCACATTCTCACCAGCATCTGCTGTCACCTGAATTTTTGATCTTAGACATTCTGACTGGTGTGAGGTGGAATCTCAGGGTTGTTTTGATTTGCATTTCCCTGATGATTAAGGATGTTGAACATTTTTTCAGGTGCTTCTCTGCCATTCGGTATTCCTCAGGTGAGAATTCTTTGTTCAGTTCTGAGCCCCATTTTTTAATGGGGTTATTTGATTTTCTGAAGTCCACCTTCTTGAGTTCTTTATATATGTTGGATATTAGTCCCCTATCAGATTTAGGATTGTTAAAAATCCTTTCCCAATCTGTTGGTGGGCTTTTTGTCTTATTGACAGTGTCATTTGCCTTACAGAAGCTTTGCAATTTTATGAGGTCCCATTTTCGATTCAAGATCTTACAGCACAAGCCTCTGCTCTCCTGTTCAGGAATTTTTTCCATGTGGCCATATCTTCAAGGCTTTTTCATATTTTCTCCTCTATAAATTTCAGATGTCACTGGTTTTATGTGGAGTTCTTTGATCCACTTAGACTTGAGTTGTGTACAGGGAGATAAGAATGTATCAATTCACATTCTTCTACATGATAACCGCCACTTGTGCCAGCACCATTTGTTGAACATGCTGTCTTTTTCCCACTTGAAGGTTTTAGCTCCTTTGACAAAGATCAAGTAACCATAGGTGTGTGGGTTCATTTCTGGGTCTTCAATTCTATTCCATTGATCTACCTGTCTTTGGCTCTATCAGTACCATGCAGATTTTATCACAATTACTCTGTAGTACAGTTTGAGATCAGGCATGGTGATTCCACCAGAGGTTCTTTTATTGTTGAGAATAGTTTTTGCTATCCTAGGTTTTTTATTATTCCAGATGAATTTGCAAATTGCCCTTTCTAACTCTGTGAAGAATTGAGTTGGAATTTTGATGGAGATTGCATTGAATCTGTAGATTGCATTTGGCAAGATAACCATTTTGACAATATTAATCCTGCCAATCCATGAGCATGGGAGATCTGTCCAACTTTTAAGATCTTCTATTTCTTTCTTCAGAGACTTGAGGCCTTAGTCCGTAGTGATCTGAGAGGATGCATGGGATAATTTCAATATTTTTGTATCCGTTGAGGCCTGTTTTTTGTGTTTTTGTTTTGGTTTGTTTTGGTTTTGGTTTTGGTTTTTCGAGACTGGGTTTCTCTGTATATCCCTGGCTGTCCTGTAACTCACTTTGAAGACCAGTCTGGCCTCAAACTCAGAAATTCACCTGCCTCTGCCTCACAAGTGCTCAGATTAAAGACCTGTTTTGTGACCAATTATATGGTCAATTTTGGAGAAGGTACCATGAGGTGCTGAGAAGAAAGTATATCCTTTTGTTTTAGGAAAAATGTTCTGTAGATATCTGTTAAATCCATTTGTTTCATAACTTATGTTAGTTTCGATGTGTCTCTGTTTAGTATCTGTTTCCAGGATCTGTCCATTGATGAGAGTGGGGTTTTGAAATCTCCCACTATTATTGTGTGAGTTGCAATGTGTGTTTTGGGCTTTACTAAAGTTTCTTTAACAAATGTGGCTGCTTTTGCATTTGGAGCATAGTTATTCAGAATTGAGAGCTCATCTTGGCAGATTTTACCTTTGATGAGTATGAAGTGCCCCTCCTTGTCTTTTTTGATAACTTTGGGTTGGAAGTCGATTTTATTCGATATTAAAATGGCTACTCCAGCTTGTTTCTTCAGACCATTTGCTTGGAAAATTGTTTTTCCAGCCTTTCACTCTGAGGTAGTGTCTGTCTTTGTCCCTGAGGTGAGTTTCCTGTAAGCAGCAAAATGTTGGGTCCTGTTTGTGTACCCAGTCTGTTAGTCTATGTCTTTTTATTGGGGAATTGAGTCCATTGATATTAAGAGCTATTAAAGAAAATTGTTTCTTCCTGTTATTATTATTTATTTTTTGTTAAAGTTGGGATTCTGTTCTTGTGGCTGTCTTCTTTTAGGTGTGTTGAAGGATTACTATCTTGCTTTTTCTAGAGTATAATTGTCCTCCTTGTATTGGAGTTTTCCCTGTATTATCCTTTTAAAAGCTGGATTCTTTGAAAGATATTGTGTGAATTTGGTTTTGTCATGGAATACTTTAGTTTCTCCATCTATGGTAATTGAGAATTTTGCTGGGTATAGTAGCCTGGGTTGGCATTTGTGTTCCCTTAGTGTCTGTATAACATCTGTCCAGGATTTTCTGGCTTTCATTGTCTCTGGTGATAAGTCTGCTGTAATTCTAGAAGGTCTGCCTTTATATGTTACTTGACCTTTTTCCCTTACTGCTTTTAATATTCAATTTTTATTTAGTGAATTGCTTGTTCTGATTATTATGTGTTGGGTGGAATTTCTTTTCTGGTCCAGTCTATTTGGAGTTCTGTAGTTTGTTGTTCTGTTCTCTTTTTTTAGGTATGGGAAGTGTTCTTCTATAATTTTGTTGAGGATATTTGCTGACCCTTTAAGTTGTAAATCTTCATTCTCATCTACTCCTATTATCCGTAGGTTTGGGCTTCTCATTGTGTCCTTGATTTCCTGGATATTTTGAGTTAGGATCTTTGGGGATTTTGCATTTTCTTTGATTGTTATATCCATGTTCTTTATGGAATCTTCGGCATCTGAGATTCTGTCTTCCATCTCTTGTATTCATTTGCTGATGCTCAAATCCATTATTTCTGATTTCTTTCTTAGGGTTCCTATCTCCAGAGTTGTCTCACTTTGTGTTTTCTTTATTGTTTCTACTTCCATTTTTTGATCTTGGATGGTTTTGTTCAATTTCATCAGCTGTTTGCTTGTGTTTTCCTGCAATTCTTTAAGGGATTTTTGTGTTTCTTCTTTAAGGGCTTCTACCTGTTTAGCAGTGTTTTCCTGTAATTCTTCAAGGGATTTTTGTGTTTCCTTTTTAAGGCTTTCCATTTTTTTAGCCTTGTTCTCCTCTATTTGTTTAAGTGAGTTATTAATTTCCCTCTTAAAATCCTCTACCAGCATCATGAGATACGATTTTAATTCTGAATCTTGCTTTGTTGTTGTGTTATCTAGAATTCACTGTGGTGGGAGTGCTAGGTTCTGATGTTGGTTAGTGGTTTTGATTTCTGTTAGTAAGATTCTTTATTTGCCTTTCTCCATTGGAATCGCTGGCGTTAGTTGTTATAGTTATCTCTGGCTCGAGCTTGTTAGTCCTGTGATTATGTTAGCCTCTGTTAGTACTCCTGGGAGTTCAATTCTCTCCTGAGTCTCAGTGGTCAGTGTATTCTCTGTAAGTGTAAGTTGCAGTTACAGTGTAAGCTCTCCTCTTGCAGGGAAAGTGCAAAGAGGTCTGGAGCTCAGTTCTTCCTCCTGGCTGAGGATGAAGGCTGGAAAGGGGCCCTGTCCCAGAAGGCATGTTGCTTCTGCAGCCTGTGCACTCTCCTGCATAGACTGGTCTCCCGTAAAGTCCAATTTTATGAAGGCACTTTCTCAATTGCGGTTCCCTCTTCTCAGATAACTCTAGCTTGTGTCAAGTTGATAAAATACTAAGCAGAAAACCTATCTTGGTTCATGACCTGGATTCCCTCAATGATGCAATTCAAAATGAAATAAATAATTTCCTACTGAAATTATTTTTGATCATAGCACTTGTCACAGCGACAATAACAAAAAATGTAACCTAAAACAGATTTTGACAAAATATTTGGCATTGTGGTTTATAGAAAATTTTCAGTGTATTTCAGAGTTAAGCAATATTTTGAATTTTAATTGCTAATGCTGAGAATACTGCTTCATAAAATGTATAGTGCAGAATGGGGTACAAGGGCAGTTTTTTAGGGCCATTTGAGAAATTGTTAGAAATTCTGCCCTAATCTCAAGCCAAAATTCATTACACAGTTTTTTTTAAATAAAACTCAAGTAAGCATCTCAAATAGCAAATTTAAAAATCACAGATGTATTGAATACTAGCATAGTAAGGAATCATAGTAGATATGTATTAAATTTTTTTGTTTTCTGAAACTAAACTATTGTCAGATTATGTCTATTGTCCCTGTGTAAAGCATCCACCATATCTTACATCCTATTTAGTAATTTTCCCGAGCTGCTAAACCTCTGACACATAACAACTTCAAGGTAGGGTGGGACAGTAGAGTTGGTTTCCTGATAATATCTCTAATGTGCATAAAAGTAAGAAATTTTCTTTGTTCTACATATTGTTTTTGCTCTGATGGCTGGAATTATTAGAGGATATTTCTTCTGGAATCATTAATAGATTCTTATAGTATACAATATCAGTAAACCCCTATAAAATTGATGGATTTAAATGTAATAAAACCTAACTGATCTCTTAAAGGAATTGTGGAACAATTAATAACTTTCTTTTGAATAGTGAAATACAGTAACTTTATATAGTTGGGCAGGACTACTCAAGCCTATATCTGACCTTTTCAGTTAAATGATTTGTTCTAAGAATGATTGTATTGTTCCCAGACCTACTTATTTCAGTTGAACACAGGGCTTTGAGTAGGTAAGCAGTCTGCCACTGAGCTGTCTCCAGTTTGTCATGTATTTCTTAGATAAAGACGGCAAAACAATAAAACAGTTTGCATGCAACCTGCAACATTGTATCCCATTTTGTCTCAGCTCTTCTATATCAATGCCAAAGTCCTTTCAAATTGAGATTGCTTTCAGTAGCAGTCCTCCTACCAAACAACATTTCAATGTACTTACATCTCTGCTGGCACATTACCTTACAAAATTATTTTGAAGTACATGATGCTACAGCTATCTCCACACCCCATTATATTGCCCTATGTCACTCAGATAAACTTAGTGACAGATAGTGAAGTAAATAGATGCTACCTACTGACAAAATAAGCAGATGTCTTTTTTTTGAAATGTCTGTAACTACTTCTGGTTATATGATACCGATTTTAGAAATCAGGAATTGATCTTTCTCAATTTTTATAAAATATTTGTTTATTTATGTGGTGGTTGTGGTGGCGGCGGCAGCATTGGTGGTGGCAGTAGTGGTGATGTTGGCTGTAGTGGTGGTGGCAGAGTGTGAATATTGGAGGAAAACTTTCAGGAGTCAGTTCTCACCTTCTACCATATTGAGGCAGGGACCCTCTTGTTTCCAGTGCTACACTGCTTATTCCATGGTAGCTTGTTCCAGCATTTCTTGGCAATTCTCCTGTCTCTATCTCCATCCTTGAAGTAGGAGTACTGGAATGATATAAAAGCACATTTCATGTGGATTTCAGAGATTGAATTTAGGTTGTTAAGCATCTATGGCTCGCACCTTTACCCTCTGAACCATCTCCCTGGTCCTTAAATGCTTTGTAATTGAAATATATAATTATTTGGGGACACAATTTCCCCAGATCTTAGTTTGGCTTTTATTGCTGTGAAGAAACACCATGACCAAGGTAACTCTAATAAAGGAAAACATTTAATTGGGGCTGGTGTAAAGGTTCAGAGGTTCAGTTCATTAACATCATGGTGGGATGCATTGCAGCATGCAGGCAAACTTGAAGATGGAGAAAGAGTTGAGAGATCTACATTCTGATCCAAAAGAAGTCAAGAGGAGACCGCCAGAGGCAGCCAGAAGGGGAATTCCTTCTACACTGGATGAGGCTTGAGCACTAGAAGACCTCAAAGCCTGCCTACAGTAACACATTTCCTTCAACAATGCCAGGGCCACATCTCCTAATAGTACCACTTCTCATGGGTCAAGTATATTCAAACCACCACACCCCATTTTGAGAGAATTACATAGATATAATCTATCTTTGACCAAAATGAAAGAGAAATTAGGAAGAAAGAAATGATCATTAAAATATTTTATGGTTTAGTTCTATTAAACATCGTAGATGTTAATTAACTAACTTGACTTGTCTTCTCCCTACTTTAATAGATTTAAGAGAATAAACTTATATTGTGATGTAATTAACAATGCATCTGACCTGAAGACACCGAATATGTAATAAATTATCTGACCAAGTACAGGGCAAACAGGAAATTTTTCCTCTACTTTTTTCTGTTTTGTATACCGGATATTTGACTAAAAGGATTTGGGATTCAAATAAATGTTTGATTTTAGTCACAGATTTTAGCATTAAAAAATAAATTTATGGTTTAGAGGTAAGAGGACATAGTATCTGATGACTTGAATTTTCAATTTGGTTTCAACATACTTTCAAGTAGGAAAAATGAAGAATTTTAATCCCTTACAAATGAGTGAGCTGAGATTTTATCAGGTTCTAATCTAAAACCTTGGTTGTATTCTAGAACCTTGTATATTTTCCAGCCTTTGCTCCACTATTTACAAATCAAAGACAATAAAGAACCAAACCATTGTGGATATAAGTTATAATTACATGGAATAATTATATAATTTAAGTTTTAATGGAATATTTAGTAAAAATACATATTGAAATATAGTAATAAATGTTTACATGTATAAAAATTATAGGACTGTACCCAGAATAAATATGTTCAAAATAAAGTACCTGAAATTCATTTTTTTTAACTTATAGGGGAGAAGATTAAATATATTGGTGTGAAAGAATGTGTGTCATAATTGGCAGAACAACCAGCTAATAAAATGGAATTTTTTTAAAGTTACCTTTTATGTTTTGTCCACCTCTAAAGAAATTCTGGTATCTTTATTGATAATGAGATATATTAAAGACAGAACTCCCTTGGCTCAGGCTCTAAGATCAAGAATTGTTAAATGAGACTTCATGAAACTGGAAAGCTTCTGTAAGGCAAAGGACATAGTCAGTAAAACAAATTGGCAACCTGCAGATTGAGAAAAAAAACTTCACTACCCCCATATCTGATAGATGGCTCATATCAAAATATATAAAGAATTCAAGAAGCTAGTCCCCCAAACAAACAAACAAACAAACAAACAAAAAAAAAACAACAACAACAAAAACCAACCCAATCAAAAACTGGGTTTAGAACTAAACAGAGAATTCACAGCAGGAATCTCCAATGGCTGAAAAGCACTTAAAGAGATGTTCAAAGTCTTTAGTCATCAGGAAAATGCAAATCAAAATGACCCTGAGATTCCACCTTACAACAATCAGAATGGCTAAGATCAAAAATGGAGATGAGAAGGAGAGAAATGAGGTCCAGGGACAGGCCCAAATTTGAATCTAGCTCAAGGGGAGGTCCAGTGGCCTGACACTGTTACTGATGCTGTGGTGTGCTGCCCTCCAAGAGGCCCAAAAAGCACCTGAAAGAGTCAGATGCTGATATTAGCACCCAGCCAATGGGCAAAAGCAGAAACTGAGACAGTCAGGATTTAAGAGTGAGGTGGAGTTGATTGTGGAACAGCATCTTTAAAGGTAAGCAGGGGAGAAGCATTGAGCCAAGAAAGCCAGAAGTCTGAGGTGTTGATTTGGTACTGAAAGGAAAGTTGGAAGAAAACTGGGCTTTCATGCTAGAATATGGATTTTAGATTAATCTGAATCTCTTTTCCCTGGCCATAGTCACTTAAAATTACTCCAGAATAAACCTTTTCATATTCCCTCTTTTTACAATGATTTATCTATTTTTAATTTTCATGTAGATACACATTTTGCCTTTGTGTATGTATGTGCAACATTTGCATGCCTGGCATCCTTAGTGGCAGAAGATCTTGGACCTCTGGAACTGGAGTTATGGGTGGTTGTGAGCCACTTTATGGGTTCTAGGAATCAAACCCAGACTCTGGGCAAGAGCAGCCAGTGTTCCCAACTGTTGAGCCATTTCCCATTCCCCATTTTTTTCATGTAAGATTTGAATAGTATACCTGAATTTATGTTAAAGAGATTTTTAATCATATCTTCTATATATTTGAAAATATGATTTTCCTTTTTTTCATGACTATATAATTATAGCTCATATATATTTTCTTGAATTTATTTTGTTAAATACTTGATTTGTTAATTTTAAAAAACCAAGATTACATATATATATATATATATATATATATACATATATATGTATATATATATATATATGCACACACACACACACACACACACATACACACACACACACACAGAGGCATACATTTGTATAAAAATTTGTTCTTTATTTTTCCATCAATTAAGTATCCATTTTCTGTTCTTCAAAATGTAACATCTAAAAAAAAAAAACAAACAAACAAACAAAAAAACAGAACTACTTAACCATAACATTTCACTTATATATATTTGATTTAAAAATTGTGACTTTGAAATCATATTTTGTTAGTATAAGCACATGATTAACAGAAAAGCACTCTCTATTAATGTTCAACCTTCAAGTTATTTGAGTAAGGAATTTGAATCCATATTGCCAAGTATATTTGAAGAAGATCTAAACTGCCTAATTTGATGCAGAGAAAATTCCTTCACATTTCTATAATGTGATGAATGGTTATTTAAAATATACCTTTCATATTAGTGAAATAAATCACTCAGTGAAAGTAAAATATGTTTTATAGACATTCTTCTATCTTACTTAATCCAGAATGATAGACTGTAGATTTGGATTTCTTTGTGATAGAATAAATGGTGTCCTACCAAAATGTTAGAAATGAAAAACAATTCTCTTATTGTTCATCATGAGAGCGAAACAGTGATATTCTCTCACATACATTTTTACAGACATATGGAATGACAGATTGAATTCTATAAATATATGTTGTAGTTTGTGATTCATTTTAAGATATTTTAAGAAATATGTGTATTGAATTCCTGAACAATATGAAAATTTAAGAAATTCAATCTCTATATAAGTTACAGTTACAGTTATATAACAAATCTCTTTATTATGAAACCAAAAAAAACTTTTTACATTCTTCTAATTCAATAAATGTATTTTCTTTAAAAACTTTCATACCATCAGAATATTGGGGGAATAGCATAATGAACTATAATCCAGATTCTACCAATACCAAGTAAGGTTACTTGCCTTATTATATCTGTCCAGTTACCCATTTCTCCTTTCTTTCTCTATTTTTTTTTTTGAGTTTTGTATGTGAACTATCCCCCAAAGATTTAAGTACTTGAGAATTTTTCACATTGTGGTAGTATAAGAGGTGATAAAAACAACCATTAGGTATGACCTCAGGATGGAGTAATGCAATTCTCCTAAGACCCAGCCTAGTTTTCCAATGGATTGATATGTAGCATAATCTTGGCTCCAGAATGCTTATAGATTTGTTTTTTATCGTGTGGCAGCTTATTTTCACATGTGGTTTGATTATGATGTGATGTGCTATGTTGTGGTTTGGCCAAAGGGGCCATCAGAGAAGATACTTCTGAACCTTCAGGATGGTGAGATAAAGGGGTCATCTCTTTCTCCTTATTTTTGCATTTTTCTAATGTTAATTAATTTATGTTAATTTTAATGATGTTGGGGGCATTTTCATGTTCCTAGTCATTTCCTTTCATATCTACAATTCAACTTTTTAGTATTTTTGTCAACTTAAAATTGTTCATACTTTGTTTTTCTATTATTGTTGAATTACAAACATTATCCATGTGTATTAATACCAGTATGTTGTCAGATATGTATTTTTCCAAATGTTTCACCAGTGTGGAAAATGTTACTTTTCTTTCTGAAAATATTGATGGACAAATGTTTTCTCTTTTTTAGTATAGTTACCTGAGCAGAAACTAAAGCCTGATGATATGCACTGACATGACAAGGTGCAATATAGAATTATCACAGAACTTCACTCCTCGAAGAAGAACTACAGCAATTGATAGTTCCTAGAAGAAAGAAAGTTAATTTTTCCCCTTGATAGGTTAACCAATCCCAAGAGGTCATCCCGACCCACATATGAGCCACACTAAATGATTTCAGCAAATTATATTTATAATCATGTACACATATACACCCCCCACACACATGGAACAATGGTAATTAAATAATAAGAAGCCATGAATTTAAGACAAAGTGGGAAGAACACCCTAAGAATTAGTGGAGCAAGAGAAAGAGAGTTGAATGAACACAGTACTAACATAGAAAAAATAAAATTTAAAAGTCTGTTATGATTATTGCTTTATTTGTTTTGTTTAAGAGACCCATTCCCTACCCTTAGGTAACAAAAATATTGTGTGTTTTCTCCAAAGCAAGAATTTTAGTTTTACTTTTATAATTTCTATGTCTCATCTCACATTAAATTTTATGACACAAAGTAAGAATTGTGTTTCATTTCTTTTTTCCTAAGGTTTATTTAACTTATTTGCATTTTGATAATCAGTTATACTATTATTCTAGGGAAAATTTATTTTTCAGTGCACACTGAATTTGTTAATCTGTTTAAAAGATCATCAGGAACTGGAGGATTGGCTCAGTGATTTGAGCACTGGATATTCTTCGAGAGTGACCCAGGTTCTCCAGTACCTGTGTGGCAGCCCAGACTGTAACTCCAGTTCCAGCAGCCCAATGCAATTTTCTGGCCTCTACATGAACATTGTGCACAGACTATATATGCATACCAAACAGTCATGTGTGTAGGAAAAGATAAATAAGCATATCACTGGGGACAGGCTTTAAGAGCCAAAATTCTCTTGTCACTTCCAGTTCCTCTTTCTGTTTTGGGCTGGTAGTTGAGAACTGAGCTCTAAGCTTGTTGCCATGCAGTATCTAACATTAGGGACTTTAACGTTTTGGAGCCATAAGCCCAAACAAACTTTTTTTTTTATAAGTTGTTTTGGTCATGATATTTTAACAAAGCAATGGAAAAATATCTAATCTATACCAGGGGATTAAAGGCTCTATATACATCTGCATATTACCATTATTCCAAATACACAGACAACATATGTCATCACTGAATGAAAAATAAAAAAATTTTTTTAAAAGGTCATGATTGCTCCTAGGTATGGTGGAAGAGAAGCTTTATCATAGATTTGGAGGAGAACGTAACCAAAGCAGAGATATCTGGGAACGTCCAGAGTGTATGTACATGACCAGATTGTGCTGGGCCATGTGGGCACAACTGGGGAGGGGAGGAAACAAAGTAGAGCAGGGGAACCAGGTGCAGCAGCCAGAAAACTCAATAGTACACAGAGCTAGTAACCAAAATAATTGGATTATATAGGGAAGAACACCCCAGTTCCCTGGACTAGAGAGTTCAGGATAGGGGTGGGGTATGTCAGCCAGGAGGGTCCTGAAACAGGTAGGTTCTTAGGGCTGCAGGGAGAACCTGGTGATCAGGTCTGCTTTGATATGTGAAATAGGCACCTCAGTCCAGGTTTGAAACTTAACATCTCAGTCATATCTGTTGATAATAAATAAAGGGTGATGTGTAATCTTCTATATGACTATTTCCTGTTGACATTGAGGTGTCTTGTTGATAGAGTAGGGGGGCAGGAGGATGAAGCATAATAGAGCAGGAATGATGTCCTGGGAAGAGGAGGCTGTTTTGCTTGATGTCTAGACTCTGTAGGATCTTCTGGGGCTAGGAAAGTTCAGGCTGCATTGGAGAAGTTTGTGAGGCTGGACCACCCGGGGCAAAGCTGTTTGGGAACACAGAATTTGAGGGAACACCTGGAGCTGGGGAATTGACTCAAGGTCTGCATAGATAGACTAAGGAGAGAAGATAAAGTTACTGAACTTAAGGGAAAATGTTTATCTTGGGTGTACATACTTTTCTTTATCCAGATGACTAGATATATATAGATTGGATAAAGAATTTTTTCTTTTACTACAATGAGAAACAATTTTAGGTCTATACCTAGAAGACAACCAAAGGAAATGTTACGTTTTGAGCTTGTGACTATACAAATATTAGCAGTATTTTACCAGGTTATATTAAAAACTTATCAGAATTCCACTGATTAATATTAAAGCTCTGAACATTTGCAGTTTTAATTTAACAATAGCACAGTAAGGGAAAGAAATCTGAAGCATTTTCAAAAAGTTAATTTGAAACCTGTTTTGTGAGTTTATCTCCTTTTTGAGACTGGTAGCAAGGTAAACTGTTTTTCTAGACTGGAGGCCTAAAAGCTGTAGGGAAGTAAGGCCTGAGCCCTGACTTTTACTTAGGAAAAGTATTGAGAAGGCAGCTGAAGCCTTTGGGAGAGGATCTGTTATGCAACAGTCAGTCAATATGAAAAGAGAGATCTGAGATGGATAAGTTATAGCCATATCCAAATAGTCTATGTATCAATTAAAATCTAAGATCTACTACCTAAACATGTTACCTTAAGCTCCTGTCATCTACATAGTTTTCTTGACAATAATAGTCTGTGATAGAAGATAGCATTTAATCTTTAGCTGTTATACAAAGCAGCATACATTGGCCTTTGGTTTTCAGAAACAGGTCTGAAAATTTTCCTGTCAAGGAACTTGGGAAAAGTGATCTTAGTTTGACCAGGTAAAGTAAGGCAATTAGCTTAAAAGTGTAGTGTCCACAGTTTGAGCAAAGCCCTGGCAGCAGGCAAAGCATGGGGCAGTTTTTCCCAGTAGATAGCATTATCACAATATACATGGACTCTTCATACCCCAATGGTCTTCTTTGGAGACCTCAAGGGTTCCCTCTAGGAAGGGACATGCCTATTATGGAAAGTTTAGACATTTTAAATGCCATATTCAGCAGATCTCTGAAGAGATTGAGTATACTTGTTTTAATTTACGTATACCGGATTGTAGGCTTAACCTTGAAAATGAATATAGAAGGCTAAATAAAGCTTGTCACTAAATAAACGGTTTACTTGTGAGGAGATTAGCAAAGGAAGCAAAGACAAAGAAGCTAAAGAATTATTACTGTGAACCTGAGTAGACCTTAGGAATTTATAAACATTGATTATCAAATATATATCATTTAGCAAACATATGTTGTTACTTATTTAAAATTTTTTAGAAGCTTGAGTTGAATAGTTAGCAAAGACATATGTAGTTAGACATATATCTTAAACCAGCTTCTGTTAATCTGAGTTGATTTTTATAGGTTTAAATTTTATCAGCATACAAAAATTCCTATCAATTCAAAATATTTTAGAAACCTATTGTTTCCTCAATTTAAAAAGAGACACAATGATAAACTAAGGGCTCAGTAGGACTAAGAATTTTTGTAATTGTTGCTTTATACCTTGTGGTCATCTTAAGATGGTGAATTCATATGGCATGTAGTCCATTAACCTTAGGAAAGATGTTTGCCAGCCACATCTTTAAAACATCTTTAAAAAAACGTAAGTTGAATCTAAGTTACATATATACTATATTCTAAAGATCTGGACCATATATGCTGCAGCAAATTAAAATTATCTATGCTTTTTAACTATAAGGTTTTATCTATAAGCTTTTTGTTGTAAGTTTTAAGCCAAATTGTTATAGATTTTATAGATATTTTTAAAAAACATACTCATTGAACAACTTATAAATCCTGAGATAAGAGTTTACAGCATAATCTTAAGAGATTCTTATTTTGGAGAACAGAGTGCAAAGATATCATGGAGATAAAAGACTTGTAAGAGGGGGAAGTAAAACCTTAGCAGTAACAGACTTTGTGGTAATTTACTTGTTTAGTGTCAGAAGTTACAATCTGCATGAGTTTGGAAATGAAGTGCTCTGATTTTTGACCAGTGATCTGTACTGAAGCCAAACTGTAGTAATAGAATCTGAGTCCTTGGAGGGAGAAAAAAAGAGGTGGGGTGCAAAGAACACTGAAATTGTGGAGGCAGTGAGTGGGTGAGACATGATGTTCCTATCAGCTTCAACAGAGAGCTGACCATGCAAGTAGGTAGCGGGACTGCAGGCTGGAGCTGAGAAATAGTTTAGTGGTATTGTTGGCAGGCTATAGGTCCTAAGACGGAGCAAGGGAATAAGGAACTAGTAAATGTCTTTACTAGAGAGACCCATATAGGTGCAGAAAACCAGAGCATAGAGGCATGCAAATAGTTGAGATGGATAAAGTGACAAAAATTCCCTTTGGGGCATCCCCAAATGGAATGAGAAACTTATCAGAGAAAAAAAAATGTTGCAAATCACAGAGAAAAGACATCTCTTGTCCTTGCCATTGTGTGTTTGGAGGTCAGTGGAGGGTGAGGAGCTTCTTGGAATACCAATGTAGTCTTTGTAGTACACTAAACAAAGCAGGCATCTTGGTAGATGAGGAACACTGTGAGATCAGAAGAAAAGGACGATGTAGTGGGCTGCAGGTAGTGCCAGTAAAGACAGGTACATATGTGGAGGCTACAGCAGGCCAGAGCCCAGAGAGAGGAGAACAGCAGTTAGACAGCAGGCAGAAGGGAGCTGCAGAAGACTCAAAATTTGGAATCCAATTTGTGTGTGTGGCAGAAGGCAGCAGAAACAAATGATCCTTACACACCTTAGGAGAATCAGATCAGAAGCTTGGTTCAGAACAGCTGAGTTCCTTGGGAAGAGAACACATTTATGACTTTCTCAGTTTTTGGTACCAAATGAATAAAAAAGAAATAAAAAGGAAAAGAAAGGACAGGACGTGACTGCTTCTGGGTATGGTGGAGGAGGAAGTTTGTTGTAGATATGTGGGAGAGCATAGCCAGAGGCAGGGACATCTGGAAGAGGTCTGCATGTACATGACCCTGACCTGGGGCATGTGGGAGATAGGAAGGGAGACAGAGAGAGAGAGAGAGAGAGAGAGAGAGAGAGAGAGAGAGAGAGAGAGACCAGGTGTAACAGTTAGGAGGCTGAAAGGTACAAAAGGAAATGTTTGGATTATGTAGGGAAGAGCAGCCCAGTCCCCTGGACTGGAGAGTTCATAGTAGTATGTGGGGTATGCAATCCAGGAAGGCCCTGTAATAGGTAGAGTCTGAGGGATGACAAAGAGAACCTGGTGGCCAGGTCTATTTTGATATGTTAAATAGGAACCTTAGCAATTTTTTTCAATGTAGAGCTAGGTTTGACAAACTGATGAGGCTAGGAAGGAATATATAAATGAGGTGGTTTGAATGAGGATAACTCCCCATTGACTCATATAAATGCTTGGTCTCCAGTTGGTGGAACTGCTTGTTGAGGATTAGGAGGTGTGTCCTTGTAGGAGAAGATGTGTCACTGGGGGTGAGCTTTGAGGTTTCAAACGGCTCATGCCAGGCCCAATCTCCTGCCCTCCTTAAGTCTCAGCTCCTGTTGCCTGATAATCAGGATGAAAGGTTCTCAGCTACTGCTCCAGGGCCATGCTTAAAAATGTAACCAAGACCCTAATTAAATGATTTCAATTATAACAGTTGCCTTGGTTATAGTGTCTCTCCAAAGAAATAGAATAGTAACTATGACAATAAGGGCTAGCTTATTGTGAAATTATATATGTAAATGAATATAGCATTTTGGGCAATTAGGAGTTCTAGACATATGTATATATACTTCTTTGGATATTTCTAAGATGTTTCTTGTATTCTTCATTACCTTCCTATTTTGTATTTGATTTGTAGCTCTGTTTACTTCTGCAAAATTAGCTAAGATTATTAATAAAACCTAGAAATCTTTCCTAATTCCATATGGATTTATTTTGTTTAATAAGCAAAATATATCTTGTCTAGAGAAATGGAGAGAACGAGGGGAATATATTACCAGTATAGTTAGCAATTTAAGATGTGTGTTTGTGTGTGTGTGTGTGTGTATTTGTGTAAGAATATTCATTTGTAATGATGTAACAATACAAGATTAGAAAATTTGTTTGTGTTAAATAAGTTTTTATTTGTTATGTTAAATTAAATGAAAAGACAAAAAATTAGATAAAGTTTCACTATGTATTCTTGGCTGACTATAAACTCACAGAGGTCTGCCTGCCTCTGGCTTCATGTCCCTTTGCTGTACAAGTTTTGTGCAGATGGGTACATCTACTCTGTGTTTTTAGTAGTCATACCACATCCTCAAGGGAGACTTTTAGACCACTTCTCACCTTCTTTCACCTCTTAATATCTTTCTGACCCTCTTCAGTAATGCTTCCTCGATCTAACAGTTTCCTAAACATTTATGTTTATGTATATAGATGACTGCTGTTGTCAGTCGGAGTCAAGGAAGTTTCTTTTGTCCCAGAACAATGGTTAACACACTCACAATTGGTAAAAACACTGAAAATAATTGGCTGTGGAGTGATCAGGTCTAAGTAGGATATCCATATTATTCCCTACAAGGGTCCAGAAATGTATTTAAGCAGAGCTTTGAGTTGATCATATTTGTGTTTTTAAAGAGATAATTCTGAAAATTGGGCAAGGTACATTGGAGTTGGGAGAAACTAAAAACAAGAAAATTAATTGGAAGATCATATTGTAGCTTAGGTAGTTAAGATGAATCAGAAGGAAAGAAAAACAGTATGTGGTACATATAGGAGGTAAAAATGAATCAAACACAAAGGCTTCAGAATGGAGCATCTGTGAATGTGTGTAGTGGAGTACATGGTGGTTTCACTGACAGTGAAAGATAATTTAAGATTAAAAGACAGATTTGGGGAGAAAAATTAACCTTTATTTCTTATAACTTAAAGAAAACTAATCCACTATTTATATTTTAGATCCGAAAATCAGGAGAGGGTTTTTAGGGTTAGGTTTTGATTTACAAGTCATTAACATTGAAGTCAATCAAGCAGAAGATTGGATCCATATATACATGATTTCAATGTCTGATTCTCGAATATTGGAGAATGAGGTTCCTTGGAGGCGTCTGAGTAGAAGAAATAAGATAACTGTGATAGTGAACCATATATTACATCCAGAACATCAATTCTAAAATATGCTTTTGAATCCTGCCTCATTCACTAAACAAGAAGCAAATCAGGGGAAAGTAATTTAAGGAAAATTAAGCTGATTACAAATTATTTTAGAACATTTTGGGTTTAAACAAGACTGTCCCAAAGAGTCTTCCAAAAGGAACTCTACTCTTACTTCTGGTCTCCAAAAACATAAAAACTGCTTTATTGTAGTTTTAAATATATATTTAAAAATGTATGTGTATGTATGTGTCTATGTGAGTTTATTCTGTTGGCAGGAGCCCAAAGGAGTCAGAGGGTACCAGGTCCCCTGTGGTTGTAGTTACAAGCAGTTATGAAACTTGCTGTAGGTTGTTCCAAACTAAACCTAGGACTTCTGCAAGAACAGTAAGTGCTCTTACCTCCTGATCCACCTCTTTAACTCCAATAAGTTTGTAGTATGGCTTCTTACAGCCGCCATAGACAATGAATACACTCATTACTGAGAGAGAAAGACAGAGGACATAGGCAGAGACACACCCAGAGAGACAAATACACAGAAACAGAGAGAATAAGAAAATATTCAGACTCTCTAGTCCTTAAATACAGATATTGTATTGTGTGCATTTTTTTCAAAACAGATTTATTTATTTTATATGTATGTGTGAGTGTTTGGATATATATAGGTGCACCATCTGTATGCCTGGTACAAGTGAAGGCCAGGATAGAGTGTTAGATGCTCTGGCACTGGAATTATAGTCAGTTGTAAGTCACTGTGCAAGATCAGAGAATTGAACCGGGGTCTTCTGCAAGAGCAGCACTCATAACTTGTGAGTCATGTCTCCAGCCCAGTGTTCATTTTGTTTATTTTTCTGTCTGTGTAATCATTTTCTTTTCTTCTGCAAACAACAACTGGAGGCTAGAGAGATGGCTCAGTGGTTAAGAACACTGGATACTCTTCTGACATGGGTTCCATTCCCAGCACCCACACAGCAGCTCACAACTGTCTTCTCATTCCAGTTCCAGGAGATTTGGAGTTCTCTTATGACCTCTGTGATCACTGCATGCTTGGGGTGCATAGTCAGTCATGCAGATGAAATATCACACACATAAAATTACACTCCCAAACAAAACCCAGCTCTTATCTGAGGGTCAGAGCAAGTCTGAAAACATTTCTCCCTATCTTAAATTTTCATTTAGAATTTTTCTTTACTTAAAAAAAAAAAACAATATGGTTGAATGCATGTGTAGGAGTCTCAGTACCATCTTATCTATACATTTTCTGTCCAGAAACAGTTGTGATAATCTACTCAATCAAAAGCTTTATGTGGTGCTTTAAAAAATCTGAACTAAGGAAAGAGAGACATTTTCTCTCTAATCGGATTTGAGAGGCTTGAACTCAGTGTTGTTCAGAGGCGGTGATTCCAAAAGCCTGTAGTAGGTGACTTTGGAAGGTTCTGAAAGAGTGACCCTGTCTGAAAGAGGAAAGATTGAGAGCCTGAGATGGAATTTCAAACATTCTACTTTCTGGTTTCATTTATTCCCAAGGCTAACAACAGACCTACCTTTTCACAGTTTGGGTTACAGAATAACTTTGTCATTTAGCTTAAGCTATTTCAATGTAGCATTTGTTACTTCTACCAAAATAACCTGATACATTAAGGGAAAAAAGAAGAAGCCAGCAATCAAATTAAAAGTGAATTCCTCCACATATCTTCCTCTATAAGAGGTGTAAAAATCAACTTTATTGACCTATTGTATTTTTAAAGTACCTTCTTTACAGGGAATGTTTTACTAATGAAATGAATAGGATAAAGTTACATTTTCAGTCACTTAAAGATTCATTCTGCAAAACTTGCCAGCACACCTTTCAGCAAAAATTACTCCCTACAATCCCCCTAAGCTTATTTTTCAAATGTAAAGTAGAAGTGAATTCAAGAAAGTCTACTTTATAAAATACATAGATGGAAGAACCACAAAGCTAATAGGAGGAATTTCAGTATATTTAGATCTTTAGTGACAATGATATGACTGCCCCATAAAATGTTTCAGTCATGCTGGGTGGTTGTGGCACAAGCCTTTAATCCTAGCACTTAGGAGAAAGAGGCAGGTTGATCTCTGAGTTCAAAGGTAGCCTGGTCTACAGAGTGAGTTTCAGGACAGCCAGGCCTATACCAAAAAATCCTGTCTCAAAAAAACAAAATAATACAAAAAAAAAAAAAAACAAAAAACAAAAACAAAAACAAGAACAACAACAACAACAAAAAAAACCCTAAATAAATAAATAAAGTTCCAACCACAACTAAAGTACTTATTGGGAAGGGCCAACTAGTGTGGCCCTAATTCCGTCATGACTAAAGTTAAAGAAAGAAAGAAAGAAAGAAAGAAAGAAAGAAAGAAAGAAAGAAAGAAAGAAAGAAAAGGAGGGCCGGGTAGGGGAATTAGCTTGGAACAAATAACTTCAAGGCCACACCCTCTTCACTTTGGGTTCACTGAGGTGTGCTTATTTTAATAGCTGAACTGAAAGCATGAGATGCCATGCCACAGCTGACCAGAGTCTAAACAGAAAAGCTCAGAACTTAAAACTAAGCATGCGTGCAGCATGGGATAATAATCACTTTAGCCTTCTTGAATTGGTAAACACCAGAAGAAAGTGTACCAAACAACACGGCCTTAGATCCCATATCTGAGAGGAGCCTTTAGAAGTCTTTTAGTGTTCAAATTATAAACACCCACCGAAGACTTTAAAAATAGGACTTATTTGACAACTTGTGTTCTCCTTTCCCAAGCCATTTAGATGGATTTTGCCAAGGTAATTATTCAGAGAAGGGTGCTGTGGCAGACACCTGAAATAATAGCACTTTGGGAGGCTGAGGCAGGATCTTCACGAGGTAGAGGCTAACCTGGGCTATATACAGAGTATAAAAACAGCCAGGGCTTCAAATCAAGAGCCTACTTTTAAGGAAAAAAAAAACTGTTTTGAAGGGAATTCAGGTTGTTGGCCTCAAAAGTTGTTCAAAAGCAATAGTGCAAATTTGCTCCCAGGGAAAGGGGCAATTCCTTGACACTCAAATGTAGTCCTTTGCTGCTCCTACAACTGTTTGGTTCTGCTTCAAGCAAGGTTTGCACCTGGCCTAGTTTGGGGAGGCATAGAAGGGATAAAGGCAGCTTTTCTAGCTGGGCTCCAGCTCAATGGCCTAGCACACAGTGGTGGAAGCTCTACTCTTCCCTTCCCTTCCCGCCCTGCCTGGCCACTCCCCTTGCTTCCCACTTCCTCCCGGCCCCGCCCCTTCTTTTTTAACCCTCTTGATGTGGGTTCTCTGGCTTCCTATTGCCCTTCGCATCAGCAGCAGCTGCAGGCTCCCTCTTTGCTCCTGGCTCCGGCTCTAGCGGGTGCGCGCAGGCGCGGCTTGCAGCTCTGCTAGCGCGTAGTAGCTGAGCGGGGCTCACGGTGAGTGAGGCAGCGGTGCGGGACTCCTTGGAGAGAACGTGGTTGGCAGCCAGAAAGGGACTCGGGTGTGTATGGAAGACTTTGACCCGGTTAGGGGAGACTCGTGCAGCTTTTTCAGTGGCGGGGCTTCTCGAGGTTGCCAGCCTCCGGCTGCGTGTGGAGAGGAGTGAGCCGTGGCGGGAGACTTAAAGGTGTGTAGGAGCTGCCGAGTTAGAAGAAAGAAGAAAGGCGTTTAGAAGCTGGAAGTCCTCACTTGAGCTTGGCCAGGCCAGGAAGGTTCGCTTGAGAGCCCTGGAAGGTGGCCCAGCTTCAAGTTCAGTCCCCCTACTTGGTGCCCCCGAGCGGTGTCCTAGCTTACTCTTTTCCTTCCTCTGCTTTCCCTGGGTGCCGAGTTGGCAGGAAGGTTTCCTGTCGGTGGGGAGAGGATTTGGGGGAGGTGGGTTGTTGGCCCGGACTGTTGCAATAGAGGGTGTGGCGTTCCTATGACTTTCCTTTCCCCGGGAATGTGTCCCTCTTCTGATACATTGTGCCTGGACATTTTTTAACAAAGGCTATAACTGTTTTGTAGGCTGTGGTGGGTGACAGCGGCGGGGGGGGGGGGGGGGCGAGGGTACGCGCGTGCGCGCACGTGTGTGTGTGTGTGTGTGTGTGTGTGTGTGTGTGTGTGTGTGTGTGTAGGCTCGCGCGCGCGTGTGTCTGCAAGCGAGCGAGCGCGCGCGTGTTGGCTGGCTTGCTTCAGAAGTCTGTGTTGCCGCCCTAGGGGGTGGGGAATCAGTGTGGGCCTGAAGTTGGGGGAATTTCCAGAAAGACCTAGCAACTTTCTGCAGAGGCTTTTTTCTTTTTACTGGTCTGTTGATTTTGAGAGTAAGAATATTCCCCATAGGAATGTGCCTGGTTACTATTTTGTGTGTTCTTGCTCTGTGTGTGTGTGTGTGTGTGTGTGTGTGTGTGTGTGTGTGTGTGAGAGAGAGAGAGAGAGAGAGAGAGAGAGAGAGAGAGAGAGAGAGAGAGAGAGAAATTGAGAGATTGATTTTTATACGTTTTTACAAATCCCAACAGAAGAAAAACCAAAAATAATGGTATTTCAGAAGAAATAAGTGAGTGTGAATGAAAGGGAGAAGACTTGGAATAGCTAAGTAGAGCTAGATAAATCCCTTTTGATAGTCACAGAATATGATCAGACTTGGGAAAATGTGGCAGTGTACAAGTCAGTAAATTTAGCTAGAGTATTGTTCATTGTTTCAATGAAGAATTCTTAAGGATATGGTGCTGCCAGATACTTAGGCTAACTCACTTTAGAAACTTTAAAAATGATAAAACATTAGGGAAAGTATTGTGACATTGGATAAAGGCCCATAGGCTTTCATGTTAAAAATTTATGAACTTTTATGAAAAATGATACATGTGGTACCAAGCACAGATGTTTATATTTTAACTCATTTTTTAACTGAGTACATCATAATAAACTGAGCTTCCTCCTCCTCCACCCCTTTTCCTTGATTGTGAATCCTGTTTTATAAACATAAACACCCATGGAAGGAGTTACAGAGACAAAGTTTCGAGCTCAGACAAAAGGATGGGCCATCTAGAGACTGCCATATCCAGGGATCCATCCCATAATCAGCCTCCAAACGCTGACACCATTGCATACCCAAGATTGCATACCCTATCAAGATTGTGCTGATAGGACCCTGATATAGCTGTCTCTGGTGAGGCTATGCCGGGGGCCTAGCAAACACAGAAGTGGATGCTCACAGTCAGCTATTGGATGGATCACAGGGCCCCCAATGGAGGAGCTAGAGAAAATACCCAAGGAGCTAAAGGGATCTGCAAACCTGTAGGTGGAACAACAATATGAACTAACCAGTACCCCGGAGCTCTTGATTCTAGCTGCATATGTATCAAAAGATGGCCTAGTCGGCCATCACTGGAAAGAGAGGCCCATCGGTCTTGCAAACTTTATATGCCCCAGTACAGGTGAACACCAGTGCCAGAAAGTGGGAGTGGGGGGTGGGGGTGGAGGGCATGGGGGACTTTTGGGATAGCATTGGAAATGTAAATGAGGAAAATACCTAATTAAAAAATAAAGAAACATGGAAATACTAAGAAGCTAAAAAAAAAAAAGAAAAAATAAACATATACTCTCAGATCTGAAATATGTTTAAGCAGAATTTCTTCGTGTTTTCTTTTTATTTAATCTTTTCTCCAATTATTCAAAGGATTTGGTGATAATATTATCCAACTTGGGAGAGGGGTGTTAGGATGGATGCCTTTTGCCTTTTCCAAGAGCTCAGCCTTATGAACTTATTGAAAAATATTTTCAACTCCCTCGGAATTAATCATCCTTTAACTGTTTAACTTATAGCACTAGCCTTATTTTCTCTCTTGTTACCCCAATACTTGGGTTGCCTTGCATATGGTAAGTGCCCAATATAATTATAGTTACATGTTATTACATGTCATTAGAAAGATAAGATCCTACACAGAGTTCATGAAGTATAGAAGAAATTCTGATCTTTTAATGTTGAAGGACCATTTCTTGAAAATACCTAATGCACACTGTAGTAGTGAGAACATAGATACATTGTCATGTGTTATTGATAGTTAATGTTTATAAATGAGGTGCACAACTTTGTAGATAAAAGAGGAAATGGGTATCGTAAAAACACACACTTTAGAAGACACCAAAGCTAGAGAATAGTCATTGCACACACTGAAATATGTAATTTGTTATTTGCAGAAAGACAGGAATGAAGTGCTGCTTGACTTTAGGAAATTCTAAAAATGAACACAGCTCACCTGGTACTGTTTACTAAAGGTTAACACAAATAAAGAAAACTGCAACCTACCTCATGCTGTACTCCTACGTCTTAAGATGGTTTGAACCTTTTGGCTAATGAATCCTATTGTAGCCTTAATCATCTTGTTCTGATGATTTCTGCTATCTTATCTTTGACAAATCTCTGAATTCCAACACATTATTGGCTATCCAGGTACCTCTGCTTATATCAGGGAATTAACTTGTCTGGTCCACTCAGTCTCAACAGTCCTGTCACCAACTTTCATCTTCTGAATGATTTACCCATTGCAAAGATTATCCTAAGCAAGGCCAAGCTTTATAAAATAATGAGTATATTCTTCTGTTTAAAAATGAGTCAGGATTTGGTAACTTGACTGATACAGAGTCTATGCCTACAAAGCAGAAAACTGTGCTAGCCATTAGTAACCCCTGATTTTCTTCCCTTACTTAACTTCTCCCCTGCCCAGCTAAATGTAATATTGTTTTTCCCATGTGATTTTTCAAATAATCATCCTGCCAAAAACAACACTTCATGTTAGTGTTTAATACTTATGAATAAAATCTGAGATGCAGAAAGGCTGAGTACTCCATGAATATTTTTATTTAAACTTTTAACATATTTTCTGATTCATATACATGGTTTTTGAAAAAAATGAAGCTTTGATTATTTTATACCTTTCTCCCTTAATGTTTTTCTCATCCAGACTTTGTCCTTGTGTGTATTTTTTTTTCCTTTGTCACTGTAGATAAACAGCAGAATGTTTGTCTGGGGTTGTCATATCATGTAAGGTTGGAAAGGACACAACTAAGAGAAGATACTTATATTTAAACAACCAAAGTGATTTCATTTGTTTCGGTTTATGTCAGATACAGATGATTGACTTAATTTGGTGGAATACTATCATTTTTCTTAAGACTAGAAAGATGTTACAAGTATTTGGAACAATGTGTGTGTGTTTTTTTTAAAACAATGTGTTTTTAATTTGCAATGTGCATTAGATTCCGCTGTTATGAAGCTCTTTCAACTAGCATGCTTGTATTTAAGGCCCTTCCTTCATATAAACACACCAAATCAGAAATTTCAGGTGAAGAAGCTAAAAACAAACAAACAAAGAAAAGCCCAACAAAATAAAAACAAAACCCTAGTAGATTTTTGAGGTCCAGTTTTTTACTGGCTGGTTTTGTGTCAACTTGAGTCATCAGAGAAGGAGCTTCAGTTGAGGAAATGCCTCCATGAGATTTAGCTGTAAGGCATTTTCTCAATTAGTGATCAACAGGGGAGGGTCCAGCCCATAGTAGGTGGCCCCTGGTTCCTTAAGAAATCAGGCCGAACAAGCCAGGAGAAGCAATCCAGTAAGCTGCACCCTTCATGACCTGTGCATCAGCTCCTGCCTCCAGGTCCGTGCTTTGTTTAACTTCCTGTCCTGGCTTCCTTTGGTGATGAACAGCAATATGGAAGTCTAAGTGGAATAAGCCCTTTGCAGCTCAACTTGTTTTTTGCTCTTGGTATTTGTTTGCAGCAATAGAAACCCTAACTAAGATAACTTTGTTTTAAAAAGTACTTAAAAGGATGATAGGGTGTGGAGACAATAAAAATAAACTACTTTTTTGTATAAAATGTTGGTGAAAAAAGTTAAGACAAACATTGCAGTTTGACGGTTATATGCAATGGAAATGCATCAGAGAGAGAGATTAAAAAAAAACTGTTAGAGCACAGGAGTAACTGAAGTTGTAATGCTTGAAATGATAATTAATGGAATAGATACTAGAGCAAGGAACTAGAGGCAGTGGAATTAAGGGCATGGACAGAAGAGAAAAGAATGAATTAAAATATACATTTAAAGGCAGAGGTGAATGAAACTGACAGTATTCTCCTTAAGTGTTTCATTAAGTGATGGATACTATTTTCCAATGAAGCTGTTTGATTTGAGATTCCTATTTAATATCCAGGTAAAAATTCTAGGTATTTCTGTGTAAGAAACTCTAGGAATAAATCAAATTATTATAAATGAAGGTTATTCGTGTTTTAAAAATTAATAAGCTTTATTTTTAGTGAAGTTTTATGTTAACAGGAAAATTAAGTAGGAAATAAAGTTCTTTTTTCTTTTTCTTTTCCTTTTATTGTTTTGTTTTGTTTTTTGTTTTTGTTTTTCCAGACAGGGTTTCTCTGTGTAGCCCTGGCTGTCCTGGAACTCACTCTGTAGACCAGGCTGGCCTCCAACTCAGAAATCCATCTGACTCTGCCTCCCAAGTGCTGGGATTAAACGCTTGTGCCACCACTGCCCGGCCAATGCCTCCTGTTCTTGAACACTGTTTCCTGTACTGTGATGTCCTGTCCCATTGTTTCAGCTGATAAGTCTACACTGATACATCATTATCACCTGAGGTGTGTTGTTTACACAGGCCCTTCTCTTTGGGTTGAACATTCTATAGGTTTGGACAAATTCACAATGACTTGCACTTACAATTGTCATGACCACCCTACAAATCCTCTTTGCTCAGTCTGTTCATCACTTTCTCTTATTTCTAGTAATGTTTGATCCTTCCACTATTTCTACCTTGTGTACTTGGGATCATATAATATGTAAGTTTTTTTTTTCAGATTCCTTTCCTTTATTTAGTGATGTGCATTTACACTTCCTACACATCATTTTATGATTTGATACCTTATTTCTATTAACTGCTGGGTAATGAAACCTCACCTGGCTGTATCTATTTACCTCCTAAGAGAACATCTTTGTCATTTTTAAGGTTTAGGAATAATAATAAAACTATTGTAAACATCGATATTCTACGCACCTCCCCCCCCCCCCTGTAACTTTCCAGTTCCTTTCAGTAAATACCAAGGAGTATGGGTACAGGAGTCTATGTTAAGAATAAGTTTGGTTTTGCTAGAAACTGACAACATCCACACATTGGGAGCAAATGAGAAGCCTGTTCTGCATTCTTTTTTTTTCCATTTTTTTATTAGGTATTTAGCTCATTTACATTTCCAATGCTATACCAAAAGTCCCCCATACCCACCCACCCCCACTCCCCTACCCACCCACTCCCCCTTTTTGGCCCTGGCGTTCCCCTGTACTGGGGCATACAAAGTTTGCATTTCCAATGGGCCTCTCTTTGCAGTGATGGCCGACTAGGCCATCTTTTGATACATATGCAGCTAGAGTCAAGAGCTCCGGGGGTACTGGTTAGTTCATAATGTTGTTCCACCTATAGGGTTGCAGATTTTATCGAAAGGACCCAGATGTAGCTATCTCTTGTGAGACTATGCCGGGGCCTAGCAAACACAGAAGTGGATGCTCACAGCCAGCTAATGGATGGATCACAGGGCTCCCAATGGAGGAGCTAGAGAAAGAACCCAAGGAGCTAAAGAGATCTGTTCTGCATTCTTGACAGTGTTTGGTAGTGTCAGTACCAAACTTACATTATTTTGGCTTTTTTTTTTTTTTTTTTTTTTTTTTTTTGGTGTTTTTGAGACAGGGTTTCTCTGTATAGCCCTGGCTGTCCTGGAACTCACTTTGTAGACCAGGCTGGCCTCCAACTCAGAAATCCGCCTGCCTCTTCCTCCCAAGTGCGCCACTACACCTGGCCCTATTTTGGCAATTTTTAATAGATGTATAGTTGTATTTCATTGTTGTTTTATATTAATCTTCCCCCAAAACACATGTTAAATATTTTTTCATGTTCATTTTCCATTTATGTTTCTTCTTTAGTGAGGTATCTCTTCAGATACTTTAGCCAGTTTAAAATCAAGTACATCTATATATGGTATAATAATCTTTTATCTAATATTTGTTTTTCAAGTTTTTTTCTTACAGTGTGTAGTTTTTCTTTTCCTTTTTGATAAGAATGTATTTTGTATAATAGAAGTTTTATGCTTTACTGAAGTCTATTAATCATTCTTTTTATAGATCATCATTATACCTTAAGTTTACTAGATTTCCTTTTAGGTAATCTTTTAGGAGTTTTAATGTTTTATATTTTTACACATAACACTGGTCCATTTTAGGTTAACAATGCATTTAAAGTTAATTGTTTGGGTTTGAAGTCTGTTTATAGACTTCTTATCTACTAGTTATGTTGAACTTAGAAACTCATATATGTTAGGCAAACACTCTAACACTCTATCAATGGAACCATGTATGTCAGTTCTATATTCATTTTATTTGAGACAGGGTCTTATTTTAAAGTCCTGATTGACCACTTAATTGGTTTGTAGACCCAACAGGCCTTTGCCTCTTGAATGCTAGAACTAAAGATATGTAGGCACCTACATATCTTCTATTTTAAATTTTGCTTTTGCATGTGTATGTCCTGTCTGGTGGTGATTCTTGAAAGATTTATATTTTCTTTGTTAGATCTTCTTTGGTTCTTTGCCAAAGATAAATGGTTGTATTAATATGTATCCATTTATGAGATCTTATTTGATTATACTGATTAAAGTCTATTATTTTACCAGTAGCACATTGTTTTTATGACTTGAGGTTTATAGAAAGTCTTTGTGGTTTCTACAATATATTTTGATCATGGTTTCTCCTTCCCATCTTCTTCTACTTCATGGGGATTTAGAATCACCATAGAAACAATCTCTTGGCATGTCTGTGAGGTATTGCCCCAATTAAGTTAACTGAGATAGGAAAAAACAACCTAAATGTGGGTGGTGTCATCCACAGACTTTGGTCGATGACTGAATAAATAAAAGCAAGAAAGTGGGCTGAGTACAGGAATTCACCTCTTTCTCTTCTCTGTGGCCACAGTGTGATCAGTGAGTTCCTACTCTTGTGCCTTCATGCTGTGGTGGATTAGATACCCTAGAATTGTCATAGGAAATACATTCTTCCTTGAGTTGCTTTTGTCAGGTATTTTGTCACAGCAATGAGACAAATAATTAATACAGCCTTGAAATTCGTAGTAATGTATTACTGCCTTCATTATTTTCTAATATTGAGTTTGTTATTTTATATCATTTGTCTCTCAATATAAACTTCAGAAATAGTTTTTTTTTTAATAGTCACAACATAAAGGTTGTTAAGGTATTTTTTTGGGGGGAGGGGGAGGCTGTATTATATTTATTGGTCAAATTGGGAAGAAAACCTTGTAACTATTGGGTCTTTGTATCCTTGAATCCAGAAATCATTTCTATTTGCTTATGCTTTTATTTATTTCATCAGAGTTTTCTAGTTTTCTTGATAGACATCTTATATAAATTTTATTAGATTGTTACCTCCTTAACATCAAATACATGTCAATGTAAATTGTAACCTGTTTGAAGTTTCAACTTGTGCTTTGGTTTTAGAACAGGTTTATTGGAAGAATTTGGGAAAAATGTAGATAAGAATTAAGGAAAAGCCCTAAAATTCTATAACCAGAACTAAATGGGTTATTTGGTCAGACCCTTATACTGAGAGGGAGGTGACCAGCCAAGACTGCTCATGAAGATGGAAATGAGGATTCTGTTAGTAAGTGGACTAGAGGTTATTCATGTTGCTATAGCAAATAACCTTTCTAGATTTTTTCTGTGCTCTAAGACTTTTGTTAAATTTGAAGGTGTTAGACTAATTATCCAGGTAGAAGGTATTTCTACACAATGCAGCATTCATATTACAATATGGGTTATGCTTGCTTCTTTTAGCCAGATTTGTAGTGAAAACCAGAAGGAAAAAGTAAAGAAAAAAATAATCGAAAACTTGAGTTTTCACGGAAAGTTGAGGCAAGACAGGTATAGCTTTCATAAAGTTGAGGCCAAGAGAGGTTAACCTGCCAAAGAGACTAGGCTTCATAAAAGCAAGCCAACTAGGTGTCAAAGAGGTTGTTCAGTGAGGATTATTCTGAAATCATATCCAGCTTTAAGAGGGAAGAACCTGAACACCTTATACAAGTTACTACATATACAAGCACACTCAAACACACAGACACAGGCACAGGCACAGACACTCAGGCAAGACAACCCCCCTTGCAAACAAACAATCTAAAAAGTGAACTACACATAGCAGGACAGCAGGAAAGTTGCTTTAAGTGTATATCAGGCACTGTCTAGCAGCACTTTATACAGGGTCAGGAGCATAAAGATTTAACTAATTTTATTTAAATACTTTGCTTTGAGAAGAAACTATTGGTTATTTTTCTTACTTGGGACTGGAGAGATGGATCAGCAGTTAAGAGCACTTGTTACTCTTGAAACTTTAGTCCAGTCCATTATACAGAAGGCAAAGTGTTGAGAACATCAGATATTTAGTCACTTTTTAAAAATAAGTTTATTTTGTGTGTGTATTCCTTTGATTTAGTTGCTATGATTTTTTTCTTTATTTTTCTTTTAGCCAACATAATATCCCTATTGATTCTTTGGAAAATTCATATACTGTACCCCGATGATGATCACACTCACTTTCCGTTTCTCTCAGGTCCACCTTTCCACCTGTGCAAACTCTCCCCAAAAGAAAAAAAGTTAAGCCAAGTTAAATTTTTGTTGCCTGCATACTCATTAGAGAACTGTCAAACTCCCAGGGGCCAGCCTGGGATAACTGAGTCCTCTCCCAATCCCCATCCCCAACATAAGCCATTAATGTGAGAAGCTACACTTCAGCATCTTTGTCACAATTTTTTTAGAACTCTCTTCAATAGCTTCCTATTTGAACTGGTTCTTTGTAGTGGGCGGGAGAGGCTGTCATAGAAGCCTTCAGTGTCTCTCATTCTCAATTATGAGTCTACAGTTATCAATACCACTGCAAAAGAAGTTTTCTTGTGCATAACAGCCAGTGGCAGCATGAATCATGGACTTCCATATGGTTTCTGATGACAGCTCAGAACTGAACTGGTCCTCACAGGCTGCACAGATCATGCACCACCGATATCAACATAGCCTCCTGTTGCAGCCCTAATCATGGTTATCAACATGACCTCAGGCCTCTATATAGAATGTGGACATCAATGTGGGCAGCACATACCATGTATATTCACATGGCCTCCAGTGGTAACATGAACCAAGGCATCAACACAGCCTGTGGTTACATCATGAACTACAGACCAGCAGCATGGCTCCTGGCTGCAGCATCACTTCAGACTTCAATATGGCTTCTGGTGGCAGCATAAATCATGGAGATCCTTCAAAGAGACTTAATACAGAGAATTGCTATAGTTTATCTTAGATATCTTGTTGCTCAGAGCTAGGGTGATTGTGCGACCAGGCAGCATGTTTGTGGAAAGAGCCTGTGCAAGCTCCAGGCTGCTATACACCATCCTGCCAGCCCTACTTGGCAACGGCATGCTCCTTTGTTGCAGCTCTGCTCCCATACCTGTCACCTCCCCTGTATCTCCAGTTCTTCCTCGTTGCATACCTGCCTGCTCTTTTCTGCCATCTTTCCTACATCTATCACACATTCACTTATTAAAGGGACATTGCAAACATATATATGTATGTATACACATATATGTATATGTGTGTGTGTGTGTGTGTGTGTGTGTATGTGTATATATATATTTGCCCCAACAGCTTTACATGCGTATACTTACTGCAATCAGTCATTGGTCTGGTTCAAGGTTTCTGGTAAATACTGGACTTATCTCTGAGACTCATTTCAGATATCACGTTCTCTCTGAGTCAGGGTGATCTTGTGCATCCATTTCTGGGGTAGGATCCTTGAAAGCTCCAGGTCTTCCTGCCCTTTGTGCCTGCTCCCTATGGGCCATGTCACTCTCTTGCTGACACAATGGCAAGCTGCATAAGCATGCTCTGTTGGCTGCTGGGACAGCACTCCCATGTTATGTGTGACTTCTGCTCCACCATCTTATTTCCACTTCCATAAGACCACTTTTTAAGAGCATTTTTTCTTTTTTTTTTTTTCAAAAGTTCAGGGAATCCTATAGAAATGTTGGGAGAAGGATTGAGGGACCCAAAGATTTCAGGGACTCTGCAGGAAAACCAACAGAGTCAACTAACATAGACCCTTGGGGACTTCCAGAGATTGAACCACCAACCAGATAGTGAGCACAGACCAGACCTAGGCCTTCGGCACAGATGAGCAGTTTGGTCTTCTAGTTGTAGGTCCCACAACAACTGGAGCAAGGGCTGTCCCTGACTCTGTTGCCTGCCTGCCTACCTGTGATCCATTCTCATAAGTGGATCTCCTTGTCTGGTCTCAGTGGAAGAGGATATACCAAGTCCTGCAGTGACTTGATGTGCCATGGTGGTGGTATATGAGTGTGCTAGTGAGGGGTTCATGAGGGATTATTTTAAAAATTCACTGTTATGCAAAGAATAAACTATAGAATAGCATAGCCACATGCTTCTATTTAGAAATTTAAAAAAAATAGTGTCAGGGATTGGTTCTTGCCCATTGGATGGGTCTCAAGTTGGGCTGGTCATTAGTTTGTGGTTACATCTGTCTTTGTACCATCTTTGTCCCTGCACATCTTGTAGGCAAGACAAACTCCATGTCCAATAAAGATCTACAGGAAGTATGCCCCTATCTCTTTAGGCTGTGACAACTGGCCTTTAAAGGGTGACCACTGTCTTACAGAGGCAGGCCTGTGTTTTAACCAATGTCTATTCTGAATTTAAGCTTTATCAAAGCAGGTTTTTTTTTATTCCTCTTCACTTTCTCATCTGCTAGTCATTTATATAGCCCTTGGTTGCCCTTGTGTTCCTTAAGTGTGTGACTAGTGTCCCCTATGCTTTAATACTAACTTATGGCTTTTTATCTATTACCCATTTTCTCCTCTTTCTATTTTAATATTTGGTACCTGAGGGATTTGTCAGGTGTTATATTATTAGTGTGGTAGGCAGATGTATACATGTGCAGTAATTGTTGTATCCTGAATAATGTTAATGTGTTTTGTGCTCTGCCTTTGTAGTTCTTTTGAGTGCAATGGCATGGGTATTATATTTAATTATTTTAAATCATCTTTCTCATGTGTGACCCTGATACTAATGTTTTGTGAGGTTTCTAATTATTTCCAGTGCTGATACAACTGTATAACATTGCCATTTATTTTATAATTACTCTGTACCCATTTGTGTGGCCTTTTGAGGCTGCCCATAAGTCTGTGAATATATATATTTTTGCTTATTTATCAATTATGGATTCTCTGGCTGTGAGAACTGCAGTTAGGAGTTTTTATTGTGAAGTATGTTGGACTCCCCCCACCCCCACCCCCAAAGTATCTTTCCATAAGACCTGCCCTTTTGTTTGCTTGTTTTCGTTTTTCCGCAACAGGGTTTCTCTCTGTAGTCTTAGCTGTCCTAGAACTTGGTGTGTAGACTAAGCAGGCCTCAAACTCCCAGAGATCCTCCCTCCTCAGCCTGCTAAATTCTGGGATTAATAATGGGCATATTCCACCATAACCAGCTGACTTGCTTCTTCTTTTCTTTTTTCTTTTTCTTTTTTTTTCTTTTTCTTTTCTTTTTCTCTTTCTTTTTCATTTCTTTTTCTTTTTTTTTTCCTTTTTATTTCCAGAGGTGCTATACATTCTGCAGACTCATCTTTTGCAGATGAGCCTCTCCTTGAAGCCTCCTTGGGTTTTTCAGGTTCCTAGGAGACCCTGTGGGTGCCAGCTGCTGCTGCCAACCTGAATTCTGCTTTATCTAATCACATTGTATCTGTAGTCAAGAAGCAGAGACATGGCCTTTGAAAGAGGGTTAAGTGGTTAAAAGCATTTCTGCTTTTCTGGAGGACCTGTATTCAGTTCCAAGCAGCTACATGACAGGTGACAACAATCTGTATCTCTTGTTCTGGGTGATCCAGTGGCCTCTTCTGGCCTCCATGGGTACCAGGTGTGTACATGGGGCACATACATATAACATGTAAATGAAACACTCATACCCATATAATAATAACACATCTTAAAAAGGAAGCAGAGAAGTGAATGTTAGCATCTTCCTTTTCTCTCTTTTTATTAAGCATGAGACATTAGTTCATGGGACAGTGCTTCCCATGTTTAGGATACGTCTTCTACACTGTAAATCCTCTTTAGATATTTCCTCAAAGGTAAGCCCAGAGATGTACCCCCTATGGTGATAACATATCCAGTTATGTTGAGTGTAGACTATCCATCTAAACTGGGGTACCCTGCTTGCACAGGCCGATTAAGGAAATGATTCCATGTATTCAGCTGTGTAGACACTCAGTAGCCTTCTTAGTCATTATTCAAGGGGGCTCAGCCTGCTCTATGAACTGATAGCAAACTGATAGCAGCCATCAAGGAGGCAAGACTTGAGAGGTCCTGAAAGCTTTTTCTCACATTTCAAAATAAAAGTATGTATATAGAGATGCAAACAGTGTATGTATGGGGGGATCAAGATCCTCCTGTAGTCAGTCTCTAAGAGGATAATGTATGAAGATATGAATACAGCGGAGACTCAGAATTTAGAGATAATAAGGAAGGAGGAGTTACTCCTGAGGAAAACTGCAAGCAGAGTACAGTTATTCAAAGAGATGCATGTCATCAGGATTGCTGTTTGCAAGACCATAGGGATAGGGCTTCCCAAGCTCTTTGACACTTCATATCACACCATGTGCCTCAAATGCTGGGCATGCAGCTACAGGATTTGATGCCTAAGAAAGCATCAAAGCATCAAATATACTTGATTTCAGTCTTCTTTGGCCATATCTCTTTCATTGCTTCCATTCTTTCATTTCAGAATAGAAATGGTTTACTCTGTGCCATTTTATACTACAAATAGGAGGTCAGACTTAAGAATGACATACATTGTGGGTAGGATAGGTAGGAGGATGGTTCAGCACTTAAGAACATTTGCTGTTCTTATAGAGAACCAGGGTTCAGTTCCCAGTGCCCTCATAGTGGCTCATAAATTGTATATAACTCCATTTCAGGTGATTTGATGCCTTCCTCAGACCTCTGTGCACCAGGCATGTACATGTTGTGCATACATATAAATCAACTGTTTATGAAAACAAAACTATATACATCATTTAAAAATTATATATGATAAACTCTAATTTCAGCATTTATTAAGTACTCTTGAAATACGTGGGTCTTGTACAGGCTTTATCCTTTGTAATTTTTAAAGCATAAGTATTATGCTTATTAAAAATGTTATCAAGCATAATTAAGTAACCAAAGAGCCATAAATTAGATAGGTAAACATAGATCTTAAAATGTTCATAGTTGCTCTGCTTTCTCTATATTGTCTGGTAATTGTGATTATAAAAAGATAAGGAGATATTGGAATATATTTTATGGGGGTATGGTGAGGTGTAGGGGAAGGAAGTGCCTTGGCAGTCCCATGCTGAGGCTTCCCTTTTCTCTGAGGAACTAGATACACAATGTTATAGTATAAAATAGAGTTTATTTAGGCCATGGGAGGGGAGTTAAAGAGTAGTAAAGGCAGAAAGAAGGAGAGAGTAGAGAAGAGAGTAGAGGCTGGCCATGACCACGTGGAGAAGAGGGAAGGGAATGGGGAGAGAGAGAAGGAGCAAGAGGTAAGAGAGAGAGGAGGGGGCAAGCATTCCCCTTTATAGTGGGCCAGGCCTACCTGGCTGTCGCCAGGTAACTGGGGAGGAGCATACCTGGCTGTTGTCAGGTAACTCTGGGGGTGGAGTCCAGACAGAATACCCATAGTAAAACTTGGTATAGCCATTTTTAAGATCATTCAAAGACTTGTGATGAACTTTTCTTAGTATGTACTATCTTCTTGAAAGGTTTGAAAATTAAATGGACAAAAATTGAAATAACAGTTTGAACTCTTAGACTTCAGTGCTTCATATTTATAACTTTGGAATTCTTTGTGAAAATGTGTTATATCTAAAACACTTGACTCGAAATAAGTTAACTGGTTTCTATTTCTTTTCATATTTTAAGACTGTCTTAGAAGACAAGATGTGTGTTATTTTCTAGAATCCTGGATAAGCAAATGTGACTCAAGTTTCAGAAACAATATCTTGTTCAAAGCACTTTATAGTCTATCAATCTCTTTCAATGTAGGTCCAATATGCCTAATCTTTCTGGTTTGTTTCCTAGTGTTAGACATTCCAAATCTGTAGAAAACTATATGAATATCTTATCACAGTAATTTACTGTGACTTGTGTGATTCTGGGAGAAAGCAGGAAAAGTGAGAAATGTAAGCCTAGTTTTAGAATTTGACATCACTGGAAAAATCAGTTAATGGAACATATGACAACTTTCTTTTCTAAATTACTATTACTTATGGAACCAATAATCATGTTGGTAAGAATATTTTGACTTTTTGTTTGTTTGTTTGTTTGTTTTGTTTTTCGAGACAGGGTTTCTCTGTATAGCCCTGGCTGTCCTGGAACTCGCTTTGTAGACCAGGCTGGCCTCGAACTCAGAAATCTGCTTGCCACTGCCTCCCGAGTGCTGGGATTAAAGGCAGTGTGCCACCACGCCTGGCTTATTTTGACTTTTTAATTGTAATTTTATCCTAATTCAGTTTTAAATTCCCTTTTCCCTTACAATTGACAAGATAGTATTGCTGTAGAAGTCGCACAAATATCTCAGATTCACAGTCTGATAAGGCAAGTATTTGTTGCTTCAGATATGAACAATATTTCAAAAAGTCTTAATGGATTTTGAAGTTTATTTTAAAAAGCAAATGACAATATTTGTAAGAAGTATTAATGTCTTCTTTATGTTCATTTCTTGAATTCACCAATGAGATTCTGAATAGTCCATTCATATTGTTCTTATCCCAGTTCAGAGATCCTTGTTTCTTTCCTAATAGTATGTAGTCATGTTCTTTTAACTGATATCTCTAGCTCTGTATTACCTATTCTTAACACCAAATCTGTTCATTCAGAGATGTTGAAGCCTCGGATTTGCTGCACCCCCACCCTCTTCACAGAGCTTCTGGGAGGTCCCGCTCAGTATCCCTGCAGATCAGATTGGTTAGTCAGGTTTTATGTGCCTAACATTTCTGAATCATTTGTGCACAAAATTTGTTTTCTATTTTACTTCTACATTTCCTTAACATTTATTTTATTTTAATTAGGTATTTTCTTCATTTACATTTCCAATGCTATCCCAAAAGTCCCCCATAACCCCCACTCCCCTACCTACCCACTCCCACTTCATGGCCCTGGCGTTTTCCCCTGTACTGAGACATATAAAGTTTGCAAGACCAATGGGCCTCTCTTTCCACTGATGGCTGACTAGGCCATCTTCTGATACATATGCAGCTAGAGACACGAGCTCCGGGGGGAACTGATTAGTTCATATTGTTGTTCCACCTATAGGGTTACAGACCCCTTTAGCTCCTTGGGTACTTTCTCTAGCTCCTCCGTTGGAGGGCCCTGTGATCCATCCAATACCTGAATGTAAGCATCCACTTCTGTGTTTGCTAGGCCCCTGCATAGCCTCACAAGAGACAGCTATATCAGGGTCCTTTCAGCAAAATCTTGCTAGTGTGTGTAATGGTGTCAGCGTTTGGAGGCTGATTATGGGATGGATCCCCGGGTATGGCAGTCTCTAGATGGTCCATCCTTTCATCTCAGCTCCAAACTTTGTAACTCCTTCCATGGATGTTTTGTCCCCAGTTCTAAGAAGGGGCAAAGTGTCTACACTTTGGTCTTCCTTCTTCTTGAGTTGCATGTGTTTTGCAAATTGTGTCTTATATCTTGGGTATTCTAAGTTTCTGAGCTAATATCCCCTTATCAGTGAGTACATATCATGTGAGTTCTTTGGTGATTGGGTTACCTCACTCAGGATGATGCCCTCCAGGTCCATCCATTTGCCTAGGAATTTCATAAATTCATTCTTTCTAATAGCTGAGTAGTACTCCATTGTGTAAATGTACCACTTTTTCTGTATCCATTCCTCTGTTGAGGGGCATCTGGGTTCTTTCCAGCTTCTGGCTATTATAAATAAGGCTGCTATGAACATAGTGGAGCATGTGTCCTTCTTACCAGTTGGAACATCTTCTGAATATATGCCCAGGAGAGGTATTGAGGGATCCTCCTGTAGTACTATGTCCAATTTTCTGAGAAACCTCCAGACTGATTTCCAGAGTGGTTGTATAAGCTTGCAATCCCACCAACAATGGAGGAGTGTTCCTCTTCTCCACATCCTTGCCAGCATCTGCTGTCACCTGAATTTTTGATCTTAGCCATTCTGACTGGTGTGAGGTGGAATCTCAGGGTTGTTTTGATTTGCATTTCCCTGATGATTAAGGATGTTGAACATTTTTTCAGGTGCTTCTCAGACATTCGGTATTCCTCAGGAGAAAATTCTTTGTTTAGCTCTGAGCCCCATTTTTAAATGGGGTTATTTGATTTTCTGAAGTCCACCTTCTTGAGTTCTTTATATATGTTGGATATTAGTCCCCTATCTGATTTAGGATAGGTAAAGATCCTTTCCCAATCTGCTTGAGGCCTTTTTGTCTTATTGACAGTGTGTTTTGCCTAACAGAAGGTTTGCAATTTTATGAGGTCCCATTTATCGATTCTCGATCTTACAGCACAAGCCATTGCTGTTCTGTTCAGGAATTTTTCCCTTGTGCCCATATCTTCCAGGCTTTTCCCCACTTTCTCCTCTATAAGTTTCAGTGTCTCTGGTTTTATGTGGAGTTCCATGATCCACTTAGATTTGACCTTAGTACAAAGAGATAGGAATGGACAATTCACATTCTCCTACATGATAACTGCCAATTGTGCCAGCACTATTTGTTGAAAATGCTGTCTTTTTTCCATTGGATGGTTTTAGCTCCCTTGTCAAAGATCAAGTGACCATAGGTTTGTGGGTTCATTTCTGGGTCTTCAATTCTATTCCATTGGTCTACTTGTCTGTTGCTATACCAGTACCATGCAGTTTTTATCACAATTGCTCTGCAGTCAGTATACCTTAGGTCAGGCATGGTGATTTCCCCAGAAGTTCTTTTACCCTTGAGAAGAGTTTTTGTTATCCTAGGTTTTTTTGTTATTCCAGATGAATTTGCAAATTGCCCTTTCTAATTCATTGAAGAATTGAGTTGGAATTTTGATGGGGATTGCATTGAATCTATAGATTGCTTTTGCCAAGATGGCCATTTTTACTGTATTGATCCTGCCCATCCATGAGCATGGGAGATGTTCCATCTTCTGAGATCTTCTTTAATTTTTTTCTTCAGAGACTTGAAGTTCTTATCACACAGATCTTTCACTTCCGCAGTTAGAGTCACGCCAAGATATTTTATATTACTTGTGACTATTGAGAAGGGTGTTGTTTCACTAATTTCTCTCTCAGCCTGTTTATCCTTTGTGTAGAGAAAGGCCATTGACTTGTTTGAGTTAATTTTATATCCAGCTTCTTCACTGAAGCTGTTTATCAGGTTTAGGAGTTCTCTGGTGGAATTTTTAGGGTCACTTATATATACTATCATATCATCTGCATAAAGTGTTATTTTGACTTCTTCCTTTCCAATATGTATCCCCTTGGTCTCCTTTTGTTGTCGAATTGCTCTGGCTAGGACTTCAAGTATAATGTTGAATAGGTAGGGAGAAAGTGGGCAACCTTGTCTAGTCCCTGATTTTAGTGAGATGCTTCCAGCTTCTCACCATTTACTTTGATGTTGGCTACTGGTTTGCTGTAGATAACTTTTATCATGCTTAGGTATGGGCCTTGAATTCCTGGTCTTTCCAAGACTTTTATCATGAATGGGTGTTAAATAATGTCAAATGTTTTCTCAGCATCTAACGAGATGATCATGTGGTTTTTGTCTTTGAGTTTAAGCCTTAAGAATTTGTTTGGGTCTAATCAACCATCTCTGGCTGTCCTGGACCTCAGATTGTACTTTTCCCCTCCCTGAGCAGTGTTCCAGTGCTTCTCTACAGCCCAACACCACCCAGCAATGTATGGGGTAAGGAGGTTAGCCAGGTCAAACTTCCCACTTCCCACCTCCCCAAGCAACCATTCCCTGGGGCAGAGCAACACAGGGCTGACAACCCTATAGTCTAGTTCTTTGCTTAGTTACCATTACAACAATTCAGAGTGTGATATACTATTCTTGCCGCTGTATTTTTATTTTTATTTTTATTTTTCAATTCTGGTGAGAGGAAGGGATATCTGAGTCTTCAGCACACCAGAAAACTCAAGTGCCTGGTGACAAAAATCTCATATAGAATGTAATTTTTTGCTTTTGTTTGCAACACAAACACACTCTTAAAAAAAAGAAAGAAAGAAAGAAAGAAAGAAAGACAAAACCAAACACCAGCAAGAACAAAAACAAACAAACAAAAAAGAGTTTATTATTATATGTATTATTAGTATATGGGTGTTTTGCCTTTATGCATATCAATGCCAAGTGGATAGTATGTAGTTAGAAGTGCAGGCTCTCTGTGCTTATGTGTCTCCTGCTCTTTGAGAATTTCTCACAATGGTGCTGGGAATATGGTGTATGTTCAAAATATTTATATTGATGTATTCAATTACATTGTTGAGTTAATGATACCCATTTAACTTGTCTTTTAAAACAGATATGCTAATGATGTAGGTACTTGAGTAACATGTCTAGTGTTCTGGTCAAAAAGCAAGATTGTTTATTTATTTATTTATTTCAAGCAATACCTCTCTCTCCCTGGGTGGCATTGAACTCATTGTGTATACCAGGCTGGTATGAAGCTCAGACATCTACCTGTCTGTGCCTCCTAAGTGCTAGGATTAAAAGTGTGTGCACTATGCCCAGCTGAGAAAGATAAGTTTTAATGATGTTTTCTTGTTTTGTTTTGTTTGTTTTTTTTTAAATCAAAGTATACTTGATTTTATATAGTGATCCCTACTTTTTTGTTTTACTTGATTTTTAATTATCTTCAAATTTCTCACCTTTTGCTATTTGTTTGAATAACACATTCAATTAATATCATGACTCAGACTGATTTTGCATGTAGAAAGTTTCTCACATTTATATTTAGCCAGATATTTTTTGGGAAGACTCAGGAACATAGACATGATTGCCTTCCATAAACTAAAATCACACAGAACAGAATTTCTCCCCCTGCCTCCTACCAGACTTGTTTTATATCTATTTTCCTTCCCTTCCTTCTTTGTTTACTTAAAAAAAAATAACTTACTATACAAAATTCTAGTATTATACAAATGTTATCGCATTTTGAACAAAGTATATTCTAGTAGATTCTTTTTCGTCATCTCCCCTGTGCTTCCCTAGTCTCATTTTCAAATTTCACGTCCATGTGTCTTTCATTTCTTATATTACTAAATGGGAAGATTATATCCAGATGTCTGGGTAAGAAACAACCTGAGTATAAGCAGGAATGTAACCACAAGTGGAGGTCAGAAAACAACTTTGGGATCTGTTTTCTCCTTCTGCCTTTACATGTATGTGTTCTGGGCATGGATCTCAAACCCTCAGGCTTGCAACACAAGCACCTTTATCTGATGGGCTACCCTACTGGTGCCTCACAGTCGTGTTCCTGGTCTTAGACTTAAAGACCTTAAATTAGGGAGCTAGCAGCAGTCTGTATTACCTTCCCTCAAAGAAATTTCTGTTCTTTACTGCTTTTCTTCTCAGTTACCTTCTCTTCTTCTTTAGCTATACAAATAAGTGCAAGAAAGGAAGCTGTCTTTCATCAGTCTGTCCCTTTTTTTGATCATAATGAACTGAAATGAAACAGTTTAATGCACACTGCTCTCATTCCAAGTGTATATAAAAAGCAGGTATAAAGTTTGAAATTATCATCTTACCTGATATTTAGCATTCCTTTGACTACAATAACCTTATAACCTAGTAAATAATTACTTTGAGAGTTCACACTGTATTGAAGATTTGGCCTGTCCCATTGTCTACTTGTAGTCCTTAGTGAAGATTACTATAGTCTCTTAAACTTTCATTGAGGTTTCATATCTAAAAAAAACTCACAAAGATTATGTGGATTTTCTTCTTCATTGTCCATTTCTTTCCTAACTGGACAATAGCCACAGGCTGTTTAATGATTTTTTTTTTCCTGTTACTTTCAGTCATTAATGAGGGCCTGCCTAGGGACAACACTGTATAGTTTAAGTTAACTCTTACTTGTTTTTCTAGGTCTAGCCAAGGCTTATCTCTCTTGTGGCATAGTTATTGAACTTTAACTGATGTTACATTTTATCCTGTTAAATTACTGCAAGGACAAGTGGTTGTTTTTCTTTTTTTTTTTAAATTTATCATATTGTGGTTAAGATATTTTTTAAACTATTGTGTGACTTATTTCCCAGAAGCTTTAATTAAATTGGATGTTTCTGTATAATATTGGCCATGAAGTCTTGAATCTTAAGGACACTACATTATTTTTATTTCAAGAACTGTTTAACATATCTCTATGTATATTATTATTGTAAGCTATGAATTATATTAAGATGGCTAACAGTTAATGTGCTTCTGGCTTTCTTTTTGGCATAGATAAACCTTATTGTTATGTGATTGTATATTATCTGTTGATAATCTGTATTTAATGAAATGCAATTCCAATTCATTTTCTTGGACTTTCTCCAGCCAGGCAGAACTCAGACAGAGAACATTGATGGGCTTGCCTTATAATCTGAATTTTTCAAAGTATATTGGCATGGATCTTTCTGATAATTAACATAGCTGGATATTTTATAACCATAACCTTTGATTTGATCATAAAATATTTAACAAGAAAAAATAGATTAATTTTAGGAAATATTATCAGACCTTTAGAGTATTTTCCCATGGAACCAAGACTAGGTGACTTAGGAACTCAGTTGATATAAGTCCCTCATTCACTGTACATCACATATAACATCCACAAAGAAGCTGCCAGCTTCAAGGGTGCCTCCATCTGAAGTAAATAATTACCTGACACTCTATGGAAGATATCAGAGAATACTCTATTAGAACCATCAAAACTCACTGAATTTGTTTCTTTTAATCGGTTCAGAGTTGAAACACTGAGTTGAAACACTCAGTGTCCCCTCTTAATATGTTCTTAAAATATTTGAATTAATATTTCTACTTTCCAGAAAACTGATACATTTAATGTGGTGCAGAACAGCAATAACTGCACAACTTTATACAGGCCATGGAGGCCATACTTATCTGTAGTCTCTTCTGTTTGTTATTTGGTTAGTTGGGTTTTGGTTTTTCAAGACAGGGTTTTTCTATGTAGCCCTTTCTGTCCTGGAACTCACTCTGTAGACCAGGCTGGCCTCAAACTCAGAGTCTCAACTGCCTCTGCCTCCCAAGTGCTAGGAATAATAATATGTGCCTCTACAGCCCAGCCTGACCTAGGGAAGAGTCTCATAAATCTTGCTGGAGCAAGGAAGATAAGAAGCTTGATAAACACTTGTTAGGAATTATATGTCTTGTCTCTATGATATAGGAAACAACCTTAAGGTCGTTCCTCATCTGTTTTCTAGTTTCAGATGAGTGAGTGACTTTCTGCTTTGGGAAAATAGTACCACATTGATTTTGTTTTTGCTGTCTATGTAAGTAATAAAATAGGTAAGTCAGTGATGTATATTTACTAATGTAACATAATAATAATGTAGTAATACACATAGGCCTGTTAGCCACTGTGTTGCCACATTAGCGATGTTTGTGTGTCATAGGAAAACATTCACAGGCCAAACAACTCAGCTAGCATGTGTATCTTAGGATATTCCTTGAGGCTTGTGCCTATGTCTGGGCAGAATGGGACCAGAACAGAATTTCGTATTGGAATTAATCTTGACTGATTTTCTTATATTGTCAGACCAAGTTAAAAGAAAAAAGATCTCCTTCATTAGAAATTTTTGTTCACAAAATTGAAGGAAGTTTGCTTCTGAAGCTACCCTCTCTACAAACATATATTTGAATATTGGTAGGAAAGGAATAGTGACAGCGTGTGGGCCTATTCAGATTAGTGCCCTTTAAATATGTTGTTGCCTCCTATTCATCAACCCAGTAGACTGTTCAAGCTACAATACTTTGAATTTCTCTCTCTTAAAAAAAAAAAATCAAGGTTTTACCATATAAGCATTTGCACCTATTCTGGTATTATCTCTGAAAAATAATAGAAGGCAGCATGAAAAAATGTTTTCTAAATTTCATATTTTAAAAAAAAAAATGTTTCTGTAATACTTGCCTGTGATGGTTTGAATGAAAATGGCTCCCATAGGTTCATATATTTGACTCGTTGGTCCCAAGTTGATGGGACTGTTTGGGAGGGATTAGGCCTTGCCAGAGGAAGTGTGTCACTAGGGATGAGCTTTAATGTTTCAGCCATCCCTAGCATACTTCTCTCTGTTTCCTGATTGTGAATCAGGATGTAAGCTTTTAGCTGCTGCTTCAGTGCCATGCCTGCCTGCCTACTGACATGTTCTCCATAACGGTTATGGACTCCTGTCCCTCTATAATTGTTAGATCCGAATAAGCCTTTCATTCTATAAGTTCCTTGGTCATGGTGTTTTTATGACAGTGACAGAAAACCAAATAAATACACTCAATCATCCATTGTATCCATTTTAAACATAGTCATTTGAGACTTTTAAATTTTCTACTAAGCATTGGTAATTGCATTTCAGATTCTGATGTAGTTTCATTACCATATAGTCTCTAATGTTCATTTCATTTCTCTTCAAATTTATTATCTGTAAAATATTTACTTAGATTTGTGTGATTTACTTTCCAGATAGGAAATGTTTGCTGAGTTTTCTCTTCCTTTCTCTCTTCTCTATTTCACACTCACACACACATACACACACAGATGCATGCAAGTCCTCATGTGCTTTGTCTGTCTGTCTGTCTGTCTATCTGTCTCTCTCTCTTACATACACACTGAGTTACTTTTGAAGTAGCTCTTATCTAAATTTTGTCTATGGTTGAAGCCCCTAACAGTCTGGTATCTATAAAAGTGTTTCAGGGCTTAGTCAGAATCACCAGTAGTTAGAGATTCAGGTTTCACCCTGTATTTCTTCTTTCTTTTGAATGATCATGATTCCTTGAATAGATTTTCTCTACTTCTCTAAAGCCAGACTGCTACGTTTGTTTGTTTGTTTGTTTGTTTGTTTTTTCTTTTGCTCTCACTTTTGCCATACATATTTTGTTTGTAAATACTCCTATGCTGAAAGACATACCACACCATCTCACTTCTACCAAGTGAGTGGACACTCTCCAACTTGTGTCAGTCTACTTCTCTGCACATACTGGTAACGTTATTGTGGCAGTTTTTGGCCTTAGTTTACAATTATTTTGCTTTGCATCTCTTCAGGAACTTTATCTATGCTTCAGTTAGAAATGTTGATAGACAGAAGTCTGGACACACTCTCTAGCTCTCTTCCTCCTGCTATTCTTACACTTATCAGTATTTGCCAATATGACTTTTCTTGTTCTGTAAGCCAGAGAAATGAGAGGCTTAGCCCATGTCCTCTCACTGCTCTCTCACTGCTCTCACCATAAGTGCTATATGTAGCCCTGATCAAAAGCGAAGGTTAAGAGCGCCATGTGGCTTTCATCTCTCCTTGAGTTCTTTCTCAGATTCTGTATGCTTCTCTCCCATACCTTAAATTTATTTATTTTTTTATTGTATTTGGATCATTACATTTTGTAATTCTTTTCCTGTTTTTATGTGGGGATCCTATAGGTGCTAAGGTTATCATACCCAGAAATGGAAAGGTTTCAAGCCTGTTTTTCCCCATAGGATGGAAAGGCAGACTAAACCAAGGGAAACACCCACCTCTGTTTTACTGAATCATCTTTTCAAAACCATTTTAGTTACTATTCTTACAGTGTTCAAGACTTTTGTTTCCATATGACAGTGAGTGGGTATAGCAAGTTTTAGATGTAAAAATATCCCTTAGGAGGCTATATAATTCCCACCTCTCTAAAATATATTACATTTGAAAATATGTTGCACAGAATCTGCAGATATTTTGTTTGTTTGTTTGTTTTTGTTTTTTAATAAAAGAGAAAACTATTTACACCAAGTTTTGCGCCAAATGCTTGTTTTTTTAGAAATTGTATCTAATGCAAACTGTATTGAGAAATTATATATTTAATGCATGATAGTGATAGTAGAGTGCATTAATAATGCACCCACTGTAATAAATTACTCAGTAAAATAGCTAAATGTGAACATTAAAGAAAAATAGTTTTAAGTTTTCTTTCAGTAATGTAGATGCTCAGCTATATGTAACATTTTCCTAGGTAAAAATTAGTCTATTATGATATGCTTTATTATATAGTACTATAGAAGTTAAGACACTTGAAGAAATTATCACAGATTTAAAAGTATAGAATAGAAGAGAATGAGAGGTTTTTATTTATGATTTGGAGGAGAGCCTTAAGTGCTCTGTCCTAGGTGATACAGGTAGACTCAGAAACCCTGAAAATATTTGGGGGTTTCTCACTTCCTTAAGTGGTTATCTTGCTGTTGACTCTTGTGACCCATGGCTACTTATCAACTTGTAAGCAGCTTCTTTCTCCCTTAGACATCATGAATTGAAATCAAATGCTCTAAGCTACTTTTAGGCTTTAATTGAAAAAATGACTTAAGACAAGAATGACAAGGCAAGTTAGGCTAAAGAATGTTTTCATGGACAACTATGAATGTGGCCAATGGTATACTTTTCCCCCAGATGGTTAAAAAAGATTCATTTGTAATTTAGTGGATTTTTTGATTCTTTTGAGGATCCAGTTTCATTTCAGTTGATTCTCTAAAAAATACCACATTGATTACTATCCTTTGACTTACTCTCACATCTGCAGTAGATGAATGAAGGCCTCAATTAAATAAGAAGAAAAGAGCTATGCTTTCAAAGGTCTTGCTGCCTATCTCCATATTTATGTTATAGACATAGAGAAAGTCTTATTTAAAATTAATATTAAATTAGAACCCCATTATATGTTGGAATTTTGCAAATACTTGTTGAAAGAGAATCTTCTCCTCAAATTAGCAACAATATTGGTATGTAGGAGGACCTTTTTCTAAGACTGATTTTTCTTGGTGATTAATGTTGGAGCTAGACATTTCAGAGGCAGTTTCCAAGTAAATGAATAGATGGTGAGATAATTTCTTAAAGTTCTTAGATCTAGTCAGTCTCTAGAGACTTTGAAGCTGTGAGTTACAGAGTATTCTGATTTGATCTCCTGGGATCTCTGCCAGATTCATAATTGCATTGAGATTTTTTAATGATCACAAATGATATCATGATGCTTTTCTCTTTATTCTGGAAGTAAGCTGATTACTACAGAGGAAGGAATAAAAATAGATTTTAGTCAGAAGACTTGGAAGATCAGATATCAGGTCAGATGCAACAGCATATCTGATACATACTTAAGTAGTCACTGAGTTGTGACTAATTAGTTTGGTGAAATAGCCTTGGTTATATCCATTAGTATATACACAGTGTGGGACAAGTTTTATATTCATTGCTTTAATCATTCAACCTTGACAGAATACTTGGCCGTGGTACTTTTTTTTTTAAACTTTTGTTATAAAGACAAGTTATCTTTCATTACAGTGTTCTAGGCTCCCAGTCTTCTTTTTTAGCATGGGAATAGAAGTGGGAGGACTGGGCAAAAGGCAGAATAATGTGTTCTTTCCCTTTTGCTCCTGGCAAATAAGTCTTTATTTTCATAATTTTTTTCCAGGTGTAGTCAACCTTATCATTCTCACTGTGTGCCCTTTCATAGAGTGTAAGATGTTTTTGTTGCATTTTTAATGTGTATCTGTCTTTCTTATGCAAGTAGAGAGCTTAATTATTAATTCACCTGCCCATCTTTGTTACACCCACTTAAAACAAAACAAAACAAACGAGGACTACAATCAATAAAGCCTTAGGTAAATATGTAGCTACTTTAGAGAGTAAACTTGAAAATGCCTGGTTCTTAGAGGATGTGTATGTATACACACACACACACACACACACCTTTCTAGTTTTCTAATTTGACAAACAGCATGAAACTCTCTTGTTGCTGTTATTGTTCAAATGACTATATTCCATACAAGAAGAAAGAGGGCAAATAGAAGGAGGATTTGGCAGAATTCTCTCTTACAACGGTCTTATTTATTATATCACTTTGAGAGAGAGAGAGAGAGAGAGAGAGAGAGAGAGAGAGAGAGAGAGAGAGAGATCTATAGTAACAGGAATTTTGCACATGTTTGATTTATACTAAGGACAAAACCCAGAGCTTTGTGCATGCTAGGCAAGTGCTTTACCAGATGAGCTATTATAACTCTCCAACCTCTTCCCTGTTTGCAAAATGTTGTGATATTATTTGTAGAGAGTTTGTTTAATAGATGCATCCAACAGTGATATGGAATAATCACCAAAGAAGACTGCTCAGACCTTGGTTTAAGCCATTAGAAAGTCTTTATTAGCTGGTCAGCAACTATACTAGGTTTTCAGGATCCCAGTATAGCTCTCAGCCTTTCTCAGGGTGAGCTTTTAGGCACAAAACCTATGTTTTGGATTGACATACTTCAGTTCCCAAGAACAGTTAGCAGGAAATGAAACTACAGAAGCCCAAAAACAAAGTATAGTACAGTATATTTAGATTCTTTCCCAGGACTATATGGACTTTGATGGATTAGGCCTTTGTTATAGTTTTGTTGGGTGGTTTTGTCTATGTGTTAAGTTTTACAGCCTAATTGGTACTTCCATCATGGAGTCAGTTGTGCTAAAGACTGGGGCCTAAGCTGGTGCCCTGTTACATTCCCCACTGGTCTTAGTGAATGAGTCGAATCATGGGCTCATCTTATTTTAGTGTAAGATGCAGGACCTTGCTGCTAATACAATCAGAATGAGAATTAAAGGCCCAGCCAGTGTTGATAACAAAGTACTTAGGCAGAGGGACCAAGAGAATAGAGTCTGGTACCAATTATTTTCTCAACTATGGCAATAATTTTTTTCTACTTACTCCTGATCAATTAGTATAGAAACAATAGGTTTTTTCCAAAGCCATATATAGTTTCTTTTATTTCATGAGTGGTCTAAGCCTCTCCAATTATGTAGAGCCATTTCTGCAAGGGAGTGTAAATGTTGTTTTCATCCAGAAACTGAAACTTTTGATATCTCTAGGACATGATCAACCTATCTACTTAGTTTAGAAAGCAGAAGAGGCACATTTAGTCAAACCACTAGTACATGCCAACCAAGTAGTCGCAGAGATCCAGTAATATTGCTATTATCCATATGAATTAACCCATAAGGCAGTGGGCATGGGCATCAGAATAAAGGAAAATGCCTAGGTTAACGGTTTTGGATATTAGACAAGTTCTAGGCCTTTTTAAGTCCTCTAATATTTTTGCGGGGGAGGGCTGCTCCCAGTTACACTGAGCTTTGTCAGTCAGCTGACAGTCTGGTTAGTTCCTAACATGTATAGTACAGGGGATAGTTCTCTTAAGCATAACTGGCAATCCTGGCTAATTTGGGTCAGGGGGAGCTGGACCTGAGCATGATAAACTCTATACCTAGGGACCCTTCCTGAGTTATAGGGTGATTCCCCTGTTTTGTTTGTTTGTTTGTTTTAATGTTTTCCAAAGGCCAGAATCATTTAAAGATTTTTTTTCCCTTTTGGAATCCTCAGTTTTACAATCTCAATTTTTGTAAAGGAAACTACCTTGCTATGGCAATTAGGGTGCCCTCAGTCACAAGGCATGCACAGAATTGAATATTCTTAATTCAAAAGATAAATCCCAATATCTTTCCTTCCTCTAGTATAACCAGATGTTTAAAATGGACATCAGCAAATAAAAGTCAAGATGGAAAGTGGGTTGCTTCTTTGTAGTTACAGTAGCTAATACTTTCTCTGTATCTGTCTTCATCAGTTCCCAGGTTCAGGCCAAAGGGCCATAGGGGTTAGCCCATAACCCTGTATTCATATTAAACACATGTTTCAGGAGAAAGTAGAGTGGAGTATAGAGTAGAAGTTCCTGGAGCCCAATGAAACCTAAATTTCAATGGGTCCACAGTCTAGAAATAATTCATTTGGCAGCATCCATGGCTTCTACCTGCTTGACCTAAGTGAGGTGGATCCATGATGTAATTAATGCCAGCTATCTTTACAAATAAAAGACTGAAGAGAATCACTATCTAGAGTCCTTTCAAAGTTGCTTTAAGTAAGTAACCCTTTAGCTATCTGCCTGATGCAGACAACATCACTGGACTGGAACAAGGGGAAACTGGTAATGGACTTGGAGGTTGGCTGGGTCTCTTGGATAGTCCAATGAATGGAGGACTGGAGTACCTGTAGTGACTTGAAAAAGAGACAGTTAGAAATCTGCCAACTGTTGGTTTCTGTGCCTGGGAAGCAGTCGGGGAGATCTTCCAAACATAATCTCATGGGGGTAAATCCCTCCCTATATGGGGTGTAGAAGGCTGATGCAAAGAAAAGGAAGGGTGCCTATTCATGCTTTGCTGGATGCTGGACGATGAGAGTTTTGTTAAAGTTTCTCTTATTGTCCTATTTATTTTTTCAGCCTTGTCAGAACACTGAGTTCTATATGCACAGTGAAGTTTTCAATCTGTGTCTAAAGCCTTAGCTATTAATTGAGAGATTTTGACTATGAAAGCTGGGCCATTATTGGACCCCATTACTAGGGGGAGGCTAAATCAGAGAACCAGTTCCTGGAGGAGCTTTTTAGCTATTATTTGAGCAATTTCTATTTGGGTGAGGAACACTTTTACTCACCTGGAAAAGGTATTTTTAAAAATTAGCAAATTATTTTGTTCTTCCCCAGATGGCTTGATCTTGGTGAAGTCGTTTTTTTTTTTTTTTTTTTTTTTTTTTTTTTTTTTTTTTTTTTTTTTTCCAGAGTTTGTGGGGATGTTGCTCTCTCATTCTGACCCCATCCTGAGTAAGGGCTCTCTGCTTTGTATTTAGCTAAGGGCACACCTGGCATCTTGCTGAGACATCTCATGATAGACTGTCCAGTCAAGGGATAACATATCTTGGACTGAACAACTCAGAATGTTTGTGGACCCCGGATAAGTAGCCTGGTGAAGGTTAGTTCCCAAAAGTCCTGCCAATTCTTTCTAGGAGTATGATCTTCCCCTCTAATGTCCTCCATTGTGGCAGTTTGAATATGTGTGGCCAAGGGAGTGGCACTATTAGGTGGTGTGGCCTTGTTGGAGTAGGTGTGGCCATGTTGGAAAAAGTGTGTCTCTGTGGGAGTGGGCAATGATATCCTCCTCTTAGCAATCTGGTAGTCAGTCTTCTTCTGTTTCCCTTAAGAACAAGATGTAGAACTCTCAGCATCTCTAGTACCATGCCTGCCTGGATGTTGTCATGCTTCCTACCATGATGATAATGGACTGAACCTCAGGACCTATAAACTAGCCCCAATTAAATGTCCTTTATAAGAGTTGCCTTGGTCATGGTGTCTCTTTACAACAATGAAAACACTAAGACATCTATCAACCTGTGGGTTTGAGCTGTTGTAATCGTTTATATATGCTTGGGCCGGAAAGCAGCACTATCAGAATGTGTGGCCTTGTTGGAGTAGGTGTGTCACTGTGGGTGTGGGCTTTAATAATCTAGTCCTAGCTTCCTGGAAGCCACTATTTTGCTAGCAGCCTTCAGATGAAGATGTAGAACTCTCAGCATCTCCTATACCATACTTTCCTGGATGCTGCCATGTTTCTGCCTTGATAATAATGGACTGAACCTCTGAACTTGTAAGCCAGACCCCATTAAATATATGTTTTTATTAGAGTTGCCTTGGTCATTGTGTCTGTTCACAAAAGTAAAACCTTAAGACAGCTTTTCATTTTTACCATGGAGTCTCACGCAGTATGGGATTGTAATATGTCATCAGAATATCAATAGGCCCCATTGGTCTTAGAGCCATTTGTTGGGCAGCAGCCCAGCAGTGGAGGACAACAATTTGTAGGGGAAGCCAAGTAGCCTCTAAAGGAGGGCCAAGATTTTATGTCCCATTTTTTTCAGCAGTGAGAAACCCTCTATCTTTATAAACCATACCATGGACATGGCTGGTAGTAAAACCATACTGATGGCTGGTCCATGAATATGATGGTAGACTTTTGTTTTCCCTATCCAAGAGCATGGGTCCTGTCAATCAATTTTGCTCTTTAGGCTGAGGTAACTGGCATGGGTCCAGATTGTCTTGATAAAAGTAACTACTGCAGCTCCCACGTACTTTGTTTTATCTTTCATCTCCAGACATTCATGGATGAATGCCTGTGCATAACAGAGTTGATGGCAGTGGGTTTTTCAGCTGAACTTGTGGGTAGGTCTGGAGTCAGGCCTGGAGTAGAGCCACACAGTCTTTATACAGCTAGCATTTTGGTGCTGCTTCTCAGAGAAGGGCCTCAACTTTGTTGTGAGTATACAATCTTGATCATGAGTTAATTTATTTGCTTTCCTTCATTAAACTAGCAGTAGCTTCCATAGATAGCTCTTTGGCAGGTGGGGCTATCCTCTGGCTACAGGGTACAATCATTTTGACAGAAATGTCATGGGACATTTCCAAGACCTCAAAGTTCAGGTTAAAACCCCTTTTGTCTTTTTTTTTTTTTTAGTCTCAGTAAAAGTACCTAGTGAAAATTGCTTAAAATCTCCATGGTTGTGTTGAACAAAAGCGAAATCCATTTTGTCCAGGCTGTGTTGTCAGGCAGCAATCCTTGTGCCCAGCCCAGGGGAGTTTTTTTTTTTTTTTTTAATTCCTTTTTAGACAACGGTGGATCTTACAGATCATTGATTTAAAAGGTGGCATAAATCATAAAGAAGAAAGGAACGGAACTTTCTCTCTTCCTTCGGGTTCAACCCAGGGGAATGTTTCCTCTTCCCCAGGACTGCTTAAAGCAGACATGCAGAGGGAATACTCACCTTGGAGAACAATTTCCCTCTCCCTGTATACATTCTTCTTAAAGGACAGCAGGCCCTGCTGTCTTCATAAAGGACAGCAGGCCCTGGATCATAGGCCTGGCCTCTCCCCCTCCACACAAGGGCCAAGCCTGACCAGGAGCAGGAGGCAGTCAACAAAATGAACAAGTATGTTTGCTCCAGGTAGATGTTTTTTGTTTGTTTTTATTTTTGTGTTTTGTTTGTTTGTTTCTTGGTATGTCTTGGCAGAGTCACAAGGATTCAGCTCCCCAGTGGAATGGAGCACAGATCATAAGCCAGGGAGTTGTCCCACCAGAGGCTTTGAAACACCCCCCTCCCCAGGGTCTTGAGGTCTGCCTCTCTGGGACAAATCTCAGTGGGACCTCCAGAAATGTTGTGGGGTTATTCACCAAAGAAGACTTCTTGGATATGGGTTTAAACTAATAGAAAGTCTTTATTAGCTGGCCAGTAACTACACTGAGTGATTGGGATGCTAAGCTTTTCGAAGGGTGAGCTTTTAAGCACAACCCCCCCCCACCAAGTTCTGAGTTGGCATACTTCAATTGACAGACAGTTAGCCAGAAGCAGGACCTTAGAAGCTAAAAGGCAAGGTTAGTACATTTAGAGACTTTCCCAAAATTATATGGACTTTAGTGAATTGGGCCCTTTTTTTAGATTTGTCAGGTGGTGCTGAGTTTTACAGCCTGAATGGTACTTCCATCATGGATCATTTGTGATGAGGTTTGGAGGTCTACTAAATTCTGGGGCCCTGTTACAACAGAATCTCTGGTTATCAGTGAAATTTTTTTTTTCAGTCTGCTTGAATGAGGCTTGGGCTAGCTGGAAACCCTTAGGACCCTCGTTTTTCTGTTTTGTTTTGTTTTTGTTTGTTTGTTTGTTTGTTTTTAATTCTACCTTTCCTTTTATTTTCTATTGTCTTCTTAAGGGCCTCCTTTCTGTTATTTCTGAGTTTACATGTGTTCTTTATTCGTTTCCACTTCGTCAACTAATTATGTATTCTTGTTCTTTCCTCATATGCAATACATTTGTTTACACATGAATTACTATTTCTTTGCTACATTAATAGGAATTCCAGGTTGATATTGATACCTGTTAATAATCTTTTCCCCCAGAGACTGTGGTTCCCTCTACAGGTTTTGGAGGGAAAAAAGGGGGGCTTTTAGGGATGTTTTTGTATTTTTCATTTCTAGAAAATTGTGTTCAGTTTAGCAATAAAGCATTTTCTTCCTTGTGGAACAATTTGAGGGGAAAAAAGATTGAAAAAGACCCCGTATGTTAGGTAATTTCAGACCAGATTTTCTGGTGCATTCAGAGCGGTATGTGGCGTTAGATGTTATGTAATTTCAAAGAAGACTCATTTGGCTGTGAAACTAAGGGCTCTTAACTCTGTGACCAAAGATTTCGATTCTCCAAAGGATGCTATAGTCACTCATTATGTTATCAAACTTGTATAATCCTGTGCCTCAAGTCAGGTTGAGACACCTGTTCTCAGTGAAAAGCAACAATATAATAGTGGAAAACAGAAAATGGACATTCATTTAATGGGGCATATTTCAAAGAGGGCAAAAGAGAGCCAGTGAAATGTTTCTGAAGTACAGATCCTGAAATAAGACTAACAAGTATATAGAGGGCCAAGGACACTTAACATCTAAGCAGTGCCCTCCAAAGTGTAGTTTTACCGACCATTGACTCATCATTGTCTAGGCTTCAATTTCATTTATACAGTGGTCTAAGAAGTTGTTAGAACTGCTTGAAGTCACTTCCCTGGAGAAAAGTGCCCCCTCTGGTACTTTTTACTTCTACTAGCACTAGATTCCACATTTTGTGGGGCTCATTGTTTTATAGTCTGACAGTCAGATTGAGCAACATAAAATATCTTCATTTCTGCCAGACCTATTATAAACAGGGTTTTGTTGTCTGGGGAGATGGAAAGTGGGTGATGTAGGGAAATAAATATATTTCATATATTGATTTATCTGTTTGTATGAATTTACAGCTTCATATGTTTATGTAATGTATTTAGTCCTTTTCCTCTTTCTACTCTCTTTCTGCAGGCCTTCTTAAAAAATTTCCCTTCTACTTCTTTTTTGTATGTGGCCTACTGAATGTGGACTTATTTACTTACTCTGCATGGTGGGCGGTTATTGAGTAGAGCAAGGGCAACTTTTTAGAGACTGTACCACCAAAGTTTGAAAAGACCATATATGTAAAAGAGTCTAACAAGATAGTTCATCTTTGTAGAAAGTTTAAGTTTTTGAGAAGAAAATATTCTTGAATACTTAAAAAAAATCTGTACATATCCATGGCAAAAAGAAACCTTATGGTTTTATGTGAAAATGATAGGAGAGATAATTGCATCTAGCCTATATGTTCCTGTTACATGTTCCATGAATGATCAAGGAATTGTAAACTAATGAAGTGTCATTTTTTAACTTATTGGATCAAAGTTGAAAAACAAAATGCTAATACTCACAAATGTGTTAAGTAGGCAGTGTTCTAAGAAAGAATTTTGTTGTTGTTTATTTGAGGCATCTTCTAGCTTTATAGCCCCCACTGGCCTGGTACTCACTGTGTAGCCTACACTCATCTTGAACTTGCAGCAGCTTTCCTGCTTCATGTTCCCAATGCTAGGATGAGAGACATATTCTATCATGCCTGGAAAAAAAAAGCTCTTTCTTATAAATATAAAAGATGGGAGTGGGCCTGCATGCTGCAGGCCTTTTCAAGTGTCCTGAGCCAGCCTACAGGACTCCTTGCTGCAGTTGCAGTGCAGAGTCTGGAGCTGTTGTGGTGCAAGTCATGACTGGACAAGCTTTTATAAAGTTTCTTCTGCTCTTTCTCAGAGTATTTGTTGAAAGGAGTGCTACTGAAACTGTAACCAAAAGTAGCATTATGCTTCCAGAAAAGTCTCAAGGAAAAGTATTGCAAGCAACAGTTGTGGCTGTGGAATCAGGTGTGAAAGGGAAGGGTGGAGAGATTCAACCAATTAGTATAAAAGTTGGAGAAAAAGTTCTTCTTCCAGAATATGAAGGCACCAGAATGTTCTAGACAACAAGGAATATTTATTCTTTAGAGGTTATTAGGACTGAAATTAGTGTTGAAACGGTGTCACGTGAAGCTGCCCATTTCGTTGATATTCTATTTGATCATGTAAATTTCTATACCTCCCTTTTATAATAAACGGATGATGCCTAAACTGACAGCCATTGTCCCTGAAGTTCAGTTTTGCTGTACTGTTAGAAACATTTCCAAATAAAATGATGTAAATGAGTGGAAAATTTTTGGTAAAAGTAAAATAACATAAAGGATCAAGTTACACTAAGTAGAAAGCCTAGTATAGTAGGAAATTCTGCATTTACTATTTTTTTTCTAAATATGCTTTCTAAAGTCTTATCTTCCCTAATTGGATTTGCTTTCTTCTGCTAATTTGAGGCAACCACCCTGTAATATAATACTCTTGTTACACTAATGATAAAATGAAATTCATCATATCCTTCTAGATGGTAAGTTACTGAATAATGACTCACCCAAGGAATTTATTATTAGAAAATAATAAGTGTGTATAAAAAAGAGGAGTGTGTTTTTCTCTTGGTTACAATGAAATGAAACCATCCTAAATGAACGACCATTAACAGAAGACTGCTTATAAATTACTACATGTAGGGGGCTATAAAGAAGCTAATAAAATGGATGCATTTTACAGGTTGTTAGCCTAAAGGCTGTCAATCAGTTTAGTGAACAGAAAATATTAATCAGACTTACTACAAAAGAATCTTTATTCAGGGGCAGTGGTGACACATAAACTTAATCTCAGCACTTGGATGGCAGAAGCAGGCTAATTTCTGAACTCTCGAGTTCAAAGCAAGGCTGGTCTACAGAGTGAGTTCCAGGACAGCCAGGGCTACACAGAGAAACCTTGTCTCAAAAAAAAAATAAATAAAATCTATGTTCAATATAGTGCTAACACATATGGCTTTGTGTTAGGTGTTAAGTAGGAAAATAAAAGTAAAGGAATGGGAAATCAAAGTAAAATGATATACATGTATGAAATGTTTTAAGGAAACAAATTATTTTATATGAAAGTAGACATAAACAAAAAAGCAAAACAATAGAAAGAGCAAAACCAATTATGTGATTATTACCTACATTTCACTGTTTTTTTTGATAATGAAACAATGTGTGAAAAAGATTACTTGAATTTATAGTTAAAGAAAAGCAGTGAGACAGACAACTGGTTTATTTAGACTGCTGAAGAGATTTGCTGTCTTAGCCTGGAGCTCCTAAGTGTTTTCTGTGCCAGCTGGTTACTAAATGACAGTACTGCAGAGGCCAAGTCATGTCCTCATCTCTTAAGTAGTTTGCCGTCTGAGGGAAATACTGTGCAGTTAGAAAGTCAGTGCATAAGAATGAGTCCATTTGATTTAAGTCTTCTCAGAAATTCAGACAGAGATGTTCTGGCTAATCAGCATGCATGACTAAGGAGGAAGGGAATTGTTCTGCTTGTAATAATTACTTTCACAATCAATTAAGGTTTGAAAATGAAGTAGCATTTAAATAAAGGCACATAATATGAGCAAAGTCTTTGAACAGGGAAGTTATTCAACATTTGTAGAGGTCTGAGATGATTCAGTTATAATGTACTTACTATTAAAATCTTGGAAAAGCTGAACTCTGGGCTGGGCTCCATCTCTGAAAATCTTGCTTTAGGACCTGTGTTTCATCTTTCTAAAAATGACCTTTTAAGTATCAACATCAACTGTAGAATAGAATCTATTTTCAGGTAAAAAAAACAAACAAAAAAAACAAAAACAAAAAACAAAAAGAAACCAACTGGTTGTTATTTCATTTTTAGCTTAATGCTACAATAAGGATAGCATTTGAGTATGAATCTTACTTGAGGCATAGGAGGTCTAAGGACATAGTGGTTTTATCATCAAGCCAAGATGTGGTTTTCTTATTTCTGAAACAGAAATATTATTAATCATCCTGGGCTCCCCTTTAGCCCATCAGGCACTTATGTTTACTTGGAAAACTGGTATGTGAGACAGGATTTCAGAAGTTTACAGCTTGAAGCTAGTCTCCAAAAAAAAAAAAAAAAAAGACAAAATGTTTGTTATTTCCCACCTACCAAAGTAATGGACTTGTGGATAAAAAAAACTGAGTGGGTAAAGAGCTCCACCAAGAACTGAATGGGCAGGACTGCTCTATTTCATAAAACACTGTATCTTTTGAAATGGAGAATCCTCTAATCCCCATTTTCTTCATTCTGGAAACCAGGTCTCCCATAACCCTCTCAAAAGCACAGTTCCTTTCTTTCTTTTCCATTGTTGTGAAGTGACCCTATGATCAAGGCAATATGTAAGAGAAAATATTCAATTGAGAGCTTTCTTACAGATTCAGAAGGTAAGTACATAACCATCACAGGGAGGAGCCTGGCCTTCTGAAAGTAACTAAAAGCAAAGAGGTTATGAAAAATGGTTCTTAATATGTGACTGCATGGGACTGTATCTAATATTGACCCCTAATTGCATTCTGCTTATTATGTTTACTTCAGATATATATGTATTCCACCTCAATATTGAAGTGTTAGAACAGAAAGTGTGAAATTGTAATGGGCCTAGAAGAAAAGAAGATAGTCTAGAGATGCGAAAGGAATGATAATTTCCCCAGGAATATTGTGCTGGGAGAAGGAAAGGACCTTAGCCACAGTAGGAGCTTGTCTTCCTGGAGAGATTTCAGTTTTAAGAACTTGTCAGACCACTTTAGAGGATTAGACTGAAACCCCTTCAATGAAAAGTCAATTCAATGGTGAGCAGGATCACGCCTGGACTAGGACTTAGGTTTGTGTATTCTTTAACTTCTATTTAAATTTTAATCTTACTTCAGGTGGTGGTGGTTGTGGTAGTAGCTGCGGTGGCAGCTGTAAGGGCTGTTTGTTGGGTCTCTTGTTTCCTCTTCCCAGTGTGGACACATTAAATAAATTTCCTTTTTCTGCTTTCCATTTAAAAATGTAAGTGTTCTAGCATTTGCCCCATGTATGGATTTCTATAAATTGTAAAATGGTCATAGGCACAGTGGGGGAAAAAAACTAGATCTCTCCTTTGACCAAATTGTAATTCAATCCATTTTCCTTTGCCCATTTTTATTTCTTAATTCTCTTGGAATTATATAGAGAAGTTAAGCCAAGTAAGTTTATGAACTCAAGTGCCTAGAAAATATAGTTTCTTTGAATGCTGGAATTATAAGCTTGTTCTGCTCTGTTGGCTTTACAGGGTTTTTGATGTTTGTTTGGTTTGGTTTTTGAGATAGATTCTCATTATATAGCTCTGACAGGCCTTGAACTCAGAAATCTGTGTGCTTCTGCTTCTAGAGAACTGGGATAAAAGACATATGCCACCATGTCTGGCTTTATAGGGATCTTAATACACAGATTAAGTGAAATAGTATAATGGCCTTAATGCGTAAATGAGACAGCAAAAGGAGATCTTCAAATCTGCTCAGCACCTGTTTCATCACTTACAATGAAAAGAAAGGTGTGTATCTATGAAATAAAGGATTAGCAGAAATAAGTTCACTCTTCAGAAAGTGGAGTACCAAAGTGACAAATGTCCAGGGGAGGAAAAAAAAGATGGAACAAGTTGTAGTGGTTTCTTTTTATCTTTGACTTTGTGACAACAGATACCCTGATTCAGTTTGATTTTTGTTTTCCAGGGCAATACAGATTTGGGGAATCAATGTGATAAGCTTTCCACAATCTGTTGATGTTGAGTAGTAATTCTTAGGCACCCAAGGCTTCCCTCAAATGAACTATAAACTTTGCCCTTAATAATTTAGAATGGAATGGCATTCTAAATTCTTTTGGCCCATGTGCTTGCTTATCAGCATTTCTTCCAGGGCTGTTTGCTTCTGTCTTTGGAGAAGGGACAGTGGGTCAGATCTTTCAGGTTTTGTCTACAGAATGGCCATTGGCATCTGGATCAGGTAGATTCAAAGTGTTGTCTTTGTCGTGGTCACTTAATTGGCTGCACTTTCTGTTGTATGTCTAGGAAATTTTAGGAAACAATTTGTGAGCTAATTTCTAAATATATAAATATAGTATATACTCTACTTCTGGATGTATTTCTGTTGGTCTACTTAAAAGGTATAAGAAATTTATTATTAAATCTGCTTATATAAATATCGAAGACATTTTCATTGCTTTTCTTTTGAAAATAACAGAGTAAGCTTTTTTTTTTTTTTTTTTTTTTTTTTTTTTGATCTAGTCTCAAATCATAAGTGATGAAGTTTCTGGTCAATGAATTTTTTTTTTAAATCTTAGTGATACCACAGTTCATTTAACTCATGTTTCTTGGCACTGACTACTAGGGAGTATATCTCTTTATCAGTGTTATAGAATATTTCAGCCAGTTGTGTTATACAAACTTCTATCTTTTGTATTTTATATTCATAATTTTTCTGTGTCAGGTTTTCCTTAAATACTTTATTTTTATAAACTTCATATTATCTTCTTTTATGATATCATTTCACTTACATATTGTTTAACTCATCTGAAAACCAAGTGGATAAATTGCATTTGATACTGAAATAATGTGTTGAATTGATGTACAGTATTTTTAAAAATTTGGTGATAGTGTATGGCACCAAATTAGGTGAGATCAAAAATATAATTGGGCCTATAGATAAATATAGCAGCAACTAATCATGTACATACAGTAACCCATATAGTGAATACTTGAAGTGTATGTAAATTATATCTTGAGTTTTCTCTTTCAAGCTTCCCTGAGTCTCAGTACATTTCACCAGGAAACGTTTTAGTGAGAGAGGAAACAGTTTCCTACACATATTTCACAACTGAGTAAGGAACAGAACACACTGACCTGGTTAAATTTGCCTTACTGGTATCAGTTACCTTGCATTTACAATCTGTGGTCTAACTTTGCCACTGTCATGCTATGCCCATTTCCTATAGAATAGTTCCAATGCTGTTTCAGGTAAGCATCAGTCTGTAAATTGGTTAAATCAATTTACTTATATATAAAAATCTAGTAGTCATCAGTTTAATTTTCCCAGGGGGAAAAATATGCTTGCTGCAAAGGATAAGATAGCTGACAGCAGATTTCCACATCTGATGGTCTCATTTTTTTGTACCCAGGAAGTTATCAGAAGTGAGAATAAAAATTTTAAAAGACTGATACATTGCTGCTGCTGCTGCTGCTACTACTACTACTACTGCGTCTCTGTATCTAGTTTCAATTTTATCTCATTCCTGGCTGGCTTGGAATAATATAGAATAGACTAGTAGGAACTCATAGAGATCTGCTTGCCTCTGCTTTCACAAGTGCTAGGACTAGAGACATGCACCATCATGCCTGGTCTGCTATATTATATTTGTTTATTGTACATGAGGTTATTAAAACCTTTTGTTAGTTTATGTATATAAGTGTTTAGCCTGCACTTATGTCTATGTAACACATGTGTACCTGGTACCTAAGGAAGCTAGAAAAGTGTGTCAGATCTCCTGGAATTAGACTTACAGACAGTTTTGATCCATGATGTGTGGGTGTTTGAAATTGAATCCTTGGTAAAAGTTGCCAGTGCTATTAATTGCTGAGCCATCGCTCCAGCCCTCTGCTACATTATTGTTAGCAGAAAAAAAATAGACCAAAGTTTTAAGGGCTGCCTGTTTTAAATGATTAGATCTACTACACTTTATTTTTAAGTAGTAAAATATTTAGAACATGGTTGAATTATCGTATATGAATGCTTGTAAAATTTCTTAGAATGAATAGTTCTAAAAAGTAGATCACAAAATAGAATATCATATAAGCTCAACTTGTTAAAATACATTTGTATGTTTCAAATATAGTAAGTATGAGTCTATAATATCATATACGGTATATGTGATTTCTGCAGGCATTGAACAAAATAGGACTTTATGAGATTACATTTCCTTTTAGGGATTGGTGATATTATTAATTTTTAGTTAAATATGATTAAGCTTATTTTATAAATGGTAGAATTTTCTTTGACCTTCAATTCATAGTTCTTCTGCTTTTTCTCTTAGGATTCATAGCTTTCCAGTTCAATTAGATTAAAAAGAGTTTAAAACCAAAACAGATAATTCAGGCCTAGCACTGAATTGGGTTTTAGGGTTTTTTTGTTGTTGTTGTTGTTTTGTTTTTTGTTTTGTTTTCTTTTGTTTTTGTCTTTGGTTAGTGTCACAATAATATAATCTTCAAGGAATGCATCATGAATTTCTTTGGGTTGTTTTTGCATAGCAAGTTATTAGTTTGCAAAAGGAAATAGCACTTCTTCAGGGTTCTAAATTTTGGTTTTATAAACAAACCTACTCTTGTGCTTTTATGAGTTGTAAATCTTACTGTATGTGATGTATTATTAGTTAATTATTTGAAACAAATTTCTCTTAAAATATCCTTAAAAGATATTTATAGGAGAAAGATCTTTGATAAGAAAAATCACTTCCTTATTAAATATTTTTAAGGTGCAAGGGTTTAAACTTAGAGACTTGTATATGTTAGGTAAACACTCGAAAATGAGCTATAGCTCCAGCCCTTGAATAATTTTTTTTTGCTGGGAGTTGAGTGGATTTTGAACCCAAGAGAAACAATCATTAAAGAAACTATATATGAGTATTGTTTATTTAAGAATTTCATTATTCAAAATAATCATTCTCTGAAGATTCATTGATTTTTACTTTATGTGTCTGTGTAAGTACCTGCACATATGTATGTATGTGCATCATGTGCATGCCTGGTAGCTAAGGAAGCCAGAAGCAAGCATCAGATCCCATGGAACTGGAATTACAAGTAGTTGTGAACAACCTGATATGGGTGTTGGGAACCAGACCCTAGGTCCGCTGTAGTAGCACCAAACGCTTTTAACTGCAGAGGCATCTTGGCAGCTCCATATTCAGTCTTTAGAATTGAGGTTAATGTTTTAATTGTGTATGCAAGCAATTGAGTTTTAGTTCTCTCAATGACTTTAATGTAATATCCTTAAGTATTTTCATTACAGTGGCATGATTTGTTAGATAGTGATGTAATAGCAATACATAGCTTATAAAGGTCTTTTTCCTTTTAAGGCCTCCAAGACATATCGAATTCCTTTTGTATGCTATTTGCAGTGATTATTCAATATCTGTTTTGGTGGCATACAATATAATAATGGCAGAATTTTAATTGTGACAATCTATTCTGCTTTTCTAGTTATTGTTGTGTTGAGCGCTTTACATATGATCTAATTTATTTTAAACCTCTTATAAGACCACATTAAAAAAACGTATATATATTGTTTTGCATTTCAGGCTGAAATTCTGTGCTGTGATGTGCTTAATATTTTGAAACCCAAAGCCACATTATTTCTCCTTTTTCACTTATATATGGTGTCCATTAGGCATTGATCTTGTCCCGTAATATTAACTTTCTTTAACTGATTGTTCTGCTATCTGAAGAGTCTTATTAAAATTTAATAAGTAAAGTAAAAATAAGCAGCTAATGCTATGGTACATTCTGGTAACTCATAAAAGAAAGAAAAAAGAAGGAAAGGAAAGTTTAATGTTGGCTTGTGAGTTTAAAGAAAGGTTAATACATCCTTACTGGCTAATTCAATCGTATCTTTAAAGGATGAATTTTTGACCCTTGAGATATGTATACCACTTACAGGTAGGATCCATGTCTGTTTATGCAAAATTTAGTGTTTTATCCTAAGAGCACTGAACTGCGCTAAATTGCATAGCACTAAAAAACAGGCTAAAGACCATCTATACCCTGTTTTATTTCAAAAAGCCCTTCTGGACTGTGACTATGGGTAACATGTTTCTTGACCTATTTCTTTTTTGTGGTTTCCTTCCAATCTACTAAAAAGATTCAGATCCTACTCATGTGTTTTGTCTTCATAATATCCCCTGCCCCTTCCCTTGTCTTGTTCTTGCTTTAGAGGTTCATTTTCATTACTACTTTTCTAGTTTTCATTCTCAATCTTTATATACTGGAAGAGATAACTATTGATATTCCCACTTGATGTTCTTTATCTTTTAAAAATTATTATATTTTGTGTGCACATGATATTTGTGTGTGAGCACATGCACATATGGAAGTCAGAGGACAACTTTTTGAAGTCAGTTCTCTTCTTGTACCCTTACATGGGTTCTGAGGTTTGAAGTAAAGTTGCCCAGATTGGGTGTTAAGCACCTGTACCCCTTGAGACATCTTGCTGGCCCTCTTTGTCTTAATGACTCTTCTACTGCTCAAGCCTTTGTTTTCACAAAGCCATAGGGAACATTTATATAATTATGACTGTTTGCTTATTTTAAAAGTATATGTTCCACCTGGCTTCCTGTCTCATATATTTGGGAGTTTGAGGTAAGATAACCAAGAGTTCAAGACCAGCCTGAGCTACATACTAAGTTTGAGGACAGCCTTGCTTATGTGAGACCCTGTATTCAAAAAGCAATGAAATAAGGCCAGTGAAGTGTCAGTGGATAAAGGTACTTGCCATGTAGGACTGGTGACCTGACTTTGTTCATTGGACTCCACATAAGGAGAAAGTGGAGTGCTGTCTCAACAAAGTTGTTCTCTGACCTCTAAACATGTGCCATGACACAAATGGCTGCAAATACATATCACATGTGCATGTACACATGTGTGTGCATATAAACACAAATAATAAACTAAAACATTTAAAATACAGACAAAAATATATACTTCAGTGGATATGACTTGAAGCAAATACTGTACAAAAGATCTCCAAAAGACCAGTTAACACATATAAGTATGTTCAAATGTCTCACTTGGTTAAAAAAAAATAATGTACAGCATGCCACTACTTCCTTCTATCAGAGTACTGAAAAAAATTTTAAAAAGGTCTTTAAGAATGTATAACAACTGGAAGCCTGTTGGTACTTGCACAGAAAGATTTTTTTATACAAATAAAGCTTAATGTAGGTATGTTCTATGAAACAGTAATTCCAGGAGACAGAAATGTATACAGCACTGCTTATAGCAAACTTATATCTAAAATAATTCAATGTTCATCAATAGTAAAAAAGTTTAACATGCACCTAACATAGAATCAGTAGTGAGAATGAATGTATTCCAGGTCTGTGGAACAATGTGAATGGGTTTCAAGAGCATGGTAGTGAGCAAAAAATGCTTGAACTAAAGGACTCCACACTAATGCCATTTTTGTGACATTCAGAAATATGCAAAATTAACTGGGCATGTTATCACACACTTGTAATCCCAGCACTGAGCAGAAGGAGGCAGTGTTGAGGCAGAATGATTATGTGTTTGGAGCCAGCTGCAAATACAGTGAGTTCAGGGCAAGATTAGGGTATATGGAAAAACCCTGTCTTTACTACCCCTTCATGCAAAACTCATCTACTGTGTAAAAATTAGCTGAATAAGCCTAGTCACTACCCTTGCTAGAAACTAAGAATTGGATATATGGAGGGCTAGTAGGACTCCTCCATGAAATTTTGTTCTGTGTCTTAATCTGCACGTTTTGGTGACATGGGTGTCTTTATTCTGTGAGAATTCAGCACATTATATTGTTCTGTATCTTTGCATATTTTGGTTACAAGGGAGTGTTTATTTTGTTAGAATTTAACAAGGGATATGTTCATGATTTCATGCTTTTCTTTTTGTGTTACCAGTCTGCTAGCTGTGATCCTTATGCTCTATTCAGATAAACATTTTAGTAGATGATGAAATGTGTATCTGTTGTTTGCAGTTGTGAACCTTTAAGTGTTAGTGCTGTGACTGGGATAGAAGACCTAGAAGCTTCCATCCACAGTCCTGGGAGTCAGAGTTTTATTGTTCCATGTTTTAAACTAAGAAACATACAGTTAAGTACCAATGGCCCTGGCACTCTACAGATCCTTGGCTTCCAGCAACAGTGAGTTCCATCATAATTCAGAATCTGCTAGTATTAACCTCTTTAATGGGTATTAGGACTATCAGCACCTACAATGGTTAATATTACAGCTCTTGAGCCTAAGGCTGTAGAAGCCTTACTAGCATTACAGCTGATAGGCCTAGTCTGTTGTAACTCGAGCCTTGGTAATGTCTAATGTTAATACTCAGGCCTTGAGTGTTAGGGTACTTGGCAGTTCCTTAAAATGCTTCCAATGGCCAAGAACTTTCTTGCACCCCTTCACCAACTTCAGCCTTGTCCTCTTCTTTCTCTGGAAGTCTACATCTGTCCCCTTGGCAATGTAGCTTCTGCTTCTTTCATCACTGCTGCAGCTCCACTGCTGCAGCTATTATATGCTCTTTGTGTTTACAATGCAGCCTGTTCTAATGACAATGTTTAAAAGTAGACAGGAACAATATAGAGAAGCCTTTTAACAGGCTCAATGTTGCAACCCCCAGGGGAAGGAATCCCTTTCCCCCACTTCCTCTCTCCTCCAGATCCACTTCCTCTGTTTTTCTTCAGAAAAAAAGCAGGCCTTCCAGAGATATCTACCGAACAGAGCAAAGCAAGTTACAATAAGACTATACACAAATCCTCATAGCAAGGCTAGATGAGGCAACCCAGTAGAAGGAAAAAGCAGGCAAAAGAGAAAGAAACAGTCCCCAGCCCCATTGTTAGGAGTTCTACAAAAACACTAAGCTAACAACCATAACATATATGCATGCAAACCTATATAGGCTCCATGATTGCTAGGTTGACTCTGTGGGCTGTGTCCTTAGCCTTTGAACCCTCTGGCTCCAGCAATCCTCCCTCTCTAATCTTCCATGGGGCTGGAGAAGTACTGGGAGGAGCTCAGGGCAGAATATATTGTATGAGAGAAGAATAAATAAAAAAGGAAAAAGAAAAGAAAAGGAAAGGAAAGAAAAGAAAAGAAAAGAAAAAAGAAAAGAAAAGAAAAGGAAAGGAAAGGAAAGGAAAGGAAAGGAAAGAAAAGAAAAGAAAAGAAAAGAGAAGAGAAGAGAAGAGAAGAGAAGAGAAGAGAAGAGAAGAGAAGAGAAGAGAAGAGAAGAGAAAAGAAAAGAAAAGAAAAGAAAAGAAAAGAAAAAGAAAAAGCTGTTAAATGCCACCTACTATTGCTATTTTTAAATTTATAAACCTTTAGATTTACTGACTTTTTCATGTGTTTAAATGTTTTGCCTGCACCTTATGGATACTATATGCATTCCAGGCAAGTCAGGAGGAAGGCCTTAGATCATCAGCAACTAAATTTACAGATGGTTGAACTACCATGTAGGTGCTGGGAATGACCCTGGGCCATCTGAAAGAGCCATCAATACTCGTATCACTGAGGTGCCCATACTTTTAATTCAAGAAAACATTAGAAGGAGTATGGCAAATCAATATAAAGTTAGCAAAAACTCAACATAGAACTAAGATTGCTAATACATGTACCAATAGTTAATAGTATTTAACAATGCTTAACAGTGATTGACTCCTTCACTAGGGCCCCAAATGGTTGGGTCTTTCTTACCTATATGTATGCTCCATTTAAAAGTATTGCATAAAAATGATATGTGGTACATTATCTATGTTATCCTGTACATTAAATTTTATCAAGGCCTAGCAATTTTAATTAGCAGATGTGTTTTTCTGAGAATCAGTAGTTCAGGAGCAGTATAACTGGGTGATTTTAGTATAGCATATTCCTTTCATATGACCCTCAAGTTGTCAGGGCTACAGTCATTTGAAGGCTTAAAAAGGTTTGAGAATCTGCTTCGAAGATAGTTGACTCATATACATTGAGGTAAGCCTCGGTAAAAGCTGTTTGTATTAACCAAAGCTAAAGTACACACATACTCTACCACACATGGAGGTAACATTTTATATACAATCTTACAATGGGATTATACAAAGTTTAAGCCCATTGTGACTTGAAAATATTTTAAGTTGAAAATGCAGTTAATACTTACATCCACCCCATTACAGCAATAGAGTACACCAAGTTTTGCTTGGCTGACTGGCGTCTGTGGCTCACTGCTACTGCCTAACAAAATCAAGCGAGGATCAGATCATGTATCACCAGCCTGGAATGAGATCCAGATTGAGAATTCACGTACATTTTCTTCTGAAAGGATGTATCTTTCATACAGTTATGAAGTTGAAAACTAGTAAATCGATCTATTGAATGTCAAGAACCATGTGTATAATGTTTCACATATATGTATATATATTTATATATTTAATATATATATTAAATGAAAGGATGTCACAATTATACTATGTAGAAACCTTTGTATATTTTTGTGATTAGATTATTTATCAATTTAGTTCAGCTTTTTTTGGTATCCAAATTTATTGAGGTGTAATTGATGTAAATTGTTATCATATTTATGTATGAAGATAAATTTGGAAACATTTTGAATGTATATATCTACCCACAAAGTTGTTTTCACAGTCAAGCTAGTGAATGAATAAGCTGTCACACTCCCATGCCTTCTTTAAAAAAGCTTTTCCTTTGTAATCTCTCCTTTCATTATTTATTTTTTGAGAAAACTCCTAATGTAGCCCAAGACTGGCCTTGAAATGGTGCTTTTTTTCCCCCATTGGTGTTCAGATTAAAGGCCTTAACTGACCTCATTATCTGTGAGTAAATGTTCTCCCTCTTCATATACATACATACATACATACATACATACATACATACATGACTTTGTAAAATATGTGGCATATTTCTTTCTAATAGAATTTTATTGGGGATTGCATTGAATCTGTAGATTGCTTTTGGTAAGGTGGCCAGTTTTACTATCCATGAGCATGGGAGATCTTTCCATCTTCTGAGGTCTTCTTTGATTTCTTTCTTCACAGACTTGAAGGTCTTATCATAGATCATTCACTCACTTAGTTATAGTCACACCAAGATATTTTGTATTATTTGTAGCTATTGTGAAGACATTGTTTCCCCAATTTCTTTCTTGGCCAGTTTTTCTTCTGTATAAAGTCAATTTTGTATCTGGCCACTTTGTTGAAGGTGTTTATCAGCTGGAGGAGTTCTCTGGTAGAATTTTGGGGTTCACTTATTATGTATACTAGCATATTATCTGCAAATAGTGATAACTGACTTTTTCCTTTCCAATTTGTATCCCCTTGATCTCCTTTTGCTCTCTAGTTGCTCTAGTTAATGATTCTCTGTTTAAAGCCTATGGGTCCTGGGGATTGAACTTGAGTTGTCAGGCTTTATGACAACTGTCATAACCCACTGACCTCTCTCACTGGTCCTGTTAAATCATTGTCACATACAAATTCACTTCTCTGCCTAATTTAATACTGTAACAGGAGAATGTCTCAGCAGGAATCTTTGAAATGTAAATATTTTCGCTTGTATATGCTATAGAAAGTCTAATGACCTCTGCCATATGATATATACCAACTATTATGTCATAAGGAAATTAGTAAAAAGCGAGTACCAGAAGACCAGAAGTGGGTCTTGCATAATGGTGTACTTTTATAATTCAACTTGGAAGGTTGAGTGAGCCAAGAGGTTCTCAAATTCTAGATCAGCCTTGGCTTTATAGTAAGATCCTGCCTCAAACAAACATACAAATAGCAGCAATAAAAGCAATGGAAATACTTACCTTACACTCTTATTATTTTAATAGTTTATGCTCTTTCCTCCCTAATTGTCTTTTTGGTTGTCGGCCAATATTGCTCATTATTTAAGATATTGTATATTTTACTTATTTAAATGAAATGGCACAGAAATAATTTTATGTTTTTCTCTGTAGGTTGTAACTTTCATGAGATCAGAGAATATTTTTGCCTGTATTGTATACTGTTGCACTCTGAGAGACCTAGACATGTTAACAAGTAAGCATTATATATCTTAGTAGACAGATGTTTGTTGAATTGAAAAGGTGACTGTACTGATTTTGGTGTCTGTTACTATACCCTAAGCTTAGGAAAACTGGAAAACAAAATAGAAAGTGCTCTTTGTTTGATCCTATAACTTGGCTAGTATTGTGCCACAGATTCTACAAGGTATCTCAAAATTCAGTAATATTTGTTGTGATTTTTGGCACTTCTACCTAAAGCAACTATATGCATACATGTATGCATGCATAGATATATGATTTAGTACATACTAAATTTAAAGAATCTATAGTGTTATGGTACTTTGATGTAGTTTATGTTTTTTTAAAAGGTAACTATTAATACATAGTATTCACTTATGACATATATCAGCATTTCCTTCTTTTATGTGAGTTAATGCAATCTTTTTTTGCACTGTAGACAATGGATCTGGTGAAGTGAACATTGCACAGGAAGTAGCTAAAGGTTAGTGGGATTTAGAAGAATTCAGCAAGCTCTTAGGGAGTCGGTTGTTTTATGACCACAAGAGCATTGCTTAATGGTTTTCACCGCAGTTAGAACAGATATCTAAATGTTGTGCCAACTCATAATGCTTTGTACCATTGATTTTCATCTTTATCCTTCTCTCATTTACTGTGCTAAAGTTGTATTGGACTTCTTGTTTTTCTCTATTTAAGTTCCTTTATTAAACCTTAAAAATATAATGAACACATGAACACACACACACACACACCTTCACAAATTCTATTCTTTCCTGCAGCAGTGACCACTTGTGTTACTTGCCATTAAATCTCTAATATTCAGGAAAATTACTGAAACATGATATTAAGTAAATATTTGGTTTTGGCTTTGAGACAAGATCTCATATATTCCAGGCTGGCCTTCAAATTGCTATGTAACTAAGGATGACACTGATCCTCCTGCCTGCACAGCCTACTGCTGGAATTATAAGTAAACATCACCATGCTGAGGTTTGCATGGGCCTGGGAATCAAACACAGAGCCCTGTGAATGCTAGGCAAACAGTCTACCAAGTAAACATCTCTTGCCTTAAAGTAAATAACTATTTAATGATTAAAGATTTGACTGAAAGAATGTCAGATTTGTTGTAAGAAAATGCATGACAAGATCTTGATCTGTAGTAACACTGGTGTTGTATTAGTCAGCTTTCCTTCTCTGTGATCAAATACCTCAGAAAATCAACTTAAAGAGGGAAGAATTTATTTTGGTTTCAGAAGCTTCAGTCCATGGTCACTTGACTGTTGTTTCTCTCCTTGTGATAAGCCAGTGGGTGTGCTGGAAGAATGCTGCACTCTTAAGGCTTCCAGGAAACAGACAACAACAAAGGGTATAGAGATAGGATGTGTTCCTTTGGGACATCTTTATTTCATGTTCTTTTGGGACCCATTTCATGCCACTGGTTTCATTTTCTAAAGTTTTTGCTACCTTTGAGTAGCAACGTGACCAAGCCTTTAACACATGGTTTTTGTGGTTCATTTTTTTTTTTAATATCCAGAGCATCACAAGTGTCTCCGTGAAGATTAGCAAATTACAGTATTTCAGTATAAATGCATTGAGACATTAACCCAATCCTGAAATGATCTTAACTATTAGCTGTTTGAACATGAGGAAATTGATTTCTTCAAAATGTATTAATAGTTATTTTTCTTTCTACATTATAGAGTTGTTTTGGGCCCTGATAAGTGAAATTGCCTTAAAACAGTGCACATGTATGCAGCATATGCCAGCTGAACCTTTATTATTTGAAAGATGTGGTATCAGGAAGAATGGAAAGCCGGGGGTGGGGGTGGGGGGGAATGAAACTTCTAGAGGCCTAATAGAGTAAATGGTTCCAGGTGTGGTTGTGCAGGCCTTGAGTTGCACCATTAGGGGGACAGGAGGATCTTTGAGTTCCAGACTAACCAGGGCTACGTTGTATAATCATGTCGCAAGACAAAGCAAGACAAGGCAGGACAAGACACATCCTTTCTCTTACAGAAGAACCCTCTGACAACTGAAGATATCTATAGCTTTAGGAAAGATGTCTTAAGAATGGAAGGATTCCAGGGATTATCTTATCTCTAGCATGTGCTACAAGAGCTCTTTGGCCTTCTAAATCTTAAATTAGAAGAGCCATGGGATGTGGTAAAGAAATTAAACATTAGGACTATAAGCATGGTGGCCAGAGGTTATTGTAAAATGAATCAGTGTGCAGGGGAGGGCTGAGAAGTAAGCAGTTTGCCCAACTATCTATGACATCCTTGTAGTTTAAAACTAATGACAGTGTGGATATGTATCTCTGCAAATTAAAATATGTCCTGCAGTGTTTTGAACCTAATAGCTAACTGTAGTTGAATCTCAGAGGATTATTAGAAGAATAACTACAAGGAATAGGAGACTGGGGAAAAGAGGGCAAGTATTTGCAGAAATGACAAAGGATATAGTTAAAGAATTACCATCCCCAAGTTTAATAGTTATAATAGCTGAAGAAAAATCAAAAATCAAAGTTTCACTTGTAAAATAAATATTATGCTACCCTCTCTTAAGCTGTTATTATTAATTCTGAATGCATTGAACCATAGTGACCACATGAAGAGAAAGCCAGAAGAACCAGATGGAACCAAAGCATTTGGGTAGTAGGTGTTAAACCTAACACCTTCATGATCCTACTCACTGATTCCAAGAACTGTTGCAGCTTTTTCATTCAAACTTTTCTCAAGGCCTATGATGCTAGAGATGCTTTGATAATCCCAGTATGGTGAAATAAAGGTTTAAAAGGGTAAATGAGTTGCCTAAGACCAGATAGGAGTTGGCAAGCCAGGCACAAATTCTAAAACCTGAACTGTGATTTCACCTTTTGTTAGAAGTCTTTATTAAACTGTATTTTACCCACCATTTATTTATTCACTTACTTATTTTCTCTTTTATAACTTAGATCTTATTACTTGTCAATCAGTACACAGACATTTCAATTCTTTTAGAATGCCTAAGATACATACAAAAATTCAAACAGCCATGCTCCTATTTAAGTTTTATGTATATTTATTTTATTATTTTATTCATGTGTTTTACAGTATGTGTATCTGGTGCCTGTGAAAGTCAGAAGAGGGGGTCAAATTCCCTGGGACTGGAGTCCCCATTTAAGTATTGAGAGTTAAATCCACGTTCTCTGCAAGAAAGATTGCTCTTAACTGCTGAGCCAACTCTCCAGCTCTTGTGTTATTTTAAACAGTTGCAAAACTGATAATCCCATTTCAGATTTGTCCACAAATTTTCCTTAACAGGATCTCACATGACTATCAAATGCTCATAATCTTTTACTTTCACTGGTTCACAATTTTATTTCACACATCCCATATCCTCAAATTTTCTTTCTTCCAGAGCATTATCAAAATTGACCACCACAACCAGAATACAGGGTAGACAGTTCTAATAGGGAAAGAACCAACAAATGTTTTCACTGTTGTTTGTTTGTTTGTAAATAATTCTGCTAAAAACATCAAACAAACAAACAAAACAGGAGACAAGAAGTAATTCAAACTAATCTAGATGTAAATACATGACTGTGACTCCGAGTTGTTATTTAGTATGCTTTGTACTGAGGAATATAAAACTAGTTCCTCTTGTGGACTGGTTTGCTTGCTGACCCTGAGACAATGAGTCTCTCTGATTCAATATCCTGCTATCTTCTGGTTCTACCTTAGAGTAAGCAACCAGTGAATGTCTTTACTCTTAAAACTTATTTACACTTAAAAAAATTGGATGAGGTAGTATTTCCCCCCTTTTAAAAAATATTGCTAGAGCTCCTAAGAAACTCACATTTACAAAATAGTTAATAATATTCCTCTGGCTTGTTGAACCAGGAAGACAGGAAGTACTGAGAGACATGACACATGATCAGTTGGACTTGGCTTCTTTCTCTTCAGCTTTAGAGGATGGACTCTGGTTTTCAGTGTCTCCCCTTTCTACAGGCAAATCTTTAGTTTCTTGGCCTGTTTGCCTTTTGCTACCCTTTCCCATTTTGTTTGACTTTTTTGTCTGATGTCGTACTCTTACTGTGCCTGTGCTGTAAGACCATGTTAACTATTCTGCTACAGTGAATTATTTGCTTAATATCATACAATGAGTAGCTAAAATGATCAGTTTTGAGCTTATCATTTTCATTTAGGTATTTGCAGAATATTTTCAAGTGCTACCTTGGCAGGAGTGCCTTAGCTTAACAACCTTACAGGGGAGGGGGGGCACTTAGGCTCCTTCTTGTTCCTTCCAAGATGAACTTTCCCGTGATCAACATGGGGTTTGTGAGGCCACCTAAGTGGCTGAAGAACTACATAGAACAGGATTAGAGTTGTATCACTGCCTCTCAGTTTCCTTCTCCCTAATACTGCATTGGCCAGTTACTCCAGTCTTTGGCAAAAGTGTCCCTGTTATTATTTAAGAGGCAATGTTTTTCTGTAATCATTACTTTTTGCATCTGTCTATCAAGAAATATATATATATTTATATATAAATATTATATAAATTATATATATAAATTATAAATTATGTATAATATTATGTTATTATCTATGTATATATAAACATTGCTCTCTCTCTACTTTAAACATAGTTTAAAAACTACAAAAAAATTTGCATGTTGAAAAGTAAGCATACCGCATAATTTTCAATGTCTGCCTGTCTGTCTAAAATTAGAGAAAATATGAAAAACTATGTATAATTGTTTTACCAAATTGAGGATATTTTAACTCACTAGACTATAAAAGAGTCTCACAATTTGCCTGATATTATTATGAACTGATTATTTAATTGTTAGTCAAACTGTTTAGTGTAATAAAATGTTATTTGGTATTTAGTAAGTTAAAATAATAGCACATCCCAGATATTGATGTAAGGTTGGTCTAGATAAACACACACACACACACACACACACACACACACACACACATTAGTTTACCTAAAGTATTATGCAGAATATGATATTTCTGTCAAGTTTTCATTTCTAAATTATACTAACCTACCGAAGCAATGAAATTTAATAATTTAAAACACAAGTGTAAACTGAATAAAGGCTGAAGTAAGAATGTAGTCTAATTGAAAGACCATTAACTATGTGTAGATAGATGAATTTTGCAAAAGAACTTAACATTGGACACTGGGTAGATGGCTCAGCATTTAAAGGTAATTTTTGTTCTTGCAAAGGATTCACTTCTGAACTATCTGAAACGCTAGCTTTAGGTGATTCAATGCCCTCTTCTGGTCTTCTTGGGCACCAGACATGCATGTGATACACAGACACATACAGGCAAATCACCCATACACATATAAAAAGTCTAAAATATAGTCAGTGAAATCTTAATGTTATGGCTTGTATATCCTTGGACCAGGGAGTGGCACCATCTGTAGGTGTGGCCTTGTTGGAATAGGTGTGACCTGGTTGGGATGGGTGTGTCACTGTGGGTGTGGGCATAAGGTCCTCACCCTATTTGCCTGGAAGTCAGTCTTCCACTAGCAGCCTTTGGATGAAGACATAGAACTCTCAGCTCCTCCTGCGCCATGCCTGCCTGGATACTGCCATGTTCCCACCTTGATGATAATGAACTGAACCTCTGAACCTGTAATCCAGCCCCAATTAAATGTTGTTTTTTATAAGACTTGCCTTGGTCATGGTGTCTGTTCATAGCAGTAAAACCCTAACTAATACAGAAGTTGGTACTGGGAGTAGTTCTAGAGTAACAGAAGTACAAGGATGAATCTTTTAAAATACTGGAATTGGCTTGTTGATCCACCAGCACTTTCAACTACTGAAACCTCTCCAGATTCTCTCCCTCCCGGGAGCTCAGAGAATTTTGAAGACCCATGGTTGAAACTATATTTCAACCTTAAAGAAGCTAATGCCCTTGATTTTCTTGATGAATTAGGTGATTCAGTGCACAAAGCTTTCTACAAGATGGAGAAAAAAAAATCAGTAAATGATTTTACTGGCTGGCTGCTCTTAGTATCTGCAGAAAAAATGATGAATGAAAGGAAGGAGTTGTGTGATAAAATCGAAAGGCTCCAGACACAAGTAAACGATCTAAAAGTTGCTAAGTGTGTCCTTGAAGTTTCGAATCTTCTCTCTTGCAGCAATAGAGCTCAAGTTGCAGAAAATCAAACTGAAACCCTCATTGTAAGTTTGGCTGAACTACAGCAAAAATTCAAGTCTCAGCCTCAGAGTGTGTTGACAGTTGAAGTAAGGGCACTGATTGGCAAAGAATGGAATCCTATAACATGGGACATGGATGTGTGGGAAGACCATGTTGAAGCTGAGAATTTTGAATCTTCAGATTCTCAAGGGTTTGCCCCACCTGAGGATGTAGTACCCTCAGCCCCACCCCTTGAAATAATGCCTTCCCCACAGAGTCTGATAAACCAGCGATGACTTTCACTGAAGAAAATGCCAGACAAGACAATGCTGATGTTTTTCAAGGCCCACCAATAGTTTCTTCTAGACCTGTAACCAGACTTAAAGCAAAACAGGCTCCTAGAGGGGAGGTAGAAAGTATAGTCCACCAGGAAATGCACTACACTACTAAGGAGCTTAGTGAGTTTGCTAATTCATTCAAGCAGAAACCTGGTGAATATGTGTGGGAATGGATTTTAAGGTTGTGGGATAAGGGTGGAAGGAACATAAAACTAGAGCAGGCTGAGTTTATTGACATGGGCCCTCTGAGTGGAGAGTCTAGGTTTAATACGGAAGCTTGCATAGTTAAAAAAAGGTGTCAAAAGTTTGTTTGAATGGTTAGCTGAGGTGTTTATCAAAAGATGGCCTACTGGAAATGACTTGGAGATGCCTGATATTCCGTGGTTTAGTGTTGATGAAGGGATTTTAAGACTTAGGGAAATTGCAATACTGTGTGGAATACCATGACGATAGATAAGGCATTTTGTCAGTCCGTGAATGGTGGTTTTAGCAGAGGCATTACATGCAGGAAAGGCAAATCCATAACCAGAATAAGTATCTACTCCAGTAAGAACAAAACGCTGTCCTTTCCACGAAGGAAGGGGCCCAATGTAGTCAACCTCTCACCAGGTTGCTGGCTGGTCACCTCGAGGAATGGTGCCATATCTGGGGCTCAGTGTTGGTTTCTGCTGTTGGCAGATCTGGCATTCAGCAGCAGCTGTAGCCAGGTCAGCCTTGGTGAGTGGAAGCCTGTGTTGCTGAGCCCAAGCATAACCTCCATCTCGACCTCCATGACCACTTTGTTCATGTGCCCATTGAGCAATGACAGGGATGGCTGGGGAGAGAGGCTGACTGTCCACAGAACGGGTCATCTTATCCACTTGATTAAGTTGGTACTGGGAGTGGGGTATTGCTGTGATAGGCCTGACCATGCTTTTATTTGAAAGAATGTGGATTTTGGGACTTTGGATTTGGAATGCAGTGGAATGCTTTAAATGTGGCTTAATGGGTCATCCTAGTAGGAATATGGAAGACTTAGTTGCTGGGAGTAATTTGAACTGTATTGACCTGGCCCAAGAGATTTCAAAGGAGAAGAATTTCAGAATGTGGCATAAAGACTGGTTTTGTGGTATTTTGGTGAATAATGTGGCTACTTTTTGCCCTTGTCTGAAAAGTTTGCCTGAGGCTAAGGTGAAGAGACTTGGATTAATTGCATTGACAAAAGAAGTTTCAAAAAAAGCCCAGCAGAGACTTTGTTCTCTGGTTAAGTCTTATGAAGAGAAGTTTAAACAAGCATAGCAAGCTTAGAAAGGAAAAATATAAAATATATGGTTCGAGTATTAAAGGGTACCAGGAAGTGAAATGGAACAAATTCCTGTGTTCTAGTTCCTGTAAGCAGCAGAACTCGGCAGCTTCAGCCATGTGGCTCTGGCTCTAGAGTTAAGAATGGAAGGAACTACTGGGAAAATTGATGCTGGTTAGCTGGAGCTAAGGAATTAGCAGTGATTAAGAAGAGACCAGCATCACTGAGGTGAAATCTTCTGGAAATTTTTTTCTGAGAGCACAAAAGAAGCTGTGTTCCAGAGATACCCAAGGTTGTACCTCATGCTGCGGCTGGACTTGGTAATGTGTAAGAGTCACTCAGGTGGTACTGCTTGTGAAGGAATGAAGGGATCATGGAGAGAAGCTGAGGCTTAGCACTGTTAGAGGCCAGGGAAGGCCATTGGAGAAGGTGAAGCCTCAGCTGTAGTTGATGGGCCAGGACTGAAGGGGTCATGCAAAGGATTTGAGGCTTGGCACTCTGAAGAGAGCCTATGAGAGTCTATTGGTGAAGCCTAGTTGGAGTGGAATACCGCAGTATATTGGAGATGTCAGTACCATGGAGTGATCACCAAGAACTAAAGCCGTAGTGGAGTGGATCCACCTGAGCTTAGAGTGCTACAGAGGGCAGAGCTGGAAAAGTGATGTCAGCCCTTAGGAGGTGTCCAAAAGATCAAATGGAATCCCAGACACTGAAACAAGAAGCTGTAACATTGAAATTGCCTTGGAGACTCAAAAATTTTAAAGATGCCAGAGCCATGGGATACATGCTGAGGAAAGCTGCTAACAGGGAGTGTAACCAGCCCAGGAGAAAGCAGTTTGTTGCAGTCAACAAAAATGAAAAAGGAGTAGAGATCTGAAGACCGCTTTGACATCAGCCATGGAGATGCAGAGTTTGGAGTTTGCCCAGCTCGTTTCCTGCCTTGCTTTGGAGATTACAGTTAATTAAGTTGAATGAATCTCAGAAGAGACCTTGAACTTTGGACTTTTAACATTGTTGCGACTGCTATAGACTATGAGGACTTTGAAAGTTGGACTAAATGCATTTTGCATTATTGCTATGTTTAAGTATGGCCCCCATAGACTCATGTTTTTGAGCAAGTCTATGGGGACCAGGGAGTGGAATATGATGGTTTGTATATCCTTGGATCAGGGAGTGGCACCATCTGGAGGTGTGGCCTTGTTGGAATAGGTGTGACCTGGTTAGGATGGGTGTGTCACTGTGGGTGTGGGCTTAAGATCCCATCTTGATGATAATGGACTGAACCTCTGAACTTGTAAACCAGCCCCAATTAAATGTTGTTTTTTTATAAGATGGTGTCTGTTCACAGCAGTAAAACCCTAACTAATACACTTAACAACCCTTAAGATTGATTAATATGGCATATAGATTTACTAGCGTTTTTAGGTACTATTCTAAACTAAGGGAAACTAAGGCAAATGTTATATTTCCTGAATATATTTGTTAAGCAAGCATACCCTAAATCTGTTTGTATAAGCCATTATATCTTTCATTGAGAATAATCTTTTACCCTGTAGGGAACCCCATACATGTATAGTAGAAATATTAATTACTTTGTGAGAATTAGTCTGATACACACTATAAAGTATTTGTATCTATCTAGGCTAAATTTCATACAACGAGTTCAAAGAAACGATTACATCTTGATCAAATAATAAGGGAAGGTGTCACTACTTATATTGACGAATAATTGATTTTTTTTTATTTTTCTTTATTTACATTTCAAATGTTATCCCCTTTCCTGATTTCCCCTCTGAAAACCCCCTGTCTCTTACCCCCTCTCCCTGCTCACCAACCCACCTACTCCTGCTTCCTGGCTGTGACATTGCCCTATACTGGGGCATAGAACCTTCACAGGACCAAGGGCCTCTTCCCATTGATGGCAGACTAGGCCATCCTCTGCTACATATGCAGCTAGAGCCACGAGTCCCACCATGTGCTTTCTTTGGTTGGTGGTTTAGTCCCAGGAAGCTCTAGGGGGTTACTGGTTAGTTCATATTGTTCCTCCTATGGGGCTGCAAACCCCTTCAGCTCCTTGGGTACTTTCTTTAGCTCCTTCACTGGGGACCCTGTGCTCCATTCAATGGATGGCTGTGAACATTCACTTCTGTATTTGCCAGGCACTGGCAGAGCCTCTCAGGAGACAGCTATATCAGGCTCCTCTCAGCAAGTTCTTGTTGGCACCCACAATAGTGTCTGGTTTTGGTTGTTGTTTATGGGATGGATCATTTCTGTTTCTGTATGGTCATTTCTTCAGTCTCTGCTCCAAACTTTGTCTCTGTAACTCCTTCCATGGGTATTTTCTTCTCCCTTCTAAGAAAGATCGAAGTATCCACATTTTGGTCTTCCTTTTTTTGAGTTTCATGTGTTTTGAAAATTGTATCTTGGGTAGTCTGAGATTTTGGACTAATATCCACTTACTTATCAGTGAGTGCATATCACGTGAGGTTTTTTTTTTTTTTTTTTTTTTTTTTTTTTGTGATTGGGTTACCTCACTCAGGATGATATCCTCCAGATCCATCCATTTGCCTAAGAATTTCACAAATTCCTTGTTTTTAATAGCTGCATAGTACTCCATTGTGTAAATGTACCACATTTTCTGTATCTATTCCTCTGTTGAGGGAAATCTGGGTTCTTTCCAGCTTCTGGGTATTATAAATAAGGCTTCTATGAACATAGTGGAGCATGTGTCCTTGTTATATGTTGGTGCATCTTCTGGGTATATGCCCAGGAGTGGTATTGCTGGGTCCTCTGGTAGTAATATGTTCAGTTTTAGACAATTCAGATAAAATAGAGTTAAAACTCTTCAAAGCATATTTAAGGCGTGACTGGAGTCTGTTTTGACAGGGTTGTATTATAGGGAGATAGTTTCCCTTCTATATCTGGCTATGTAAGCCACAGTGTCCCCAAACTCACAGAGATCCACCTGCCTTTGCTTCTGGAGTACTGAGATTATAGACATACACTACCACTTCTGGTTGAAGACATTACTTTTCAGGAAGGCAGGATCTAGTTATAGAGAGAGCAGTGGGTCTCACTTTTCCCAATGCTTCGACCTTTTAATACATTTTCTCATGTTTTGATGATGCCCAGCCATAAAATTATTTCATTGCTTCTTTATAACTGTAATTTTGCTACTGTTAGGAATCATAATGTATATATCTGATGTGCAAGATATTTGATATGTGACCCCCCCAAGGGGTCATCACCTACAGTTTGAGAACCATTGTTATAGAGTTTATTTAGTGCAATGTAATGTAAATATGTGGAAGACTGATTAGTTTTATTTTATTTTACTTCATTTGAGACAGGGCCTCACTCTGTAACTCTGACTGGCTTCAAATTCACGATGTAGCTCAGGCTGCCCTTAAAGTCACAGAGATCTGACTTCTTTCGCTGGGATAAACGTGTGCCATCACACCTAGCCCTATTTATATTTCTTAATATTTGGCCAAAAGGTACTTTGCTAATTGTTTGTGAGTATATTGCATTATGTAGGAAATACTATTTAGTTTTTTCAAACAGAATTTTTATTATAAAGAGCTACTATATTTCTAGTGCATACTGAATTATTTTTGGCAGTTAAAATATTTCCTAAGGGAAAAAATCTTATGGCTAATATCTTCTCTAAGTTATATTAGGATGAACAAAATAATGCATTTTATATGGGTAACAAAAAGTGTAAACAATTGACATAATATCATATATAATTATATATTACTATTCTTTATATTTACATGACACATTTTAATGATTGCTTAAATAATTAAAAATTAAATGAAATAAAAATAATAGTTAAATAATTCACAATTATCTAGTGCTTTAAACAAGATGTACCTTTTAAAATTTTTTATTTATTTACATCCTAAGTGCTGCATCTCCTCCATGCCCCTTCCTCTTCTCTTCTGAGAGGTTTGCCCCCACTTGGATGTCCCCAGGCACATCCTCTCCCTCTGAGGCCAGACAAGGCAGCCCTGTTTGGGTATATAGATACCGCAGTCAGGCTAAAGCTTTAGGGAGAGCTTCTGCTCCTGTTGTTGGGGAAGAGGGGGCTGCTATTTAGTTTTAAGATAGGGATCTATCTGAGAAACAAGATTTGAGTAGTCCTCATGTTTAGAGAAGTATAAACCTTTAAGTGCTCCCCAACTACCACCACCTCCTACTGCCCCACAAACACCTCTCAAATGAAAGGAGATGAGAGTTGAAGGAATTTCTTAAACCTTGGCAACAGAAGAGAGCTTGGCTTGGCTTAGTAGGCTCTGTACCCTGTATATATGAGGAAATCATTTTGTTTAAAACCAGAGTCTGATTTTTTGAGGTTTGCCTCTAGATGTCTAGATGAGGTGGCTGACAAGCAAATATTGACTTCTGCTTCCTTGGTTTCATCTTCTCCAGATGACTCTTCTTACCATGCTGACCTCTGGAAAATTCTGGCCTTGTCTCATAGTTCTTTCTTTCCTTTGTGGTTCCCACTAACAACAGAAATAGGCTTTTTTTTCCTAAAGAGATTGATTACATAATAAAGAAGAAAAGGCAAGAAATTAAAAAAAAAAAAGAAAAGAAAAAAAAACAATGAAATCAAGAAATCCTGCCAGATTTTCTTTTAGCATCTTTGCTATCATTGTTGCCAGTCAAGCTATCCCCACCCCTTAACTTTTCCTTCCCCATACTTGCCAATGATTGCCTCTTAAAATCCAACTTAAGCCACCCCACTATCACCCTGCTTAACTCTTTCAAGTCATCATTTTTATAAGAATGGATTACCCTTCATTGTACTGGCTTTTTCCTAAAGCCTTCCCAGAATAATTTCACTTGAAAGGTCAAGAGGCAACTGGAGCTTCAAACTTCTAGTTTCTGATGACAGAATATACAGACCACTTCAAGGAGAAATTCCAGTGAGTGGAACAATAGTTCTTACCCTAATTTAGCTTAAATAACTTAAAGTGTCAACCTATTTATTAACTAGTGTTTTTCATAAAAGTTTGTTACAGTTTTTTGTCCATATATTAGTTATATAATAGTCGATCTTATTATGACAATTTGATAGATAGGTATAATGCATTTTGGCTATATCACCCTTCATTACCCTTTCTTGTTCACCTCCCACTTTATCAGTCCCCTTCTTCCGAACTACTAATCATTCATTCATTTTTTTTTTCCTGTTTAATTTGCTTGGTGTTTTAATGAGCTCACAAGACCTAACCCTTGTCTGTATAAGATTATTTTGAAGAACTTCAACTGATTTCAAAAGAAAATGAAATGATAAGAAATGCTTTAAAGAATTAAACGTTGGTATCACTTCTCAGCCTTTTGGCAAAGATCGAGTGAAGAACTGACCCTGAAAAAAATTTTACTCATAAAGAATGCCAAATAAGTTGAACTTTTGCTACATTTTCTCGTTATCCAATTTTAAAATTTTATATCATTTATTTTGTGTGCATTTGTGTATGTGTTCCTGTGCCTGTGGAAGTCAGAAGAGGGGTCTGATCTGGAAGTAGAATTAAGGATGTTTGTGACCAACTATGTGAGTTCTGAGTATCAAATCTAGGTCCTCTGTAAGAACAATAATTGCTCTTAACCATTGAGTCATCTGTCCAGACCATAATTTTTAAGTAACTGAAAAGTTTGTTGACAAGGAAACTTGTATAGGTTTATGTCAGTATTTCAGATATTTATTTTATCAAACAGCCTTCCTCGCTTTTGAATGACATAATTTTTAATACCTTATAGGATGTCCAGAACATACTTAAATGCATGCACATATATATGACATAATATATATTATATAATATATAAAATAAGAGTATATGAGTATATGTAGTTTGAGAAACCCACATGTAGCACATTTCCCCATTTTGTGAAGAATTTGAAATAAATAAATGGTTTATTTGGTGCCACACCTAGTGATCAAGTTTCAGTCTGGCATTTATTTATTGATTTCTCCTACTGAATTTCAAGTAAGGTTCCTAATGGGCAGATAGGTCATATTTTTTAACACACACACACACACACACACACACACCTCTGTTCAGCTGCTGAGCTACACATTAAGAGCTTGACACTTGACAAGTGATTGTAAATAATAGCTTATGGTTTGTATGTCGAATAAACTAAAGAATTATTCATATGCATTGGCTTATGCATATGTTGTATGTTTATGCTTTTTTCACCTATAAAACAGAATATCTATTTTGCTATGTCTACTTTTCTTCCATTTCCACTGCAATTTGTGTGCTTTCTGTAATTCTCTTTTGTTGTTGTTGTCAGGAATCCATGGTCTTTGATTCATGATGTTTATTGGAAATAACTCTGGGATGCTTTGCCTCAAGGATAATTTGATTTGGGGAACCTCTGTTTGACATCATTCAGGAAAATGTTACACTGTAAAGGATATTGTACTTGTCACAATGATAATGAAGGGAAGATAGTGACAAGAAAGCTAATAATATGGCAGCCTGATTATTAATATTGAGCCTTTGGTATTTTTGCCTGCCATCTTTTGTTGACATGACTATCCTCCTAAAAGTTAAGCATGTGACCAATTTGATGAATATTATTTTGCAGAAGCAAAATCTATTACCAGATAAAGAAGATGAGAGTAAGTTGATATAGACAGCCTGAGCTTTCCAGAATACTCTTTCTGTCCTCTGAGTTTAGGTATCTGTGGTCGAGAACACAGTTTTGTGAGGGAGTAAGATTAGGATGCATTGAAATAAAATGCTCACACTGACTACATCAGCTGTAATGGGGCTTATCTGATGTTGTGACTCAGCCTCTGTGAATCTCATTGTGTATGTGCTCTGTTTTGTACAGAGAATCATCATTCAAGACCTGTCAGAAGCTACAAGCGAAAAATGGGAAGGGGTAAGTCTTCCCTATTAAAATTTTTTAGATTCTCCTGATGGTAATCTAGTGTAACAGAGAAATTATGTCTAGAACTGTGTTTGTAGATGCTTAAATTGTGTTTTTACTTGGTGTTAGAAAATTTTGTCTGATTCAAAATTATATAGAAGAAGACCAATATAATATGTGTTATTCACTGGTTCTTTTTTTGATTTTTTATTAATCATTTTACTCGTTTACATTTTAATGATATCCCTCTTCCCAGTTACCCCTCCACAACCCTCCCATCTCATTCCCCCTCCTCCTGCTCCCTTTTGCCTCTATGAGGGTCGTCGTGCACCCATTCACCCACTCCTGCCTCACCCTTCTAGCATCTCCCTACTCTGGAGCATCAAGCCTCCCTCCCTTTCCATTGATGTCAGATAAGACCATCCTCTGCTACGTATCTGGAGTCCTGGTTCCCTCCATGTATACTCCTTGGTTGGTGGTTTAGTCCCTGGGAGCTCTGGGTGATCCAGTTACTAGATATTGTTAGTCTTATGGGGCTGCAATCCTCTTTAGCTCCTTCAGTCCTTCCCCTAGGTCTTCCATTGGCGTCTCTGGGCTCAGTCCTGTAGTTCTTTTATTTATTCTGATTTTTGGTTTTGGTGGTGGTGGTGCTGGCAGCACAAATATCAAAGATGGAAGTGGTGGTAGTGGTGTTGGAGGTATGGTGTGTGTGTGTGTGTGTGTGTTTGTGTGTGTGTGTATAATAGTTCAAATTTGTTATGATGTAAATGTCCTCAAATTCCAACTTCTTTATAACTCCTGCCAAAATTACCCTTATGCCTTGATCATATATAAGTTTTGTTAATAGTAACACAAATGGTCTGACTCAGTCATTAACAACACTTACTGCTCTTTCAGAGCACCTGGTTTGGTTCTCTGTATCTACATCAAGCACCATACAACTGACTTTAACTCTAGTTTTAGGTGTTCCAGCACACTGTGGCCTCTGTAGGCATGTATGTATACATGGTGCACACAAAATCATTGAGGTACACATGTATTGATATACATAAAAATAAATTACAAATTTTTTTAAATGTAAAAAGCAAATATAGTAATATAAATCAAAAGGTACTATTATGCAGTCAGTGTTTTAAATATTGTTTAAAGTGGGAACAATTACATGAAATCTTTGTGCTTATTTTGGGTTTTTCATAAGGGTATTATGGATCTTGGACAATAGAAATATTTAAGTTCATTTCGTTACTGATATGGGCCATCTGTCACAATGACTTTATAAATAATTCTAGTTCGTATAAATTATAAAAGCAACGTGCTATAAAGGATACTAAGGGAAAATGTTGTGTGGAGTACTATGTTAAAATTTATATGAATTCAGAGTTTTGAAGGCCTGAATTCAAATTCTGTGGCTACTACTTCAGCTAAATCTCAAAGCTTTCTTAAATGGAATTTTTTGTCATCTTTGAGGTAGAATTAATGCATCCTGTACTTGTACCTTCAGGAGGATATGGTTAGCATAATGTGACTAATATATGTGAGTGTTTAGAGCTATAATGTCTAATAGCATAGAACATCAGCTTATTGCTAGCTTTTGAATACGTATATCTTTATTTGACCTTTTATTGGTTCAGATTCTATAGGAAGCAACAGAGCTTGGGGTGGGGCTCTGAAGATTACTAAGATCTCTGCCTTAAGTTGCTTGCCTTACCATCATGTATGTTTACAGGCAGCCTCTACATCTCAGCTCACTCATAGGAATTCTTTTCGCATGTTGTTGTTGCTCTTATGTGCTCCAGAGCTTCCTTTGGAAGCTGATTTGTTTTAGAGATCCAGATTCTTTCCAAACATTCTCCAACCATTTGCAATTTTTTACATGAGTAATAATTTTAAATACAGTAAGACACATTTTAGGATGAATTCATACTTGCTATATCCTAAAGTCAGCTTCCAGAGTATCTCATTGCTTGATCCCCACTCAATCCACAAAGCTATAGGCAGATTTGGAGAATTCCTTAGCTGTTGGCATCTATTATCACCATATGGAAAAGGGCTGCATGAAGTCAAGGGATCTATTTTTTCCTTGCTTCTTCTTTTATTTTCAGACTGATCATTGATCACCAACAAAGGGGCCTCCTTTAAAAGATGCTAGAGCAAATAGTGATTCAAGCTCAGGCAAATAATAGAACACAGCACAATAATGTAATGTAATCTGCTAAAATGGGCATATTTCCAACCTGGAGATTGAAAAAGGGAAGTGCGTCACATAATGCTGTTTTTACAAACACAGGAAGCTTGTGATAGCTGTTATTTTGAATGTTGGTGGTGACCACCAAAAGTCAAAGAGACATCACCCATTATTCATCAAGCTTTGTTTAGGTTTGCTTGGTTATTGGTTAATTGCTGCTACTTTTAGTGGAAAAAACAAAATGTTACTGTGTATACGCATGACTTTCTTTTTTGGTACTGTATAAAGAATTGTGCTGCATTTAGTAAACATTCTTACAAATAAGTCAATATGTTATACAACAAGATATGATTGGAAAGATGTCACCACACTTGTATAAAATAATTAAAATTAAAGTTAAAATACTATTCTTTAAGAAGAACAATCGGTACTTCATAAATATATGAAACTTTTTTATTCATGGGACATTAAATATCATAAAGTTTAGATCATTGAAATAGAAGGAACAAGACTATGTAGTTTAATTGCTATAGTCCTAACCTAGAATGTACAAAGCCCTGGATTTAGTTCCTAGCACTGCAGGTACAGTTGGTATTCCTAGCTCTTGGGAGATGAAGGCTATAAGACCAGGAATTCAGATCAGCCTTGAATATATAGCAAGTCTGAAGCCACCCTGTAATTCATGAGACCCCACCACAATGAAATAAGAGGGCAGGTAAAGAAAAGACATGTATATATGTGAGGAGCAGGTGTGGCAGCAGTCCCAAGATGGCACCCAGGACTGCAGCCAAGTCTTATGACTTGCACCTGACTTCCTCATACACCTCGCGTCCATCGTGAGAACTGTGCAGTTGCACCATGATGCAAGATCAGACCATATGACAAGTGATGATTCTGGCCAATGGACTGCTGTTACGTGGACTGGGCTGATGGGGCGTGGTAGAGAGGTTATATAAGGGATTGTGATTGGGGGTGGAAAAAAGAGAAGAGAGATTTTTTTCCTGCATCCATGTTGAAAGGTTCCTGAAAAAACTGCTTTGAGAAGGACGCTGTGTCGTAGCTCTTTTCTGCTGGTTGGAGACAGAAGCGACAAATGGTGGCTCGTACGGGGATGTTCAGAACTCATTGCAGTCAGGGCAGCTAGCTGGTAAGTTCCCAGGTAAGTGGGACAAGTTAAGTTCTCGGATTGAGACGATAAGGCTCCCAGTTTTGGGACAAGTTGCACCAAGCACCATGGTAAATTCAACCTCAGGTCAAACAGTGAGCTAAGCCCTTAAGGACTTGCTGAAAGTGAAAGGAATCAGGCTAAAAAAGGAGGCCCTGGAGAATTTTTTAAAAACAGTGGATCAGGTCTCTCCTTGGTTCTCTGTATCAGGACATCTTACAGGGCCCAGTTGGGAGAAGTTAGGGAAGGACTTGAAGTTTGCAATATCCGAGATTGTGTAGAATCTGAATGTAATTTGTCAAATTGAGCATCAAACTTTTTATACAGAAGAAAATAGGGAAGTTAGGTGACACATCGGCAAGGTACAAATGAGGTTACTGGATGCTTAATGACTCTTACACAAAACAGAGGAATGTAAACACAAAGACTGGCAGGAACTGGGCAATAAAACAACTGAGACAAAGTCAGCTCTATCTAAGGTCAGCTATAGTCTTAGAAGCCAGGTGTGAGGTCTTTACACTCCTAGGGCAAGGGCTTTTACACCCAAGTCATCTTTCTAATTAGGGAGTTCCGCTTTAGCTAACCATCTCATGAATAATGCAATACTCTAAAACCACAGCCAATCTGATCTACTTCCTAAACAATTGTAAATTCCTGTATATGGGAGCAACTTGGCTTTTGTTCTAAGTGGTAGTGTAATACCAGAGGCAATTCTGAATGTCACTGAACAGGCAACATTCTTACTGAATTCCTAGCCCATGGTCAGCTCAAGGACTTTCCAGGGCATTGGAACACTGGCGAAAGCTTAGCTATGTCAGAATTCAATCTTAAAAGGCACTTATAGTAAGATAATACTAAAAGAGAGCATGTGGATCCATACACTAGACTAACGCGGGAATAGGGTATGAGTATACAGGTTAATGAGAATGCCAAAGCTCCAGGAGGTAAGTTTCCATGAAACTCTTTGCCTCGCAAGCGCATCCAGGGCTCTTGGCCTGCCAAGCAGACTTCACTGGGGTGTGCGTGGCAAAGGAGTTCTCGCTAAAGGGGTGCTGCCAGTGTGGAATCTAGTACGGAATTGTATCGAGGTTAAGGAAAGATGTGGAGCAGAACTCAAAAAGGGCAATGAGGCACTAAATCAGGTGAGAGAGGAGAGGTCCCAAAAGTCAGAGGCAGAAGGAAGTTCTTGTGATGGAGATATGTCTGAGGACGATATGGAGAGCATAGCTGACAGTCTAGAGAAAGTGAAAATGAAGGTAGAACCTTGGGCGCCAGGGCCACCATGGCCACCTCCATATGCCCCTGACAGAGCATTGGGTCGTAGTCTGCATGCAGAAACCTGGAGGAAACTGCGAGCCCAGTGCTTTCCTGTATTTCAGGATGCACAGGGAGGTCATTATCATGAGCCGCTTGATTGGAAGATTCTTCAAAGATTAGTGGAAGGGGTTTGTACTTACGGTGTCAGTGCTGCTTTTGTAAGAGCGCAATTAGAGAACCTGCACTGCTACTGCATGACTCCAAGTGATTGGCAGAATGTGGCTCGTGCCTGCTTGTCACCAGGCCAATGTCTAGACTGGAAGGCATTTTTCATTGAGTTTGCTGCCGAGTAAGCAGCGATCAACGCTGGCAATGGCCAGCCAGCCTGGGATCAAGACATGCTGCTGGGACAAGGGAGATTTGTAGCAGCTCAAACTAATTATCCCATCCAAGTGTATGAGCAAATTAATAACATAGGGACTAAAGCCTAGGCATTTCTTTTGAATAGAGGAGAGGTGAGTGGGAACCTGACCAAGATTGTTCAGGGGCCCACAGAGTCCTTTGCTGACTTTGTGGCTCGTCTTGTAGAGGCAGGAGGCCGTGTTTTTGGAGACCCTGATGCTGCCATGCCTCTACTGAAGCATCTGATTTTTGAACAGTGCACCAAAGAATGCAGGCAAGCAATTAATCCATATAAGCATAAAGGATTAGAGGTCGGGATGAAAATAAGTAGAGAAATAGGAGGACCGCTTTCTAATTCGGGTCTGGCTGCCACTGCATACAGATGTCACAAGGAAAAGGTGGCCAGCAGAATAATAACTGTTTTAAATGTAGACAGCCAGGCCACATGAACCGTCAATGCCCACAATTGAGTGGTGCCAGAAACCAGCGACCAAAAGTGCCCGGGTTATGTCTTAGATGCAAAAAATAAAATCACTGGGTCAGTGAGTGTAGGTCAGTTAAAGATATTCATGGACAGCCTCTTGCTCCCGGATATGGTGGTGCCCGGCCAAAAAACTTGAAAAGGGGCCCCCGACCCCAGGGCCCTCAAATATATGGGGCAGTAACCAAGGGATGGCCCAGTTTGAGGCCACCGATGCGATGGAGTCACCCTGGAGAGCAACAACAGGGAGTGCAGGGCTCGACCTCTGTTCCACCACCCGACTCATATTAACACCCCGCATGGGAGTCCAGCTGGTGGACACAGACTTTAAAGGCCCACTGCCAGCTGATATGGTGGTACTTGTTGTGTCTGGCCAGTAGATCACAACCTGGGTTCTAGCCTGGAAAGGCATTTTGGAAACCTGGAAGAGAAGAGGGGCTGGGCTGCGCGAGATAAGGAAGGAACCAAGACAAAGCTCTCTGCTCAAGGTTCAATTTTTACTATTTCGGCACTCAGTTATAAAGGAAGGGGGAGGGGCCCAATTCCCGCCAAATAATCTTGGGATCCAGTAGCAGGGTGATCACATGATGGCTTCGGAACAGCAAAGCGGCAGGTTCCAGCAGTAGGCATGGCAGAAAGATTGAGCGGGAAGCTCCACCCCTGAGCAAGCAGGTTTCAGTCTGGGGGAGGGGAGACTACAGTACTGATTTTTGGGAAGGAGCTCTGTTACCATGCAAGGATTAATAGTTCATCCAGGAGTAATTGATTCAGATTTTACAGGAAAGGTTAAGATTATGGTATCTTCCCCTAGAGGCATCGTTGCCATTTCCCCTGGTGATAGAATAGCTCAATTGCTTCTTTTGCCCAGCTATCACTCTCAATTTCCAGCCAAAGATTCAGAATGGGGAGACAAGGGATTTGGCTCTACTGGGACCTCCAATATATTTTGCTCTCTAAATCTTGATACCCGACCCCTATTGAAGCTCAGGATTGAAGGAAAAGCTATATCTCGTCTCCTAGATACTGGTGCTGATCGTAGTATCATCAGTACCAGAGATTGGCCTTCTGGTTGTCCTAAGCAACAGTCAGAACAAACTCTGAGAGGACTCGGGTATGCTCAGATGCCTGAAATGAGTTCCTGCTTCCTATATTGGAAGGCCGAGGAAGGACATTCTGGACAGTTTCAGCCATATGTGTTGGCTGTTCCGGTCTCTTTGTGGGGCCATGATATGATGACTCAGATGGGCTTTGTTCTGACTAATGAAGGAGGCTATGGCAACAAGGCTCATGACATGATGCTGGACATGGGATATATTCCCGGAAAAGGGTTAGGGCAATTTCTGTAAGGTAGAACCTCTCTAGTGCCAGTTTGCAAAAAGAATGATCAGGCCGGACTGGGTTTTTCCTAGGGGCCACTGAGGGAGCATTACCTATTACATGGAAGACTGAGGATCCAGTAAGAGTTCCTCAGTGGCCACTCCATCAGAAAAATTAAAAGCCACGAAAGAGCTGGTACAAGAACAATTGGAGTTGGGACATATTTGGCCCTCTACATCTCCCTGGAATACTCCAATATTTGTTATAAAGAAAAAAAATCAGAAAAATGGAGACTTTTGCATGATTTGAGAGAAATAAATAAGCAAATAATCTTGATGGGGCCTGTATAGAGGGGACTGCCTTTGCCTTTGGCCTTGCCCAGAAATTGGTCCATTATAGTTTTAGATATTAAAGATTGTTTTTTCTCTATCCTGTTGCATCCAAATGATATGGTAAGATTTACCTTTACTGTCCCCTCCCAAAATCATGCTGAACCTGATAAAAGGTTTGAGTGGACAGTTCTGCCACAAGGGATGGCGAACAGTCCCACTATGTGTCAACTCTATTTTGATGCAGCTTTGAAAGGAGTTCGAGAGCGATTTCCAAAGGTGAAGTGTTATCACTATATGGATGATATGCTTCTTGCCCCTCCCAGGGATGCCTTGCTTGATGAAGCTTATAGCTTTGTGGCGACACAGTTGAAGGAACAGAATTTAGTAGTGACCCCAGAAAACGTGCAAAACGATGTTGTAGTGAACTATTTAGGAACAAAAAATACAGCAAAATATGTGTCCTCTCAAAAGATTCAGTTTCGCACAGATGGATTATGCACCCTGAATGATTTTCAAAAGTTATTGGGAGATATTCAATGAGTCTTACCCTATCTCTCTTTGACTAATAAACAATTACAGCCATTATATGATATCTTACCAGGCAATACAGATTTAAATTCTTCCAGATATCTTACTGATGCTGCCAAGAAGGCTTTGTTGTTAGTAGAACAGCATATTCAGAGTGCTGCCTTGAAACACAGAGATGAGTCCAAACAGCTTATCTTGTGTGTACTGCAAACAGAGTCGCAACCCGCTGGGGTTTTATGGCAGGGAGCTCCCCTGTTATGGATACACCCAAAAGTCTCCCCAGCCAAGACATTTGTTTATTATCCTGCCTCAGTAGCTCAGTTGGCTCTGATTGGTGTACAGCAAAGCATGCAGTTTTTTACAGTTGCACCTGAAAGTCTAATAGTACCATATAATGCTAAGCAAATTGAAGTGTCAACAGCCACGGAGGATAATTGGGCTATTTTGTGGTGTAGTTTTCAAGGCCTTATAGATAATCATTACCCTAAGGATGCAATATTACAGTTGGTTAAAGTACATCCAGTAATCTTTCCTCGTATTACTGCTAGAGATCCATTGCCGGATGTTCCTCTTGTTTTTACAGATGGTTCTAAAACAGGACAAGGAGCCTATTTAATAACAGGATCATCCCCAGTTACCATTCAGTTTCCCCCCTACATCTCCACAAGTCATTGAATTGCAAATTGTGATTAAAGTATTTGAATTAATTCCAGGTCCCTTTTATTTGATTTCTGACTGCCAGTATGTTGTAAATATGCTGCAGTGTTTGGAGATAGTAGGCAAAATATATTTGAGATCTACCATTGGAGAATTAGTTATTAAGTTGCAAAGAATTACTTTGAATTGGCATTCACCCTTTTTTATTCAATATATTCGTGCTCATACTGGATTGCCAGGACCCCTTGCAGAAGGGAATGATATAGTTGATAAAGCTTCCAGAAAATGCATGTCCTTTTTAATGGCCTCATCTATTGATTTGGCACGTGGTTTTCATGCACAATTTCATGTAATTTAAAGACTTTGTCATCACGATTTAAAATTTCTTGAGCAGAGGCGAGACAGATCATGAAGGCGTGCAAACTTTTTCCCCTTTATTATCTAAAGTCAGTGTGGGGGTTAATCCCTGGGGATTGTGCCCCTACATGTGTGGCAAATAGATGTTACCCATTTTCTTGAGTTTGGAAAGTTAAAATATATTCATTTTTCTATAGATACAGCCTCTGGCATTATTTTTGCCTCCTTACAGACAGGTGAGAAGGCACACCAGGTCATTGCACATTGTTTTGTGGCTTGGGGTGCCTGGGGACACCCTAAAGAAATAAAGACTGATAATGGACCAGCCTATACTTCAGCCTCTTTTGTTTCCTTTTGCAAGATGATGGGTGTCCATCTGGTGCATGGGTTGCCATACAACGCTCAGGGCCAAGGCATTATTGAAGGAGCCCATCGTACTTTAAAAGAATGTTTAATTAAACAAAAGGGGAAAATTACCCCTGCTGGGTCCACACAAAGAGAGAGATTAGCCATTGCCTTATTTACTTTGAATTTTTTGAATGAAGATAAACAAGGGCATGTTGCAGCTGAGCGACACGTTAATCCTGGTATTTCTCCAAAAGGCATGGTCATGTGGAAGGATGTCTTAACTGGTTGTTGGAAGGGCCCTGACCCAGTGCTGGATTGGGCGAGAGGGTCTGTTTGTGTGTATTCCCAGGATCACTGACAACCGCTGTGGGTCCCAGAACAGCTGACCAGAGCAATTCAAAACAAGCAGAACGATGAGGACGTGGATTTTCCTGTGGCTGGGAATGCTCCTGCTAGTGAGAACTAAAGAGCTACGTTGGGAAATTATGTCTGCATTCCCAAAACCCACGGCATTGACACATTTGGCACAAGTGTTTCCTCGATTCTTTACATTTAATGCTTCGCTACATTTGCCTTTTTCACCATGTAATGGAGAGATAGCTCCAGTACAGGAATCTATGCAGCTTCAGCTAAAGGGATTGTTGTGTTTTCAGATGATTCAAAATATTTCACAGATGAGTGATTGTGTTCAGCTGTATAATCAGACCGCAGCATGGTTTGATATGCCAGTTAAGAGTTTACTATGCTACCTGGATTCGAGGGTTGTAGCCTGCCAGTATCCAAGGGCAATGGCACTATACCCTCCCAACCTAGATGGGCCCCCTTTCTTAGGGGTGTTTGTGATTCCCTTCCACCTTGGACCAGCTGTCAATCTAGAAAAGTAGCTTGGGTAGTGAAGAATTATTTTTCCTTTTCCCCTTATATAGGTACAGTCCATAATAGTTCCTTTTCAGGGTATAATTGGACATACCAAAATCCAGCTCAAGTAGGAGCTAGTAATCCTTTTAATGTATGGTTGTTATGTGGGGTGAATGGTAGTTGCACTGATCTTTCCCCCTTAAGCATGATGGCAGGAGGGGCCTGGGACAATGCAAGTTTTTATTGAAATGGTTCTGTGTTTCAATTTTCTGGAGGGAGGAATGTTTCTTTTCAGGCTACGCCTGTTTGTATGTGGCCTCCTTTTGTGCATATTGTTTATAATGGTAGTTATGAGAATAATGTTGTTAATTGTAGTAGTAATAATTGCTTTTATAGTATGTGCTGGAATGCATCCTTGCATCATTTAGCTTTTGTTACTAGAATGCCTCGTTTTGTACCCCCTGGCCTGTTCAGGCTCCTTCTGCTATGACTTTGTTTAGACCTAAAAGGGATTTTGGCATTACTGCGGCCATTGTCACTGCAATAGCAGTTTCTGCTACCGCAGCCACGGCTGCAGCCATATCCCTTATTGAGACAGTCCATCGTCCATATTAATTCCACTCGTGTCGACATGTCTGTGGCTGAAGGATTGGCCAGATGGATCGCCACAGCAGTCTCCCACCTGAATGACTGGGCTGGCATTGGTGGACTTGCCATGTGCCCAATTCTCATCGGTGTCCTGGCCATCTGATGCATCTTCCACGTGCAGAGTCATCAGCGCAGAGCCCAAGCCTTGATGATACAGGCTTTTGCGGCAGTGGAAACAGGATAATCTCCTCAAGTGTGGCTTGGCATGCTAGAGAAGTAGTCAATGATGGGTAAGACTCCCTGGGCGTGTCACAAATCTAAGACAGGGATCAAACCAATGCTGTTTGTCTCCTGATGATGGGTAAGGGGCATTGCCACAGGGGGCAACCTAAGACAGGCATTCTCTGTGCCAATAAGTAAAGAAGGGGGAGATGTGAGGAGCGAGTGTGGCAGCAGTCCCAAGATAGTGCCTTGGACTGCAGCCAAGTCTTATGACTTGCACCTGACTTCCTTATACACCTGAAAATAAGCTGCATCCATCGTGAGAACTGCGCAGGTGCACCATGTTGCAAGACCAGACCATATGACGAGTGATGATTCTGGCCAATGGACTGCTGTTACATGGACTGGGCTGATGGGGCGTGGTAGAGGGGTTATATAAGGGATTGCGATTGGGGGCGGATAAAAGAGAAGAGAGAGTTTTTTTTTCCTGCATGCATGTTGAAAGGTTCCTGAATAAACTGCTTTGAGAAGAATGCTGTGTTGTTGCCCTTTTCTGCTGGTCAGAGACAGAAGCAACATATATATTTTATTTCTTATTTGACTATAATCAGTGTTTACTGAGTGTAGTATTGAAATCACTTTTAATATTTATGAAGTAGTTGTTGTTTTCTATTTATGACTGAAGAATTTGTAGTTACTTTTATATTAATAAGTATTTACAGTACTTTGTAATTCACAGATGTTTCCTCTGACATCCATCTTACTTATCTTGAGTTATAAGAAAATCTTTACTACAAAATAAAGATAATCATTTCCATTTATGTATTTATATGTCAAATGAAATTGATGTAGAAAAAAATCATCTATAGTGAATAGCCTACAAATAGTTTTTACATTAGAAAGCCAAAATGTAAAACCAAGTCTTATATGTCAGTGTAAGTTTTCATTGCTTCTGATAAACTCTGACTATCATAATAATTAATAATGTCGGGAGCCTCCCGGCCTGGAGAGGATAGTGGCACAGGCACAACTCTGTTGTGGCTTTAAAGTCTGAGGGTCTCTGGACGTTCTAGCTCTCTAACTGTACTGAAGTGCTGATGGTAACTTCTAAAAAGTCCAAAAAATCTTTCTTACTCTTTCAGAGGGTATAATGCTGCTGGCTTATGTGAATGACACCTGTAACAGCTGGAAATTAAGTAATGGGGCTTTTGTTCTATCTCAGCAGGAACTGAGCAGTTCTATCTTTCAGCCTGTTAGTCAGAACTTGTAGGAAGAAAAAGGGACACTCTGAAAAGTAATTATAGTATTTATTGCTAAGTTATAAAAGGTTTCATATTAAAGCTATCTTAGGAAAAGGTGGAAAGCGGAAAGATCCTAAGCAGGGCAAGGGAAAATTTCTTCTTCCTGTGGGAAGGGGAAAAAATCACCTCTTTTCTCTTTGTCCTCAGTACTTATACATCTTCAGAATACATGATCACATGTTAAAAATTCATCACAAGTTCACACAAAAAATAATTCATAATTTGAAATAGAAGTTTACAACAGAGAATGTTTACATGCATAACCATTAGGAGTAATTATCTGGCTAAACATTCATCACCTGTCACAGCTCCACAGGTTCATAGAAAGTTGAAAACCATAACTAAGTTGTTAGTGAAGTTTTGTATAAATAAACCCAGTCAATCTTTTATCTTCTGTCCTAGCACCTATAATCATTAATTCCCTTTTTATGACTTTTGGTTAATTGTTTTACAACCACTTGGAATGTGCTCTGAGTAGGAGAAAGTCTGGTTACTATCTAAGAGCAATTAACTGGTGACACATGGGAGACTAACAGAGTTCACATTGCAGTTTTGAATATGAGAAAAGGACCTAGTAGCAGCTCCACTATAAAAGAGCTTAACAGTCACTCATATAATTTTAGGAATTCTTATAGAAGCATCCTTAAGACTTAAGAAGTCATCTGTTTATATAGCATCACTACAAGACAGTGCATCTTCATAGATCTGCAGCGATCTGTTCCAAAGGGGTCGGCTGATACATAGTGATTGTTATATATGTTAAATAGAAACAGGAAAAGCATATTAATGTCAGGATTCTTTCCTAAAATGAATTCTCCTGGGTCTTGCTTATAGAAGCGAATCTGTCACAGATTATATTATAATCTGAAGCAGACCTTCTCAGGAAGATCACCTGCTAGTTATTAGGTTGTTCTATTATGACTCCTGACGTAATAATATGTGAAGTTGGTTATATCGAAAGAGCACTCTGTTGCTGAGAAAAGTATGGGGTGATTATTATTTATTTATGAGATTTGTAGTGGGATTCTAATATTATGAGGGAATAGACAAGTATTCCAAGTGAAATGGCTCAATGTCCACTAACATTTCCGGTGACAGATAAAGCACACATCTATTTCACCAAAGTGCCACAAATATAAAAATCCTGTAATCAACAATGATCTGTGCATGCAGTAATTAAAAAGTCAGCAGTACAGTTTAGCAAAGATCATAGTAGAGGTCAAGACAGTTCACTTCACAAGGTTTGCTCTGAACATTCTACAAGGGAAGGTGCCTAAAAGAAGACACTCAGCACTGTTTACTTGTCTTTTGTGAAAGCTTCCCTTTTTGACTAAAGACCTTTTATCTTTGTGCTTTCCTTGAAACAAAGAATAGAACGTGTCATACAACCCAGAATTTTATGACATGAAATAATGAGATGTTGGTTTGAAAAAGAACAATGTATGATTATAAGTAAATGTCTAATAAAAACATTTTCATAAAGAAGTGAATGGAAAGACTATAGTTTTTAGATGCATTTTAAGGTTTCTTTTTAATATTCTTGCCCTGAATAATTAGTACATTTCTAAAATAAAATCATGTTTTAGAAAAAAAAAACATTATTCTTAATAATGTCTTTATCCACAAAACAGTAATTTTTGTTATCTACTTGTTACTCATGGCTAATTTACCTGTTTTCGCCTTAAGAACAGGGATACTGAGGAAGCTCTCACCATGATGTTTTAATAGTAGTAAACTATCCTTTACAAGATAGAAACTATGGCCATGCATCTTTAAACACATTGCTTTTTTGCTTTCCTGTACAGAAACTAACATACTTGGAATAGCAAGCAGATATTGTTTGGGAACAATAATGAAACAAAAGTGTGAAGGTAATTTAACTTTTTCTCTCCTTTGCTGTTTCCAGTATTGATATTTTGGAACTCATTCAAATGCTCAGGTAGAAACAGAGTTCAAAGTTTAGAAGAGTGTCTTAGATCTATAAAATCTGCGTCTGAAAAGCCATTTTCTACTTTTATGTTCTATACATAATGGTATCTCGCTGTTCTGCTGTGGATGAATATAGAATAGTGATATCAACTGGGCTGGGCATGATGGCACAACCCTTTAAACCAAATACTCAGAAGGTAGAGGGAAAAAAATTAGTAGCTCAGCATCATCTTCACAGTTAAAGGCCAGCTTTTGCCCTATGTGAAACCTGTTTAAAAAACAAAACAAGACAAAACAAACAAAATAAAAGCAAATAAAACCCCCTAATGATGGTAATAGCCATAATTAAAAACTCCTGAAAAAAGATTTTTTAAAAAACTTAAAAGAACCACTGTACAAAAGTCTCAAAAAAAGATTTTAATTAAAAGAAGAAAAACTGATTTGAAAAATGGGCTTTAGGATTCAGCAAATGTTCGTAGCTCATACTTGCTATTGTTGCTATTTAAAGGTTAGTTTCCCAACTATCCAAGAAAGGGCTTGATAAAAATGAAACAAAACCAAAACCAATTAATGTATTCTGATCTCTTTTTTTATTGTGAGTCTTTAATGACTAAGTCATCTCTCTATCCAGTATTCTGATCTCTTAAGGTATAGTAATATGGTGGAAAAATCACTAAACTCAGAAAATAAAATGCTTTCTTAAAAAAAAAAACAAAACAAAACACTGGTGGTTCTGCGTACTAAGTCTTGATAAATAGGGAACATGTTGAGTTTGGCGGGTAAAAAACACAAGCACATGCCAGAAGTTATGCAGCTTGACAGTATGAGGAAAGATGACTTACAGTGTGTGTAGCACATCTCAAAACTTTGCAATTCTGAATGTCAATTTTGGTATAAAAATCCATGTTATAAAACATTTGTAAAACATATTTGAATCTTCAGATTGACAAGTTTTGTAAAGTGACATTTTCATAACATTTTATTTGGGAGCTCCCTGGTTTGTATTAGTAAAAGTAAGGACATTTATTTAAAGTCAATTAATTATTTCATATTTTGCCTGTATTAGATCTGACAGTCTCTTTATTATGGTGACGTTAATTTTGCTGCAGATTAGATGATATCACTAGTTTATTGTAAGCATTTATCTTCCTAATTTTATAACGGTAATATAAATCTGCTTGGGGCTGACAGCTACGATTATTTTTTCCTCGTGATTTCCACTAGGAAAAAGGGCCTGTTTAATGGATATGCTATTTCTTAAAACCCATTAAAGAGAGTTCTTGTCATTGATACAGCCATTTTTGCCTTTTGTGTAGATTTGAGAATATAACATTTGATGTATAAGTTGTATTTCTTTTTTTTGGAGACTGATTATGGGATGGATCCCTGGATATGGCAGTCTCTAGATGGTCCATCCTTTCATCTCAGCTCCAAATTTAGTCTCTGTAACTCCTTCCATGGGTATTTTCTTCCCAATTCTAAGAAGGGGCAAAGTGTCCACATTTTGGTATTCGTTCTTCTTGAGCGTCATATGTTTTACAAATTGTATGTTGTATCTTGGGTATTGTAAGTTTCCAGACTAATATCCACTTATCAGTGAGTACATATCATGTGAGTTCTTTTGTGATTGGGTAAGCCTCACTCAGGATGATGACCTCCAGGTCCATCCATTTGCCTAGGAATTTCATAAATTCATTCTTTTTAATAGCTGAGTAATACTCCATTGTGTAAATGCGCCATATTTTCTGTATCCATTCCTCTGTTGAGGGACATCTGGGTCCTTTCCAGCTTCTGGCTATTATAAATAAGGCTGCTATGAACATAGTGGAGCATGTGTCCTTCTTACCGGTTGGGACCTTTTATGGATATATGCCCAGGAGAGGTATTGCTGGATCCTCCTGTAGTACTATGTCCAATTTTCTGAGGAACTGCCAGACTGATTTCCAGAGTAGTTGTACAAGCTTGCAATCCCACCAACAATGGACGAGTGTTCCTCTTTCTCTACATCCTTGCCAGCATCTGCTGTCACCTGAATTTTTTATCTTAGCCATTCTGACTGGTGTGAGATGGAATCTCAGGGTTGTTTTGATTTGCATTTCCCTGATGATTAAGGATCCTGAACATTTTTCAGGTGCTTCTCAGCCATTCGGTATTCCTCAGGTGAGAATTCCTTGTTTAGCTCTGAGCCCCATTTTTTAATGGGGTTATTTGATTTTCTGAAGTCTACCTTCTTGAGTTCTTTATATATATTGGATATTAGTCCCCTATCTGATTTAGGATAGGTAAAGACCTTTACCAAACTGTTGGTGGTCTTTTTGTCTTATTGACGGTGTCTTTTGCCTTGCAGAAACTTTGGAGTTTCATTAGGTCCCAATTGTCAATTCTCGATCTTACAGCACAAGCCATTGCTGTTCTGTTCAGGAATTTTTCCGCTGTGCCCATATCTTCAAGACTTTTCCCCATTTTCTCCTCTATAAATTGTACTGTCTGTGGTTTAATGTCGACTTCCTTGATCCACTTAGATTTGACCTTAGTATAAGTAGATAGGAATGGATCAATTCACATTCTTCTACATGATCACCGCCAGTTGTGCCAGCACTATTTGTTGAAAATGCTGTCTTTTTTTTCCACTGGGTGGTTTTACGTCCCTTGTCAAAGATCAAGTGGCCATGAGGTGTGTGGGTTTATTTCTGAGTCTTCATTTCTATTCCATTGTTCTACTTGTCTATCTCTATACCAGTACCATGCAGTTTTTATCACAATTGCTTATTGCGTCCGGCTCGACCGGCAAGAAAGACGCAACAAACCAGAATAAAGCAAGAGCTTTATTGCTTGCTTCTTCAAGAAGATTCTGAACCGGGAAAATGGCGCTGCTTTTATAACCCGCAGCATGACGTTTCAGCACCTGATATGGCGTGACAGCTCCTGATTCGTTGCTTGCCCATCACCCCACTATTACACCCCGAGAATTGGAGTGACTAGGAGTGAATTCACTCTAGCACCTGCGTACAAGGCTTGTTTACTAGTTAGGCACAGTGGAGGCCCGCGCCATCTTATAATGGCAATTGCTTGCGGCACACATGGCTCTCCTCAGAGATTACTGGCTGCACGCACGCGATTGCTCATAGCACGTACCGGCTCTCCACAATTGCTCTGTAGTTCAACTTTAGGTCAGGCATGGTGCTTCCACTGGAGGTTTTTTATCCTTAAGCAGAGTTTTTGCTATCCTAGGTTTTTTGTTATCCAGATGAATTTGCAAATTGCCATTTGTAATTCGTTAAATAATTAAGTTTGAATTTTGATGAGGATTGCATTGAATCTGCAGATTGCTTTTGGCAAGATAATTTTTGCTATATTGATCCTGCCAATCCATGAGTATGGGAGATCTTTCCATCTTCTGAGATCTTTAATTTCTTTCTTCAGAGACTTGAAGTTCTTATACAGATCTTTCACTTCCTTAGCTAGAGTCACACCAAGGTATTTTATACTATTTGTGACTATTGAGAAGGGTGTTGTTTCCCTAATTTCTTTTTCAACCTGTTTATCCTTTGTGTAGAGAAAGGCCATTGACTTGTTTGTGTTAATTTTATATCCAGCTACTGCCCTGAAGCTGTTTATCAGATTTAACAGTTCTCTGGTGGAATTTTTAGGGTCACTTATATATACTATCATATCATCTGCAAAAAGTGATATTTTGATTTCTTCCTTTCCAATTTGTATCCCCTTGATCTCCTTTTGTTGTCGAATTGCTCTGGCTAGGATTTCAAGTACAATGTTGAATAGGTAGGCAGAGAGTGGACAGCCTTGACTAGTCCCTGATTTTAGTGGGATTGCTTCCTGCTTCTAATCATTTACTTTGATGTTGGCTACTGGTTTGCTCTAGTTTGCTTTTATCATGTTTAGGTATGGGCCTTGAATTCCTGATCTTTCCAAGACTTTTATCATGAATGTGTGTTGGATTTTGTCAAATGCTTTCTCCTCATCTAACGAGTTGATCATGTGGTTTTTGTCTTTGAGTTTGTTTATATAGTGGATTATGTTGATGCATTTCCCTATATTAAACCATCCCTGCATCCCTGGAATGAAACCTACTTGATCAGGATGGATGATTGTTTTGATGTTTTCTTGGATTTGGTTAGTGTGAATTTCATTGAGTAATTTTTTGCTTTGGTATTCATAAGGGAAATTGGTCTGAAGTTCTCCATTTTTGGTGGGTCTTTCTGTGGTTTAGGTATCAGAGTAATTGTGGCTTCATAGAATGAATTGGGTAGAGCACCTTCTGTTTCTATTTTGTGGAATAGTTTGTGGAGAAGTGGAATTAGATCTTCTTTGAAGGTCTGATAGAACTTTTCACTTTGGTTGGGAGACTAATATTGACTGCTCTTATTTCTTTTGGGAATATAGGACTGTTTAGATCATTAATCTGATCCTGATTTAACTTTGATATATGATATCTTTCTAGAAATTTGTCCATTTCATCCAGGTTCTCCGATTTTGTTGAGTACAGCCTTTTGTAAAAGGATCTGATGGTGTTTTGGATTTCTTCAGGATCTGTTGTTATGTCTCCCTTTTCATTACTGATTTTGTTAATTAGGATACTGTCCCTGTGCTCTCTAGTGAGTCTGGCTAATGGTGTATCTATCTTGTTGATTTTCTCAAAGAACCAGCTCCTGGTTAGGTTGATTCTTTGAATAGTTCTTCCTGTGTCCACTTGGTTGATTTTGCCCCTGAGTTTGATTATTTCCTGCTGTCTACTCCTCTTGGGTGAATTTTCTTCCTTTTGTTCTAGAGCTTTTAGGTGTGTTGTCAAGCTGCTTGTGTGTGCTCTCTCTAGTTTCTTTTTGGAGGCATTCAAAGCTATGAGTTTTCCTCGCAGGAATGCTTTCATTGTGTCCCATAAGTTTGGGTATGATGTGGCTTCATTTTCATTAAAGTCTAAAAAGTCTTTAATTTCTTTCTTTATTCCTTCCTTGACCAAGGTATCATTTCGAAGAGTGTTGTTCAGTTCCCACGTGAATGTTGGCTTTCTATTATTTATATTGTTATTGAAGATCAGCCTTATTCCATGGTGATCTGATAGGATGCATGGGACTATTTCAATATTTTTGTATCTGTTGAGGCCTGTTTTGTGACCAATTATATGGTCAATTTTGGAGAAGGTACCATGAGATGCTGAGAAGAAGGTATATCCTTTGTTTTAGGATCAAATGTTCTGTAGATATCTGTTAAATCCATGTTTCATAACTCCTGTTAGTTTCACTGTGTCCCTGTTAAGTTTCTGTTTCCACGATCTGTCCATTGATCAAAGTGGTGTGTTGAAGTCTCCTACTATTATTGTGTGAGGTGCAATGTGTGCTTTGAGCTTTACTAAAGTTTCCTTAATAAATGTGGCTGCCCTTGCATTTCGAGCATAGATATTCAGAATTGAGAGTTCCTCTTTGAAGATTTTACCTTTGATGAATATGAAGTGCCCCACTTTGTCTTTTTTGATAACTTTGTGTTGGAAGTCGATTTTATTCGATATTAGAATGGCTACTCCAGCTTGTTTTTTTCAGACCGTTTGCTTGGAAAATTGTTTTCCAGCCTTTCACTCTAAGGTAGAGTCTGTCTTTCCCTGAGATGGGTTTCCTATAAGCAGCAAAATGTTGGGTCCTGTTTGTGTAGCCAGTCTGTTAGTCTATGTCTTTATTTGGGGAATTGAGTCCATTGACATTAAGAGAAATTAAGGAAAAGTAATTGTTGCTTCCTATTATTTTTGTTGTTAGATTTGGCACTCTGTTCTTCTGGCTGTCTTCTTTTAGGTTTGTTGAAGGAATACTTGCTTCCTTTTTTGTTGTTGTTCGTTTTTTTCAGTCCTTGTAGTAATTTTTTTCTGTTATTATCCTTTGAAGGGCTGAATTCGTGGAAAGATATTGTGTGAATTTGGTTTTGTCATGGAATACTTTGGTTTCTCCATCTATGGTAATTCAGACTTTGGCTGGTTATAGTAGCCTGGGCTGGCATTTGTGTTCTCTTAGTGTCTGTATAACAACTGTCTATGATCTTCTGGCTTTCATATTCCCTGGTGAGATGTCTGGAATAATTCTCCTAGGGCTGCCTTTATATGTTACTTGACCTTTTGCTCTGACTGCTTTTAATGTTCTATCTTTATTTAGTGCATTTGTTGTTCTGATTACTATGTGTCAGGAGGAATTTCTTTTCTGTCCCAGTCTATTTGGAGTTATCAAGGCTTCTTGTATGTTCATGGGCATCTCTTTCTTTAGGTATGGGAAATTTTCTTCTATAATTTTGTTGAATATATTTGCTGGCCCTTTAAGTTGAAAATCTTCATTCTCTTCTACTCCTATTATCCGTAGGTTTGGTCTTCTCATTGTGTCCTGGATTTCCTGGATGTTTTGAGTTAGGATCCTTTTGCATTTTGCATTTTCTTTGATTGTTGTGCAGATGTTCTCTATGGAATCTTCTGCACCTGAGATTCTCTCTTCCATCTCTTGTATTCTGTTGCTGATGCTCGCATCTAAGGTTCCATATTTCTTTCCTAGGGTTTCTCTCTCCAGAGTTGTCTCATTTTGGGTTTTCTTTATTGTTTCTACCTCCCTCTTTTGGTCTTGTATGATTTTGTTCAATTTCATCACCTGTTTGGTTGTGTTTTCCTGTTTTTCTTTAAGGACTTGTATCTCTTTAGCAGTGTTCTCCTGTATTTCTTTAAGTGAGTTATTAAAGTCCTTCTTGATGTCCTCTACCATCATCATGAGATATGCTTTTAAATCTGGGTCTAGCTTTTCAAGTGTTTTGGAGTATCCAGGACTGGCTGAGGTGGGAGTGCTGGGTTCTGATGATGGTGTGTGATATTTGTTTATGTTAGTAAGATTATTACATTTTCCTTTAACCATTTGTTAATCTCTGAAGTCAGTTGTTATAGTTGTCTCTGGTTAGAGCTTGTTCCTCTTGTGATTCTGTTAGCCTCTATCATCTGACCTGGGAGACTAGATCTCTCCTGAGTTTCAGTGGTTAGAGCACTCTCTGCAGGCAAGCTCTCCTCTTGCAGAGATGGTGCACAGATATCTGTTGTTCGGATTTGCCTTCTGGCAGAAGATGAAGGCCCTAAACAGGGCCTGTCCCAGAAGATGTGCTGCTTCTGCCTTTCCCAGAAGCTGCGCAGCTTCAGTAGTTAGCACTCTCACCTACACAGTCTAGTCTCTGAGAGATCCCGGGCCAGAGATGGCTCCCCCCAGGTGCTCCTGCAAAGCCCTTCCTGGCAGGGCAGACACCTCTCCTCTGGCAGAGAGGGTGACCAGATGTCTGGAGCCTGAAACGGGGTCTGCCCCAGAAGCTGTGTGGCCTCAACCTGTCCCAGAATCTGTCAGCCTCTGCAGACCACACTTTTACCTGAGCAGACTAGTCTCTGAGGGATCCGGGAACCAAGATGCCTCTCCTAGGTGCTCCATAAGTTGTTTTTCTAAATTACTTTTTTATTATGTAAATTTATCTTTAGACAAATTTGTACATGTACACAATGCATACTGACCACTCTAACTTCCCACTTCCTCACTTTTAACTCACATCCTGCCTGTGAATCTCTGTCTTATGTTTGTATCATTTCATTTTGTTTTGTGACCCACTGAGATTAACAAGGGCATCTGTGTGATCATGGATTTGGAGCTAAGGGCTGGAGTTTAGTGGGTTCAACTAAAAATAGTGGTTCACCTTTCCTAGAATCTCTCAGTAGCCAATCAGTCAGAGGGAAGGAGTAAGGACACATGATCCTCCTTCCCTTTTCCTTCAGTGATTGTTTATAACACTGATCTGAGAGCCTGCCTGGGTCAGGTACCTAGAGTTTTGTGGGTTCCTGATTACAATGATTGTTATCAAGTCCAGAGAATGGTATTCACAGTGCTGCGCCATACATTCTGCCTAATTCCTTCTTACACAATATCTTGTTAGCTGTAGAAGCTGTTTTTAAGGGCTGGACCCACACCTATTACTTATTTTCTACTTTTTGGTTTGCCATGAGGCTCAGCATTTGCCAGTATTCATTGTCAGGAAAGGCTGCTTTTATTAAGACTAGCAGTAGCTTTTGTTTGAGCATAGCTATTTAACAATATACGAGTTTATAATCATTTCTTAATCTCAAAATAATTGACCTTTAAAATTGAGTCAAAAGTGACACAGTATAGGTGTGGTCATTTTAAAGTATGTAGGTCAGTGGTATTTATTACATCTATAGTACTGTGCAGCCATCTATTTCTAAACCATTTTCATCAGTCATAAAGGAGCCCTCACATCAAAGGTAATCTGTACCTTTGTGTTTCCTCCACCTTGAAGGCCCTGGACATTTTTATTCTGTGTTCTGTCTCTACAGAGGCAGCTAGTCTAGATAGTTCATATAAATGGAATCAGGTAGTTTATGACTTGAAGTTCCCTAATGACATATATTGTTGAGCAGCAGTTCTCAATGTGTGGGTTGTGACCCCTTTGGGATGTACAACCCTTTCACAGGTCTTGCCTTAGACAGTCAGAAAACACAGTTATTTACACTATGATTCATAGCAGTAACAAAATTACAGTTATGAAGTAGCAATAAAAATAATTTTATGGTTTAGGGTAACCACAAATGAAACACTCTGAAATGGTCACAGCATTACGAAGATTGAGAACAGCTGATTGTTTCATAGATTTTATTTGACATCTGTATACTTATCTTTGCTGAGGTATTGTTAAAGTCTTCAGCACATTTGTTAATCCATCTGTTTGGTTTTTTTGTTCTTGGTTTTCAAGACTTGTTTATCGATTTAATGAAATGTTTTCTTTTTCTTTTGGAATATTTGACTCAAGGTCAGAGTATGTAGCCAGGACTAACTTTGAACTTAACAGTACCCCCTGCTTTTGTTTTACGTCTTTTAGCACATGTAATTTGTAAAACTTTTACCCAATCTGCGGTTTGTCTTTCATCCTTATGATATGATTGTATTTCTTTTGAGTTAAAGAGAGAACAATAGATGGTTCTAGAACTGAGACATGTTCTAACTCTATAATCAAACATCTGTGTTTTTCTTTTAATCACTTACCTTGTACATTTCCATTTCCTAGTCAGTTAGATGAAGGGATTGAGATGGATCAGTGGTTTATATGATACTCAAGTGAAGCATTACATTTTTAAAGGTACCCCTGAGGGAAGGGGGAAAAGGAAGGGCTTCAGACAAAAGAACTCTATTTTTTTCTGCCTTTATTTCCCCATATAATTTTGATTTGAAGAGGATTCTTGCCTAGTTAACTTTAGGATAGTACCACTGAATTACATGAATCTCAAAAAATACTTTTCATATTTTAGATTGTGTGATACATGAATACTACATTGAATCTACTCGAGTAGTTTCAGTGTGCAAAGAGAAAAATCGTATCCACAATTCTGTTGATAAATTTGGCTTTAACAATTAATAGGTAGTTTCTGAGTAAATATTTGTAGTATCCATTTTTAAAGAGTTATGAGATATGGACCTCCCAAGTAGCTACTAATCAGGTCATAACTAAGTTCTTAGACCACATTTTTCTACATGTAGACTATTAACAGTAAGAAGATATATATACAGACTGGAGAGATGACTTAACAGTTGAGAGCGCTGACTGGTCTTCCAGAAGACTGGATTTAATTCCAAGCACCTTTGTTGTGGCTCATAGCCAATAATTCTAGTTCCAGAGAATCTGACATCCTCTTCTTGCATCTTTGGGTCTTTATCTGAAACCCATGAAATAATTCTAGCACTGATATTTATGTAAACCTTCTAGTTTGTTGAAAGCAATTATTCATTCTTAGAAATCTAGACTGTAGCAGTCACAAAGAATACGTATTATACTGTCTATGTTGGTAGATAATAAAATAATACTATAGCATAAATCTTCATGCTCAGAACTATTGCTCAGATTTAATGAGTTATATATGACTGCCTTTTGCCCCATTAACTAAAGATAAGTATTTCATCCATTTAAGACAGAAATATAATCAATGTAGACAAGACTCATAAATCCAAATGAAGTTGTGGTGATTTGAATCTGCTTGTCCTATGGAAAGTGCTATTATTAGGAGATGTAGTCTTGTCCAAATAGGTGTGGCCTTGTTGAAGGAAGTGTATCACTGTTGGGGTGGGCTTTGAAACTCCTCCTAGTGTAAAAGAGACCTTCCTCAGCCCTTCCAGCCTGCCTGGATGCTGCCATGCCTCCTGCCATGATGATAATGGACTGAAACCAGTAAGCCAGGCACAATTAAATGTTCTCTTTATAAGAGTTGCCTTGGTCATAGTTTCTCTTTACAGAAGTGGAAACCCTAACTAAGACAGAAGTTTTATTGTGGTAGTCCATGTAAGCACTAACACTACTTATACCTTGATATAATTGAGACATTAATTACAGGAGAAATAGCCATCATGGGATATCCCTGTTTTGATGACTCTACTTCACTGTGTATTTAATTATGCCCAATTAGACCACTGTACTTTTACATTTTATTTCTTTAGGCAAGTCATTGTCCATGGTGTAGAAATATAATGTGCTAACATACCATACATTAAATAAATTGATGTAACTGCTAAAAATTGAACAGAATTGTTAGTGGTAGTATCATCTGCCATTTCATGAGGAATTGTTTTTGTAAGAGGTTACATATTTTAACACTCCTTCAAAGAAAAGTCAACTGTTTGCCTTCCTTTGTGGGAGACTTTATTAGATAATTTCTTTGTATCTCATTTTTCTTTATGCACCATAAAAATCTTTAAACAAAAGACCTCTGAGTATAAGAACTAAAATTTAGCTTTTACAGAAAAACCTTATCAAAGTAGTTAGTGTCACTGCAGAAAACCATTTTTATTTTGCTTTTAAAGACTATCAGCTTTATAGATATCCATTACCTCTTTTGTCTTTTCTGTTATACAAATCCATTCTGTGCAGCATTCTCCAGACTTATTCCAGGAAGTTTGCCTGTCACCTGGAATCTTATTTTATGCCTCCTGTATTCCAATGCTAATTTTGAAGTCTTGTCGGCATCATACCCATCATGTCCTTAGGAACCAGGTCTGACACATTAAAGCATTTAATAACAATTATTTCTTCTTTGAAATCTTTAGACTTTCCAGGTTCAGGTGCTCCATTCCACAACTTCAAGTTAGTTTTTAAATCCCTGAACTCTTGAATTGAGTTTATGACAACCTGTTTGGGTATAACCTTACTAGAAATTTTGAATTATAAATGCAGCAGTCACGTAGCACCAACCTGTAGTTCTCATAAATAGGTTGTTTATTTAAAATAGTATTGAAAACTATTCTGTTTTCCTACATTCCTAAATAAAAGAACATGGCCTAAGAAGTCTTTTATTTATGCAATAAACATTTTTATTTATCTTTTATTTTCATAATTTTATTTTAATAAGCTTTGTTTTCCTAAGGATAGCTATTTCCATCAGTCTGATAAGAAGTACCTGTTTAATACATATGTCAGAATAAAAAATAAACTTGAAGGCATTATATTGTCTGCAGACACAATGAAGTAGCAATATTATTCTGGTTTATGAGAAAGAATATGTGGGAGTATAAGAGTGACACCTTATAAGACCATTCAAGACAGGGTCTTTCAGCATAGCCGTGGCTGTCCTGGAACTTGTTCTGTAGACTAGATTGGGCAGGCTCTAACTCAGAAATCTGCTTGCTTCTGCCTCCCAAGGGCTAGGATTAAAGACATGCACCACCACAGCTGGCTCCCAACACCATTCCTGGCTAATTTATAAAATTAAAAAAAATTCTTTTAAGCATTGAATTAAATAGGAATGATATTTTGTTGAGTTTTCTTCTGTGTATGTACATGTGTTGGTTTGTGGGATGGTGAAGCTTTGGTTAATAAATAGTATATACATGCTCCCTAAGATTTGCATATTACACAGCATTCCATTTTCTCAGCATCTTTCCAGTGATGGAGATCTTTACTGTCGTAACTTTAAGAAATCACATTCAGCACGTACACTTCAATAATTAAGAAACAGACTCTGATAAATGAAGTAAAAAAATGCAAATGTTAGAGTCATACAGCAAGTTTAGTACCAAAGCAGTACTAGAAGCTAATATTTCTTACTTCCAAATGCAGAGCCTATTAACCATAGCATGGTTCTCATTCTTCCCTTGTCCTTACTTCAACAGAAGGTTGGTAAAGGTGGATCTCTTAGATTTGAACACTATATCACTAAAGGCTGCCTTCATATTGCAGGCAGAAAACTTGAATTAGCAGATACTTTGCATGTTGTCCAGTCTTGTATGAGAAATTCACAACAATAAATAAAACATCAGAGATTTATTCCAGAAAAAAATAATCATCTTTCTTAATAACTTGTATACTCCTTATAGATTTAGTTTCTGATACACTAACATTTATATAACATTATCTGGGAACAAATTTTCCATTTGAGTAAGTATTATGGATTGATGATTGCTTGAAAACCTGGGCTAAAAGTGAAGCTCAGTAGTAAATAACCTTTCTAATATTCAGTATAGCATTGAGTTCAAGCCCTGTTTATGTGGCAAAATTTAGAAAACAAATTTTTCTATTTAAAAAAGCCACTTATTTTTAAGCTTAGAAGCAGGGAACTGGCCTAGCATGCACAAAATTCTGCACTTTTTTGGTGTAAACAGTTCTATTTTTTTTTCATTTTTGTTAGGTATTTAGCTCATTTACATTTCCAATGCTATACCAAAAAAAAAAAAAAAAAAAAAAGAGAGGCCCATTGGACAGGCAAACTTTATATGCCCCAGTACAGGGGAATGCCAGGGCCAAAAAGGGGGAGTGGGTGGGTAGGGGAGTGGGGGTGGGTGGGTATGGGGGACTTTTGGTATAGCATTGGAAATGCAAGCAGTTCTAAATTAGATCCATATACACATACTGTCTATGAACATTATTCTGAACATCATATGATGCTTTATTGGTTACTCATATCCACCATGATAATAATTGTGATGGCTACTGCTTTGAAACCTGTTTATGTGAGAGGAGTTAGATCTTTCTCTAAGTAACTCCTGAAGGGCTGTATTTTCTTTTCCTTTGCAGTCAGAATAACTAGCTTTCACTTCTTGTTCCTGTCAGTGTATTGATCTAGTTCAGTTTAAATCTCTCTGGTGTACTTTTTAGTGTTAATGTTCGATGTTAGTTCAATGTTCAATGACATTAACATCTCATAGTCTAGCTTGAAGATATGGATAGCATAAAAGGACTTTTGATTTCTATAAAGGAATGGGGCTCCACTGTAAAGTGAGCATAAAATGTATTGTAGCACATTTGGATATAACCTCTCATATTTTGCCTCATGAGATTGGATTTATATGAATACTTCTAAATACAATGTTATTAATGTCCAAAATTATAACATCAAATATTTTAATAGCCACCTGTATTATCTACCTAAATTCAATAAAATATAATTAATCCAATTTTACATTTCTTATTACTCTGCATGACTTCCAAATCTTAACAAACTTATTGCATATGTAATTTTCCTTTCCCAGCAGCTTCTTCTGTGTGGCCTGATGTTAAAATTCCAATGAGGATTCTATCAACAGGCAACTAAAAAAATAAAAGTAAGAATAGAAATTATAGTAAGGGATATTTACTTTGTTACAGATACTTGGTATTTATAAAACAAGCCCTCAATTACATTCAAAAGAATTTCTGAAACTTTAAAACCTGATTATATCCCCCAAATATCCATGCCTCATCACAGCATACTGTAACAAGCATATGTCAATGTATAATTGAAGGGAATTAAGACAGCCTCATTATAAGCCAGCCCTGTCTGTGTTCATTCCATATTTTCACTGTACATTTTATTATCTGTTGAATAAATCTGTTGTTTTATTTACATGGAATAACAGCCATAAGTCATATTATTACTTACTGGCTATCCAGTTTTTGCTAAGCCTTGAACATTAGCAAAACTTAGTCTATGTACAATATCTCATTATGAGATTGATACTATCATTCCAAATTTACTGAAAAACAAATGCTTAGGATTTTGCTTCTTTACAGATTTGTTTGCTGTGACATCTTAGTTTCTACCTTGTTCACTATTTAACAACTTTGGGTCATATCTGTTACCCAAACAAGTATAAGCTTCCCATAGTACATAAATGAGTTCTTTTCTCTTTCCATTTTAACAATATTTTCATAGGAAACCCATGAAGGTTCCATACCTTTCTACCTAGCATTTCATTTTCCCATGCTTACCCATAACACAATAGTAAGTTATTATCAGAATGTTTTAATTTTCATGTTCTTGATTATTGCCTATTTTGTGTCACATTATAATTCATAAAAGTAGCGAATAAGTAGCAATGAAAATAATTTTATGGTTGGAGTCAACATAACATGAGGAATCATTAAAGGGTCGCAGTCTTAGAAAGGTTGGCAACCACTGTACTAAAGGAAATCAGAGAGTTCTTATAAAACAGGTGAATATATTCTCTCAGGGAAAAATAAAGAGAAATGTTTTATAAAGTTTGAAAGGTAGTTTCCTTTAGATGAAAAGCAGGAAGATATATGTAATAAATGTAAGTGAAAGTATATTTTATATAGCATGTAGACATTAAAATTGAAGCACATCATAATTAGAAGCCTGCATTTATCTTTTCATTGAGTCTCTCATTTTCTCTCATTCTTCCTTTGATTTTCTCTCTACTTACTGAATCATATTCCACAGTGAGATATTTACTAGGTGATACAAACCACAGACATTGAACCAAACATTAATAGCACATGGTTTTCCCAATCATATTTATATTCTTGAAGAGGAACCAATGTCATGTCAAAACTTACGAGTATAATTGATTTTTCTATCTAAACATAGATTCCATAGCAAATCTGTCTAATAAGTTGAAATGGATTAAATGCTTAGAAGGTATTACATTAGAAAAGGAGTTCGCCTGCCTCTCAACAAAGCGAGTTCCAGGACAACCAAGGCTACACAGAGAAACCCTGTCTCAAAAAACAAACAAACAAACAAACAACAGAAAAGGAGTTCGCCAAGCAAAGGAAGTATTAGGTGAAAAATTGTGGAGACCCAAAAGGGCCAGTTTGTAGACTGACGAGATTTGGGCATTTCTTTTTTTTTTTTTTTAAACAGAAGGCATATAACTGATTTTATATATATATATATATATATATATATATATATATATATATATACTCCATGAATCCATGAAATCTCATGTTTTGGCGGCATTTTTTTGTTGTTTATTGTTTTTGAGTCAGGGTCTTACCATAAAGCTTTGCCTGGCCTGGAACTCACAGAAATCTGCCCTCTTCTGCCTTTAGAATGCTGGGATCAAAGATGTACCCAATCCTTAGTACTGATTAGATTTAGTTTGACTGAGGAGAAAGATGCATGGTGAGTGAAATGGCCACAGAGAATACTTTGTAATCTTAGCTTTCATTTCCGACCATTCCTCTCCATTCATTTTGCAATCATTGCTCTAAAGCAATCTTAGTATCTTTTAACCTGTCTATAAGAAGGGACCTTTTTCTAAGCCTTTTCTTTTCCATTTTTCCCTTCCATCACCCCCTACTCTCTTCTGTTGGTATATCTGAGTTTCTAGTATTGTGTTAATAAACCCTGAATGAGTATTAAATACTTCAAATGTGGTAGTTTAAGATGAGGCACCTCCATGACACAGCAATTTGCTAGTATCCTGCTTTCATTGCCCAGCTATTTTCTACTTGAACCCTACCTATGAATTCCTTTATAGCCCTTGTTTTCTCAATTCAAGCTCTTGTTCACTTCTGTTTTCCCAGTACAATTGTTACCACCATTTCCCCATGTCCCCATCCTGCCACTCCTTACAAAACCAACACAGATAATTTTCATTGGTCCCTCTACCACCTCCAAAGCATACACACCCAGTAGAAAAATATGTCTATCTTCTTATCTTCTGACCACCAAAAGAACCCATTGTATTAAGTTTTTCTGTAGAGTTCTTTCTGTATGTCTTTAATCTTTGTCTTTGAGAGCAGAGGTCAGTCTGCCCCTCATCTTCAGTTGTCACGTTTTCATTGTGCATAGTTTTGTTCAGTGATTATACCCCAAGACAAAGAATGTTGTTCACTTTAAAATGTAAATGTTTAATACTGTCTCCTTCAGTGAAATCAGACCCAACCATGATAAAACCAATGAGATAACTGCAATAGAGAGCTTTCTAGCTTCAGGCTTTCTTCTCTGTTTTTTTGGTTTGGTTTGGTTTGTTTTGTTTTTTTGTTGTTGTTGTTTTTTTTTGGGGTTTTTTTTTTTTTGGCAACATTGCAGATATAATCTTACGTGGCTAAAGATTATTTGTTGTTTAAATGCTTAAAATACCAATTTTTACTAACCTGTGCATTAAATTCAACACATTTATGTGCTGGTATTTATTGTTTATTTTAGCTTAACTCAGTAATTTGGACAATCACTTGAAAAACTCTTTTATTTCATTTATTGTTATTTGTTTCTTTTGAAGAGAGAGTACAAGCTTAATTTGAAATAATGAAAAGGTATGTTTTTCTCAATAAATTAATATTTTTGAGTATTTGTATATGAAATATTTTTAAGTTGGAATTTTTCTTGCTGAATGTGATTTAAAAACACGTATTTGTTTGTTTAGAGAGAAAACTGCTTATCTGTAAATAACATCTTAAGGAGTTCTTAAAGCTCATTTGTATTCTATATAATGGTATTAGCAGGTGATCCATGACTTTATATATATGATTTCTGTCAAATTTGATTTAACTCATACAGCTTAAGGAGAAAGGCAGAAAGACATAATTAGCTCAAGTTTCGAATATCACTGCTTTGGTTTGATTTATTTTTTTTTTAAACTAAAGATTGAACACACAGTCTTACATGTGGAAAACATTAACATCCTGCTACACCCTTAGCCACTAGGTTTTAATTTTAAATTCCTAATGAAACTCTATGTAGTTAGGAAATGTCCCAAAGCAAGCCTTGCAGCCTGAGTACTGTACCAGTGTTGGGCCTGCACTGGTTCAAGCCAGATAGAGTCCTAGCTTTGAGAGGGGGAAGTGGACATCCCTAACCAAGAAGATAACTACAATTGACACCACTTGCAAAGGAAAAATTCTCAAAGGAGTCCTCACTGGAATATTAACCACTCCTAAGAGTAGGCCCCATGCCCAGCAGTAGATGGCCAGCACAAACGAATACAATGGAATTTTTGTAGACTTTGTTTCTGCATTGCTTTGTTTAAGGACTTATTATCTTACTAGTATTTTGCTTGTATATTATGGTTTCCAATTTTGTGTTTTTCTGGGCTTTGCTGGTATGTGTGTTTCTTGTGCTTTTTCTTTGTTGTTTTAAGTTTGTTTGTTTGTTTGTTTGCCTATTTGTTGGGGGGGAGAGCACATGTATGCATGTATGGACATTTCATATGGTCCATGAAGTGTGAATGTAAAGGTTCTTATGTTCTACTGTGGATTTCAGGGATCAAAATCAGGTTGATAGGCTTGGTGAAGCACCCAGTGAAGGGTCTCACAGGCCTCTAATTCTTTTATGCTAATGTAGAGTCGATTAGATTTCCAAACCATTTTTTAAAACAATCTTTTTTCTTTCTTCTTTAAGATTTATTTATTTATTTATATTTATTTATTTAATGTATGTGAGTACACTGTCGCTCTCTTCAGACACACCAGAAAAGGGAATTAGATCCCATTGCATATGGTTGTGAGCTATCATGTGGTTGCTTGGGAATTGAACTCAGAACCTCTGGAAGAACAGTCAGTGCTTTTTACCACTGAGCCATCTCTAACCCTCTAGTCCACTATTTCAAAGACTGTCAAATACTTTGTTCTTATTACTTGTTTCCTGATATATAAAATTTACCTATTATACTATGTATTTACTGTTGCTCAAGTTTTTGCTTTATGTAATGTCTTCTAATTAACTGTATTTGGCAAGGAGATAAAGTTTACTTGCCAGGATCTAGAGTTCTTAGTATTATGTTACCTTGCTTCTTGGTAGAAGAAATACATAAGAGATGTTTATGTAGAATGCTCCTGGTAATTTGATTAGTCTGATACTAGGAGATATCTGTCCTGATATATCATTTTTCCAGCTAGTTTGATATCTACTTTTAGGAGTTAGCCACTTTATGAAGGAAGGTTTGTCCAGAAAAATCATATCCACTTAGATGACAAACAGATGAAGAAGTAAAAAAGGAAAAAGAAAACTTTCTCTTAGAAAAGAGAATTCTCAGTAAAATTTGGTATCATCTATTAATTGGAGGAGACCTCTATGTTATTTTAGAGGATATAAATACGATCAGTAGCTGACATGTTACAATTTAGTTAAATGAGTCTTGAATAGGATACCATAGTCAAAACAATATCAGACATACTTATTTTAAAGAGAATTATAAAATGTATGTTAAATAGGTGTTAAAGACTTTAATAATTGTAGTTAAATATGTCTAAATCTATTAATCCAGGATTTTCATAAACATTCAGAACTTGTCTTCTGAGGAACTGATATGAGGGTAGTAACTCACAAACTGCAGTAATATTAAGATTTCCTGGGAATTCATTGCAAATTCATTGCAACTTCTAAAGTTGTATGGTGAGCAGGAGGGAAGACTTGAATAACTTGAAGTCATGCAATTTTAAAACTGTCATGTTTGCTTCAAAGGAAATCAATTATCCTGAAAATGATGCACCCATTTTGTCAATATGACTGCACCTGTTGAAGATGATTTTAAAACTTGGCTCAGTTTTAGAAAACTTTTCAGTCTTGCTGTATCTACTTTGAAGATTACATTTTATGAAATTCAAATGCAGATTAAATTTTCTCAATTCAAATTTAGCATTTGGATTGAAATGAAATATATATATATATATATATATATATATATGAAATATAAACCAGATCTTAAAAATCTAATGCAAGAAGAAAATAAAAATCCCATAAGGATTAAAAAAGATGTATTTGTGTGTGTGTGTGTGTATCTATCTATGTTTTTGTGCACATGCATATAGATACCCTGAAGGCCAAAAGAGGGAGCAGAATTTGGGTCTTATCAAAAAATAGCAAGCACTCTTAAACACTGAGCCACTAATATCATTTAATACAATGTTTAAGATTTTTTATGAGTGCTTTGCCCACACATATATGTGTGTGTGTATATATATATATATGTATATATATATATATATATACACATATGTGTATGTATTTATGTACATCTGTATATATGTGTATGTATATATATATATGTATTATATATGTGTGTATACATACATACATACATATATACATATATACATACATACATACATACATACATACATACATACATGTAATGTTTGAATGGCTGGTGCTTGTACAGGGTCAGAGGACATTTGATCACCTGCAACTGGAGTTAAAGATAATTCTAAACTACCATGTGGATTCTTGGAATACAACCTTGGTCATCTGCAAGAGCAGCAAGTACACTTAACCACCGAGCCATGTTTCCAGCTCACTCCTTTATTTTAAATTATGTAATTATATTTTATTTTATCTTTTTCATTTTCTTTTTTAATTTGTTAGTTTATTTATTTACATTTCAAATGTTATCTCCCTTCTCAGTTTACCCTCTGCAAACCCCCTATCCCATCTCCCCTCCACCCTGCTTCTGTGAGTCAGCTTCCCCACCCATCTACCCACCACCCTAGCATTCCCCTACATTGATTGGGGCATTGAGTCTCCACAGGATCAAGGGACTCACCTTCCATTAATGCCAAATAAGGCCATCCTCTGCTACATAAGCGCTGGAGCCATGGTTCCCTCCATGCATATTCTTTGGTTTGTGGTTTTGTCCTAGTGAGCTCTGGGGGGTCTGGTTGGTTGATATTGTTGTTCTTCCTATGAGGTTGCAAACCTCTTCAGCTTCTTCTGAACTGACTTCTTCTAACTCCTCCATTGGGGTCCCAATGTTCAGGCTAATGGTTGACAATGAGCATCTGCATCTGCATTTGTCAGGCTCTGGCAGAACCTCTCAGAGGACAACTATATCAGGCTCCTGTCAGCAAGCTTCTTGGCATCAGCAATAGTGTCTGGGTTTGGTGTCTGCAGATGGGATGGATCCCTAGGTGGGGTAGTCTCTGAATGGTCTTTTCTTCAGTCTCTGCTCCAGACTTTGTCCCTGCATTTCCTTTAGACAGGAGCAATTTTGTTTTAATATTTTTGAGATGGGGGGGGTGGCCTCATCCCTCAACTGGAGGCCGTGCTTAACCTCTGAATATGGTCTCTACAGGTTCTCTCTTCTCTTGGTTGGGTATTTCAGCTAATCTCATCCCGTTGGGTCCTGGGAGTCTCTTGCTTTCCTGGATTCTGTGACATTCTAGTGGCTACCCCAGTTCCCCCATCTCCCACTGCTACACACCTCTGTTCAATTTCCTGCCTCTCTATACTTCTCCCCTGTCTCCCCTGATACCTGATCTGCCCCCCTTTTCCTTCCCTCTCTGTCTCCCTCCCAGGTTCCTCCCTCTCTCTACCTCCCATGATTATTTTGTTCCCCGTTCTAAATAGGACTGAAGCATCCACACTTTGGTCTTCCTTGTTCTTGAGCTTCATATGGTCTGTGAGTTGTATTATGGGTATTCCAAACTTTTGGGCTAATATCCACTTATCAGTGAGTGCAAACCATGTTTGTCCTTTTGTGGCTGGGTTACCTCACTCAGGATGATATTTTCTAGTTCTGTCCATTTGCCTAAGAATTTCATGAAGTCATTGGGTTTTTTGTTTTGTTTTGTTTGATTCGTTTTGTTGTTGTTTTTTAGGTTTTTTTTTTTTTTTTTTTTTGGTTTTTCAAGACAAGGTTTCTCTGTATAGCTATGGCTCTCCTGGAACTCACTTTGTAGACCAGGCTGGTCTCAAACTCAGAAATTCGCCTGCCTCTGCCTCCTAAGTGCTGGGATTAAAGGGGTGTGCCACCACACCCGGCAAAGTCATTGTTTTTAATAGCTGAGTAGTATTCCATTGTGTAAATGTACCACATTTTCTGTATCTATTTCTCTGTTGAAGTACATCTGGTTTGTTTCCAGCTTCTCCCTATTATAAATATGGCTGCTATGAACATAGTGGAGCATGTGTCCTTATTACATGTCAGAGCATCTTCTGGGTATATGCCCAGGAGTGATATTAGTGGTTCCTCAGGTAGTACTATGTCCAATTTTCTCAAGAACTGCTGTACTGATTTCCAGAGTGGTTGTACCAGCTTACAATCCCACCAAAAATGGAGGAGTATTCCCCCTTTTCAACATCCTTGCCAGTATCTGTCCAACCCACTCAAGATGTATTTTGCAAGTGTGTGTGTGTGTGTGTGTGTGTGTGTGTGTGTGTGTGTGTGTGTCTGTGTCTGTGTCTGTGTCTGTGTTTCTGTGATCTGTGTCTATGTTTGCAATTGTCCAGAGACCAAGGGGGTGTTGAAGCCCCTGGGGCTAAACTTCCACATGTTTGTGGGCCATTATATGGGTGCTGGGACTAAACTTTTTTGTTGTTGTTGTTGTTGTTATTTTGAGATAGGATTTCTCTGTGTAGCCCTGGCTGTCCTGGAACTCACCCTATAGACCAAGCTGGCCTCAAACTCAGAAATCCATCTGCTTCTGCCTCCCAAGTGCTAGGATTAAAGGCTTGCACCACCACTGCCAGGCCATAAGGGGACCAAACTTTTAAGTCCTCTGCAAAAGCAGCAGGTGTTATTAACCCCTGAACTATCTTTCCAACTGATGTAATGTGTTTTTTTCCATGTTAGAAGTCTGTATAATGGAAATTTTCTAATCTGTTTATATTAACAGAGATTAAATTATGGTGGCATGGTATTTACACACCAGGCAAATGAGACATTTTCAGAAAAAAAAAAAGTAGAACTTAAATGTTCTCATATATAAATGTAAATGCACCCCTCCCCTATAAAGGGTAAACATAACTATGGTGTAATCAGTGCCTGCTTTTTAAAATTTGTTAGTTCATTTATTTAATTTATTTATTGCAGTGCTGGGGATTGAACCCAGGGCTATAGACACACTAGGCAAGTGTACTACCATTGAACTATATTCCCAACCAACTATTTTTCTTCCAAGACCTGGCCTCACTGTGTAGCCCAAGGTGACTTATTGTGACTCATTTATTCCACTGGATTTCACAAGTTCACACTGAATGTTTCTAAGATATAATTCATCAGAAGTTTCTTTATTTTTCTTTTCTTTTCTTTTCTTTTCTTTTCTTTTCCTCTCCTAAGGACAATGAAATAAGATTGAATGCCTTGAAGTACAGCTACACTATATTTAACTTGTTTATTTAGGACAAAATTATTACTGTTTTTTTGGACTAAGATGTAGATAAATTTATCTTTTATATTTCATTGATTTCAGAAAATTCTTTGGAATATGCTCTTTATTTTGCTAGTTAGAAAGATATGTAATGGGACTTTTACTATGTTAAGTCTTTAAGTAATGGTTCTCTAGGTTCATATTATTAGTTCATTTGGATTTGTATTTATTTTTAGGTAGGCAGAGATATCGTGTAGAGACTGGCTTTTGGTTTGGTTGCAGAATGTTTGGGTATCCATTTACAGTAATGAATATAAGTAGTGATATCATTATTGCTATTTTTAAACATCCATTGGCCATCTAGAATGTGCTAAAGTCTGAATATAACATGGTTAATTATGTCACTGTTCTTGCCCATGTTGACTAACGGGAGATATTCCCATTATGAGAAAGCTATCAAATGCTTTGGTTTGAAGTTAAACATTAATTCACTCCTAAATTACTGAAAGATGTTTAGAAGGTTGCCTGTGATTTCTGAGGAGCATCTGGAAATTTTCTTCTTATATATCAACTTCCCACATTAGTTTCTTATTGTTTTTTATGCTTATTATTATATATTTTTTTTAGTTTTCCTCACGGAAGAAAAAGCCAACTCAGTACTAAAACGCTACCCAAGAGCCAATGGGCTTTTTGAAGAAATAAGACAGGGCAACATTGAGCGTGAGTGCAGAGAAGAAATCTGTACATATGAAGAAGCCAGAGAGGCTTTTGAAAATCATGAAAAAACTGTAAGTATACTGGCAACATAAAACATGTTCACAGCATTACTTACCATTCCATATATTCTGAAACCTACATTCCCAAAGAACATGAATTGCTTCTAGCTAAAAGTTAATTTGCTGAAGAAGTCGCCATGTAACAGCTAATAAATAATGTTCTGTATAGGAGAAAACTACACTTACTTCCCTCTGTTTTGGTCTGTCTTTGAGGGCCATGTTTCCACAGTGTTCTGCTTAGCTAACAGTTATGGTGGCAAGGCATCTGGTTCACAGAAGGCGTTGATCTATAAAGTAGGTGGTGTCTTTACCTCTCAGTGCTTAATCAGAGAGAGAGGGTAGAAGGTATGGGGAACAGTTAATGCTTTGATGTTTTATTTCTCCTAGGCTGGGGTATACAGCTCAGTGGTAGGATGCCTCCGTCATATGCTTGAGACCCCAGGTTCCAAATATAGAATCAAAAAGCATTTCCTTTAGTTCTCTATACTTTTGGTTTCTTCTTCCACATTTCACAAGACTGAATTAGTTCAGTTTACTCTGACTGCAGGCTATTCAAAGATAACAGGGTTGTGAAAGCAGAAGCAAGGATGTAAATTTTCTAAATCTTCTATACAGTTGTAAATTACAACACCAGAGGTAGCAATTGTGTAAAGATACTTGCCTGCGCACCAAAAAAAAATAATACTCTATGCTAATTAAGTGGTATATCATGTGCTGTAGGGGCATTCACTATGCCATAGGAACAGTGAGAACATACATTTTAAAGAAGGAGGGTTTGATCTTTTGTTTGATAAGGCTCTCAAGATGAGAGAGAAAGGGCCTCAAAGAAATTGCCAGATTCTCATGCTCAAAGCAAAAGCAAAATCTGCTTATAATTAACAAGCTATGTTCTTCATAAGCTTTGCTGGTTTTACAAGTAGTAGTTTATTGTCATATATATACTGAATTATTGGTATAGTTTCCTCTGTATGGCTATGTAGCTCAAAGACCCCTTAACAAACAGCCCCTCTTCACAGTCACTTAGTTATCCTTCATTAGATATACATTGTTTCCATATGTACTTCATCTATTTCTAGATTTTTATGTTCTAGTTTATCCTTCCACTTTCAGAAGATTTGTTTTATGTTCTAATATAAATTAGAAGTAGTTCTACATTGTTATGGTATTCTACAGTAGTTTGTGAAATTTCTTACCTACCAAAGAGACAGTGAGCTGCCTTTGTCATGTGAATTTTAGTATTAAATTGTCTCGCATAAAAAAAAAGTATTTTATCAGTATTTTTATTGGGATTTTTTTTTCAGTTTGCACTCCTTCCCAAATAATCTGCTCTTGCCATGGTAAGTAGTAACTTCACCAATGTACTTGTTGCCTCTTTACATCAAAACCATTTATTATGGTTTGATTACTAAGAGACCCTACAGGCTCACATATTGAAAGTTTAGTTTCCACCTACTGGGAACTTTAGAAGCTAGGGCCTCAGAAAACTAAGTAGGTCACTAGGGGTGTATCTTTGAAAGGTATCGTCCTTCTGCTTCCTCCTGTCTGTCTCTGCTATCTGACTACCATGAGGTGAGTAGACTGCCACATTTTCCTCTACCATGCTTGCCTCAGACTCAAAGCAGTATATCCTACCAGCCATACTTTGATACCTCTTAAGCAATAAGCAAAATTTAATCCCCTTCCTTTAAACTGTTTCTTTCAGGTATTTTCCTTAGCAACAGAATGTATGATTAATACATTGCTACTACCATCTTAAGTCTATCTTTTATCCTTACCACATAATTTCAAATTTACATTCTTTTATTCATCAGTTCTTTGAGAATTTTGTGCAATGTTGTCGTATTCCCTCACTTCCCAAACTTTTCCAAGATCCACCTCCACTTCTCTGAGCACTCAAGATTTTCCTATTGATTGATTGATTGATTTAGCTCTTTTATAGGGAGAGGGAGAGGCACATGCCGTAGGCCAGAGGACAATTGCACATGTTAGTTTTCTCTTTCTGTCATGTGAATTCTAAGGCTTGAATGCAGGTCATCAGACTTGGTGGCAGGTACTTTTACCAACTTAGTCATCTAACTGATCTGCACAATTTTTGAAATGGCAGACTAAAATAACATTTTAACTTTTCTTCACTATGCATGGTAGTTCATACCTATAGAAGCAATCAATACTCAGGAGGTGAGTAAGATTGTGAATGAAGCCTAGGCTATGTAGTGAGGTCTAGGCTAGTCTGGCCATACTAGTAAGAACAACACTGCAAACCAAAGCAAAGCAACACAAATCTCCGTGAAGGCTTCATATCTCCTCCAGTAAAACCCAAAGAATTCAGAATCACCTATAAGGTACAGTTGTTTGCACCCTGCACTAACACTTCCCTACAGAAGAAACCTCACATCTCCAAGGACTCCATCTCCTTAGTGATTGTGTAGTACTTTTCTTCTGCTTCTTTACAGTTAATGCAAAGCAAGTGCCCACTCTTAAGTCTTTGACCCTTGTTCTTTTCACTTGCAAATTGATATGCCTGAGGTCATTGTGAAACTTCACTTTCTCAGTAAGGAAGTATTCTGTCTCCTGTGATTTCTCCCCCAGCACTTATCACCATCTGACATTGATTTTTTTATTCATTACTTGTTTGCTTTCTGCCCAATGACAGCACTATTTCTCAGTTGTTTGGTTCATAGCTACAAAGTTCTGACACAAACTAGGGACAAAATAAATACTTGATAGAGGCAAGAAGTAATCAATTGTGAAATTATAAAACATGTTTAAAACATCAGATGAAGTAATTTAAGTTTTGTTCATGAGTTAGATGAGAGATATGGATTTTAAAATGGATTTTGTGTTAATATTGGTTTTCTGCCTTCTCTATGGTTTCTAAGCCTGTCATACAAAATTATTTACATTATAAAAATGATAGCATTTATAATAGGGTGTTATTGGAAGGCATTTAGGTCAAGGTAATAATGTCTAACGGGCTTCAAGGCAACTATTTGAGAGTCATGTTTGTTACATCCTAGGAAAGTACTAGTTAACAGAAAAAAAAAAAAAAAGATTAGCTTTTGAGATTTGCTTTCTCCTATTTTTTTGCATACTAAAATGTCTTACTTAAAACAGATTTTGTGATATATTCATCATCCTTAAGTATAGATTATATGAATTTAGTAGATGAATTCATGAAATATTGATGAGTAACTCTACCTAACTGAGTGTGCACGTTTAATTATAGATTGGGAGGAAAGACATGTTTAGTGGTCATATGAGTGGTTCAGATTTATGTGGATGTTACTTGCTAAATAACTACTATGTAACACACATAGGATACATAAAAAGCTGAGGTCTGATAGAAGTGGCTGACTAGACATGAAAATTCACATAAGTACATCTTGTTTGGGGGGAGGCGAATTGCAGGCCTAACCCAGAGACTGACCTACACTCCAACCTGAAATTCACAGCATTATGTTTGTGCATGTTAAGTTTACTGGTTTCACGCTAAGCAAGTGCTCTACTAAGCCATATTCTATTTCATCTTAAATATGTAGGGTTTTTTTTTTGTTCTTTATATTTCAATAAAAAAGAAGTAGAAAAAGTTTTCTGGATGTCATTCTGTTTTGTTTTTTGTTTTTTTGTTTTGTTTTGTTTTGTTTTGTTTTTCCGATACAGTGTTTCTTTGTGTAGCCCTGGCTGTCCTGGAACTCACAGTGTAGACCAGTCTGGCCTCAAACTCAGAAATCCGCCTGCCTCTGCCTCCCAAGTGCTGGGATGAAAGGCATGTGCCACCACTGCCCAGCTTCTGGATGTCATTCTGAAACATCAGAAAATGAGATAGATCTAATTTGGTGTCTCAACTCTGCCACCTACTGACCGTACTATTTTTAATTAAACATTTCACCTTTATAGATGTTAATTATCCAAACATTTTTAGGTTTGAGATTATGTGCTCTGTGGTGCCTACAACAGACAGTTCCTAAAATAAATATATTTCATTCACGTTTCAGCTGCTGAATTATAGCTATTTTATTTAGGCCTCATATTTCTGCTTGACAATTTTCCCTTTTTTTTTCGAAAATGTGTGTTGTGTTTGTGTGTGTGTGTGTATGTGTGTGTCGTTTGTGTGTGTGTGTGTATGTATGTATGTATGTATGTGTGTGTGTATGTGTGTCTGTGTAGAGTTAAGATAAATTTGTGATTGGGTTACCTCACTCAAGATATTTTCTAGGTCCATCCATTTGCCTAAGAATTTCACAAATTCATTGTTTTTAATAGCTGAGTAGTACTTCACTGTATAAATGCACCACATTTTCTGTATCCATTCCTCTGTGGAAGGACATCTGTGTTATTTACAGATTCTGGCTATTATAAATAAGGCTGCTATGAACATAGTGGAACATGTGCCTTTATTACATGTTGGGGCATCTTCTGGATATATGCCCAGAAATGGTGTTGGTGGGTCCTCAGGTAGTACTATGTCCAGTTTTCTGAGGAACTGCCAGACTGATTTCCAGAGAGGTTGTACCAGCTTGCATTCCCACCAGCAATGGAGGAGTGTTCCTCTTTCTCCACATCCACGCCAGCATCTGCTGTCACCTGAATTTTTGATCTTAGCCATTCTGACTGGTGTGAGGTGGAATCTCAAGGTTGTTTTGATTTGCATTTCCCTGATGATTAAGGATGTTGAACATTTTTTCAAGTGCTTCTTGGCCCATCAATATTCCTCAGTTGAGAATTCTTTGTTTAGCTCTGTACCCCATTTTTAATGGGGTTATTTGAATTTCTGGAGTCCAGCTTCTTGAGCTCTTTGTATATTTTGGATATTAGTCCCCTATCAGATTTAGGATTGGTAAAAATCCTTTCCCAATCTGTTGGTGGCCTTTTTGTCTTATTGACAGTACCTTTTGCTTTACAAAAGCTTTGCAATTTTATGAGGTCCCATTTGACAATAATTGATCTTAGAGCATAGGCTATTGGTGTTCTGTTCAGGAAATTTTCCCCTGTGCCCATGTGCTCGAGGCTCTTCCCCACTTTCTTTTCTGTTAATTTCACTGTATCTGGTTTTATGTGGAGGTTCTTGATCCACTTGGACTTGAGCTTTGTACAAGGAGATAAAAATGGATTGATTTGCATTCTTCTACATGCTAACAACCAGTTGAGCCAGCAGCCCCATAGGAGGAACAATATGAACTAAACAGTACCCCCAGAGCTGCCAGGGACTAAATTAGCAACCAAAGAGAATTACACATAGTGGGACTCAGGGGATCCAGGTACATATGTCGCAGAGGGTGGCCTTGTCACTCATCAGTGGGAGGCTAGGCCTTTGGTCCTATGAAGGCTCTGTGCCCCAATGTAGGGGAATGCCAGGGCCAGGAAGCAGGAGTGGGTGGGTTGATGAACAGGGAGAGGGGAGAAGGGGATAGGGAGTTTTCAGAGGGGCAACCAGGAAAGGGGACAACATTTGAAATGTAAGTAAAGTAAATATCTAATTAAAAAGAAAAAAAAGATAAATTTGGAGGAGTGAGTTCTCATCTTTATTCACTTTGCTTTTTTCTGTCACTATACTGCCACTTCCATTTTCCATATTACAGAAGGAATGCTAGGATTACAGATGTGTGCCATCACATATGGCTTTTTTATTTTTTATTAAACTAATAAAATTTATTTTAAAATATACAACTTAGTATTGTCATTTTTAACTCATCAAAATAATTTATAATAGTTAAATACCTCTTAAATATACATGAGATCTTCTGAAGCTAAAAATAATATACACTCAACCAGTTTTTAAAATCTCTTTACAGCATTAAACTTGATAGAAGTAGGAAAAATCTCTTATGAAGTCCTCTATGAAAGGAAATTGTGAAAAGTTCCTGATTAGACAGAAACCATTCCATCTCCAAGGAAGAATACTCAGCGTAATTGTGGATTCATAGAATGAATTGGGTAATGTTCCTTCTATTTCTATTTTGTGGAATAGTTTGCAGATTATTAGTGTTAGGTCTTCTTTGAAGGTCTGATAGAACTCTACTCTAAACCCATCTTGTCCTGGGCTTTTTTTTTTTTTTTTTTTTTTTGGTTGAAAGACTTTCAATGACTTCTTCTGTTTTTTAGAGGTGATAGGGCTGTTTTGATGGTTTATCTGATCCTGATTTAAATTTACTGTTTGGTATCTGTCTAGAAAATTGTTCACTTCATCCAGCTTTTCCAGTTTTGTTGAATATAGAATTTTGTAGTAGGGTCTGTTGTTTTGTTTTGCTTTAATTTCCTCAGTTTCTGTTGTTATATCTCCCATTTCATTTCTGATTGTGTTAATTTGGATACTGTCTCTGTGCCCTCTAGTTAGTCTGGCTAGGGGTTTATTTAACTTATTGATTTTCTCAAAGAACCAGCTCTTGGTTTTGTTTATTCTTTGTGTAGTTTGTTTTCTTTCTACTTGGTTGATTTGAGCCCTGAGTTTGATTATTTCCTCCCTTCTACTCCTCTTAGGTGAATTTACTTCTTTGTGTTTTGGAGCTTTCAGGTGTGCTGTTAAGCTGCTAGTGTATGCTCTCTCCAGTTTCTTTTTGGAGGCATTCATACCTGAGTTTTCCTCTTAGCACTACTTTCATTGTGTCCCATAAGTTTGGGTATGTTGTGCCTTCATTTTCATAAAATTCTAAGTCTTTCATTTCTTTATTTCTTCTTTAACCAATTTATTGAGTAGGGCACTGTTCAGCTCCCATGTGTATGTGGGCTTTCTGTTGTTTGTGTTGTATTGAAGACCAGCCTTAGTCCGTGGTGATCTGATAGGATGCATGGGGTTATTTCATTCTTCTTTTATCTGTTGAGGCCTGTTTTGTGACCAATTATATGGTCACTTTTGGAGAAGGTACCATGAAGTGCCAGGAAGAAAGTATATTGTTTTGTTTTAGGATGAAATGTTCTATAGATATCTGTTAAATCCAGTTGGTTCTTAACTTCTGTTAGTTTCAATGTGTCTCTGTTTAGTTTATGTTTCGATGATATGTCTGTCCATTGATGAGAGTGGGGTGTTCAAGTCTCCCACTATTATTGTATGAGGTGCAATGTGTGCTTTAAGCTTTAATACAGTTTCTTTTATGAGTGTTGGCACCCTTGGATTTGGAGCATAGATGTTCAGATTTGAGACTTCATCTTGGTAGTTTTTTCCTTTGATGAGTATGGAGTGTACTTTCGGTTGAAAGTTGATTTTATTCGATATTATAATGACTACTCCAGCTTGTTTCTTAGGACCATTTTCCTGAAAGATTGTTTTCCAGACCTTTACTCTGAGGTAGTGCCTTTCTCTGATACTGAGGTGCCTTTCCTGTATGCAGCAAAATGTTCCATCCTGTTTATGTATCCAGTCCATTAGTCTATGTCTTTTTATTGCGGAATTGAGTCTATTGATGTTAAGAGGAATAGTGATTGTTGCTTCCTGTTTATATATATTTGTGTGGCTATCTTTTGGGTTTGTTGAAAGAAGATTACTTTCTTGCTTTTTCTAGGGTGTGGTTTCCCTCCTTGTGTTGGTGTTTTCCATCTATTATCTTTTGCAGGACGGGATTTGTGGAAGGATATTGTAAAAATTTGGTTTTGTCATGAAATAGCTTGGTTTCTCCATCTATGATAATTGAGAATTGTGCTGGGTATAGTAGCCTGTCCTGGCATTTGTGTACTCTTAGGGTCTGTATAACATCTTGCCAGGATCTTATAGCCTTCACAGTCTCCGGTGAAAAGTCTGGTGTAATTCTGATAGGTCTGCCTCTATATGTCACTTGACCATTTTCCTTTACTGATTTTAATATTCTTTCTTTATTTAGTACATTTGATGTTTTGATTATTATGTGACAGGAGGAATTTCTTTTCATGTCAAGTCTCTTTGGAGTTCTGTAGGCTTCTTCTATGCTCATGAGCATCTCTTTTTTTACATTAAGGAAGTTTTCTTTTATCATTTTGTTGAAGATGGCCCTGTAACTTGTGAATCTTCACTCTCTCCTATACCTATTATCCTTAGGCTTGGTCTTCTCATTGTGTCCTGGATTTCCTGGATGTTTTAGATTAGAAGCCTTTTACATTTTGCATTTTCTTTGACTGTTGTGTCAATGTTTTCTGTACTATCTTCTGCACCTGAGATTCTTTCTTCTATCTCTGGTATTCTGTTGGTGGTGCTTGCATCTATAACTCCTGATCTCTTTCCTAGGTTTTCTATCTCCTTGGTTTTTCCCTTCAAGATTTCTTTATTATTTCTACTTCCATTTTTAGCTCCTGAATGGTTTTGGTCAATTCCATCACCTGTTTGGTTGTGTTTTTCTGCAATTCCTTAAGGGATTTTTTTGTCTCCTCTTTAAGAGCTTCAAGCTGTTTACCTGTGTTCTCCTGTATTTCTTTCAGGGAGTTATTTATGTCCTTCTTAAAGTCCTCTATCATCATCATGAGATGTGATTTCAATTCTGAGTCTTGCTTTTCTGGTGTGTTGGGTTATCCAGGACTCAGTGTTGTGTTCTGATAATGCCAAATAGCCTTGGTTTCTGTTGCTTATGTTCTTGCCCTTGCCTCTAGCCATCTGTTTATCTCTTGTGTTAGCTGGTCTTGCTGTCTCTATGACTTGTCCCTACTGCAAGCCTGTGTGTCAGAACTCCTGTGAAAACAGTTCTCTCCTGGAGGAATTTGGGTATGGAGAGATGTGGCACAGGGTCAACTACAGGGTGCAGACTGAAACCAGAAGAATCATGTCCCTGGTTGTTCCTTAGTTCCTGTGTCCTGATGTCTCAGGACAGGTCCCCCTTGGGCCAGGAATCTGAGCAGAAGTGGTAGTCTTACCTGTGCTCACAGGTGAGTCAGCATTCCTGGGAGACTGGCTCTCTCCTGACAATATTTGGGTAAGGAGTGCTGTGACACAGGATCAGCTCTTGGCTCAGATGGAAACTCGAAGCCCACATATGGCTTTTTATTTGGGTAGGATCTAGGGCCAAGCTTGGTTTATAGTCTCTGCTAATGCTTTTTCCCACTGAGCCATCTCTCCAGCCTTTACCTGTATTTTTAGGGCATAAAGAATCTCTGTGGTCTGATTTGTTTAATCTTGTACTAGTGTGAAGAAAATCCTAGTGATTGTTTCAGAACATTTTTTTCACAAATAATGTAAAGCTTACTTTGCTTGATTCTAGGATAGTTGACCTCAAACTTTAAAGAATCTGGAAATAGCTTATGTGCTTATCAAACTTCTACAATCATATCTGATGCTTAGTTCTATATCTTTTTTGTTTTCTCTGTGGAGCTGAGGATTGAATAAAGGGTAGGCAGTGTTCTATACTGAGCTACTATATATATATATCCCTAGCCTGGAAAATAAATAAGAATTCTTTGAAGAAATGATTGATTATAGTGATGGCATTTTTTGTAGTATTAGAAAGTAAGGATGTGCCAAATCAGGAAAAAAAAAACTGAATCAATGGATAGAAACATGATAAATGGACTTGACAGTTAGCTTTAAGGAACCTTAGTGGCTGAAGATGTTTTCTTGGAGCAAGAAGATAAATAATATAGTATTAGATTACAACCCAAAACATAAAATAGACTCTCAAAATCTGTTTCAGTGACATGCCTCCTTCAGCAAGGCTATACCACCTCCCAAGACTTGTGCCACCAAATGAGGAACAGTGTTCAAATACATGAGCCTGTGGGAGACATTCCTTAGTCAAACCACTACAATAACTTTAATATTATTTTTACTTTTATTTCTTTACAGTGCGTTTTGAATACCCCTTGGGATAGACAAAGTTAATATGTTTCCATCTTTAAACCAGGATTGTGAAGGTTAATAATAATGCTAGTGTTCAGTTGGTTTAGGTTTTTTTGTTTATTAGTTTTTGGGTATTTTTTTGTTTGTTTTGTTTTGTTTTACTGGAATTGAAGAAAGTTGTGGCTTTTGATTCCTAGTCCACTCCTCAAAATACAGCATACTATGTTAGATGATACCCTCAAAAACAAGGTAGGATGTCTAGAAGAGAAAGAAACCTAATAAAACTAACAGAAAAGAAATATAGAAGTTGAGATTCCCTGCTATTTGAGAAGGGACAACCATAAGTGTACCTTAGACATTTAGTAGGTGTGGTGTTGACACCGTTTTTGAGAGAGCTGTCTTTAAATTATGTATATTAATGAGGTTTCATTGTATATCTAGAGTATTTGTAAAGGAACAGAAAAATGATAAGTACTTCTATCTAGCTATTGAACTTCCTTAAAACTACAGAAAAAATTTTTTTTACTCTGAAAAATAGATTGTATCATAAAGATCCAAGCTGGACACAATGGTGCATACCTTTAATCCCAGCACTTGGTGGCAGAGGCAGGCAGATCTCTATGAGTTTGAAGCCATCCTGGTCTAGATACTGAATCTCAGAACACCCAAGGCTATACAGTGAGATAATGTCTTTTTTAAAAATTGTACTGATAAGTAAAATGAGATCGGCAAGTAAAAGTTACAATCCCCTTGCCCCAAATAAATATTTAATAGTATGTGCCTAGCATGTGAACACAAATTACCAATATCAGGAATGAGAGAGAAGGCATCACTACAGATAAAAAAGAATAATATTCTTTAATCTAGCTATGTCCTAGACTACTAATTAGATATATTTCACTCATAAAAATGGGCTGGATTTTTTTACTTTATTTTATTTGGGGGGGGGTGGTTTACAAGACAGGCTTTCTCTGTGTAGCCCTAGCTGTCCTGGGACTCACTCTGTAGACCAGGCTGGCCTCAAACTCAGACATCTATCTACCTCAGTCCTTCAAGTGCTAGGATTAAAGGTATGTACCACCACTGTCTTAGAATTTTATTTTGTCTATATTTCACTGAATGCTGTCCCTTTAAAAAGGCGTCTTCTTCCTTTGCTTGATTTAGGTGTGTGTTGCCTTGCTCAGTTTTAATACTTAAAGTAGAATTTTAATTTTCTATTTTGAGATATTATTTTCCCCTTTCCAGTTTTATACAATTTGAATATTTTTAGGTTTATTCATTCAATCACTTGGAGGCTCAGTTATTACTCAAAATAGGACTTTTGGTAAACATACCATTTGTACTTAAGAATATGCTTTTGTACAACATAGGCTAAAGTTTTTCCTATACTTAAGTGTTATTACTTTCTTTTCATTATTTTCTTTTCTCTTTATGATCATAAAAGCAATTGGCATGTGATTGATAGGAGGAGACCCCTGTGGTTTTTAAAGCATGTATCATGTATTCAATAAATAACATGCACTTTCAGAGATGTTTAAAATTATAATGAAATTGTGGCTCAATACATGAAAATATTTATTCACACAGAAAATTACACACGTATATGAAAGGAAACCATTATCAGATCACAATTTTATATAAAGAAATTATACATTTTGTGCTGACTAGTTGTACTCACTAACATGAAAATGAGAAAGATACCATAATGAACAAATAGAATTAATACTGAAGGAAAAGCAGACATAACACAGAAGACAGAAGAGAACTTCGAAAATTTCACTTTCATGGTCTTATAATTGTTAAGACAATAGAGTTAATATGAAAACTGCCCATGATAATGAACAATAAACGAAAAGAGAGTACTTAGATGATACAATTATTACTAAATTAAAATTAATAATGGCAAGTCTGTGAAGTCTTATAGAAAACTGAGGGAGCTCAGGGCTTGCCTGCCTCCACCTGCCTCTGATTCTTTTTTTTTAAGACTTATTTATTTATTATATGTAAGTACACTGTAGCTGTCTTCAGACACCCCAGAAGAGGTTATCAGATCTCTTTACAGATGGTTGTGAGGCATCATGTGGTTGCTGGGATTTGAACTCACCACCTTTGGAAGAGCAGTAGTTGCCCTTAACCACTGAGCCATCTCTCCAGCCCATGCCGCTGATTTTTTTTTCCTTTTCCATTTTTATTAGGTATTTAGCTCATTTACATTTCCAATGCTATACCAAAAGTCCCCCATACCCACCCACCCCCACTCCCCTACCCACCCACTACCCCTTTTTGGCCCTGGCGTTCCCCTGTACTGGGGCATATAAAGTTTGCGTGTCCAATGGGCCTCTCTTTCCAGTGATGGCCGACTAGGCCATCTTTTGATACATATGCAGCTAGAGTCAAGAGCTCCGGGGTAGACGTTCCGTAGTGGTGAACTCCAGTTCCACACCATGTGACAAAACATTTTCTCACTGGCACCAGACATGTACATAGTACACATTCATACATATTATATAAATACTCATATACATTGTATGAATCTACATTTAAGAAATGTTTTGAAGTTGGTCTTTGAGACTGGAGCGACAGCTTAGTGTTAATAGTGCTTACTGCTTTTGGCAAGGACCTAGATTGATTCCCAGCACCCAACAGAGTGGCTCACATTCTATCAGTAAGGCTTGTTCCTGGAGATCTGAGAGCCTCTGTGGGTATTGTATGTATGTGATGCACTGACATACATATAGGCAAAATATGCATATCTGTAAAATTAATAAATACAAAAGAATGTGGGGAAGTATCCAGATGATTTACTAAAACACCATTGTATTTTATTTATAAATAACTTTTAAAAATAAACACTTTTGTGTGCATTGGCTCACTTATGCTAGGGTATATATGTGCTATGGCCCGCTGCTCTGATGGAAGTCAAAAAAAACCAGTTTCTTCCTTTCATCTGTGTCCTGGTGGTTGAACTCAGACTGTGTATCTTGAGTTAATATCTGTCACCCTTATCTCCTGAATCATTTTTCTGGCTCCAATAACTTTTATAATACTGCATCTGTATTGCTACAGAAAGTAGAACTTACACCCTAACCTCTGACCTTTCCGCCTCAACATGAACAGTTGAACCCCCTTTGCAGCCTTTATACCTCTGACACTTTAACAATCCACCCCACCCCAACCCCACATTTTACCACCATTACTTCCTTCAGGTGTTGCCTCCCCCTCTCACAGCTTCCACCACTGCCGCTGCCACCATTACTTCCTTCCTGTGCTACACCTCAGACAAGCCAGGGGCCTTCATTCTCAGGTTAACCCAACACCTGAAATGGAATTTCAACGCAGGCGAGGTCAACACCAGCACCACTGGTGCCCTCTCCACACTTCCCGAGTGAGTATGGCCTACCCACTGCTGATCTTGCCAGCCACCCTGACTGCAACTTTATCCTCTCAAGTGATGCAAAACAACCATCCTGACTGCGAGGTGCCATCAACAGCCACATCCAGTCCTAGCTCTATGTCTCCTACATCTACCTGTCCATGGCTGCCTTCTGTGACTTCGGAGGTTTGAACCAAAAACATTTCACCCGCTTCTTCCTGAGTAAGTCTCATGAATGGTGGACATTTACTGAACTTTTCCTAACACTTCAGAATGAGCAAGGAGGCCACATCTCCTTCTGTGACATTGAGAAGCCAGACAGTGATGAATGGGTTAATGGCCTCGCATCCATGGAATGTGCCTTCCACCTAGAGATGACTGTCAATGACAGTTTCCAGGACTTGTATCTGCCTGCTTTTAGCAAAGGGGATGCTCATCTTTGCAGCTTCCTGAAGCACCAGTGTCTGAAGCCTCATTTGAAAGACATCCAGAAGATGTTTGTCTTTCTGGCCAACATGCTCCAGGTAGAGGCTGGGAAAGATGATGTTATCGAGTATCTTTTCAGTAAGCTTCACCTGGATAGCAGCAGCTCAAAGAATTGACTGTTGACTGGTGATTGTTGCTGGGTCACTATACTGAGACCTGTATTGCCCTCAGAGCAAGTTCACTAGTTTTTCAGTTTCAACTGTTTTATATAAAGTTCTTTTGTTCTCAGCAAAATTAAAAGTGTCCACTTGATTTATTTATGCAAAATTCTTACCTTTAATGAATGAGGTCAGGTTACCTTAGTATCTAAGAGTTCCAAAATTTTACGGCTTCATCCTCTTATGGCCTTGGATCTTTAAAGGATTGGTAGGGAGGGAGGCATTCTGTGTCCCCTATGATACCAGGTTAACTTTCTTATAAACCTTGTGAGCTATTTACAACAAACTTCCCAAGAGTGTTACCAGAGTTGTTAGAGTCAAAATCTAGGCCTCTGAAGCCCCAATCATTCAGGTTGTGCCAGTTTTTCTCAATAAGCCAATTAAACAAATAAATAATAGTGAAAATCAGAGAGAGACTTTTTCAATATGGCCACATTGGTACGAACAACAAATAGACAGTGTCCTCTGTCCCATGGGTGTGTTCCTGTTCTGACATATGGTTTAAACAGAGGACAAGACCAATCTGCCAAGGTGTGGATCCCAGACCATCATTGTCTTGGGCCAGTCTCTCCTAAAGGTGGACTGAAAAGTTTTAGAACTATGTCAAATCTCTCTCCAGGAGAGAAACTCCCTCCTCTAATAACAGGCTCCAAAGCTTCTCCTTCTCTCAGCATGGGATTCTGGAGAAATTTCAAATTTCTTGGCATCTGTCATCTCAAATGTTTGATAGCCAACTGGAAGGACATACGTATGTCCTTATACATTTTTATTCTTTCTAAGTTGGCTACAATAATGCAAGATTTTAGTTCTTCAGAATTGTAATGCCATTTGAACATTGTTTAAATATTAAAGACTTTATCAGGAGATTGGATTTAAAAATAAGGAATCCACAGACCTTAGGATCTGGAAGAGAATTCCTTTATTGCCAGTCAGTAAGAGTGCTTCTGTTGAATTTCTAAGTGTGACTTTGGAGGACTTGAGCCACTTGCTGGTACTTTTCACTTACGCAACTGTACCAGTTTATCTATTTCAGGGGTTCCCAACAATACTTAAATCTTTCTGAGACATGTTTCATTAAAAATAATCCTAGTGCCCCAAAGAAGCAGTGAATGAATTGAAAATAACAAATGATGCAGAATGAGGCATTAACATAAAAAAAAAAAAACTGTTTCTGTGGGGAGGGAGTGATGCTCAGTCATTGAGAGTACTTGCTCTTCCAAAGGACCTGATTCAGTTTTCCAGAACTCATTATACGTAGCTCACAACTGCTTGTAATTCCAGTTGCAGGTGATTTAATATTCTCTTCTGAGAACACACACACACACAGTATCAATATAAATAAATAAATAGAAAAATTCAAATCCTTCTTTTCTTTCTCAGTCTTTTGTTACTCCCCTCCAAAAATAAAAAATAAAAATAAAAAAACAAAACAAAACAAAACACAAAAACCTTGTGAGAATTAAATAGAGTGGGGTAGTGGGGTAAGAGTGATTGGGTAGGTAACTGGGGCCTTGTTGTCTGGGCCCAGGACATGTATAACTGAGAGATTGCCTATGGGATTAAAATGGAGGAAATGAAATGGAGCAAAGATTTTTAAATAGAGTCTTGGGCTTCAGATGTTCACCTGCCATGTGAGTTCCTTGTTTCAATCTTTGGTTCTCTCCAAAGCTAAAAGAATTTTTTAATTTTTCCTAAATACTTTTAGTTTAATAAAATTAATGGTTCTCAATTCTAGGTAGCAAGAAAGAAGCCATGAAATTGTATGTGGCCAAAACACAAATATAATCAGGTCACACTGGGCCATGGTGATAATGGGTTTGAGACTTAGCCTGATTTCTCCAAAAATGCAGGGTAAATTTATTATGGTCATCAATAGGACATACATATTGCCTTCATAATGTTTCTTTTCCTATTTCTTTTTTTTAATTTTTTATAATTTTAATGTTGATATCAAAACATTTAAATATATGAAAAAGTAGACATGATTTCCTGGAAATGCTCACTCCTTGAGTATAAAGTAACACAAAGACCTGTTACACTTTCAACTGGCATGTGAGACACATGACAATCCCATATAGTGATATGATATATATCATATATCACCTTGTGACTGATATATCATCACAACATCATAAATGTACATATGACATACTCCCATAACCATAAAACCATAACTTTGTATCATAAAACTGAGAGAATCTGGGGTACTGGGTCAGAATACATGTGCACAGGAACATGCACACACACACACACACACACACACACTTGCATACACACACATCAGACTACAAATAACTACCTAGAAGTACAAACAATGTGAAATCACGGCACAATGATGCTAGCTTGCAGATGTGAACATGCCTTTTATTAAAAATGTTAACCCTCAAGATGGGTGCAACAATACCAATTAGTCTCTATTCCTAGTCTCCAAAGTATACAATGAGGGGATCAGGGCTTGAAACAGTGCCATAGTTTTGAAAAAAAAGGAAATTCTTTTCCTATTTCTTATAAAATACAATATTTATACCACTGAAATGATCACACTGACACCTGCCTCCAGAAATATAAAAGTCTTACCTCCTCAGAAGGGTTGAAAAATCATGAGGTCAAGCATAAAGGTCGTATTTTAGCCATTAAATATAAAAGCATAAATTCCAAGTGAATGTTAAGTCAGTAAACTGGCTGCTTTAAATAATGTAAAGGATGGGGAGAATTAAAGTAGAGATCAGTCATAGTTAAATAATTATAAGAAGGGATTTATTAAAATATAGGGGAGAAAGGCTGGATTTTGCTACAATGACTGTGTACAGGCTGATCAGCCTTGGTAACTCAGTCTGAGAAGCCAGAAACCTATAAAGGAGGATCAAGCTAAGCTTCTATAACTACCCTGTGCTTACAAGTAGGAATGTAGTGGGTAAAGAATCTGGTGTCTGATGCATGTAGGCCATCATTGCAGCAAGACAATTAGCATTTTAAAAAAGTAAAGTTTGTGCAGACATGTTAGATTCCTCTTTTGTCTTTTTAATTAAAATTTATTGTATATGTATGGGCATTTGCATGTATGTCCTTGCTAATCGATAGTACTTCTCATATTCCAGTGACATTATTCTCACCTTGTGTGCTTACTTTTTTGCCACTCACCTTTCGAGTCATTCTCACAAATACATCCAGAAGTGTACTTTGTAGCCTTTTCTTTATCCAGTCATGTTAATAGCCATCAGACCTTTGGTCCAATCCAGGTGAAAAAGTATTGTTGCTTGAACTACTATGCTAACTGAGAGAGTTTGTAGAGAAATAGGCATATTCCAGATGGGACAAGTAAACATGTTTTGTCCATGAATTGGTGGTAATTAATGGAAGATGCTACAATTATAGACTTTGCAGTTAAACTATTGATGATGATGATGCTATAGTTAACTTGAAGATGCTACAGTGTGCACACCTGGGCTAAAGGAGTGAAGAAAATATGTTATATAAAACTTTGTTTTCCTATTACACATAAAAGTAGGGATGTCACGGTAAAGTTGGAGACAATGAGCATGCACTCTCTTCCTATAGGAACCCAGGTGAATTGTCAGGTTTTTAAACAGACATTTGAGAAACATCATCGTAGAGAATGCTCACCAGAAAGAAAACAGAATCATGGCAAGTACAGCCAAGCAACTGCTCATTTAGAACAGGCTCCCAAGAAAAGATATTCTTCTTACCTTAACCATTACCTTATCTAGAATTTGCACAGGTATTCATTCTCAGTGTGTCTACCTGATTTAGATTATTAGTATAATCTTTGGGTATATAGCGAAGAATTTATATTTTTCAACGTAACAATAGCAGCTCCACCTCTACGCCTAAGAAGCCAGAAAAATACCCTCTGTGGTCTAATATATATGAATGCTTGGTTTCACAGTTAGTAGAACTGTTTGATAATTAGGAGGTATGGCCTTGTTGGAGGAGGTCACTGGATGTATGCTTTGAAGTTTCAAGAGCACATACCATTCCTAGTTAGCGCACACACACACACACACACACACACACACACACACACACACACACACCACACACACCTGCCTCATGCTTGTGGATCAGAATACAGTAAGATATACTCTAAGCTCCTATACCAGAGCTCTGTCTGCTTGCCTGCTGCCATGCTGTTACAGTCATGGACTCACCCTTGGAAACTGTAATCCCATAATAAACTATTTTCTAAAAGTTCCCATGGTTATGGTATCTTAGCACACCAATAGAGAAGTGACTAAGACAATAAATGTGATGATCCTTTAAAAATACTTTATTAAATTTATTATTTGACAATTTTAGGCATATATAAAGTAACTTATCATCACCCTCGCTCTCTCATGTCCCTGTCATTGACACTCTCTTATATCCCTCCCATTCCTTTTACCCATTCCCTCCCTGCAAGTCCGTTTCCCAGATTCTTGGCCCTTTTTTCACATTAGTATAGTGTTAATTATCATTATGACAGTTTTGAGCAAATGACACTTTTGAACAATTTATGTTTAATTGATTTGCATCTCCACACTTCATCTGATACCGCTATTTCCCTTGTAGCCCTCACCTCAGTCTCTTTTCTTCTTTCATGTTCAATACATCCTTTAGCCCACCTCTTTCATCATTACTTGCTATTACTCTCTCTTTTTCTTTTTTCTGCGTGTGTGTGTGTGTGTTTATGTTTTGTTTGTTGCTTTACTTATCCTTAGACCTATTTATATGTATACATGTATACATTATAAGGCTACCAACTGCATATGAGATTAATTATGTAAGGTTTTTTTTTTTTTTTTTAGTATGCCTCATCTTGCTTAATATTACACTTTCCAGGTCCATTTATTTTCCTACAAATTTCATGATTTCATTTTTTTTCTTTATAGCTGAATACCATTTTTTTTCCATTTTTATTAGGTATTTAACTCATTTACATTTCCAATGCTATACCAAAAGTCCCCCATATCCACCCACCCCCACTTCCCTGCCCACCCACTCCCCCTTTTTGGCCCTGGTATTCCCCTGTACTGGGGCATATAAAGTCTGCGTGTCCAATGGGCCTCTCTTTCCAGTGATGGCCGACTAGGCCATCTTTTGATATATATGCAGCTAGAGTCAAGAGCTCCGGGGTACTGGTTAGCTCATAATGTTGTTCCACCTATAGGGTTGCAGATCCCTTTAGCTCCTTGGCTACTTTCTCTAGCTCCTCCATTGGGAGCCCTATGATCCATCCATTAGCTGACTGTGAGCATCCACTTCTGTGTTTGCTGGGCCCCGGCATAGTCTCACAAGAGACAGCTACATCTGCGTCCTTTCAATAAAATCTTGCTAGTGTATGCAATGGTGTCAGCGTTTGGATGCTGATTATGGGGTGGATCCCTGGCTATGGCAGTCTCTACATGGTCCATCCTTTCATCTCAGCTCCAAACTCCGTCTCTGTAACTCCTTCCATGGGTGTTTTGTTCCCAAATCTAAGGAGGGGCATAGTGTCCACACTTCAGTCTTCATTCTCCTTGAGTTTCATGTGTTTAGCAAATTATATCTTATATCTTGGGTATCCTAGGTTTGGGGCTAATATCCACTTATCAGTGAATACATATTGTGTGAGTTTCTTTGTGAATGTGTTACCTCACTCAGGATGATGCCCTCCAGGTCCATCCATTTGGCTAGGAATTTCATAAATTCATTCTTTTTAATAGCTGAGTAGTACTCCATTGTGTAGATGTACCACATTTTCTGTATCCACTGAATACCATTTTTATTTATACCATATTTTCACTCTCCATTCACTTATTCATTCACGTCTTGGCTGGCTCAACAGTTTTTGTTATCAGTGTTTACTTTATGTGTATGGGTATCTTGACTGCATATATATATATATCTTTGTACCGTGTACACATGGTACCCAAGAAAACAAGAAGAAGGTACGGGATACTCTGAAACTGGAATTATGGCTATTTGTAAGCTACTGTAATGTTGGGTACTGGGGATTAAACCTGAGTCCATTAAAAGAGCAGTAGTGTCCTTAACTGCTGAGCCATCTGCCCAGTCATATTAATCAAGTTTCTATAAAGTGTTCTTTCTCCTTTGCCACCCCATCTAACTTGTTCTCCTTACTGTCTTTCATTAGCTGATTGATTACCTCTATCTAGACTTTTCAATTCTGTGACCAAATACTTGAATTTCAAGTACAATTTCAAGGACAAGTAATTTGTTTTGGCTTCACAACTCGGCCTGGGGTAAGGCAGAATGTCATAGTAGAAGGGCATGGTAGCTATTTGCCTATATATGGCTGCATGGAGGGTAGAGAGAATGATCTAGTAAACAAGCTAAATTTTTCCAGGAAATACCATTAGTAACATATTTCTCACAACTAGGCTTGGCCACCTACCTTTTATCAATTCTCAATAATATCATTATATTTTGAATCAGTGACAAAGGATTAGGACAGAGCCCTCAGGATCCAACCACTTTCTAGAACCAGGTCTCTACTATATGAACCTGAGCATGTTTCATATTCATATTTATGTTTTGCCTCTCCATATGCAAATGTCAATATACTGCTCTCTCCTACACATGAGAAACAATCATTTTTTAAATATATTCTAGAACTCAGTTCATTGTGAATGCTTCTTGTTTCTGTGTTTTAGAGGAACATTTTCCTGTTGTGGTCTTTTACCCATAGATTGCTGGGTGAAAGTCTCACTTTAGCTACTTATCTTCAATAATCTTATGTGATTTCTTTAAGTCTTTGCCTCTGTTTTCCTCTATGTAAGATAAGGATAACAAAAGAATTAATCCCTTTGCATTGTGAAGGTTATATATGTAAATCATCTAGTACATAAGACACCATCAATCACCATGACATCAATCACCATGACAGCCACTGTCATTTTATATCTAGTTCTAGATTTTTTTCTGGTACTTAAGCTTTACGGAATGGAATACACATCACATATTTTGCCACTGGAGGTCTCTCTTGTATTATAACTAATAATAGCACTGTGCATTTAAAAGGGAAAATTCTTAGCTATTGTTTTGTCAGAAAGCTAGATGGCATCCTTGTACTTCTTGAATAGAAGAAGAACAAAAAGTTGTAGTGGTAAACCTAGTCTCCAGGGTATTTGGACTTAAAACAGGTAAGATGGTTGGGAAGTAAATGAGCAAAAGGGACCACATTAAAGCTACTAATATCAGCCAGGCAGTGTTGTAGCACACCTTTAATCCCAGTGCTCTGGAGACAGAGGCAGGCTAATGTCTGAGTTCCAGGACAGGCAAGGATACACAAAGAAATCCTGTCTCAAAAGGCAAGGGGAAAAATGTTTACTAATATCATCATAAGTAAAGCTTATAGTTTACTGTGAGCTTTGGCATAGAGGTTTTCAATTTGGCTATTCTGTAGTATGAGTCACCAAAACGCTTTGGAAATACCACCTAGGTCTCTATCAAACTAAATGTCTTAGCCGCTGGGCTAAGGCATTGGTTGGCATACATTAAAAACTGGTGCACAATATTATTCAGAGTGGTCTGTGGCATAGCATTAGCCATCTAGCCTCACAGCTCTTTTGTAATGCAAATTCTAAAGCCCCATTTTCCTTAAATGGAATCTACATCTTAACAAGTTACTTTGTAATGAGTATGCACCTTGTGTTTGTGAAGTTTTCTTTATAATCCTGATTGTTACCATGGATACACCTTAAGAAAACTTAAGATGCTGAAAAATAGCATTGTTCAAATGATTTATGCAGTCATGGCCTCATGCATACACTGTACCAATCACTTAAAATATGCTGTAATTCAGTAACAACTGAAGTAGGAAATATCCTAGAAAACTAGAAAATTTCTGCTTTATACTTATGAAATATATATATACATATATATACATTTACATACATATATAGTAAATTTTGGTATATATATCATAAAACTTAGTATATATATATGTGTATGTGTATATATATATATATATATATATATATATATATTATGCACACTTTTAATCATTCTGTTTTATAAACATTTTGGCAACTTGTTTGTTTTATCATAAACATGAGCTGGAAAAATATAGCCTAGAAGGCAAATCCGGCCAATCTGTTCTTGTCTATAAATTTCAAAAGAACAGATGTATGACCAATTGTTAACATATTGTGCACCACTGTGTTTCTACAGCAAAGTTAAAGTCAACAGGTAAGACAGAGACATTATGTCCTACAAAGCCTAAAGCACTAACTATATTAACGGGCAATGTTTGCTGATACAGACTTTGTGAAGGTTTATTTTTTACTTTATTTTACTATTATTATTATTTTTTTCATATTCACCTGAAGACACTCTTTTCTGGCTGAGAAAACAGTCTTCAACCTAAATTCTTCAGATGAGAAGCTTCATTTCCCTGCTCAGCATGATACAATACACATTATAAAAGACTAGAAATAAATGCTTTGCCACTTTTCATATCCTTTCTCACCATGCTAGAGTTTTATTCTTTAGAATCAGACATCATGTGTTTGAATAACTCGCAATATCTTTTTTTTCAATTTTTTATTAGATATTTTCTTCATTTACATTTCAAATGCTATCACGAAAGTTCCCTATACTCCCCCGCCCTCCCCTCGCCCTACTCCCCTACCCACCCACTCCCACTTCTTGGCCCTGCTGTTCCCCTGTACTGGGGCATATAAAGTTTGCAAGACCAAGGGACCTCTCTTCCCAATGATGGCCAACTAGGCCATCTTCTGCTACATATGCAGCTAGAGACACAAGCTCTGGGAGTACTGATTAGTTGATATTGTTTTTCTTCCTGTAGGGTTGCAGACCCCTTCAGCTCCTTGAATACTTTCTCTAGCTCCTCCATTAGGAGCCCTGTGTTCCATCCAATAGATGACTGTGAGCATCCACTTCTGTATTGTGTAATGAATGAGTATTGGCCTTCATGAATATCTGTTCATTGCATGCATGCCAATGTCCTCAAAGGCCAGAAGAGGATGCCAGGTCCTATGGAACTGCAATTACAAACAGTTGTCAGCTGTCATGAGGGTGCTGGGAACCTAATCCAAAATCCTGTGTAAGATCAGCAAGTGCTTTAACTGGTCTGGTGAGCCATTTTTTTTTTTACCCCTTTATGATACTATTTTATAGTAACATGTAATAGTTACTGGTACTGCCAAATAATTCTCAATTTCTCAACTATTTTTATGACTCTATTGTGCTCACATTTATTTGCTCAGTGATTTCTATAACATAGGTACTATCTGGCAGAAAAAAAGCAATGTACTCAATGCATTTAGCCTAGAATGATACAACTGAATTTCTGGTCTCCAGCCCTTTAGAAATATGGTAGACACTTGGCTACTTACCTGTATGAGTTACTTTCCCATGGAAATGGGAAATGACAATAATATCAGACAGAAATAAATAATTTAAAATAGGAAAATTTATTTTGGCTTATGGTTTCAGATTTCAGTTTATCATGGCAAGAAGTAACTTTGTTAGAAGAGCTCAGTGTGGGCACTATAGTGGAGGCTTTTCACAACACAACACACCAGGAAACAAAGATTGAAGTCAGAGAAAACGACCTGGTATAAGCTTCAAAGGCCCATCTCTAAAGACTAATGAATCCCAGTTAGGCCCCACTTCCTGAAATGTTGCACAGTGTTTCAAGCAAAACATTGGCTGGTATATTACTTACTTTCTTCTTACTGCAACATAACAAGCTTTGCCTAGTGGCACACACCTTTAATCCCATCACTCAGAAGCTAGATGTAGGCATCCGACGCCAGCCTTGTCTCAGCCTTCACTCAGAGAGTGAATTCCAGGATAACCAGAACAACATAGTGAAACACTGTCTCAAAAACAACACTAAATTCAAAACAAATAAATACCTTACAAGAAAAAAGTTAAGGAAGGGTTTATTTTGGTGAAAGTATGAGGTAACTTAACACATTGCCTCCACAGTCATAAAGCAAGAGAGTCATAAAGAATGCTTAGCCTGATTTTATCCTTTCTTCTTTTTATTCAGTCCTAGATCCAAACCCATGAAACAATATCTTCCACATTCAGGGTGGTTCTTACCACCCCAGTGAAACATCCCTGAAAAGGGACCTTACAGGCATACCCAAAATTTGTGTCCCCTAGGTAATTATAAATTCAGTTAAGTTGACAACTGAAATTGACTACCACAGGAGCTAGAGTTGGCTTAGTGGTTAAAAACTCTTGTTTCTCTTGTAGAGGGCTTGGATTTGGTTTTCAGTCCTAACATGGTAGTTCACAACCTTCATAGATAAAGTTTCAGTGGTTCTAACACCCTCTTTGACCTTTGTGGGCAACAGGCATATATGTGGTACACTATATGACTACAGGCAAAGTATATATATATATATATATATATATATATATATATATATATAAATTATGGTATAGTGTAATATAGTATAATTTATACAATCATTTTTAGCTAACTATTCCATTTCTACCCATTGTGCCTAACACAACACTTTAAATCATAATATCCCACCCCTGACTCTCAAAGTCTTATAGCCAACTTGCTATAAAAAATTCCAATTTCAGAAGTTCTCATAGCATTAACAGTTTAAAGATTGCTCAAAAGTCCCACCTAGCAGTTTAATCAAAGTTCAAAAAAAAAATCTCTGAACCTGCGAAAATATTTCCCAAGGTGGCCATTTTGGAGCAGAGAACCCCTTTAGTAGCATTCTCAGTTTCTGGCTTGCTCTTTCCAAGTAAATTTGCATTTTTCAGATGGGTTTTTCTATTATCCTTGGCTGGCCTAGAAATCAGTATGTACATCAGGCTGGTCTGCATTCCAAATGCTAGTATCAAGGAGTGCAAATACACCTGAATCATTTGCATTTTATAAATTATCACATTCCTATTGTTCCAGGGCTGACCAATGGAGTTTCTCTTTAGCTGCTTTCTTTACACCCTATGTTTGCAACTCATTTTAAAGTTCACATAACTTGTTTATATTCTGATTTGTTGCTTTCTTTACCAAAGTGGATATCTCTCTGCTCTCTGTTTTACTGAAAATCTGAATAAGAGCAGTGAGCAATCACTATGTCCCAGTTTGGATGTCATTTTCTCTTGAAATTTCTTCCACCAAATAACTTAGTCCAATACTTTTGCATTCAACCTCACACAAATTTTCAGAAAACTGCTCAAATGGCCTGAGTGTGTAGTATAAGTAGCCAGAATCCATCTTCCCAATGGCATCCTTGTTCCCCTCTGGAACCTATGTACTGAGCCTCCCCTGTCCTTACTTATTATCTTATTTTGGTGTGTAATTTTGTAGACTTTAGATCCATGGTCCATTCATTTCTGCTTATAATATGGTAGGGAAGGTTTATCTATCTAGCCTACAACTACAAACTCTTCCACATTCTTGCCATAATTTTTTTCCACATAAACAACACATGGACAGATTTATGACTGCAATTGGCCTATTTCTTGGTACCAGTTCTCAGTATTAGTTACTGTCTTATTGCTGCTATCAAATATCTGACAAAAAGAAACTTAAGGAAGAAATGGTTTAGTCAACCATACAATGTGTGTGGGGAAGGCATAATATGGATAGAATAGATAGTAATTCTATCTATAGTGACAGGAAAATTAGGAAGCTGGTCTTATTGCATCTATAGCCAGGAAAAAGGGAAAGATATTCATTCAATGATAGTACCCAGGTGATTTTCTTCATCTTCTTCTTTTTTTTAATTCAGTCTAGAACTCTCACCAGTGGAGTAGTACTTTCAAAAATCAGAGTAGGCCTCTCATCCATAATTAAACCTCCCTGAAGACTAAACCACCCACCAAAGAGTACACATGGAGGAACCCATGGCTCTAGCTGCATATGTAGCAGAGGATGGCCTTGTTGGTCATCAATGGGAGGAGAGGCTCATGGTCCTGTGAAGGCTCTATGCCCAGTGTAGGGGAATGCCAGGGCCAGGAAGCTGGAGTGTGTGAGTTGGTGAGCAGAGGGAGGGGGAGAGGGGAGGGGACAGGGATTTTCAGAGTGGAAACCAGGAAAGGGGATAACATTTGAAATGTAAATAATGAAAATATCTAATAAAATAAAGAAATTAATTGATTAACACACCTTCCTGAAAATACCCTCAAACCACAAAATCTAAGCAACAAATATTCAAAATATTAGCCATTAGGAAATAGTTCAGGTTTAAACTATAACCATTTTATTCCTTCCTTGCTAAGTCAACAGTGATTTTGAAGCAGTGGCAATATGTCAAGTTCCAAGAAATAAATCATAATAAGTATCACCATAAGTCTACATTAAGCATGAGAACCATGTCCCTTCAAGATACTTGCTTTTTTGATTGATTTGTCCTGCTTCTGTGATGACTGTGCATGAAGTAAATGTTAACAACCAAGCCATCCTCAGCAGTTCAAACTGACTGCAAAATCACCCACTTCTCTGCCTCCCCAAATGGGTTCTGAGATAATCAAATAAATAAATTATGAACAATTAAGGGGGCTGTACAGATGGCTCAGCTGTTAACAGCCCTTGCTGCTCTTCCAAAGGACCTGAGTTTGGATCCCAGCACCTATGTCAAACAGTTGAACTGCCTGTCACTCCATCTCATGGATTCCAACACAATTTCTGGCCTCCACACATTGGAAAACATTCACACATACATTATTTTAACTCTTAAAATACAGTTCTATGTGGGGCAAGTGGAACTGTGTCACCAGACAAAAAACTTGGAAGTTTGAGTGGATTCAGAAACCCCAGTAAATTCTCATATCTGAAAACAGTAGGCATTGATTTCATCTATTCCAAATCCAGTTCCTGTCCTGGAGCACGTGACAACAACACCCCATATGCGGATCCTGACCACTAGTCACAGAGTTCTCTGTGCTAATAAGGTATCTAGATGGGCTAGCCCAAGCGTTTAGCCAATAAGCTTCCCTTCCCGGACATTCCTTCTGGTAAAAGGTATTTAATCTCTACTTTAATATTTCTCTTCTAGCTTTCTGCATTAATAACACTTCATATAATTAAATTCTGTATTCCAAATGTCATTATATATACTGAAAATTACCAGTTGTAAAATTAGTCATTGTATAAAATGTATAGAGTATTAAAAGCATAAGATGTTTGTTTGTGTGTTTGTTTATTTTAAAAAAACTGTATGAGAACATAGCTTCCTAGCATGTGAGAGGTCCTTGAGGGCCCACCCTAGCACCACAACCCCAGACTTTATATATAGGTTTCATGAGTTTTAGTTTGCGACTTATAGTGTTAATAGAAGTGAAGTAAGAATCATTTGATTATATTACAATTGTTTTATCATCCTAAAATAAGTAAATAAATGCTACTTCTGGATACATGGGGCATTTTTTTCTTCTTTCATTCCTCCTCCTCCTCGTCCTCCTCCTCCTCTTCGCTTATTTTTTTAAGGAGAAGTTGTCTATCTCACTATGCCTAGCTAGAATATTTTTAACCTTGCTGATTCCTTCCTAATTTTCTATTACTTATTTTTGTTTTATGTGTCCTTAAAGTCTTTTCTCCGTGTGTATATTTGAGAACTACTTGTGTGCAGTACCCAAGGAGGTCAGTAGAAGGTGATAGATCTCCTGGAATTAGAATTTTGGACTATGGTGATATGTTATGGATTGCTAGGAATTAAATTCAGGTCATCTGGAGAAGAGCAAGTGCTCTTAACTGCTGAGCCATGCCTATCAGCCTCTTCCTGAATCTTAAACTGTTTTAGACTCATCCATTTTATTTTATGTGATGAATGTTTTTCCTGTGTGTGTGTTCCGTATGTATGCCTGATTCCCTCAGTGTTCAGAAAAAGGTGTCAGATACCCTGAAACTAGAGTCAGAGTTGGTTTTGAACCACTGTATGAGTACCAGGAACCAAGAACAGGTCCTCTGTAAGAGCAACAAATGCTCTGAACCACCGAGCTGTCTTTCCAGTCTCCTTGCTGATTTTTAAACTGAAATTAATTATTAGTATTTACATATCATTTAGAAAATAATATAAAATTTTATAGGGCATCCAAGTTAATCATAGAATCACAGAAGTTTGCAGTAATCATGCCCCTTAGAGAGGATATCATTTTGAATCATTGCAATGTCCACAAGTACATTAAATGCTGTATGGGTATAAGATTGTAAACATCCCATTTTAGAGTCCAGAATCTTTCTTTAGAAGATTTGGTATTTTATGTAAAGGCTTATAAACCTATAGTATATCTGATTTTAAAATCCCAAATGTGGGTCATATTGGAAACTGAATATATCAGAATTTTAAAAATAGTCATATTTTGGATATGAAGTATCCCTTACAGGCTCATATGTTGAACTCTTTATCCCCAGCTGGTAGAATCAATCATAAAGACATGATTAAGGGACAGTAAGATGACTCAGTGGATAAAAGTACTTGATGCCAAGCCTCATGATGCAAATTCAATCCCTAAGGATCACATGATAAGGAGAAAAATGACTCTTAAACATTGTCCTCTGATTTTATATATATGCTATGCCATGGGTACATACACACCATAGAAAATAAACTTTTTAAAGAAGTGATTATATTATCAGGCTTCTGACTTAATCAATACAATAATTTACTTGGTGAATTCATATTAATGGAAGGTGGTGGAAATTTTAGGAGGCAGAACTCCATAGAAGGGAGAAGGGCTCTCAGGCAGGTTTGTTGGGTGCTCTGTTTTATACTAAGGTATATTCCTCAATCCATGTTTGCTTCTTGGTACCATGAAGTATACTCTATAGCACCATACCTGTCATTATGAATTTGCCTCAGTGCAAGTACAGAGACAACAGAGGCAGGAACAATAGACTGAAGACTATGAAGCCAAAATCCAATAAAACAAAACAAAACAAACAAACAAACAAACAAACAAAACAAAATTCTTCCTTCTTTAAAATTCTTTTTCTTCGAAAAACTTCTCAATGATAACACAAAAGTGACTAACACAAAAAAGGAAGAAAATAATAACAAGGGAGGATGTGAATGGCACTGAAGGTTCCCTGAATCAAGATATAGATTAAGTTAGTCATTTGGAAGCAAAGGCTTAAGTAGACATATCATTTATTATAATCATTACTATTGAGAGTTTATATATAGGAAATGTAGCTAGATGTGGTGTATGTGCTATCTGATTTACTTTTTAAACAATTTCTAGTAAAGATAAAATTATTTCAGTCCAGTGTAAACTACCAGTCCTGATAGCTGTTTGGGAAATCACAGTGCCCAATGTCCATGATAATGGTATTTCAGTTAATTAGAATTCTGGAGTTAAGTCAGATAGCATGACTTATATAAAGATACTTTTATAGACTTGAGGCCCCAGAGAAGGAGGAGGTATAGTGGTGAGGGCACTATCTCAGAGGCAAGTGGGAGGAGGAATGGGATGAGGAACTGTGAGAAGGGAGACTGGGTTTGGGAGCAATGGGTGGAATGTAAAGAAATAAAATAATTTAAAAAAATCTATTGTCCCACTATACAGGTAAAGAAATTAAGGCTCAAGAAGAAATGTGATATCTTATAATTACATGAAGTTTCCTTTGCATCTTCTAAATAGTTTCCAACAAACATGTAAAGTTTTAAATTCCCAATATTTTTCATTTGGAATTTAAAGTCTACGTTCTAGTGTACAGTGACAGAATTTCTGCACTACCCTAATGGTTCTTGTGGGAAGACTATGTATTTTATTCATAGGTAACATCTGTATATAAAGCATTATAGTTGATAAAAGGGGTGAGGGAGGAATGTATGTTGAGCCCCCCAAACAAAACTATTAGGAATCAAGGTATATATTTGCTAAATGTTTGGTACTAAAAGCCTTAACCAGCAGATAGTATCAATTTTGATGGGGCTTACATAAGAATCTCAGATTTGGATATGGAGAGTGACAGTTCATAACCACATATCTTATGTGCTTATACTTACTTGCATCTCTATATTACAAGTACTCTAAAACATACCCAGTCCTTTGGCTTATATTTTTAAAGGTAAATGAATTGATATTACCTTTAAAAGAGAATAACTCAGCTCTTAATTGTCTTTCTGCTTTGTATATACATATGTGTGTGTACGTGTTCTTTGTGTGATAAGGATTCAACTCAGGTTCTCATGCTTGCATAGCAAGCACTTATCTACGGAAACATCTCCCTACTCCTTTAATTTTCACTCTAAAACACAACAGCTAGACTATGATTCTCTCCTGAATCTCTGGTTCATACTCTTAGAATGTCTCAGCTATGAAAGTGTAAATAACTCTAAATCTTAAAGAGCTTTGAGTTATGACTATTGTAGGCAGCATCCAGAATGAACATGATGATCTATGGATAATTCCGACTAATAATGGTTTCACTTACAATTTTTCAACTTTACAGGGGTGTAGAAATGATATGCATTTAGTAGATACTGTATTTCAGCTTTTGAATTTTGAGCTTTTCCTTATCTATCACTGTTCAGTAACTCACTCTTTGTGGATACTGGTGAGTACCAACAAATGAACTGCAGCCCATTGCTATCTCTCAGTCAGCTATAGAACCATAAGAGACTTGAAACTTCAGTGTACTGAGCCATAAGCTATGATGGTTGATAGTTAGGTTCATTAAATATAGCAAATTAGTGTTGTTTTTATCTGATAAACAGTTTCTAATGATGGACTTCTCAATTATTTACTGGTATGGAAAATAAGGCTCTCACTTAACCTAACACATCTGATTCTGGTTTTTTTTTTTTTTTTGTCAATATCTGAACACAAGTATTTGTTCATACTTAACCATGGTTTGACCATATTGATATTTTTTACCTATTTTTTTTTGTATTTATAGAAGGAGTTTTGGAGCACCTACACAAAAGCACAACAAGGAGAAACCAACAGAGGAAGTGACTGGTTTCAATTTTATCTTACTTTTCCATTAATCTTTGGCCTCTTCATTATTCTCCTTGTCATCTTCTTAATCTGGAGATGCTTTCTAAGAAACAAAACTCGGAGACAGACAGTGACTGAAAGCCACATTCCTTTCCCTCAGCAACTTAACATCATCACTCCACCTCCTCCACCAGATGAAGTCTTTGATAGCAGTGCATTGTCTCCAGGGTTTTTGGAATATGTTGTTGGGCGTTCAGATTCGGTTTCCACTCGCCTTTCCAACTGTGATCCCCCACCTACCTATGAGGAAGCCACCGGCCAGGTGAACCTGAGAAGGAGTGAAACAGAACCTCCTTTAGACCCACCACCAGAATATGAGGACATAGTCAACTCCAGTTCAGCTAGTGCCATTGCTATGGTGCCTGTGGTCACCACCATCAAATGAAGCTGCAAAACTTTTTTTTTTTTTTTACTTTAATCATTTCTAAAATACTAATGGAAAACTTTCTAGCACTTTAATACTACGTAAATGTGCATTGACTTATTTTATTAGACTCTTAGAGCACACCACTTCACATTTACTGGTTTGATTTATCTTTGGTTTTGTCTCTTACTATAAAATCATTATCTGTGTTAGTTTTTACAAGAGGAAACATGAAGGAAAGACATTGTCGGTGGCAGTCTTTATGTACTGTAAGGAATACACATGTATGCATATAACCAAATGTGTGCCATCCAATTTGTGTACAACTAACTTCTACCACATCACCCATAAAGAGAGCATTACTCACAAAAATTGAAAAGGCAGGATTCATAGACAGTGTATGTGATAGACAGCAACATGCATGTTTTCTAATTAAAGATATCAGTTAACTACCTATTTCTTCTTTCATGAAAGGAAAAAATATGCATGAATTCATCCTCAATTTTAGAAACATCTCAAACAGAGAGACAGAGAAAGAGCATGTAGCATTTAGTATATGTACTTGATTGTAGTATATAACAAGGAAACCATTGATCATTAGTGTCATTTTGCTTATTTTGTACTAGAGTTTTCCTTCTTGGCTGATTACCAAACACTGCTCCATTAAAATTGTCTTAGCATCTTTGGATGTTTCATGCCACTCGTATTAATATCTTGCTTGCAAGTATTTCTAGGTAATGAAATAGTGTTTGTGTTAATGACAGGGAGTAGGTACTGACTACTCCATTCCTCATCATGTGGTTGGTAATAATTTTTTTCCACTAATTTTTTTCTCATTGCTACTGTAGACTCCCCATATACTCAAGAATTTAGCCAAAATCAAATTCAAATCATTTTTTAATGTTTTACACAGGTTAAAATCTTATTCTCCAAATTATTAGTGCACAATTTTCATTTAGTTATAAGCTGTGACTTTTGTGTTAATGTTCTGTTGATAGAAGATTTTTAGAATATCTGCTATAGTAAATGTAAACTAAGTTTAGTTTAGTTCCACATAGATCTCATTATGTTGCCTTTTATATTCTATCTTTTTTTTAACTTCAGTAGTTTTGCATCTTTTTCTTCGAGGATAGGGAGTAGGTTACAAATGAATTGTCAAAATAAACTATTTCAGAAAGTATTGAAAAAGGTCAAATGAGATGGCGTGTATACAAATAATTTTGTGGTATGAAGAACTGTTTAACTGTAAGATCTTAATGTTATTATTGTGCTTATTTACATTTCTTCCCATTTCCCTAGAATTCTATCAGAGCTTTTACATAATGAGAAATGTAACAGGCTGCTCCATAGTTAATATTTTCCTAAGTTGAATGTATGGACTATTACTTACCTTCACACATTATCTGGACTGTACAAAAGCTGTGCCAATTTAAGTACATTTACAAGTGCTGTATTGGATGAAGAAATGCTGGAATTTACACTAAAGTACATGAATTAGTTAATAGGTATGATAGGTGAAAACGTATTTGTATCTTGATAATGGTCTCCACATGACAATATTGCTTTAAATATTTTTCCTTACTATATGATAATTGTCTGTTTCTAATTAAATCTGAAGTTAGAGATGTTTGATCCAGTGTACAAGAGAAGTTATGGGTTGTTTATAACTGAAAATTAAGGCTGTTTGTGTGTGTGTTACACTAATATTAGCCATTAGATGAGACTAGCAATTTTCAAATTGTGGCCCATAAATCCTAGGAGTTACCTGACAGTCTTTCATGAAATCTGTGAAATCAAAATATTTTCATCCTATCTGAAGACATTGTCTCTTTATTCTTGTTCTCTCAAAACAGAGTTAAACAATGGAAAACAATACAGTTATCACACACCTTTTTAAAAATACAATATAGCTATTTTCATAAAAATATCATTTGTATTGGCATATATTTTTAATTTTTAGCTGAATTAGTCTTTAATTTTTTCACTTCATTTCTAACATGTTAAATATTGATAGATAAAAATCTCAAAAAATAAAAGTTCTTTGGAATCTAGATTCCCCCAAGAGTTTAAGGAGGGATCCAGAAATCCAAATTTTAAGAACTACAGGATTGGACAAAAGAGCAAGGCATCCTGTCACTAAGTTAGGTTTTTGTTCTTGTAAAGTTACTTTATATTTTGAAGTCTCAATATTGGATTTACCACTGTCTGAATGAAGTAGAACAATGAATGATGGTTCTTGAAATAGAAGCTAAAGAAATTGATTAGTAATGACAGCTGTTTAGATTGTTGGTCAGAGAAAACACTATTTCATAGTAATTAATAGCTGTACTAACCATAAATTTTATGGCAGCTTTTCTATAAGAAAAGTATAATCAAAATACTACTTCATGAACTTTTATTTTACACTTTTTGTTGTGTTTGAGTACAGTTTAGGTTTCATACTTTTAAAATTCCCTTTGCTACCCCTTCTGGTTTTATAAACTGAGTTTCTTAACATTTATTATAATTAAGGGGCTTATCTGGAATAATATATATTTTTATGCTTTGCATTTCCTATGTGATTGATACTGCATTTGCCTTTGATCATTTTTAATGAAGATTTATTTTTGCAGAATATACTTAATATCTTTCTAAGCAGTAAGTAAATGGAATTAAACAATTTATATTTAAATAATAAGATCTGCTCTAGGTTCCTCCAATAGTATGATTTTCAAACCTCCACCTACATTGCTTATATGTGGAATCCTTGAACTGGCACTTTTTGCTTGCCTGCTCTAAATGTCACAATAAATTAAATGTTTTAAATAATAAATATAATGATTGGTTCTTTTCCTATTGACTAATAAAAAAGGGAGCTGTTAATGTTTGTTGATTGCTAATGATAACATCTTCAAGATTGATAATCTGATCCAGTAACTACAGAGGTAGCTTTAACTTAGTTCTGTGTAAATAGCATGTATTTTATTACAATACTTCACATTTTCAAATGCTTGGTTTACATTAAATTATATTTAACTTTTTATGTTTATACTAGATACAATTTTCTTATGTTTCTGTGTTTTTGGTATGCTAAATAAAGCTATTTTTAAACCCAACAGCTTGTTTTTCTTATATATTAATATGATTAGATGGTAAAAACACTGAATAAACTCTTAATAATTATATTCTTTTAGTTAAGTAAAACTATTGTATTTTTCTTATGAATTTGTAGGCTATCACTGTACAGAAATCAGAAATAATTTAGTGAAAAACCTCAGTTTTCTCAGCATTAAAAACTTTCTATACTACTTTTTAATTACTTAAATAAGTGGAAACACATCTGTCTCATGTAAGATCCTTGCTATTATGTATTTTGTTAATTTGTGATAACAGTGAGTGACTTCTACAGATATATTTTTTTCTTTATAAACATAAGTACATAATGTTTATTTGAAGTACCAATTTACTATAAGTCTATCCTTTACCGTGGCCCTTCCTCGTTTAAGACAAATTAAAAATCTACCACGCAGGTAGATGCCACTGCTGTATGATGGTGGGAACACCAGCTTTCTGCTAAAACATCAACATCTAGGGTAGGAAGCAGGGAGGCAGCGGTGCCAGGGATCACAGCCTGAGTGTTAGTGCTAACCACAACCAAGCCTTCCTCAGCCACTGGACTGGGCCATAACCCAGAGCCACAGCAAGGCTTTTCCTCAGCCCTGGGAATGGCGAGCTTCTGGACCTGGTGGACTACTTCTCCTTTAAACAAGAAGAGCTGAGGGACTCACACTTTCCAAATTCAAAATCAATGGAAAAGAAAATTAAACTATCTTGTGCTTTTATTAAAAGCTGTCATAAAAGGGAACACACACAACAAACTTTTGCCTAAATACAACACGAGGCTAGACTGGCTACGAAGGGCAATGCTGGCCCTCCCCACACCCTCCAGATGCTGACACCAATTATGGTCTGCCGCAGACCCTCTGGGCCCCTTTGTCTGCGTGGAACAGGTCTCTAGTCGCAGGTGGACAAAGCGTAGGATGAGTGACAAACAGACGCACACAGGAGAGTTCATGTGGAATCTGAGTGTAATTTTTCAAATCGAACATCAGACTTTTTATGCAGAAGACAATAAGGAAGTTGGGTGATATACCCGCAAGGTACAAATGAGGTAACCGGATGCTTAATGACTCTTACACAGAACAGAGGAATGAAAACGCAAAAACTGGCAGGAACTGGACAATAAAATAACTGAGACAGAGTCAGCCCTATCTAAGGTCAGCTATAGTCTTAGAAGCCAGGTGTGAGAACTTTTCACTCCTAGGGCAAGGGCTTTCACACCCAAGTCATGGTTCTAACTAGGGAGTTCCGTTCTAGCTACCATCTCATGAATAATGCAATACTCTAAAACCACAGCTGGATCTACTTCCTAAACCATTGTAAATTCCTGTATATGGGAGCGACTTGGCTTTTATTGATAGTGTAACCAGAGGCTAATCTAAATGTCACTGTATAGCTCAAGGATGTTCTAGGACTGTTGGAACACTGGCGGAAGGCTTTAGCTATGTCAGAATTCAATCTTAAAAGGCACTTATAATAAGATGATACTGAAAGAGAGCACGTGGATCCATACACTAGACTAACGCGGGAATGGAGAATTAAGGGAACGCCAGACTCCAGGAGGAGAGCTTCCTTGAAACTCTTTTTGCCTCATGAGCAGCTTTTAGGCATCCCTGCCTGACAGGCTGACTCGGCCGGAGTGCCGTGGCAACCGTCCACTCCACTGAACCCTCAGAAGGAGCCCTAGGTCTGCAGAGTGGGCCCTGGAGTAGCAGGCACCCACAGGTAGGTAGAGAGGGGGCTCCAAGTCCAGATCCTGCTGCCTGCTAGCCTTTTTGAGAGTAGTAAAGCGAACACATATCATAGAAACTACCGTACATGTGTCAAAGCAAGATGACAAGTATTTTACAAGATGTTCTTTATACAATATAACTGCAGAAACATGCAGCTTTTATAACTACAGAAGCCAACTTATAAAATTAAACATTTTAACTTCTTCTGGCTCCTTTTCCTGCTCCCTAATGGCTTGTCTGGTTTGTGGGTGGACTGGGCTCCAACACCCCTCTGGACAGAGCCATTAAAGCCAGGTCATTGAAAGCAGGACTCCAGTCTCTATGGGAAGTGCCTTAGTTGACTTCTTTTTTTTATGAAGCATGATGGCAGGGAAGGGAAGCCACAATGGAGAGAGTCCAGGAATAGCTCCAGAAATTTCCCTCTACTCTGCCACAATCAAGTCAAAGCCCACACTGTCCCAAGATGCTGGTGAATGCAGAATTCTGTGTGGCACTCGCTGATGCTGTCACCTGAGAGGGAGGAGAAAGAAGAGACAGTGCAGACATAAAGAAATAGGACTGTGTATAAATATAAATTTAAAAGATCCACACCTCACCCAGCATGGCCAGATGACACACCTTCCTACTGTGGGGTACAGCACCCTCTGAGACCAGAGGGCTTGGCACTGTTGTAATAAGGTGGGAGGAGGAAGAGGAGGAGAGCAGGGCAGAGCTCACAGATAGATTTCTTTTAAGCTGGCTTTTTCCTGCTTAAGATAACTTCCTTTTGACATTTTGGCATAAAGATAACGCATAATTAAAATGTTATGACCATCATTTCCCCAAATGTAGCTAACTTAAAATAGCAAAGACCAATATCAATAACATTAAGGAAGCATTGTAAAAGTGATTTGATCTTTCTGCTTTAAACTTTTAAGTTAGTTATATATTTGGAGAATTTTTACTTTAAGTATATATATTATTTTAGGGAAAACATTTTTGCTTAATTATGACAACCATGAATCTCATGGCATCAAAAACATGCACAGCACCCCCAGAAGACTTTGTCATATCCATAACACTGACCTCTCTACAATCACACACTTATTCTCTTTCTAGTCCCTTGAGCAACTCTAAGATTCCCTCTTAAACTTTTCCCCCAAATATTTTATTTAAATATTAAATTTTTAAAAATACATCAACTAATCATTTGGCATATGTCTCTACATTAACATGAGAAATGAAACAATTCCATCATAGTCAAAACAAAACAAAATTTTATACATCTGAGACCACATCATTTCTTTAAATAGGTGATTCCATTATAGTTCAGTACAGGGCCGTGAAGACCTACAAAAACACAGCACACACGCCAAAAAAACAAGATCTAAAAACCATGATGTTACTGTCCCCCAGAAGGTTGACAGCAACTAGAAGACACAAAAACTGCCAGAAAGTAAAGTGCTTGTCGCTTGTGATACACAGCCTTTGATCTGTGGTATCCTGACAGGAACTGTAGAAGATGAGGGCTGGCTGCCCAGGTTACTGGATGCTTCCCTGATACACACATCAGGTAAGTCAGCAAGAGGAACACTTTGTTTTTTTTTTTTTTCTATGGAGGGCACCAGTTCTGACCCAGAAGAATGGCCCTTTGCCTGTCTTGAGAGTAAGCGCTATAAGATGGGGCCACGGGGCCGACAGGGAGGACGACACTATGACATCAGGTTTGGGTGCTATCTCTTCCTGGTCTCAGGTAACTTCACCAATCTTTGGCTTTTGAAAGTTTCTCCTTTCCTGTCCCTTAATGACCTCAGGTTAATACTGTGAGCCTCCTAAACTTTTATCTGAGACCTGTGTTTTGGCTTTGGGATTGATGTCTTGTGGATTCGGTCTCTGACAATCCTTTTTGTTCTCACCCACCTTTTGCTTTTCAGCAATCAACAATTTCAAAACAGTTTTTTTTTTTTTTTTGGTGTCCTCCCATAGGACTGTTTTTTTGCTGCTTTACTATTTGATTCTGATATCATCTATCATCTATATATACTCTGACACTCACACATATATACAGACAATTTTAACTTGATATTTTTGCTCTGTAAATAATATAATACTGTCAATTTTTATTTAAAAATATGCTTTAATGTGCCAGCATAACTGCTCTAGCTTTTTGTGTACCGTAGTACTACATAGCTTCATTTAATACCTATGAATTTATACAAAAGATATTCATTATATGTTTAATCAAAGAGATACTTTTTGTACTACTGTTGTGTACCCCATCTTTTTTTTGTAAATGGTTCTTTTTCCCCCTGGATCTGATGACCAAACCCAGGGCTTTGTTTGCTAGATAAACTCTTTACCACTAAGCTAAATTTCCAAACCCTAAATTTTTTTTTTAAGAGAAGTTTTTTGGACAATACTACTACTACTACTACTGTGTCTACTATAAAGTTATATTTTATCTAAACCTTTTTTTTAAATCTCTAATGTTATTTTCAGGTAAGTGTTGTGTTTAATCATTTTAATTTCTCCAAACTAATGAAACACTTAAAAGCAAGGGCCTCATTCTTTTAGTCTATAAAATTACCAAAGTAGCAGCATTTACTGGCTGATATTCTAAAAGTTTATATTTTAGCTATAATTATTGTGGGTTGTTTGGTTGTTTGTTTTTATGCTTGGGATAGAACTTTGGGCCTTGTACATGCTTTACTACTAAGATATAAATGACAAATGTCCACAAAAGTCAAGACAAAGTGTAAACAGCCATTGGGGAGAAAACACTAGATTACAGAACAGATGAAAAAGAAGCTATGGAATATAAAGGCCAAAAGTAAACAATATCAAACCTCCAGAACCTCTGGAGCTCCCAAGGACTAAGCCACCAACCCATGGCTCCACCTACAAATGTAGCAGAGGATTGCCTTATCTGGCATCAATGGGAGGGTAGGCCCTTGGTCCTGTGAAGGCTCAATGCTTCAGTGTAGGGGAATGCTAGAGCTGTGAGGTGGGAGTGGGTAGGTGGGTGGGGGAGCACCCTCATAGAAGCAGTGGAGAGAGGGGATGAGATGGGGATTTGTGGAGAAGAAACTCAGAAGGGGGATAATATTTGAAATGTAATGAATAAAATAAGCAATTATTTAAAAAAAACACTAAAAGTAGAAAGTTAGTTATATCAATAAATTTAGCATATAAAAATATATCCCTGCTTCCCTTGCTCCTACTCTTCTTGAATAGTGCAAAACCACATCAAGGATCAACGGATGGGGTTGGGCAGTCTTAGTGTTGCCTTTGAGTGAAAGATCATATAGAGAGTTAAATTAAGTGATGCCTTTCTAACGTAAAACTCCACCCAACATTGTTGGGTTTTGAGACATTACTTGTTAGCCAATGTGATGTCTAACCTTGGCTTTCAACTTGACCACATCTGGAATCAACTTAAACTCAAACAAGTAGGTACACCTGTGAGGAATTTTTCGTGAAAGATTGAGTTCAGAATGCTAACCCTAATTCTGGCCACACCTTCTAGTGACAGCCTACATAAAAAAGAAACAGAAGGAAGCTTTTTTTCTTTTGACTATTTACCCTCTCTCTGGCAATTTCATCTATCGTGCCCATGAGGCATTAGTATACTGGTGTTAAAGCCTACTTCAGGGTTCCAATGCTAACTACTGATAACCAACTCTGACATCACTAACAGGGGGCTTTTGCTCTACATTTATTGAAGATCACAGAAAGCATCACAATTGTAAGGAACGTGGTACTTTATAGAAATCTATAACATAGTTTTACAAGGGACTAAATCAATGATTCCAGCCAACCCAGAAAAAATAAAACAATACTTTGAACCCTCACTGTTTATCAATCAATAATCAAGTCATACCCAATATTTATAGTAAATATTAAGTTTAGAAAATTGATTTCAATTTCCTTATGTGCTGCTTTAAGCAAATAATACCCATGCATTGTTCTGGGTGAGCAGAATGAAAGACTATATAATTTAAGATGACAGCTATGTATTAGTTTAGGTTGTAAAAGCTGATCATATGGCAAATCCAAGCCAAGTAAGGTTGGCTGTTACATTATTCTCTTAAAGTCAGGTTAAACAATGAGTATGAGTACATATAGGCATTCTTTTTTTTTTCTTTTTTTCTTTTTTTTTTTTTGCTTGTCTTTTATTTTCTTTTTTTTTTCCACTTTTTTTTAATTGGGTATTTATTTTATTTACATTTCCAATGCTATCCCAAAAGTCCCACACATGCTCCCCCACCCACTCCCACTTCTTGGCCCTGGCGTTCCACTGTACTGAGGCATATAAAGTTTAGTGACCTCATGGTAGGTGTATTATTAATTCTGCCTGTGAGGTCTAGCAAAACTTACAGTCTCTTAGAATGTATGAGCTACTTTTATGAATATTTTGCTTTCTTAGCTCTAGATTCATTCTTTCATTTTCTACATCAATGTAAATACATGCATGAGAGAAAAACCATCAGGGCATTAAAATTCTACAGAATTTTCTAAAATAAATAGCTAAGAGTGGAAGGAAGTTAACCTATGCTTATTTTAAGATACTGTGCATTTAAAATTTGGATCCTGCGAACTCCAGCTCCATAGGATCTAAGCCTTCTGGCTTCCATGGGTACCTACATGCATGTGTGCATACTCACTCCCCACATACACATAAATAATAAAATTATAGTACAAATTTGATCCTGATATTTTTTTCAGTCAAAATGCCCTTAAGTGCTATTTGTAAATTAATATAAGGTAACATAAATTATTTATTTAATATATAACAGTAAAGAACATATTAATAAGAAACTGTAGTCGTAGTAAAGTGTGGAAAACTCTGAAGACTAACACAAGTATTGCTCCTTCCCTTTATGATATTACTGTCTTATGAGCAGAGTATACAAGTCACACATAAAGTAATAGCAGTAAAATGGATCAATACATTCTTGGTTAAAGATATAGACCCTAGGAAGACAGCTAGAGTTGGATTCTGATTTTACTATTTAAACATAGAGCAATAGAACATAAAATTTTAGCTACCTTTTCTCAGTTTCTTCACCAAATAATGGGGACATTAACACAATGGGATTCAAAGTAGTTCTGTAAAAATTATTATTAGCAAGAATTAGCAATGAAAACATTCATGTCATATGATGTTCTTAGCATGATCAACCTGTAAGGACATACAAGATTAGACAAGTTAAAAGGGAGAGAAAGAGCTAGAGTGCATTTGAATGTCAGAGTCAAGTAGACTTAAGGGAGGAAACGTTTCCTTTGAGGAAAAGTGTTGCTGTTCTGAATGAAGGAATAGAATTTCACATGGTTTCTTAGTTCTAGTTTCATTCTGCCATCTGTTTCTACACAAAAATACTACCCCCAATCTTTGTGGCTCAAGGCAATGATATATTATAGTCCCTCACTATGTTTTGGGGTTTTGTCACCTTGGTTAGCTATGTCTCACTATGAAACCCTCATGTTGTCAGTGTTATTGGCTAGCCCAGTTTAATTTGAAAGGCTTGCATTGTGAGAAATGTGTAACAGGATGTACTTAGAAGCAAGCAGCTAATGTTGGGTGGCTGACAGGGAATGCAAATAGATCTATTTATAAGAGCATCTTTAAGGTATCCGTGTGGCCTGAGCTCACAACTTGCCAACTGGATCTTGATAGGGGTCTTCTCAACATCCACATAAATTATGTGGAAGTTGAAGCATTCTTGAACTTTCACATTCTAGTGGTTATTCTGCCAGGTCAGATTTCTACCTACTCACACTGAAATTTGATTAATTTTTTTTCTAATCATGAGATATCTACAGATTGTCTGTGTCAAGGAGACATCACTCTGTGAGTCCTGCCATTTTATAGTCAGAAAACTACAGGTGTTGCTTCTAGAGCTGGCTGTAATAATCACAGAAATATTTTTCTATTTACTGGTGCTACAATCCTTAAATGGAAACAATAAATAGTGAAAATACTTTCTGGAGAGATTTTTATTTATATGTATATAATTACTTTTACTTCTTGATTTCCACTGCATACCTGGGCACACACACAGCATTTCTCACCACAGAAATGCTTTTCATCTAGGAATCTCAGTAGCATCCACTACATGCATAGGGAATATTGGTGACGCTCCCATAAAATATAAATTGTTAGAAAAGGGTTGCATTGTCTCTTTAGAGCTCTGACTTATTAGAAATTGTTTGTTTGTTTGTTTGTTTTTTCTGTGAATGCTTGCAAAGCAATCCTAGGTTATGTTTGCTTTGTAACTTACATTGACTATAAATATATGGATTTTTAATTTAAGTGAAATTAAAAAGTAAATTCAATAAATGAGTGAGAGTTTTGCAGGCCTGAAGAAAATAAATTGATCATCCAACTGAGAATATTTGAGTCTAGTTATTTCTATACCGGCACATGGAAAAAGAACTTAACCTTGCCAAGAGTTCTAGACAAATCATTATAAAATGGACTGAGTTTCTTTAGCTTCTGAACAATTTACATAAAGTACTTTCTTTTTAAAAAAATAAAGAATGCATGTTATGGTGTCCTCATGAATACACACACATGAAGGAGGGAGACACACACACACACACACACACACACACATACACACACACACACACACACACACACACACAGAGAGAGAGAGAGAGAGAGAGAGAGAGAGAGAGAGAGAGAGAGAGAGAGACTAACAAACTATCATGTTAGGTCCCTGCCCTGCTTATAAATGCACTTTAAAATACAATGTATTTTAGATGGTCTTAGAAGACATTAATGATGCTCTAGTAGTTTGCATGATACACAAATTTTCTGCTACACTACAATTATAGCCTTGCAGGTAATTAACATCACATGGACTATACTGTAAGTTTGGGTTTATACCCTAGATAAAGCAGATTCTTGAGACTACTTTAACCAAAATAGAGTCTAGATAGAGTCCTCTGGTGCTGTGGCTGGCATGGCTTTTCACTTGATATGATTGGGCTGTAAAGGAGTAAATAAAAGACAGACACAGACATGGGTACAAAACATACACTCTAAATGTATGAGCATCCCCCAAACTCAGCATATTTATTATATTATAGCTGAACTAGGCAGGTTAATATACACAGCTGAAGTAAGAGGCTGGTTAATTAATATCAATGGGGGAGGGGTCTCTGTAGCAAGCAGTCTGAGGCTGTAGTCATTCTATGTATTTTAGGCTAGCCCTGAACTAGAAATCCTCCTGCATTATGCTCCTAAATGCTGTAATTGTGAGCCTTCGTCACCATGGTCTCCTTAGAATATTTTTAAAGCATTAAATTTTTCATCCAGATTTTATTAAGGGCTATCAAGATGGCTAAAATTTATTTTTAGAAGGTTATGCATACACATATTCACTTACCTCAAAAATACACAACCCACAAAGATATAGCTTCAGAAACTTGAAATAATTTCTTAATTATTATTTTAGATAAACATGTTAACCAAAAATTTTTGATCAAACAAAGTGTTTTGGTCATACTCCAGACTTAAAGTGACCCTGTGGGGACTTTCTGTGTCTGGGTAATCAGCTCAACCAGGGAGACTGCCTAATATTTGAAGGGGAAAAAAAATCTCAAATGCCTTTAGCTTGTAACAGAAGTTTTTAATTTCTGTGTTTAAAAAGTTCCAAAGCATCTGTGCCCAGAGCTGATCCTGTGCCACAGGGCCCAGAGCTGATCCTGTGCCACAACACTCCATACACAAATACCACCAGGAGAGAGCGGATCTCCCAGGAAGGCTGTCACACTTGTGAGCACAGGTAAGACCACCACTTCTCTTCAAATTCCTGGCCCAAGAGGGACCTGCCCAGAGTCATCAGGACACAGGAACAAAGGAAAAACTGGGCACAGGATCCTTCCGGTTTCCTTCTGCACCCTGGAGCTGACCCTGTGCCACAGTTCTTCATACCAAATTTCCTCCAGGAGAGAACTGGTGTCCCAGGAGTACTGACACACAGACTTGCAGGACAGAAAAACCACAGGCAAAGAAAGCAAAAACAGCTAACACCAGAGATAACCAGATGGTGAGAGGCAAGGGCAAGAACAGAAGCAACAGGAACCAAGGCTATTTGGCATCTTCAGAATCCATTTCTCCCACAACAGTGAGTCCTGGATACTCCATAACAACAGAAAGGCAAGGTTCTGATTTAAAATCACATCTCATGATGATAATAGAGGACTTTAAGAAGGAATAAATAACTCCTTTAAAGAAATAAAGGAGAACACAGATAAACAAATAGAAGCACTTAAAGATGTAACACAAAAATCCCTTAAAGAATTACAGGAAAACACAAACAAACAGGTGAAGGAAGTGAAGGATCTAAAAATGGAAATAGAAACAAGAAATCACACAAGGAGACAACTCTGGGACAGAAAACCTAAGAAAGAGATCAGGAGTCAGCAACACAAGCATCACCAACAGAATACAAGAGATAGAAGAGAGAATCTCAGGTGCAGAAGATAGCATAGAAAACATTGAAACAGCAGTCAAAGAAAATGCAAAATGTAAAACGCTCCTAACCCAAAATATCCAGGAAATCCAGGACACAATGAGAAGGCCAAACCTAATGATAATAGGTATAGAAGAGAGTGAATATTCCCAACTTAAAGGGCCAGTAAATATTTTCAACAAAATGATAGAAGAAAACTTTCTAAAGAAAGAGATGTCCATGAACGTACAAAAAGCCTACAGAACTCCAAATAGATTAGAATAGAAAAAAGTTCCTCCTGTCACAAAATAGTCAAAGCACCAAATGCGCAAAACAAAAAAAGAATTTCAAAAGCAGTAAGGAAAAAGGTCAAGTAACTTACAAAGGCAGACCTATCAGAATTACACTAGACTTCTTACCAGAGACTATGAAGGATAGAAGACCCTAGGCAGATGTTATACAGACCCTAAGAAAATACAAATGCCTGCCCAGGCTACTATACCCAGCAAAACTCTCAATTACCATAGATGGAGAAACCAAGAAATTCTATGACAAAATCAAATCTACACAATATCTTACCACAAATCCAGCCCTGCAAATGATAATAGGTAGAAAACATCAACAAAAGGAGGGAAACTACAACCTAGAAAAGGCAAGAAAGTAATATTCTTTCAACAAACCCAAAAGATAGCCACACAAACATTAAAAAAAATTTAAGAAAATGTAAAACATTAAAAAAACAAACAAACAAACAAACAAAAAAAACAACCAGGAAGCAACAATCACTAAAATCTCTTAACATCAATGGACTCAATTCCCCAATAAAAAGACATAGACTAATGGACTGGATACATAAACAGGATGCAACATTTTACTGCATACAGGAAAGGCACCTCAGTGTCAAAGAAAGGCACTACCTCAGAGTAAAGGTCTGGAAAACAATTTTCCAGGAAAATGGTCCCAAGAAACAAGCTGGTGTAGCCATTATAACATTGAATAAAATCAACTTTCATCCAAAAGTTATCAAAAAACATAAAGAAAGATACTTCATACTCATCAAAGGAAAAAACTACCAAGATGAACTCTCAACTCTGAACATCTATGCTCCAAATGCAAGGGTGCCAACACTCATAAAAGAAACTGTATTAAATCTTAAAGCACACACTGCACCTCACACAATAATAGTGGGATACTTGAACACCCCATTATCATCAATGGACAGATCATTGAAACACAAACTAACAGAGACACATTGAAACTAACAGAAGTTATGGACCAAATGGATTTAACAGATATCTATAGAACATTTCATCCTAATACAAAAGAGTACACCTTCTTTGCACCACCTCATGGTACCTTAACCAAAACTGACTGTATAATCGGTGACAAAACAGGTCTCAACAGATACAAGAAGATTGAAATAATCCCATGCATCCTATCAGATCACCATGGACTAAGGCTGGTCTTCAATACAACCAAACAACAGAAAGCAGGCATACACGTGGGAGCTGAACAATGCCCTACTCAGTGATAATTTAGTTAAGAAAGAAATAAAGAAATTAAAGACTTTGTAGAATTTAATGGAAATGAAGGCACAACATACCCAAACTTTATGGGACAAAATGAAAGCAGTGCTAAGAGGAAAACTCAGGTCTGAGTGCCACCAAAAAGAAACTGGAGAGAGCATACACTATCAGCTTAACAGTACACCTGAAAGCTCACAAAAAAAAAAAAAAAAAAAAAAAAACAAATACATCCAAGAAGAGTAGACAGCAGGAAATTATCAAACTCAGGGCTGAAATCAACCAAATAGAAACAAAAAGAACTGTCCAAAGAATCAACAAAACCAGGAGTTGGTTCTTTGAGAAAATCTACAAGACAGATAAACCCTTAGCCGTACTAACCAGAGGGCACAGAAACAGTATCCAAATTAATAAAATCAGAAATAAAAAGGGAGACACAACAACAGAAACTGTGGAAATTCAAAAAGTCATCAGATGCTACTACAAAAGTGTATAGTCAACTAAATTGGAAAACCTGGATGAAAAGGACAATTTTCTAGACAGATACCAGATACCAAAGTTAAATCAGGATCAGATAAAACATCTAAACAGTCCCATATACCCTAAAGAAATAGAAGCACCAATTAAAAGTCTCCCAACCAAAAAAAGCCCAGGACTATCTGGTTTTAGTGCAGCATTCTATCAGACCTTCAAAGAAGACCTAATACCAATAATCTGCAATTTATTCCACAAGATAGAAACAGAAGGAACACTACTCAATTCATTCTATGAAGCCACAATTATACTGTGTATACTCCCATGGAGATGGAATGTTTTCTGTCTAACCAGGAACTTTTCACAATTTCATTTCATAAAAGACTTCATAAGAGATATTTTTCTACTTCTATCATGTTTAATATTTCAAATAGATTTTAAAAACTAGTTGAGTGCACATTACTTTTAGCTTCAGAAAATATGTATATTTAAGAGGCATTTAACTGTTATAAGTTATTTTGATGACTTAAAAAATGACAATATTGAGTTGTATATTTTAAAATAAATCGTATTATTTTAACAAAAATAAACAAGTAAAATACAGATTTAAGATTTAAGAACAGTTCCAAAGTAGGTTGAAGTATGGAATAATGAGGGGATTTGAATTCTTCCTATAACATTCAAAGTTCTAAAATCCTTCCACACTGCAGCTGTTGTAGGATATCTTCCTTTTCTATATACAGCATATACATTTCACAGAGATTTCCTAATCACCCTCCTTTCCCATTAGGCACAAGCTTTGATATAGTCCCACATAATCATAAGGGTGGGAATAATATACTAAAGCCATGTGATAAAGAGAAAAAGACATAATATGCCACCTTATTTTTGTTATCACTACAACGTATTCTAGTAAATAAGGTTCAATCTATTCCATTTGCATAGTTTTAGTGGTGGGTAAAGAACACTGTGGTACACAGATTTTTATAATGCTGCGGACCTTGCAGAAAGTGGAACTTAATTAATTATAGGAAACCCATTGTTGTTGAAGGCCTCACATTTCTAACCCCTCAATAACATAATACATCTGCAAATTGTTATGCACCATCCATTCCTGTGATTACATCATGACTCAATCTTTAGAATCCAAGTTCCCTAGATTCATTTTTTGCTACTATTTTATTTAAAATATGTATTTCTCTTATCCTCTCATATTTTTTAACTGGTGGGAATAGAAAGGTATAAGCCAATCCATTTGGCTTCACACCAAAGACTGTCTTTCAGTTAGCTGAGTTCTTTTTTTATTCAAAGGTTTGAAATTGAGGAGAGAAACAGAGGGACTATTATTAGAGCAGTCTAAATAAGAGTACTCAAAGTGAAATGATTTATTGCACACTTGCAAGCTCCATGTGATATGCCATCAAAGAAGAAAAAGATGCCCTCATTGACATCCCACTGAAGATAAAGCCTGGTACAACATCTACAGACCACAATCATGCTGACTGCCTTTTATAATCCAGTGGGGCTTTAATTTCTAATTATTAGCAGGAAAGAATAGATCAGATTTTTAAACAAACTATAGAGATTAGAATGAAAATATTAGCAAGTCTGGAGAGAATATCTTATAAGAAATAGAAGGAAACCTAACTAGAAATTAGCATAATCTCACAATTTATAAAAGCTAATGGGATTATGAAGTAAGCACTATTATTACAAAAGGGAAAAAAGAGGACAAGAGAAATTCCATGAACATGAAAAATGTTACTGCACAATTTAAAATTCAATAGAGGTTGGACATAATAGATGAATTAAAAATAATACAGAAGTACAGACTATAAAGCATAAGCAGACACTAAAAGCATCTTGTTACTCAAAGTGGAATAAAAAATAAAGTGAAATCACACACTTTATAATTTTGATGTAATCTAAGAGTCCATATACTTTTCTGTTATTCCATGTTGTAGCTTGAGAAAAGAGCCCATGATCTCCCTACAATGTTGACTATCTAGGCCGGAAGCCAGGGAAGAAAACCTACAAAGAGGCCAAGGACTACCACTACATTGAAGATAACAAGATAAGAAACTTGTATGTATGGAGCAGGCAGGTGGAGAGATAGTCCAGAGGTTAAGATTACTGGTTGTGTGTAGAGGACCTGGCTTCAGTTCCCAATACACACACGGTGGTTCACAATATCCTTGTGTCCAGTTCCAAGAGGCTCCTTTCTGGCCTTCACTGGCACCTTCATGTGCATGGTGCACAAACATGCACTCAGGCTCACATACATATACATAAAAACTACATGATTGGTCAAAAACATCACTTATAAAGATGATAGGAAGAAATCCCTGGCAAGCACACAATACTTGGGAGAATGTCTGTTGTGATCAATGAGAGACAAAGAAAGATGACTTGGATACAAAGACCGTAAAGCCAGAGTGACACTAGACTCTTCATCAAAATCTCTGCAGGAGAGAAAATAATGGAGCCAACTCTTCAAAGCTCTGCGGGATAAACAAAAATATTAATCTATAATTTTGGTACACCATGAAAAACATCTTTCTATACTCTTGGAAAAATAAAAACAACCAGCACATGGTGCTACCTAGCATAAAATCTAGCTGCATTCTAAGCATTTCTCAAAGAAACAGAAGAAGAAGCTATGTTTTCAACCTCCCTTGATGGCAAGAGCTGGATATTTTTAACTGAAGAGATGGTCAGCATCAGAAGAGGCTTCTGGGTGGGAGGGGGCGCTGGTGGGGGTGGGGGTGGGGGTGGGGCACAGCTAGAGACAGAGGCAGCAAGACTGCTGCCAAGGCAGAGTTGCCAGCAGTAGCACGGGAAGCCTGCCAATCTTCTAGAGTCCTGTTTCTACAGGGTGTTGTGGCAGCTGATCATGGGGTGGGTAGTCATTGCATGGGGCTGGCGTGGCAACGACCTGCCAAGGGAGATTGGCAAATCGGGTATAGATATTTCGGCAGCTCCAGCACAGAGTGACTACAGAGATGAGAACTCCCTGTTGGAGCCAGTGCCCAGGGTAGTGTGGGAGCTTGCTGGTCTTTTGGTCTTTCTAGTATAACACCCTGCTACACACACACACACACACACACACACACACACACACACACACACACACACATATAAGCAAGGTGCAGGGCCCATTGTCCTCAGTATTGCAGATGGTGATGTACAGGGCCAGCTCTCCCATAATGCCCAGATAAGGGGTACATCCAGCTCTGCACAGTCCTCAGATGTCAACATAGAATATGCCTGACCTTTGGTGGTAACAGAGAATAAGTAATTTAATGTATATAAATCATGTGGAAGAGTACCTGGCCCAAGTGAGGGAAGACCTTATGTGTTTCCTATTTTCTTTTCTTTTCTTTTCTTTTTTTTTAAATATTTTTTAATTAGGTATTTTCCTCATTTACATTTCCAATGCTATCCCGAAAGTCCCCCATACCCTCCCCACAACTCCCCTACCCACCTACTCCCACTTTTTGGCCCTGGCATTCCCCTGTACTGGGGCATATAAAGTTTGCAAGTCCAATAGGCCTCTCTTTCCAGTGATGGCCGACTAGGCCATCTTTTGATACATATTTTTATCATCCCCATAGCTACTAGCATCTTAGACTAATTTCTTTTTTTTGTTTTTTGTTTTTTTTTTCCATTTTTATTAGGTATTTAGCTCATTTACATTTCCAATGCTATACCAAAAGTCCCCCATATCCACCCACCCCCACTCCCCTGCCCACCCACTCCCCCTTTTTGGCCCTGGTGTTCCCCTGTACTGGGGCATATAAAGTTTGCAAGTCCAATGGGCCTCTCTTTCCAGTGATGGCCGACTAGGCCATCTTTTGATATATATGCAGCTAGAGTCAAGAGCTCCGGGGTACTGGTTAGTTCATAATGTTGTTCCACCTATAGGGTTGCAGATCCCTTTAGCTCCTTGGCTACTTTCTCTAGCTCCTCCATTGGGAGCCCTATGATCCATCCATTAGCTGACTGTGAGCATCCACTTCTGTGTTTGCTAGGCCCTGGCATAGTCTCACAAGAGACAGCTACATCTGGGTCCTTTCAATAAAATTTTGCTAGTGTATGCAATGGTGTCAGCGTTTGGATGCTGATTATGGGGTGGATCCCTGGATATGGCAGTCTCTACATGGTCCATCCTTTCATCTCAGCTCCAAACTTTGTCTCTGTAACTCCTTCCATGGGTGTTTTGTTCCCAAATCTAAGGAGGGGCATAGTGTCCACACTTCAGTCTTTATTCTTCTTGAGTTTCATGTGTTTAGCAAATTATATCTTATATCTTGGGTATCCTAGGTTTGGGGCTAATATCCACTTATCAGTGAGTACATATTGTGTGAGTTTCTTTGTGAATGTGTTACCTCACTCAGGATGATGCCCTCCAGGTCCATCCATTTGGCTAGGAATTTCATAAATTCATTCTTTTTAATAGCTGAGTAGTACTCCATTGTGTAGATGTACCACATTTTCTGTATCCATTCCTCTGTTGAGGGGCATCTAGGTTCTTTCCAGCTTCTGGCTATTATAAATAATGCTGCTATGAACATAGTGGAGCATGTGTCCTTCTTACCAGTTGGGGCATCTTCTGGATATATGCCCAGGAGAGGTATTGCTGGATCCTCCGGTAGTACTATGTCCAATTTTCTGAGGAACCGCCAGACTGATTTCCAGAGTGGCTGTACAAGCCTGCACTCCCACCAACAATGGAGGAGTGTTCCTCTTTCTCCACATCCACGCCAGCATCTGCTGTCACCTGAATTTTTGATCTTAGCCATTCTGACTGGTGTGAGGTGGAATCTCAGGGTTGTTTTGATTTGCATTTCCCTGATGATTAAGGATGTTGAACATTTTTTCAGGTGCTTCTCTGCCATTCCGTATTCCTCAGGTGAGAATTCTTTGTTCAGTTCTGAGCCCCATTTTTTAATGGGGTTATTTGATTTTCTGAAGTCCACCTTCTTGAGTTCTTTATATATGTTGGATATTAGTCCCCTATCTGATTTAGGATAGGTAAAGATCCTTTCCCAATCTGTTGGTGGTCTTTTTGTCTTATTGACGGTGTCTTTTGCCTTGCAGAAACTTTGGAGTTTCATTAGGTCCCATTTGTCAATTCTCGATCTTACAGCACAAGCCATTGCTGCTCTGTTCAGGAATTTTTCCCCTGTGCCCATATCTTCAAGGCTTTTCCCCACTTTCTCCTCTATAAGTTTCAGTGTCTCTGGTTTTATGTGAAGTTCCTTGATCCACTTAGATTTGACCTTAGTACAAGGAGATAAGTATGGATCGATTCGCATTCTTCTACACGATAACAACCAGTTGTGCCAGCACCAATTGTTGAAAATGCTGTCTTTCTTCCACTGGATGGTTTTAGCTCCCTTGTCGAAGATCAAGTGACCATAGGTGTGTGGGTTCATTTCTGGGTCTTCAATTCTATTCCATTGGTCTACTTGTCTGTCTCTATACCAGTACCATGCAGTTTTTATCACAATTGCTCTGTAGTAAAGCTTTAGGTCTGGCATGGTGATTCCGCCAGAAGTTCTTTTATCCTTGAGAAGACTTTTTGCTATCCTAGGTTTTTTGTTATTCCAGACAAATTTGCAAATTGCTCCTTCCAATTCGTTGAAGAATTGAGTTGGAATTTTGATGGGGATTGCATTGAATCTGTAGATTGCTTTTGGCAAGATAGCCATTTTTACAATGTTGATCCTGCCAATCCATGAGCATGGGAGATCTTTCCATCTTCTGAGATCTTCCTTAATTTCTTTCTTCAGAGATTTGAAGTTTTTATCATATAGATCTTTCACTTCCTTAGTTAGAGTCACGCCAAGATATTTTATATTATTTGTGATTATTGAGAAGGGTGTTGTTTCCCTAATTTCTTTCTCAGCCTGTTTATTCTTTGTATAGAGAAAGGCCATTGACTTGTTTGAGTTTATTTTATATCCAGCTACTTCACCGAAGCTGTTTATCAGGTTTAGGAGTTCTCTGGTAGAATTTTTAGGGTCACTTATATATACTATCATATCATCTGCAAAAAGTGATATTTTGACTTCCTCTTTTCCAATTTGTATCCCCTTGATCTCCTTTTGTTGTCGAATTGCTCTGGCTAATACTTCAAGTACTATGTTGAAAAGGTAGGGAGAAAGTGGGCAGCCTTGTCTAGTCCCTGATTTTAGTGGGATTGCTTCCAGCTTCTCGCCATTTACTTTGATGTTGGCTACTGGTTTGCTGTAGATTGCTTTTATCATGTTTCGGTATGGGCCTTGAATTCCTGATCTTTCCAAAACTTTTATCATGAATGGGTGTTGGATCTTGTCAAATGCTTTTTCTGCATCTAACGAGATGACCATGTGGTTTTTGTCTTTGAGTTTGTTTATATAATGGATTACATTGATGGATTTTCGTATATTAAACCATCCCTGCATCCCTGGAATAAAACCTACTTGGTCAGGATGGATGATTGCTTTAATGTGTTCTTGGATTCGGTTAGCGAGAATTTTATTGAGGATTTTTGCATCGATATTCATAAGAGAAATTGGTCTGAAGTTCTCTATCTTTGTTGGGTCTTTCTGTGGTTTAGGTATCAGAGTAATAGTGGCTTCATAAAATGAGTTGGGTAGAGTACCTTCTTCTTCTATTTTGTGAAATAGCTTGTGCAGAACTGGAATTAGATCTTCTTTGAAGGTCTGATAGAACTCTGCACTAAACCCATCTGGTCCTGGGCTTTTTTTGGCTGGGAGACTATTAATAACTGCTTCTATTTCTTTAGGTGATATGGGACTGTTTAGATGATCAACTTGATCCTGATTCAACTTTGCTACCTGGTATCTGTCCAGAAATTTGTCCATTTCGTCCAGGTTTTCCAGTTTTGTTGAGTATAGCCTTTTGTAGAAGGATCTGATGGTGTTTTGGATTTCTTCAGGATCTGTTGTTATGTCTCCCTTTTCATTTCTGATTTTGTTAATTAGGATTTTGTCCCTGTGCCCTCTAGTGAGTCTAGGTAAGGGTTTATCTATCTTGTTGATTTTCTCAAAGAACCAACTCCTCGTTTGGTTAATTCTTTGAATAGTTCTTCTTGTTTCCACTTGGTTGATTTCACCCCTGAGTTTGATTATTTCCTGCCATCTACTCCTCTTGGGTGAATTTGCTTCCTTTTTTTCTAGGGCTTTTAGATGTGTTGTCAAGCTGCTAGTATGTGCTGTCTCCCGTTTCTTCTTGGAGGCACTCAGAGCTATGAGTTTCCCTCTTAGAAATGCTTTCATTGTGTCCCATAGGTTTGGGTACGTTGTGGCTTCATTTTCATTCCTCTGTGATATGGCTTTAGATAAGATTTCACATTCATATTTTGTTGCTCGGTGTATTTCTTTTATATATACTAACACAGCCACCTCGTGGTAGATCAGGCCCATCCCCCTTCACCTAAGCCCACCAAATACAATGGAAAAACAAACTTTAAGGTTTTGTTTAAATGCTTGTTCTCCCTAACAGAAATACTAAAACAATGTTCCTGCTTCTCAACCCAAAATTTTCTTGCTTCTTTATTTAAATGTTTATTTTTCTCCCTAGCATTTGTGATAAATGTCCAAAAACTTATCAATTTGTTCAAGATTTCTTTTAAGGTTCAAAAGTCATCTCATCTACTTCCACAGCTCAAATCAACTATGCTGATTATCATTATTCGATCCTTAATTAACAAGTTTTTTTTTTTTTACAAACTGTTACTTCCTGTCCTGGATGCATAATTAACATGATATTTTGTTCCTCAGCCATCCAGAGTAGACTTAAAGGATGCCATCCAGGACTAAATTCCTCAAAGACCCTTGCTTTTCTAGGATCATAACAATGGACCATGATGTGCTCCCAAGCAAACCATTGCAGGCTTAACATTTGCTATCCACCACATGCAGTCATGCCCCTGCTGGGGTTCTGCTCCTCTGTTGTGATTACCCTACAGGCTTATCCCCACCAAAGAACAGGACAGAGCTGCTGCCACAGATCCAGCTGAGACACCACCATCTCCTGGGACCTGCCTGGGACAACAAAACTGCCTTCCTCCAGACACCCCATCTGACTGAAGACTCCTGAGATACATGCTGAGATCCAGAGACATAGGGTGAGTCTCACAGAGGACAGACTTTGGACCTTCCAGCTAAAAATGAACTCTCTTGCCAAAGTCAAATGGCTACTGAACTTGGGGGAAGTCACACAATAGTAAGGAAAACGTGATGTCTATCTAGCTTAACCAAATGCTGTTTAAAACTGATGCTAATATCCTCGAACTATACAATCCATGGAACAATTAATTGGTTCAATGATCCCTTGTCTTTCCAACCCCATCCCTCCTTATATCTCTGGCTTAGTTGTGCTACCCCCCTGGCCTGTGTAGTGTTTTATTTTAATGACTCCCACCCCACCCCAAATTTTTACTACATATGACACAGTCACTCCAGGGACCCCTCTTTAAAAAAAAAGTGAAAGAGAGAGATGTAAGACCATGAAAGGCAGACTGGTTTCTGGTTGAGCTAAGGTTGGAAACACCAGCGACCCTGGGGAAGGGTAGGTGTTTTGCCACATTCCTGTACACCAGGCTCCTGACACAAGGCGGCAGCCCTCCATAATTTTGTGGCCATCAGTCACATAAGGGCAAAGCTCCAAGCCCCTCCACACGTAGGGGATGTGACCTGTGGTCATGTAGCCTCAAGACAGATCTCCATTTTAGTAAGGTACCTAAAAGCCTGGAGGCTTAGCCAATAAACTTCCCTTTCCAGACACACCTCCCTGCAAAAGGTATTTAATCTCAGGCCTGCCCTGAGAAAGGGAGGTATTGCTTTACTCATTGCTACTCTCTGCCATGACAATAAATACTTTAAAACCATGGACTGTCTTTTTTCATTGGGATCCCCCGTGGGGAGCAATGGAACAGGCCTTTTTGCCTAAAGAGCTGGCTGCCTAATCCCTCTCTCAGAAGGCCTCTCAGCGCCCCCAGTCACAGTCTACACCAATCCAAGCCGCCCACTGACAAGCCAAGGACTCTTCTATCCACAGGACCCAGATGGAGCTCTCCCCTCTTTTCCCCTTCGGCTTCAGGTTAGATCCAGCCCCTGCGGCCCCCACTCTGTTCTCAGTTCTTCTGTAGCCCCAAGCAGTGACTGGATGCTCAAGAGCATGAAAACCAGATGACCCCAGCCTCCCTGCATGCCCTGTGACCTCAGGCTGTGTTCCCCCAACCCCAGAGCAGTGTCCACAGTTTCGCATAGCTGGATACCCACCTGGTGCTGGTGTGGGATAAGCACAGTCAAAACTCACTTGTCTGTCCTCTAATAGTGTCTCAAGCCCTGTGGCAGAGTAGATGCAGGAAACCCTGATAACCCTACACATCTCAGTATCAGACCCAAGACTTCAGGCAAGTTTTGTAATGTCAGGTTTCCATGGGGATTTCACCTGTTGTGTTTCTCTCTATTTTTCTTCATCAGTCTTTGAACGTTTTGTACCCAATCTTCCAAAACTCAGGCTTCCTGAATTCCCTGATTCTTTCCTTAACTTTTTATCATCACTGCTAATTCTACCTCTCACCATCCAATACTTGGATCTGAATCAGAGAGAATAGAGTTTTAATGGGTGATGGAGAGTAAGCAAAAGGGGACCATACTTAAAATACCGATCAAAAACCTCATGGCTAAAATTAATAATTTCTGAGATTTTTCTCAGAACCTTGTTGTATATGTAGTCACCTGCAGACCTTTTGAAAATCTTATAGTATGGACCCTCCCCAGACACAACCCATCATCAGTCTCTAGAGAAGGATCAAAACAGTCCAGTCATTGAAAACCAGTGCCTTAGGCTATGGCTCAGTTTATGAACCAGTAGCATCAACCTCACCTACTTGTTGCCAACCCCAAATCTCAATCCCCACCAAAGAATGAGATTTTGCATTTTCACAAAGCCCCAGGTAACCAATCTTCACACTGAAATTTGCACACCACTACTTTAGTGTTCTGATTTTCAAACATGTCTGCATTGTAACTTCAGTTCTCTGTTGTAATATACTGAATGCCCTCCAAACATCCACCTGTTACAACTCTAATCCTCAATATGATGGTTAATTGTTGCCTTATCTATTTTTCAAATAACTGTGAAATTTTGGTATGAAGTACCAAAGACACAGTTATACTACCCCTCGATATGAAATTAATGCAGAAACACTGCCAATTCAGTTTGTTTAGGAAAAAAAAAAAAACAAGACTTTCAAACCTTTTGTATTTGTTTCTATGACTATGCTAAAGCTATTCAGCTATAACTGTACACAATTCTCCTCTGCTCCTAAGTCCTCAAGCATGACGGTGAGAACATTAGGAATACCTTGATTGTATCAGGCATACAACTTTTGCCTATAACCATGGCAGCCAGATGATCCTGCAGAACCATGCAGGTGGGTATATTTTGAGCCTTTATGGAGGGATTACCAACAAAGGTATAGAAATGAAAACAACCCACAAAGAGAATCATTTAAGTGACATTGACACTGTAGTGAGGAAGGTATGCAGGTCAAAGTGTGGGACCAAAGGGAATTATTGTCACCCCTTAAGACACAATAGAATTTCCTTCCTTTTGGACTTTCTTGGGTCCCATCAACTCTTCTCTCCTTCCTATTTGCCCTTGCTGTAATGAGAATGTGTGTTCTATGACAGATTTAGCAGTAGAAACTTAGTCCAAGGAAGTGTTTGTAAACCCTGAAAGACCAGTCTGGAGCCAATCTGATGCAATCACACCAGGGTCTTTATTTAACCTTGCTCATGCTTAACTGATTGCTGACCCACAGGATGGTTCTTGTGGAGAAAAATCCTGGACATTCATCTAGACAAGGCTTTGTAGAAAGCAGCAAGTGAGGGGTGAGTTTTTCTAACCTGGCAAGCATCTATGTTGTAAGCCCACCCGCTGCTTACAAGGACCGGGTACAAATGGGAGGCAGTCTGGGGTTGAAAGAGACTTAGACCGAGAGAAATTAATGGAGCCAAGGCTCTCTGGTTTACTAAGAGAGTCTACTTATAAAAGGGGAATGTCCATCCTTGGGATGGATCCCCGGATATGGCAGTCTCTAGATGGTCCATCCTTTCTTCTCAGCTCCAAACTTTGTCTCTGTAACTCCTTCCATGGGTGTTTTGTTCCCAATCCTAAGAAGGGGCAAAGTGTCCACACTTTAGTCTTCGTTCTTCTTGAGTTTCATGTGTTTAGCAAATTGTATCTTATATCATGGGTATTCTAAGTTTCTGGGCTAGTATCCACTTATCAGTGTGTACATGTTATGTGAGTTCTTTTCTGATTGGGTTACCTCACTCAGGATGATGCCCTCCAGGTCCATACATTTGCCTAGGAATTTCATAAATTCATTCTTTATAATAACTGAATAGTACTCCATTATGTGAATGTACAACATTTTCTGTATCCATTCCTCTGTTGAGGGACATCTGGGTTCTTTCCAGTTCCTGGCTATTATAAATAAGGCTGCTATGAACATAGTGGAGCAAGTGTCCTTCTTACCATTTGGAACATCTTCTGGATATACGCCCAGGAGAGATATTGGGGGATCGTCCAGTAGTACTATGTCCAATTTTCTGAGGAACCGCCAAACTGATTTCCAGAGTGGTTGTACAAGGTTGCAATCCCACCAACAATGGAGGAGTGTTCCTCTTTCTCCACATCCAATCCAGCATCTGCTGTCATCTGAATTTTTGATCTTAGCCATTCTGACTGATGTGAGGTGGAATCTCAGGGTTGGTTTGATTTGCATTTCCCTGATGATTAAGGATGCTGAACATTTTTTCAGCTGCTTCTCAGCCATTCGGTATTCCTCAGGTGAGAATTCTTTTGTTAGCTCTGAGCCCCATTTTTTTCATAGGGTTATTTGATTTTCTGGATCCACCTTCTTGAGTCATAGACAGAGTTCTATTACATTTAATAGAGCCCACAACAGTTACTCTATTATTATCACAGAGCAGACTTTCTCAAAGTATGCCTTTAGTAAGCAAATTGCTAATAGGACAGGAGGGCATTTTGTCTATGGAAATTTTGTGAGGATAAAAATTCAAAATAAAGATTACTTTTAAGTAATCTTAAGTTAACATGCTGTCTGTCATATTTGCTAAGTCTTAGAATCTCACTGTAAAATATGTTTGTAACTCCTATTCTTTTCCACTTTATTTTCTCCTCCTATATGCAATGCAAAGACATAAAAGACGTCAATTGAATCTACCCACAAAAAGTAAAGCCTTCAATACTTCGGCTGCATCATTTCCTTTCACTACTTTGGTGTGAGAGGATCATATGAGCTACCAGCAGATGTCACCGTAGTACAGGACTTCAAGCAGTTGAGGCAGTCAAACAGTAGGGTACTTGTTGAATATGAGTTTTCTTTTTTTTTTTTTTTTTTTTTTTTCCATTTTTTATTAGGTATTTAGCTCATTTACATTTCCAATGCTATACCAAAAGTCCCCCTTACCCACCCACCCCCACTCCCCTACCCACCCACTCCCCCCCTTTGGCCCTGGCGTTCCCCTGTACCGGGGCACACAAAGTCTGCGTGTCCAATGGGCCTCTCTTTCCAGTGATGGCCGACTAGGCCTTCTTTTGATACATATGCAGCTAGAGTCAAGAGCTCAGGGGTACTGGTTAGTTCATAATGTTGTTCCACCTATAGGGTTGAAGATCCCTTTAGCTCCTTGGGTACTTTCTCTAGCTCCTCCATTGGGAGCCCTGTGATCCATCCATTAGCTGATTGTGAGCATCCACTTCTGTGTTTGCTAGGCCCCGGCATAGTCTCACAAGAGACAGCTACATCTGGGTCCTTTCGATAAAATCTTGCTAGTATATGCAATGGTGTCAGCGTTTGGATGCTGATTATGGGGTGGATCCCTGGATATGGCAGTCTCTACATGGTCCATCCTTTCATCTCAGCTCCAAACTTTGTTTCTGTAACTCCTTCCATGGGTGTTTTGTTCCCACTTCTAAGAAGGGGCAAAGTGTCCACACTTTAGTCTTCGTTCTTCTTGAGTTTCATGTGTTTAGCAAATTGTATCTTATATCATGGGTATTCTAAGTTTCTGGGCTAGTATCCACTTATCAGTGTGTACATGTTATGTGAGTTCTTTTCTGATTGGGTTACCTCACTCAGGATGATGCCCTCCAGGTCCATACATTTGCCTAGGAATTTCATAAATTCATTCTTTATAATAACTGAATAGTACTCCATTATGTGAATGTACAACATTTTCTGTATCCATTCCTCTGTTGAGGGACATCTGGGTTCTTTCCAGTTCCTGGCTATTATAAATAAGGCTGCTATGAACATAGTGGAGCAAGTGTCCTTCTTACCATTTGGAACATCTTCTGGATATACGCCCAGGAGAGATATTGGGGGATCGTCCTGTAGTACTATGTCCAATTTTCTGAGGAACCGCCAAACTGATTTCCAGAGTGGTTGTACAAGGTTGCAATCCCACCAACAATGGAGGAGTGTTCCTCTTTCTCCACATCCAATCCAGCATCTGCTGTCATCTGAATTTTTGATCTTAGCCATTCTGACTGATGTGAGGTGGAATCTCAGGGTTGGTTTGATTTGCATTTCCCTGATGATTAAGGATGCTGAACATTTTTTCAGCTGCTTCTCAGCCATTCGGTATTCCTCAGGTGAGAATTCTTTTGTTAGCTCTGAGCCCCATTTTTTTCATAGGGTTATTTGATTTTCTGGATCCACCTTCTTGAGTCATAGACAGAGTTCTATTACATTTAATAGAGCCCACAACAGTTACTCTATTATTATCACAGAGCAGACTTTCTCAAAGTATGCCTTTAGTAAGCAAATTGCTAATAGGACAGGAGGGCATTTTGTCTATGGAAATTTTGTGAGGATAAAAATTCAAAATAAAGATTACTTTTAAGTAATCTTAAGTTAACATGCTGTCTGTCATATTTGCTAAGTCTTAGAATCTCACTGTAAAATATGTTTGTAACTCCTATTCTTTTCCACTTTATTTTCTCCTCCTATATGCAATGCAAAGACATAAAAGACGTCAATTGAATCTACCCACAAAAAGTAAAGCCTTCAATACTTCGGCTGCATCATTTCCTTTCACTACTTTGGTGTGAGAGGATCATATGAGCTACCAGCAGATGTCACCGTAGTACAGGACTTCAAGCAGTTGAGGCAGTCAAACAGTAGGGTACTTGTTGAATATGAGTTTTCATACATACAGTTTGTATTACTTCTCAGTGGTAAAGTAGAACAGGCCTGAAGGTGATCCTATTAATCTGTTTCAGAATGCTAACACCATGATTCCTTTCAGTATATGAAAATCCAGTGATTCTTTCCCCTGGATTTATATTATATTTCAATAAGAAGTCAGGAGGGATATGAGAGGTCTAATCTGTTGGGGCAGCTTTAATAAAATAAAAGCAAATGAGGAATGTATAAACAATAAAAGTGTTTTTATTACAGTTGGGGGGGCTATGAAGCCCGAAATATTGCTAAAGGCAGAAACTTCCCAGAAATTTTATTCCCCTTCACAGAATTCCATGCAGAGAGACTGGGTCATGCATGTTTTGTGTTTTGGAGACTAAGACAATCATAGCATTCCAAGGAAAAGACATAATAAGAATTCAGGGGACATGTAGATTTGATTCCTAGTTTGAGCATTCTTTCTTAAAAGTGGAATAGGAAGCTATATAGGGGCAACGGTCTCAGGAAGAACTTTGCTTGTGAGTAAAATAGTTTCTTTCTTTAGAGTGCCAAGCCTATCTTTCAAGTCTTTTTTTTTTTTAATTAGATATTTTCTTTATTTACATTTCAAATGCTATCCTGGAAGTTCCCTATACTCTCACCCCGCCCTGCTCCCCTACCCACCCACTTCCACTTCTTGGCCCTGGCGTTCCCCTGTACTGAGGCATATAAAGTTTGTAGGACCTAGGGGCCTCTCTGCCCAATGCTGGCCGACTAAGCCATCTTCCTCTACATATGCAGCTAGAGACACGAGCTCTTGGGGGTACTGGTTAGTTCATATTGTTGTTCCACCTATAGGGCTGCAGACCCCTTCAGCTCCTTGGGTACTTTCTCTAGCTCCTACATTGAGGGTCCTGTATTCCATCCTATAGATGACTGTGAGCATCGACTTTTGTATTTTCCAGGCACTGGCATAGCCTCACAGGAGACCGCTATATCCAATATATACAAAGAGCTCAAGAAACTGGACTCCAGAAATTCAAATAACCCCATTAAAAATGGGGTACAGAGCTAAACAAAGAATTCTCAACTGAAGGGCTGAGAAGCACCTGAAAAGAAAGTTCAACATCCTTAATCATCCAGGAAATGCAAATCAAAACAACCTTGAGATTCCACCTCACACCAGTCAGAATGGCTAAGATCAAAAATCCAGGTGACAGCAGATGCTGTCAAGAATGTGGAGAAAGAGGAACACTTTTTTTTTAATCTGCTTTTCCTGAAATAATCTAGATAATGTTATGCTCTTTGTAGCCAAGAACCCCGAGCTATAGTCCCTCAATCACTGGCTCAGTTCTATAATACTGTTATCTAACAGTTCCCTCTGAGGTGAAAACATTCCACCCTGCAGGGAACTTCATTAACAAGAAGGCAAACATCTCAAAACAGCTTCAGGAAGTCTCTGAACCTAACCAGATTCACTAGCCCCCTCCCTCTCAAAGTAAGCAATAAAGCTGTTTAGAGTCCCTCTCTAACTAACCAAGCTGAAAAGAAGACAGATCAAACTAACCGCCTGGAAAAAAAACAGAAACAGGCTGAGCTGCCTGGAAGAGGTTTACCCCAACTTAGTCACTCAGAAAGGACACTCTCCACTGTGAGTGTGCTCCAGGTTCTGAAATTTGTGAGCTGTCATAGGTGTTGGGGTGGGCCTTAGTGATATATAAGTGTCTTTGAGTCATTTCTGCTCCCATATGTAACCACTCACCTATAGTCCTGCAAATAACCCCAGTAAACCTCATTGGTTCACCACATTAGACTTTCGTGGTATCCATACTTTGGCCCTCCCTGCAGATGTGTATTGTGTCTCTCCGGGGAATGTTTTATCACACAACAAATACACACATTTCAAAGGCCCCACAAGGAACATGATCAAAGAATATTGAGTGAATGAGTACATCTCAGGGAAAACCTTACTGTGCGATTTGTTCTCACTTAATTTTACTAGCTGAATATATGTGCCACTTGAAGCTCAAGAGAGTGTGATCACTGTCCATGACATGGTAGCTCCTTATCAACTTGATGCAATTATGCTGTGGCATAACTTGAAGGATATTGTCATGTTATTGACTAGGCATACCTATGTATGTACCCATGTTGCTCCCCACCACAATGTGACTTCAGTTATATGAGGCATATAAACACTAGACCAGCACTGGTATAGCAAATAATATCCTATTTCCCAAGAAGGAAATACAATACTTTGGTTTTTTCCCTTTAGTCATTTATCATAATCTTGTTTGACCAAGCATTCAAACGATTGATTAATTGACATATGAAGATGGCACCAATTTAAGTCTCTTCAGACATTCCAGGTTTATGAACTAGTGATCATATTGACCTCTCATTTGGTAGCTAACTGATTGTGGGCTGCAAACTTAGTTTGACTTTCCTGGAGTGCTCATTAACTGTGCTGGAGAAACCTGCCCCAATATAAGTAGAGGTACAAAGAGGACACAGTTATAAATTTGTTAAAGTAGTAAGTAACTTAAAACTAGCTCACCTGAGGCTGGGAATGAAGCTCAGTTGGTAGGATGCTTTTATTTAAATATTATTGAACTTCATGTACATAATCATTTGATTTCAAGTAAACATTTAATGTAAAACAAATGTCTTACACGCGTTCTCACGACCAACTCTTACCCGCGTTCGCGCAACCGGCCAGGAAGAACACAACAAACCGGAATCTTCTGCGGCAAAGCTTTATTTCTTACATCTTCAGGAGCCAGAGAGCAAGAGAGCAAGAGAGCAAGAGCAAGAAAGCAAGAAAAAGAACAAGAACAAGAAAGCAAGAGTGCAAGAGCAAAAGCCAGAGCAAGAGAGAAAAAGAACAAGAACAAGAAAGCAAGAGAGAGAAAAAGCAAGAACAAGAGAGAGAGTGGCAAAACCCCGTCCCTTTTAAGGAGAATTATCCTCCGCCTAAGACATATTACTCCCTGATTGGCTGCAGCCCATCGGCCCAGTTGTCATCACGAGAAAGGCAGAACACATGGCGGGAAAACTGCCCCTACACGTGTGCAGATTATGTTTACCACTTAGAACACAGCTGTCAGCGCCATCTTATAATGGCAAATGTGAGGGCGGCTCCTCACACAAATGTTTCTTTTAAACTCATTTTTAAAAATATCTAGTGCACCATTCAAATGCTTTATCATCTTACATGATTTCTTCAAAATCTGTTCTCAAGGGTACATAGAAAAGCTTTTTTACATATATAAATAGAAGCAAAGGGCATTTTCAGTTTTTATTAAAAGATGGCATAACAAGTTTACTCAACGGAAGTAATTTCATTACTATTCAAGGGAGGGAAATCACCATTTTTTTGTACATATAATGCTAGCCTTCTCTCTTTCTTAACATTTCTGATAGCTTAATAAACAAGCACTTCCCCACACTTCACATCATGGTCTGTATTGTTCCAAACCATAATTTAATATGTAGCAACTAACTTGCATGGTAGAAATGACAGACCTCAGGTCCCAGTAGTTTTTTTTTTTATCTATCTATTTTTTATCTATCTATTATTTATCTATTTTTTATTTACTATCAAGCAAGCAGAGAGGGGATGCACATATATATATATATTAAAATTTATTGGATATTTTCTTTATTTACATTTCAGATGTTATACCCTTTCCTAGTTTTCCCTCCAGAAACCCCCTATCCCATCCTCCATTCCCCTGCTCACCAACCCACCCACTCCTGCTGCTCTGTCCTGGCATTCCCTCCCTCAATGCCCCCTACACTAGGGCATTGAGCCTTCACAGGAGCAAGGGAATGCACATCTTAAAGAAACCTTCACAAAAATCACAAAATTCAAAGTTTGTATATTTCTTTTCTTTTTACAAACAAGACAGAACAAAAAATAAGAAATAATTTCAGCAGAAGACTTTTTCTATAGTTGAAGCATGTTTAAAAAATAAAAAACAATGAAATAGACACTTTGAAAGCTCCTGTTGGGGTTGGTTTTAAATGGTAAATTTAGCAGTACTCCAGGCCTTGATAATCCTGGAATCCTTCCAAGATGATCATTCCTTCCGTACTAATGGCTTAGGATTTCGAAGCCTATGTCTGGAAGGCTGTCTTGCCTACATGTCTCAGGGCTGGAAACAAAGTCTGGGGAACCTGAACTCTAAGGTATCTTCCCTGAAAACATGTGAAAGCACCAAACTGCTTCCCAAGCATCCCTAACAAGTCAAAAAGTTGGGACTGCCTGGCCACAGCTAAGAAAAAGAAATCGAACTTATAGATGTTTATAAGGTGACATTTTAGGAAAAAAATACAAGCTATTATAAACCTAGAGTCAGTTTTTGTGCCCTAAAAGACTCTTTCTCCTTAAATATCTTCTACTTACCCTCCTTAAAACTCAACCACAGCAAACAAAGGAAAGAATGGTAATGGCATCTTGGACCCTGAGAAGCAGGAGACACATTTCTCCAGAGGACCTGCCATCTGAAATAAAGGACTGCCTGCAGTCGGCCAGGATGGAGACATCTCAGTAGCCTACAGCAGCCCTACAAACAACAGTTGTTCCCATTTTTCCTAACCTTAGCCCTGGACAACAGCTGTATAGATTTCATTTGTGTGTGACTGCTTTTCGGTTGGCCTTGGTGTGCGTAATTATTCTATTGTATCTGACTTTCTTACTTCTTTCTCCTTCTGCTCTGGTGAATTCCATAAAACTAGATGTTCCCTGATGTAATGATTCTGAAACAATTAAAAATTGTGACATGGGGCACAGCACAGCACAGTCCTAATGGCCCAGATGCATGCTGTGTGTTCTCATCTTGGAAACAATGTAATAACTGCACAATGGTAGTTCCAGACAAATGCTTGACTTGCAAAGAAAGTTTGAAGAAATTATTAGAAAATTAATTAGAGCCAACATTGGAACCCCAAGAAAGGTAAAAAAACAAAAAACAAACAACAAACAAAACTATTGAAGTTATGAAAAAAGTTTTGCACAACATTTAAGAGTGATTCCAAGATAAGCAAGTATAGAATATGTAAAACTAAGTCAGAATACTGGTACTCTTAGGAGAGTCATTGTATACGATGGGCAGAAGTGGGACTACTGAGTTAAGGGTTAACTTGATTCTTTCTGGCCACTGCCTGGCAGCTTTGCCCAGGTCATTTATCATTAGAGCTTCACAGGAAAATGCATGTAGCTGACCTCGAATCTCTGAGCTCTGAAGTGTAAGTCAAAAGTTAAAAGTTTAAATAATGATAAGTTTGCAATTATTATTACTTTGGCTATAGGCCTGAGAATAGGGAAAGCTTGAAACTTTGAGGAACAATTGTAATTCTTGATTCTTTGTGGGATGTGGTTATTCTTTTGAATTTGATTTGGCAATGATTATATAATGTCTTTCTTTTCTACCTGCTTTTGGAGTATCAATAAAAGACTGGGGCAAAGAAAGTTGAGAGAGCATGTGGGGTGAATGTGGAGAGCATGAGAAGAGCATGTGAAGAGTGAGTGAGGAGAGAATGTGAAGTGTGTATGGAGAGTGTGTGTGTGAATGAAAGGAGAGTGCATGTGGTGTGTGTGAGATGTGTGTGAGAGATGTGTGTGAAGAGCATGTGTGAGAGTGAAAGGGGAACACGCAGAGGTATGTATGAGTGTGGGGAGTTCAAGAAAAGAAAAGTGCACAGGAGAAAAGCAGAGTGCATAGGAGAATGTAGAGTGTGTGCAACCTCAAGCTGTAAGTGAACTGGCAAGAGAGAAGAGAGAGAAACTTTAAGCCTTGAAAACTTGCCTGTCAGTTTGTACCCAAAAGTAGTCTGTATATATTTATTATGTGTCTTCCAATTATGCCTGCTTCCAGTTGATAACTCGATCCCATGTCAAGGCTGGACCCCGACACCAGATAACAGTATCCATTTCCATGGCTGCCACCATCTCCATGCTAATTACCACCATCACCATGGCTATGATGACTATTACCCTGGTTCTCAGTCTCTCTCTCTCTCTCTCTCTCTCTCTCTCTCTCTCTCTCTCTCTCTCTCTCTCTCTCTCTTTTCCCATTGACACCCACACTCCCTTACTCCCTGAAGAGCTGTGTTGTTGACTCCTTGGGCTCCAATAGAAGGGTAGGTCACTGGGGGCACTACTGATATTTCCAGAATTGTTGAAGCCTGGGATGTTCTTGGTAGAACTGGTGATGAGGTTGTCAGAACTATTATGGCCCTGTTATGGCGAACTGGTTGGAACAGACTTTAAGCTTCCTTCACTAGTCCATCCACTTGCCCCAGCAGTAGAGGTTCCAACTTTCTGACTACTTAAACTGGCTGCAACAAAGTGACTCTTGTACTGGACTGAAAAGCTGCTTTCATTGCTGTCAGCATATCTCCCACAGCTCCTGTCCAGGGATTGTAGGCTTTATCATTGCTTGTTACATTGTTATTACTTCCTCAGTCTAAATTCTCAGAGCCTAACCTAGGCGGCTCTCTATAGCCCAAGACTCCTCCACCAATCTTCAGCTTTTTGCCTTTCCCTCCTTTAAAGTGAGATTTCTGAAACCAGGCATTCTGCATTGCGAGATCTAAGAGTTCCTTAGAAGCATGTTGGTTGGCTCCTTCCAGGTTCTGTACAAGGTCACCAGCAAAATTGCTGTCCTTTGAAGTCAGTAAGATATAAATAACACCCTTCTCATCACCTCTTCCTGTTGAGCCAATCCTATGGATATGGGTGTCTCATGCCACATCATAGTTAATAACTGTCTTAATTGAAGGAATCTCCAGACCACGGGCTGCAACATCAGTGGCCACTAGGATGGGGATGTACTTTTTCTTAAAATCTGAAATAACCTTGTTTCTTTCACTCTGATTAATGTCCCCATGGAGCAGACCAAGATAATTACCTTCCTGCTTAAGGTTATGGGCTAGTTCTTCAGCATTGGCTTTCTTAGTAACAAACAAGAGGACACTCCCTTAAGAAGTAAACTCTACTTCCCAAATCTAAAGAAAGAGATGCCCATGAACATACAAGAAGCCTACAGAACTCCAAATACACTGGACCAGAAAAGAAATTCCTCCCGACACATAATAATCAGAACAACAAATGCACTAAATAAAGATAGAATACTAAAAGCAGTAAGGAAAAAAGGTAAAATAACTTATAAAGGGAAGCCTATCAGAATTACACCAGATTTTTCACCAGAGACTATGAAAGCCAGAAGAGCCTGGACAGATGTTATACAGACATTAAGAGAACACAAATTCCAGCCAAGGCTACTATACCCAGCCAAACTCTCAATTACCATAGATGGAGAAACCAAAGTATTCCATGACAAAACCAAATTCACACATTACCTTTCCACGAATCCAGCCCTTCAAAGGATAATAACAGAAAAAAAAAAAAAAAACAATACAAGGATGGGAACCTTGCCCTAGAAAAAACAAGAAGGTATTCCCTCAACAAACCTAAAAGAAGACAGCCAGAAGAACAGAATGCCAACTTTAACAACAAAAATAACAGGAAGCAACAATTACTTTTCCTTAATATCTCTTAATATCAATGGTCTCAACTCCCCAATAAAAAGACATAGACTAACAAACTGGCTGCACAAACAAGACCCAACATTTTGCTGCTTACAGGAAACTCATCTCAGAGAAAAAGATAGACACTACCTCAGAATGAAAGGCTGGAAAACAATTTTCCAAGCAAAGGGTCTGAAGAAACAAGTCAGAGTAGCTATTCTAATATCTGATAAGATTGACTTCCAACCCAAAGTCATCAAAAAAGACAAGGACGGGCACTTCATTCTCATCAAAGGTAAAATCCTCCAAGAGGAACTACCAATTCTGAATATCTATGCTCCAAATACAAGGGCAGCCACATTCATTAAAGAAACTTTAGTAAAGCTCAAAGCACACATTGCACCTGACACAATAATAGTGGGTGACTTCAACACACCACTTTCACCAATGGACAGATCATGGAAACAGAAACTAAACAGGGACACACTGAAACTAACAGAAGTGATGAAACAAATGGATCTGACAGATATCTACAGAACATTTTATCCTAAAACAAAAAGATATACCTTCTTCTCAGCACCTCATGGTACCTTCTCCAAAATTGACCACATAATAGATCACAAAACAGGCCTCAACATATACAAAATGTTGAAATTGTCCCATGCATCCTATCAGATCACCATGGACTAAGGCTGATCTTCAATAACAAAATAAATAATAGAAAGCCAACATTCACGTGGAAACTGAACAACACTCTTCTCAATGATACCTTGGTAAAGGAAGGAATAAAGAGAGAAATTAAGGACTTCTTAGAGTTCAATGAAAATGAAGCCACTACATACCCAAACTTATGGGACACAATGAAAGCATTTCTAAGAGGAAAACTCATAGCTCTGAGTGCCTCCAAAAAGAAACTAGAGAGAGCACACATTAGCAGCTTGACAACACACCTAAAAGCTCTAGAACAAAAGGAAGCAAATTCACCCAAGAGGAATAGATGGCAGGAAATAATCAAACTCAAGGGCGAAATCAACCAAGTGGAAACAAGAACTATTCAGAGAATCAACCAATCGAGGAGCTGGTCCTTTGAGAAAATCAACAAGATAGACAAACCCTTAGCCAGACTCACTAGAGGGCACAGGGAAAGCATTCTAATTAACAAAATCAGAAATGAAAAGGGAGGCATAACAACAGATCCTGAAGAAATCCAAAACACCATCAGATCCTTCTACAAAAGGCTATACTCAACAAAACTGGAGAACCTGGATAAAATGGAGAAGTTTCGTACCAGGTACGAAAATTGAATCAAGATCAAGTTAATGATCTAAACAGCCCTATATCCCCCAAAGAAATAGAAGCAATCATTAATAATCTCTAACCAAAAAATGCCCAGGACCAGATGGGTTTAGTGCAGAGTTCTATCAGACCTTCAAAGAAGATCTAATCCCAGTTATGCACAAACTATTCCACAAAATAGAAACAGAAGATACTCTAGCCAACTCATTCTATGAAGCCACAATTACTCTGATACCTAAACCACAAAAAGACCCCACAAAGATAGAGAACTTCAGACCAATATCCCTTATGAATATCAATGCAAAAATCTTCAATAACGTTCTTGCTAACTGAATCCAAGAACACATCAAAACAATCATCCATCCTGACCAACTAGGTTTCATCCCAGGGATGCAGGGGTGGTTCAATATACGGAAATCCTTCAATGTAATCCAGTATATGAACAAACTCAAAGACAAAAACCACATGATCATCTCATTAGATGCTGAGAAAGTATTTGACAAAATCCAACACCCATTCATGATAACAGTCTTGGAAAGATCAGGAATTCAAGGCCCATACCTAAACATGATAAAAGCAATATACAGCAAACCAGTAGCCAGCATCAAAGTAAATGGTGAGAAGCTTGAAGCAATCCCACTAAAATCAGGGACTAAACAAGGCTGTCCACTTTCTCCCTACCTATTCAACATTGTACTTGAAGTCCTAGCCAGAGCAATTCGACAACAAAAGGAGATCAAAGGGATACAAATTGGAAAGGAAGAAGTCAAAATATCACTTTTTGCAGATGATATGATGGTATATATACGTGACCCTAAACATTCCACCAGAGAACTCCTAAGGCTGATAAACAGCTTCAGTGAAGTAGCTGGATATAAAATTAACTCAAACAAGTCAATGGTCTTTCTCTACACAAAGGACAAATAGGCTGATAAAGAAATTAGGGAAACAACACCCTTCTCAACAGCCACAAATAATATAAAATACCTAGGCGTGACTATAGCCAAGGAAGTGAAAGATCTGTATGACAAGAACTTCATGTCTCTGAAGAAAGAAATTAAAGAAGATCTCAGAAGATGGAAAGATCTCCCATGCTCATGGATTGGCAGGATCAATATAGTAAAAATGGCTATTTTGCCAAAAGCAATCTACAGATTCAATGTAATCCCCATCAAAATTCCAACTCAATTCTTCAACGAATTAGAAAGGGCAATCGGCAGATTCATCTGGAATAACAAAAAACCTAGGATAGCAAAAACTCTTCTCAAGGAAAAGAGAACCTCTGGTGGAATCACCATGCCTGACCTAAAGCTGTACTACAGAGCAATTGTGATAAAAACTGCATGGTACTGGTATAGTGACAGACAAGTAGACCAATGGAACAGAATTGAAGACCCAGAGATGAACCCACACACCTATGGTCACTTGATCTTTGACAAGGGAGCTAAAACCATCCAGTGGAAAAAGACAGCATTTTCAACAAATGGTGCTAGCACAACTGGCTGTTATCATGTAGAAGATTGCGAATTGATCCATTACTATCTCCTTGTACTAAGGTCAAATCTAAGTGGATTAAGGAACTCCACAAAAAAGCAGAGACACTGAAACTTATAGAGGAGAAAGTAGGGAAAAGCCTCGAAGATATGGGTACAGGGGAAAAATTCCTGAATAGAAGAGCAATGGCTTGTGCTGTAAGATCGAGAATCGATAAATAGGACCTCATGAAACTGCCAAGCTTCTGCAAGGCAAAAGACACCGTCAATAAGACAAAAAGACCACCAACAGATTGGGAAAGGATCTTTACCTATCCCAAATCGGATAGGGGATAATATCCAATATATATAAAGAACTCAAGAAGGTGGACTCCATAAAATCAAATAACCCCATTAAAAATGGGGCTCAGAACTGAACAAAGAATTCTCCCCTGAATGGCTGAGAAGCACCTGAAAAAATGTTCAACATCCTTAATCATCAGGGAAATGCAAATCAAAACAACCCTGAGATTCCACCTCACACCAGTCAGAATGGCTAAGATCAAAAATTTAGGTGACATCAGATGCTGGCGAGGATGTGGAGAAAGAGGAACACTCCTCCATTGTTGGTGGGATTGCAAGCTTGTACAACCACTCTGGAAATCTGGTGGTTCCTCAGAAAATTGGACATAGTACTACTGGAGGATCCAGCAATACCTCTCCTGGGCATATATCCAGAAGATGTCCCAACCGGTAAGTAGGACACATGCTCCCCTATGTTCATAGCAGCCTTATTTATAATTGCCAGAAGCTGGAAAGAACCCAGATGTCCCTCAACAGAGGAATGGATACAGAAATTTGTGGTACATTTACACAATGGAGTACTACTCAGCTATTAAAAAGAATGAATTTATGAAATTCCTAGGCAAATGGATGGACCTGGAGAGCATCCTCCTGGGTAAGGTAACCCAATCACAAAGGAACTCGCACAATATGTACTCACTGATAAGTGGCTATTAGCCCAGAAACTTAGGATACTCAAGATATAAGATACAATTTTCTAAACACATTAAACTCAAGAGAACGAAGACCAAAGTGTGGACACTTTGCCCCTTCTTAGAATAGGAAACAAAACACCCATGGAAGGAGTTATAGAGACAAAATTTGGAAGTGTGACGAAAGGATGGACCATCTAGTGATTGCCATATCCAGAGATCCATCCCATGATCAGCTTCCAAATGCTGACACCATTGCATACACTAGCAAGATTTTGCTGAAAAGACCCAGATGTAGCTGTCTCTTGTGAGACTATGCCGGGGCCTAGCAAACACAGAAGTGGATGCTCACAGTCAGCTATTGAATGGACCACAGGGCCCCCAATGGAGGAACTAGAGAAAGCACCCAAGGAACTAAAGGGAACTGCAACCCTATATGTGGAACAACAATATGAACTAACCAGTACCCCGAAGCTCTTGTCTCTGGCTGCATATGTATCAAAAGATGGTCTAATAGGCCATCACTTGAAAGAGAGGCCCATTGGACTTGCAAACTTTATATGCCCCAGTACAGGGGAAAGCCAGGGCCAAAAAGGGGGAGTGGGTGGGTATGGGGGACTTTTGGTATAGCATTGGAAATGTAAATGAGCTAAATACCTAATTTAAAATTTAAAAATGGGGGAAAAAAAGAATCCCAACAGCCCTGCATATGCACAAGGCAGGACCGTGTCCAGTCTTGCTCTTCCTCTGCCCCCTTCACCGCTGTCTGATGACCCATTGCTGACTGGGGGTGGGGTGGGGGAAGCATCTTGCTAACCTTCTTTTAAGCATTAAGAGCATAACTGCTTTAAGAAACGGTATAAATATATGTATGAATTAATAAATCCATATGTCTTCATTTTATGATACACATAAAAAAGAAATGGCTTAAGCAATAATTCTATACCTACATCTTCCCTAAAATAATCTTTTTTTTTACATATGTGCATAACTATTAAATTAAAGCCCAGGAGAAATGCTCAGATTCCACTACCCAGAGGCAAAATTAGAGTTCAGTGAACTCATGAGCAGAGTTTACCAGGTAGAGAGCCTACAATGAAAACTACAGCCTCCCTCTTTCTTATTTTTAACACAAAAATCAGTAACTAAGTACTTAATACTGGATGACAAGTCTCATCCACACTATTATATAGCCTCACAGTTAAACACATTGTAAAGACCAGCGAAATCAATATTTACATTTTTTTTTAATCTCTGAAGACACCATGAGAATGCTTATATCCCTTTACTAAACAAAACAGGGAAGTGTATCTGATGGTGGTGAAATGAAATTAAAATTTTAAAAATACAAGTATTTACAGGAACACTGATCCTTTATAAATAAAGAACATGTAATATCTTTAAAGGATAATAAAAAAGATTGAGATGATGTTATTGATGTGCTTGGAGCTGGAATAAAAACCCATCCGTGCTTATTTATTAATATGCCAGTAGTGAAACGACTTTCCACTGGAAAAAAAACCAAACATGAATATGTGCATAAAACACAGAACACAGGGAAAATTGCTCACAACAATTCAAATCAACTTATCTGTATGGATATTCTAATCAAGAAGGACATCACAAAGGATACAAGGTGTGACATCTTCTGGCACCCTTCCCCCACAAAGTGGCATCTTTTAAATCTTGCTTTACCATCCTAGTGCAAAAGATGTACACAGAACAATTTCTCATGGGATCACCTAATGAAAATAGAAAACCTAAGAACATATTCAATTAAAAAACTAAATTGGGAAAAAACGAACATGAAAACCAGTCACTTGAAAAAAAAAAGTAACTTCCATCAGTGAGCATGGCACTGCATGGCTGCATGGAAAGGTCACATCACCTCCAACAGGAGGAGATCAACTGATGCTGTTTTAAACTTGTAACAGAACTGATGCAGAACTTGCTTTGTAACTGCTCATCCCAAATGCATAAGTGATTACTGAATCAAGGGTCAAAGTTTGGGGGAAAGTGGCAATGGAATAATTTCACAAAAATTCTCCATCTCTAGGACAGCATAATATCCCAACCTTCCTTTCCCAGAAAATGTCTCATAATTACAAAGCAGAAAAACAGTCACAAGTGAGACAGGCATTAAAATTTAGGTGTAAAACTTCAAGATTAACCCAATATATTTAAAAATGATGACTATTATAGCTAAGGAAAATTAACTATTTGAAAAACTGCTTTTCAGGCTAAAACCAAATTGAGGACATCACTAAAGCTGATAAGCACGTGAGGACAAGAAGCAAAGCAGACCCACAGAACCTCCGTGCTGAAATCAATGACATCATCTAACACTGCCTGTTTCTAATCCATGATTAAAAACAAAATAACTTAAAACCAAAACTCATCCTAGAGGCTGAATTCCCTAGAAGCAACTTCAGTATGTATCCACAACACGGGCAAGTTCTCAGTTTTTGTTCTTGCTCTATCGTGGAACCCTTGAGAAACCGTCAGTTTCCAAAGCTTTCCCTTTTGAGTTAGTTTCACTGAATCCATTTGCTGTCCCATTTTGTTCCTCAGCTATTTCTTCATTTGCAGGGGCCACAGATTCTCCTTTTTCTCGTTTTGCTGCATTTCTTGGAGTTTGGTAAGAGCTTTATCTATTGACATTATGGTAGTAAGATTAAAGTCAAGCATTCTGACTAGATGAGCATAAAATTTCGACATAAATTCTTAATTATTTTCTGTCTACAATTTTCTACAAACAGCATACAGGCATGATTCATTTGATTGTCAACAATAAATCAATGCTTCATGACATAGAGATACCACAGTTTCTTTACTTCGTTCTCTTCTTCCTTCATATCAAAAAAAATTCAATTTGTTTTTGTTTGTTTGTTTGTTTGTTTGTTTGTTTAAATCTCAGCCATTCTGGATCTTTCTCATCTTCATTGTCTACTTCTGTTTCTTGTGGCTGAAGAGGCAGACAAGTACTACTGTGGAAATAAAAATGATTGTGGCCACTACTGTATGTTCTTTGCTGTTCTACTTCTCCATTTCAGATTCAAGAAACTCTGACATGCTTGCTTTTGTTCGTTTTGGCCTGCACACAAGGATGTATGTGATATGTGTTCTCTTAACTGGTCCATTTCAACTAAAAGCAAATCTAGGTTGGCGATGTATGTCCTGAAGATTTTCTGCATAGGAGCTATCATAACACTTATTGATAGGAACACCTATCCTAGCACCTTTTGGATGATATACATAATTGAAGACAAATCTGCTTTGGCAGAGTTTTATACAGCTTAGGGCAGTTGAGAGTACACCACAGGCAGTGCAAGTACTGGCAACTTTCATTTGAAGTATCCTTTTCTTTTCTTGTTTGCAGCTCTGTAGTCAGCATCTCCTTAACAGCAAGAGTTTGTGCAGGTTTAACAGAACTGTTGGGAGCTATTAAGACAACTCTTGATCTCTGAATTGGGCCTCTCCCCCTGAGAAGAAAAGGGGGTCAAAAGTGGGCCACCAACACATGGATTCCGAGAACAACCACGGGATGTTCCAGCCCTAAGTCATCGCTGATGTCCTGACCACACCCTGATACCATCAAGTTAATTGCTTCCCCGTGTAGCTGCCAAAAGAAAGAATTTCTATTGCCCCCTCCCATAAGTACTTCTCCTTTTGCTTGTATTGCCCTACCCCTCCTCCTGATAAGTATCTGTACTTCCCCTTTTGCTTGTGCATTTAAACCTCGGGCATGACTAATACATTTGGGGCTTTGATGCATTCCAGAAAGGTTTCCGTGTCGTTATTCGCACAAGGCCCTCGTCTCTCTCTATCCCACACTTGGTTCTTAGGAGCAGGTCCCCTCGAGACCCTTGAATAACTGGAGCTGCTGGACGGGTCACAGAACCAGGTATATTTTCCTGATGAAGGCGCTCTGAATTTCTAGTGGCAAGGTGTAGCCTCCCCTCACCAGCCTGAAACCTGCCTGCACAGGTTTCACTGTTTACATTGGGGTGGAGCTTGCAATCGTTCTGCCACGCCCACAGCTGGAGCCAGCCGCTTTGCTGTTCCGGAGCCATACAGGTGGTCACCCTGCTACTGGACCCCAGAATTATCTGGTGGGAATCGGGTCCCTTCCCCTCCTTCATATCTGCGTGTCGGAATAGTAAAATTGAGCTTTGATCAGAATGACTGTCTTAGGTACATCTTCCTCTCCTGCTGCCTAGCCCCTCTTCTCTTCCAGGTTTCCAAAATGCCTTTCCAGACTAGAACCCAGACATGTGAGCCACTGCCCGGACACAACAACAAGGAGCTTGGCAACAGGAGCTGTAGACTAATCGTTAGTTTCTTCCATCCATTGAAGAGTAAATTGCAATGTAGTTCCCTAAGAAAATCTTTCGAATGGAGGCAGCCTCTTTCCATCAAGAATAGTCTTCCACATTGTTCTTGCTTATTGGACATTCTTCTATTTCCTGCATGGCTACTTCATATTCCCCATCTAAAATCTGTAAACACCTGTTTTTGTCAAACACTGTCATTTGTGCAACAAATGTCTTTCCCCCCATCTTCACAATTTCATTTTCTTCTGGCTGGAAATTCACTGACATCAGTATTTTCATTGGTTTCTCCATTAATCATTCCATTACATTCTCTTCTTCTTGGGTGACTTACTCTAAATAGTAATGAGTAAGACTTTACCATATTGCTGTTACTAGGTTCAAATTCATTGCTGGAAACTGCCAGGGTTGGGAAATTTTCTGATTTTGTTTGATTGAGGTCATGATTCAAAGGCACCTGTTTTTTACCAGTAGAAATGACCCATCCAGCAGGTCCAGTTATTCGAGGGTCTCGAGGGGACCTCCTCCTAAGAACCAAATGGGGGTTAGAGAGGGACGAGGGCCTTGTGCGAATAACGACACGGAGACGTTCTGGAATGCATCAAAGCCCCCAAATGTATTAGTCAGGCCTGAGGTTTAAATGCACAAGCAAAAGGGGAAGTTCCTTTCAGCAGGAAGGATGGGGCAGTAGAATTGCACAAGGAAAAGGGGAAGTACAGATACTTATCAGCGGGAGGGATGGGGCAATACAAGCAAAAGGAGAAGTACTTATCAGTGGGAGGGGGGCAATAGAATTGCACATTCTTAGGCAGTTAAATGGGGAAGCAGGAACTTGGCGGTATCAGGGTATCTTGAGGTCAGGACATCCAGCGCTGACTTAGGGCTGGAACAATCTGTGGTTGTTCTCAGAGCGGTGTGTTGGTGGCCCGCTTTTGACCCTCTTTTCTTCTCGGGGGAAGAGGCCCAATTCAGAGATCAGGACAATAGTGTTATCTTAACAACTCCCAACATAGAAACTTGTCTTACTGGACAACTTAAACCCTTTCTTTATTGTGGCAAACTTTCACAAGCAAGACTTTCAGGGTAACAGAATTTTGTTCATTTTCTGAGTTTTGTCATGGCTTATTATTTTTGTGAAAGAAATCAGTAAATGTAAGTTGCAAATGTGCAGACGGGCTATGAGATTCTTGCTCTCCTTTAATTTTCTCTACTTTTGTTAAAATATCAACTTTAAATGTCTTCCTTTTGATGTTTGTTCTGGTGTTTCCATGAGACATGTAAGTAAGAATTCTGTGCAAAAATATTGGTGCTATAATATGAACTAATCAGTAACCCCAGAGCTCATGTGTCTAGCTGCATATGTAGCAGAAAATGGCCTAGTCAGCCATCATTAGGAAGAGAGGCCCCTTGGTCTTGCAAACTTTATATGCCCCAGTACAGGGGAACGCCAGGGCCAAGAAGTGGGAGTGAGTGGGTAGGGGAGCAAGGCGGTGGGGGGGGGGGGTACTGGGAACTTTCGGGATAGCATTTGAAATGTACATAAAGAAAATATCTAATAAAAAAGAAGAAAGAAAGAAAAAAGAAAAGAAAATAAGAGAAGAGAAGAGAAGAGAAGAGAAGAGAAAAGAAAAGAAAAGAAAAGAAAAGAAAAGAAAAGAAAAGAAAAGAAAAGAAAAGAAAAAGAAGAAAAGGAAAGGAAAAGAAAAAGATTATGAGTTCGAAGAAATCTTTATATCTGTGTTGGTTTTTCAACAGCCTGGAGGAAAAGCTTGTGGTCAGCCTGGACGTGCTCCATCTTCAGCTTCTTCACCAGTAACACTGCATGCCCCTGTCGTTGCTGCTGAACCCCCAAAGCCACCTCCCCCGGACCCTTCCCCCACCACTATACTTCTGAGGAGCCAACCTGGTTCCTGCCTCCCACTCCCCACGCCCCTCTGCCAACTACCCTCCAGGTGGCTACACCAACTACTAACCCCAGCAGGGGAAGGAGGAGCGAGGGGAGGAGAGGAAAAGTAAGGAAGGAGGGATAGGATCTTAACCCCTGAATTTAATAGCCATCACCTCACAAAAGAGGTGTGGATGGATATGTACAACAGTAATCCTAGCACTAAGAAAGTGGAGGCAGAGTAGTTAGAAGTTCAGGTCATTCGTGTCTATGTAACAAGTTCTAGGCTGGCCTGTGCTTCATCTTTTTTTTTTTTTTTCTTTTTAGGAGGGCATGAAACAAGAAACAACCTGAGCATGACTCCACAGTGGAGAAAACTAGGAGGTTTTTGCAAACTTGTGTGTAACTGTTTCCAAGGTTGTCATGGGTTCCTTTTTCTGGGCTAAGCAGTGTGTATGTGTGATCTGCATAGATAAGGGTTCTTCTGCAAAGCACCTATGTGAACTGAGAGACTATGAAAAGAGTCTAGAGTACATATGAAAGAACAGAAGAGTAGTTTTGGAAAATTACACATTTGAAAAACATTTTATGGAGACTTAGCCTCGTGTCGTCATTTTCTCTGAAATATCAGAAAAAATAAATCTATTGTGCAATCACCTAAAGTGATATACACCATATGTATTTCCTTGTTATCTTTAAGTGCCTTTTGACATCTGATTCCCTATTTGTTGTCTTCCCAAAGACAGTTTAATTTTTTGGAAATATTGTACATGAACTTTTATTTGCTATCTTCTATGTATTTTGATTATGTCTGCCATTCTTACAGGAAGAAGATAAGACCATATTTACATTTTGCATTGCCATTTTAATGAGATTTAGTAACATATCAAATGCCATATAGAGAAGCGAGTCAAATACAAACTGATCATAATATGAATTCTTGATTACTAATATGCCTCTCTCTCTTTCCTAATGTTTTATTTCTCTAGGTATAACAGATGCTTACTTCCAGTGGGTCCTCAATGGATGCCATCATAATGAGTACAAACACATTAACTGAAGTCCACATATCCTTCCACACCTTTAAAAGTTAAGTGTACCCTATTTTGTTTGGACCCCAATATTTCATCTTGCCTCCTTTATAGTACTCATTTCGAATGGTGACTGTATGTTTGAGTTAACTCTGGAATGAGTATCTGTTCACAGTAAGGCTGATACTTTAATTTCTGTATTTTATACTTTTTGTAGTTGTGATTACAAACAATTGGTCCTTTCTTGTCCTTTCCTAAATTCAACCCCATGTTAGAACACCAAGAAAGGATTCTCCCTCCCTCTCCCTCTCTTGTCCTCTCCCCACCACTCTCTCCTATAGCTCTTAATTTTAGTTGTATAGATCTCTATCTTCCTGAGAATAAATTATAAAAGTGGCCAAATACTTCAATTACTACATATTACCTTTTAAGGTAGCATTATAAAAACTCTCCTTGCCAGATTGTGGTGGTTCACACCTTTGATCCCAGCACTCAGAAAGCAGGCAAGTGGTCAGACTGATCTATAGGGTGAGTTCCAGGACATCCAGGGTTACACAGAGAAACCCTGTCTCAAAACAAACACCCAAATAAAAAAGCAAAGCAAAACAAACAACTTGTTTCTTTAGCTGTGGTTTAAATATGTTTCTTTATATCTATTGAATTTATTCTTATCAGCAGTAAATAAGTACTTGCTGCAGACCCTTTTGATCCCTGTCTGCGTAGAACGGGTCTCTGGTTGCAGGTGGACAAGGAGTTGGTGAATGAATGACAGACAGAATCAACATGAGAGATTATGTAGAATCTGAATGTAATTTTTTGAGTCAAGCATCATACTTTTTATACAGAAGAGCGACAAGAAACCAGGTGAGATACATCTGCCAAGTTACAGTGACACAATACAAAAGGAATGTATACATCAAAAGAATGTGGGGACCAGGCTGCTGCCTCTAAGAAGGGAGCCAGGTGTAATGTTAGTCTATTGTTAAGCCCACCACCAGGGGTTCTTAGTAAATGCCTGATTTATACTGTTTCTTTGGGCCTAGTGAAGAAACCTGTCTCTGGGGGGGGGGGGGACTCCCTAACTCTTTCATGGTAAACCCACCTATTCGCTAGTCCATTGTGAATTCCCTTGTCTGGGTAAGACTGGCTATTGTCCCAAGTAAACACTCTGCAGACCAGCCATGAGCTATTTCGGCTCCATTCTTTGTAATGCCTAATTAGTTTCACTGTCTCTACTAGAAGTAAATTTGAATGTTACTGAATATGTAACATTCTTACTGAATTCCTACTGAATTCCAAGTTTGTTGGCTTCAAGAATTTTCTGGGATGTTGGAACACTGGTGAAGGCTTAGCTATGTCAGAATTCAAACTTTAAAGGCACTTATAATAAAATAATACTAAAAGAGAGCACGTGGATCCATACACCAGACTAACTCGGGGATAGGGTATGAGTATACGGGTTATGAGAATGCCTGGTTCCAGGAGGTTGAGTTTCCTTGAAACTCCATGCATTGTGAGTGCTTCCAGGCCTCTCGGCCTGCCAAGCAGACTTCACTGGAGTGTGCATAGCAAGTACTCATATTACCCCTATTTGGCCAAAATCATTATATATAGATGTTTATGGCAGCACTATTCAAAACAGCCAGCACCCGGAACCAACCTAACTATCCATTGACAGATGATTAGATAATAAAATTATAGTACATATATACAGTTGAATGTTACACAACTATAAAAAAATGAAATTATGGTATTTTCAAGGAAAGGGATACAACTAGAAATCAATTATGATAAATGAAAGTTCAGAAAGAAAAATACCTTTTTTCTCATATACAGAATATATATATATATATACACACACATATGTATATATATAAATATACATACATACATACATACCTATATACATACATACATACATGTTAAAAACGCCATTTGTGCCTGTGTTCACTAAAGATGAAACTGTGTGGTGTTCAAGCTATAGATTCTCATTCTGCTCTTATCTAATTCTCAACCCTGATCCTAATATCCATGTGCAGTGCCACATTAATAAAGTTATATATTCTGCTTTCTTGTAATCAATCTCATTTCCATATACTACTTCTCTGTGAGGTGCCTTGGTATAATAAAGGTTTTACTCTTGTGAAAGTACTATCATTTTCACTCCATTTTTAACAATCTTTAACAATTACTTAAGAATGTATACCCAAATGCACTGAAGCAAGCAGCTCCACAGGGGTATGGAAAATCTATGGAAACTGCTGTATAAGAAATTTGGATTTTGCTGCAGAAGAACATTGATTGGTCTTTGCAAATATGTCTTGCACATTCTTTTAATCACTTTTGTGTGTGATTTTCAAAGATCACACTTGTGTACTAGCTACAGGGTCTTTCTATAGTCATACACTAGTCTCATGTTCTGCTTCCTCATAAATAAATTGCATCTATTCCAGTACATGTGCAGTACCTACATTGCTACACCAAATGCATACCAAAATTTTTCGGTCTTTTAATTTACTACCTTCCCTTGTGCATTCTTAGTAAAACAGATTTACTAGGAACATACAATTTGATGAAAACACCTTCCAGATTGTTTGACGAAAAACTGTCACAAACTAAATGGAGCATAGTTTTCACTGAAGTAAATATACAATGGATTTTATGTGTGTGCCATAGGGCTGGATTTCAGTCACGTGTATATATTTACTAAAGTTAACACTATGTTCTGTTCAAGTTACAGATTCTTATGCTCTTATCTCCCATCCCTTGCTTTATCTTGATCCTAACCCTAAACCCTAACATAATGCCCATGTGTAGTCCTACAATAATAAATTCATTTGCTTCACTTTATTGTACTCAATCACCATGTCCCTTACACTACTTCTCTGTGTTGTGCCTTGTTACAACAAAGGTTTTTTCTCTTGTGAGAATATTATTATTTTTACTCTGTTCTTAACAATCCTGATTTATTTAGGAAAGTATACCCTGATCCT